>NC_141617.1:5300686-6025686 GCF_047967505.1 Dipteris shenzhenensis | reverse complement strand
GGACTTCGAGGAGTGGGAACCAGTTGAATCATTCATAGGCAAGTTCACTGCGATTCATGAGGATTTAGGTAAGCAAATGCATGCCGGGAAGGATTAGCCTCCTTGCGAATGAAGAATGTGTATTGGTATAATGCAACATACATCACTCCAACGACATCATCAAGCTATGGCCTTCTGCAAACCACACCGCCACAACTTCAAGACATGGATTGCAGCAATGTGGACTCGAGGACATTGTTATCATACAAGGACAAGATTGCAAAGGATGTGGGCATGGCCATGAAGTTTACATTTGGATCCAAATGGGCAAGGTTATCTTGGTTTATGCCTCTGCACATTTTTGCTTCTTTATTTCAGAATATGCATATGCATAGAACAAAAACTATGTGGTCCTGCAAGTGTGTAGATGAAAATGCTCTTGAAGATTTACTTGGGATGAATTGGGAAACCAAGTCAGGCGACTAAAAGGGTGATGTGTTTCAATGTCATGCATGTAAAGACAATGTGGTTATTAGATACCATTTGTCACGCCAAATGTTGTATTTAGCTTTTCAGTACAGGCGCTGGAAGAAAACAAATGGCTAGTGGCTTCCCCTAGACTCTAATGATGAAGACAATACGGGGGTAAGTTTGTCTATTGATGTTGAAGAGGGAGATGTCAAGAATGTGAATGTCACATCGCAATGGACTCTAAGGGATGTGCGAGAACACCTATGGGTCATGGAGGATGGCATGTCAGAGTCCTTGTACTTTACCTTAAATGGTGGTAAGATTAGCCGCTGTGTGGAGAAGTGCATTCATAGTGCCAATTTCATTCCTCTTGTAACTTTGAAGATTGCAAATGATGTGTTTGACTAGTGCAGCATTTAATTTTTTATCTGTCAAATCTTAGTTATTGCTTCAAAAGATGATGGATAATTAAATTAAAATGTTATTTCTTTTAATGTTTTCTTCTTTCAGTTCATAGTCAATGTTTTCCAAAAAATTTGGGGATTTTATGATTAATTTTAATTTTTAGGGTTTTGATACTAAGAGCCCTTTTTACATCACATTCTCACTTTCACATTTAGAGAGCCATAGAGACTCCCATCCTCAAAAGTTACTCCCTCCATCAGCTGCTATTTGCTATGGATTCAGCTAGAACTGCGTTCCATGATTTCATCTCACGAACTGCATTTACAGATCGTGAGGAAGAGCTATTTTTAGTGTTTGATAGGACTTTAGATGTCCTAGGCACATATATGCGAGCCAAGGATGACTTCTCAGATCTCATCATTTACATGCAAGATAATTTCTCAAATTTTGCTTATACACTTGACCACTCTTCAAAGAGATGGGTTCCCATACATTACATAAAGTATCTGTTCATAGAGGAACCCAAGTTTGTAAAGCGCTTGGCCCGCTTTTATGACAACCTTACAAACGAAGGGTTTAGGATAGTCGAAGTTCAAGACATCCTAGACGCGGTGATCACAGGAAATACATGCACCAAATTCCTTTCATGGAAGATGACATTCATCTTCCTTCTCCAAGAAGAAAATTTAGAGGAAGAAGCCCCATCGTCTAACACCCCCTCTAGTAGAACTACTGATCTGGTCGTCCTTAGACTAGACTCGGACAAGTACATGGAAGAGATTCTTGCTGATCCAACAGAGGAGATGGAAGCAGCTCAAACATTGACCCTACTTCAAGAGCCCCTAGTAGAGCAAGAATCTGCATTGGAGATCGCTGACCTAGACTTAGAATTATGGTCCTTGTCCCCTCTCTTCATTGATGGACAAGAGTACGTATTCCTCCATGACATAGAGATTCTTTCTGAACTACGAGAGGATGAGGCACTCGGAGTCCTATCGGGGTTCGATGTTGACATGAGTGT
The DNA here is from genome assembly GCF_047967505.1 of Dipteris shenzhenensis. NCBI lineage: Eukaryota > Viridiplantae > Streptophyta > Polypodiopsida > Gleicheniales > Dipteridaceae > Dipteris > Dipteris shenzhenensis. Next base: position 6,023,810 of record NC_141617.1, on the reverse strand, counting down.
CAAAGATCCCGGGGTTTTAGGTACTAAAGACCAGACAATCAAAGACTTTTTCTTGATGACACTGGTTTCAATGAGGGATGCAAACATGTCCGTATACGATGCATAACCCTCTCATGTAGAAGCTTCCACCTCCAACATAGGTCAGGAGAAAGTGTCCACCTCCCAAATGGAACATCATACAGCACCTGGTTCCATGAACGTTGCAAATGAGGAAGGGATAGAAGCCGATGACATTGTAGTGGTAAGTTCGAACAATATTTTTTATTTTGATATTCTTTCAGTATAATTTGTTTTGTCAGTGTTCTAATGTTTGTTGAATTGTTGCAGGATGCGTTTGAGCTTGATGAATTCTCATCTCGACGGGGTAATGTTCGCAGTGCATTTGGACGAGATCATTCTTTGGCCCATTACCTTGGCAAAGTCACAGAGCATATCGTGGTCTTTCACATCAAATTTTCTCCTCGAGGTCCTTCGGAGCTACTGAAGTGCAAGGCATTGTTGCATGCTATTGGATACTTCAACATTACTTGGAATGCCGACAAAATCATTTTGGTACACTGCTTGGTTGCTATCAATGCCTTTGGATCGAACATTCATGGCAGGGCATTGACGGCAACGACTATGTCTTTGGCAGTAGGAGAGGAGGATGTTAGTGCTGTTGTAGCTAGATTTATATCTAGGAATCCACTAGGGGATTCAAAGACCCCTATTCTCGATGTACTCAAACTAGCCAAGAACAAAGATAGCCTATGAGGCCTTTTGTATATATAAACATATATTTAAATGGATACATGGCTACATGTCTTTATTATTTATTTTAAGTTATCGTTTCTTGTCATGAATTCCATTGTATTTTGTTTAAGCCATTGATGATATATTTTCTCCATCATTTTAATTGGTTAATTTAATACATTTCTAGCTAATTTAGGATCATTTTCACCAATTCTGGGTATCGAAAGTTCATTTCTGTCAAATCGTGAAGGAATTTCACCATCGCGCAGAAGGGAAAAGTGTTTGCCAGAATGCTTAAATTCGCACCGTGGCAAATTTTGGGCTTTCTAGGGTCCTGGCAACGTCTCAGGAACTTTTCCCTTCCACGTAATGGTGAAATTCCTTGAGGATTTGACAGAATTTAAAACTTATATTAAAATGATCAGTTACTACAGACATGGAGAATACACAACAATGTGATAGTGTAGAGAATGTGGATATATTTTAATAAAGAAGATCGGCCCTTGGGCCTTAGATACAAGATAGTGCCTTCAAGGGTAGGGGGTGGTCTAAGTCCTAAGAGTGGGCTACAAGAGAATCTAGGGCTTTAAACTTAGGTCACTCCGTAGCCGCTTCACAAGAGCCATGTCCTTGTCCATGACCATGATGCGCTTTGCGTGGATGGCACACAAGTTGGCATCCTTAAACAGAGCGGTGGTCACTTGCTCCGTAGCCTCCTCGAGTGTCCCCATAGCTCTTGTGTTGCATCGCATGTCATCCTTATATCCCTGTGCTATCTCTCATACCACACGTTAGAAGGGAGCACGCGAGATCAGGTTGTCGGTAGTCTTCTGCATTTTCCTGATCTCCCTTAGGGCTCGCGCTCTTGGCTTTGCTCTATACGGCTTTCTGATTCTTGGTTGAGGCTTTACAGGTACCCGAACATGATCCCATGGCCTCCTGTCTACCTTGAATTTCTTCCGTTGCTCTTGTCTGCATCGAATGCTCCTCTCATGGACGTCTTGAGCTTTGACCTTCTTTGGGATAGCGCTTCCTCGGCGTCTGCATTACCCTCTTCATGGGCATAGGTATCATTTCTATGATGGGTTGTATCACAGGGAGAGGGAAGATTGTGCTCTTCCTGGCAATCTGTTGGCCCTCAGGAAGGCTCTCTATGTCTGGGAGGTTATCGAATAAATTTTGTTTGATCGGGGGAGTGCTCTCATGGGGATGGGAAGGCTAAGGGGAAGGTTGAGGGTCAGGCTGAGGCTGAGGCTGAGGGGAAGGCTGAGGGGCTGAGGCTAAGGGGAGTGCTCTCATGGGGAGGGGAAGGCTAAGGCTGAGGTTGAGGGGAAGGCTGAGGCTAAGGGGAAGGCTGAGGGGAAGGTTGATGGTCAAGCTGAGGCTGAGGCTAAGGGGAAGGTTGAGGCTGAGGCTGAGGCTAAGGGGAAGGCTGAGGGGAAGGCAGAGGGGAAGGTTGAGGGGAAGACAGAGGCAAAGGCTCATGCTCTTGGGGCTTGGGAGTGGGCTCATGAGACTGAGGAGTGGGCTGATGGGACTTGGGAGGAGGAGAAGGCTCACGAGACTGGCAGGTGGGATCACGAGACTTGGGGGAGGGCTCACGAGAGTCGGGAGAGGTGCCACCAAACCGGGATAGGTTCATGTGCACAGATGCCATGGAGGTAGTGGAGCTAGAGGAGGAAGGGTGGAGGTGGCATCCTGTGGGTCTAGTAGTGTTCTTCACTCTTGCCATTGAATAATGAGAGTTAGGATTTTTTTAAACATTTTATATAGGCCCATCATGTTTTGACATCCCTTTTAATTACATTTAGGGTTTCATCATGCCCCCTGCCCTCGCCCTAACCCCTCCAACCCCTCCACCCTCGTTGCCCTCCATTGCCCTCCCCCTACATGCCCCGCCCACACCTATCGCCCTTCCCCATACCCCCCATCCCCCCCTCCCCCCACCCTTGCTACCACTCCACCCCTCCCTTTGCCCCACCCCATGCCCCTCCCTTCTCTCCCCCCTCCTTCACCATGTCCCCACTTTCCCCAACGTTGTGTGAGTACAAAAGTTGTGGTCAAAATAAGCAAGATATTAAAGAGTGACTACACAAATTGTGGTCAAAATAAGCAATATATTTATTTCATATTTGTATACAATTACACCATAGCTTCTGTTGGTGGTTGGACCCATCTGCTCCCTTCTCTCACTCTAGCTTACAACCAACGTGTGACTCCTTGACTCCTTATGGATGCTTTCCAAGCACTATGCCTTCTATTCTTTGATAGAATTTGAACTGCTTTTGCAAGTTCTGATGCCTTTGCCTTTTCAGACTTCAAAGTCCTTCCTAGTAAACATCTAAAAAACCAGTTGAACATCTCATGCAATGCATTGCTGTGAGTGACACCACCATGCCTTGAGTTCTTGAAGTATGCTACCTTGGCTCTATAGTGCGACCTCTCCATGCCTTGTGTATTCCAAATGGACAAAGGGCCCCAATTTTGTACAAACCATGGTTCGTGTGCATAGAGAATATGCTGCAAACATGATGAGAATCATTTCAGCAACAAAAACTATTTATAAAGCAAGTGCTAAATATTATGATGGTGCCAAGATAACCATGTTATGTGTAATGTGCGACTCCCCCCATGCTTTCACCATTAATTGCATAAACTCTTTGACAACCATCCTGAACCTTTCATAATACATCTCATCGATTTGAACCTGGCGAAGCAATTTTATCAATGCATCTATCTTCATCCATACTTTATCAATGCATTTACCTTTGTCCACTTCAATGTCTCATGGCACTATTTCGGAGTCTCAAATGTCGCAAGCCACCATATATCTTTCTCTGATTGCATTGAGAAATCTTGCTCTACTTCTTCATTCCCTTGAACAAATGCTAAGGCTTTATTCATAATGCAGATGCTGACTCTCTCTAACTTGTGTTCTTTCACCAATTGAGCTCATCCATTTTGATGACAAATATGAGCTTTCCATTGCAATCTGTACAACAAAAGAGAGAAATCATTAGGATAAACATGATATAGGAAATAAACTAAGTAAAGTGCAATGCTATAATGGATTTCCTTGAACCATTTTCTCTCATGCCATAGAATTTGACCATTGCTTGTTGCAGTTTCTCAACATCTAAGTAGACATTGTTGAATGCATTCATCTCAAAGGTTTGTAAGCCAAATTTCTTTTTACTCTTCCAAGTCATTGTGCCCCTTACACAATGGTACCCTCTAAGCATTTCTCTTGCACATCGGTTTGTTTCTCATCGTGCATGTCTCACAGACCAAGGTGTGGGTAGGGGCACTGTAGACTTCTTATACTTTCCCAAAATAGCAGACTTGAAAATTTTGAAAATAGATGTATAAGCTTCACGACTTACACCGGCAGTATCACAAGCTGCAAGCATGTCCTTTGCATCCACAATATCCTTGAAGTCCTTCATCACCTCTTCAGCAACTTGTAGTAGGTGCTTGTGTCTTGGGTCCCTTAGTATCCCAATGACATCGCTTGACTTCAATAAACTAGATATAGCATATGAACAGTCAATATCATCCCCGTCCATTCTTCCCATCACATCTTCCATGAAGTTCCTAAAGAAGAACATAATAAAAACTCAGTCACAAACATGTAGCACAAAAGAGTGTAATTTCATTAGAACATTTAACAACCAACCTTGTAGCGAAGACTGTCCTTTTCTAGCACCACCAGTGGGTGCCAATGCATCTATGTTATGTAAGTACCTTCTTTTCCTCTCCTTCAATCCCAAAGGTGTTTCTTTCATCTTTTGCACTCGTTCTTTTGCTTTCTCTCATTCCTTCTCTATGGCTCATTGAACTTGATTGTATATAGATCTTTCTAAGCCTTTTTTAGACTCAACTAGCCTATAGAGTGACTCTTCTAATTTATGTCGTTCCAAGTCCAATGCATTTCACTCCAAGTCCAATGCTTTGGCTTTATCATGAAGATCCTGGTTCTTCCTTTGAAGATCCTACATAGAGTTATGCATTGCAACAATGGTGCTATTTCCTAAATGTGCTAGCATCTGTGCTTGGGCTCTGCGCATCTCACTTGCTTGCTTAGCCATTGACTGAGCATTCTTTAACTGATTACAATAACCAAGCAACCTCGCATGTCCATTTCCAACAAACCGAACTAGCTCATGCATTGTATGGAAAGGAGGGCTCTTTTGGTTGGCAGGATCTAAAGCATATAAGGATCCTTCTACCCAAAGGTCGAGATGCTTCTTTCATTGCGAACAAAGACTGTGGATTTTGGAAGCTCCCCTCAATCCTAGACTATGTGTGCTTGCATATTCAGCCCCCAAATCTAAGTGAACCTATTACTTGTTGGAGACGTCCTCAAACGGTGCCATGACTAAAGGAGTCTAGAGAAGGAGAAGGTGCGGAGATGCAGGCTTGAAGGAGCAGCACACAGGAAGAGGGGGGGCAAGGAGGAGGAGGTATGGGGGAGGGAGGACTAGTAGTTGAAGAGGAGGAAAGGGGGCCAGACCAGTAGGTGTGGAGGGTGAGGAGGAGTAGGCATGGAGGAGGAGGGAGGAGTAGGAGGGAGTGGGGAGGAGCCATAGCAGTGGAGGAGGGAGGGGGAGGGGAGGAGGAGCAAGTGTGTAGGAGGGAGGGAGGGAGAGGGCAGGAGGAGTAGGCGTGGAGGAGGGAGGGAGGGAGGGGGAGGAGGAGGAAGGGGGAGGAGGGAGGGGAGGGGGAGGGAAGGAGGGGGGAGGGGGAGGGAGGGAGGGGGAGGAGGAGGGAGGGGGAGGAGGGCATGAGGAGAGGGACTGAGGGAGGGGAGGGAGGGAGGGAGGAGAGAGAAGGAGGGGGGGAATTCAAAATTCAAATTTTGAATTTTGAAATTTTTGGTTCCCACCTAGGAGTAAGAGTTGTGTAAGAGGTGGGGTCACTTTTGGGCTTAACCCACCTAGTGAGGGGGGGTTAGGACTTTTTGGGACCTACCTTGGCCCTTTCATTAGGACTAATCCATTTCTTAATCCATTCCTTATGAGGCCCTTTTGAGACCCCAATTCTCCCCTAATGAGCCAAGAATTCAGCACAATAGGTACACCAGGAACCCTGAGAGAGAGAGAGAGAGAGAGAGAGAGAGAGAGAGAGAGAGAGAGAGAGAGAGAGTTCATGCCACTGAGCTACCACCAAGCTATCACGTCATCGTCTCCATCACCCTCTGGTTCACCCTTTTCGAGGTATGTGCACAACCCTAATAATTCCGCTTCTTTGCTCTGGAAAGGGTAGAAAGGAGCATGATCAAGTAAGGCATCATCACAAGGAAGCACCTAGAAAGATAATAGCCAAGAATTCGACACAATAGGCACACTGAGAACCCCATCATTTACTATAGAAAGAATACAAAGAATGCATGACTAGGGGTAAGATTTATCACCTCAGTCAAGACCAATACGACATTTCAACCACGATAAAAATTCACAAGCCCATGCCCTAGGTTATAGGAAGCTCTCGCTAGCACCGTAGTGACTTTAATAACGTTGATCGCATAGGTCTGCTCAAACCTATGCAACTAGGCCAATAGGAGCCAACAGAACACCTTAAAGTAGTGTTGACCTCCTAGGATGGGTAGCAACTGCATGGCATTATAGCACTTGAACATGCTATAACAAGATCTCTTTCCCTAGTAGGATGGCTAACCAAGGACATGTCTATCACATGGACATGTTATTTAACAAGATTAGATATCACTAGCATAGGAAGTTTCAATCCCAAAATCTTGGAGGGAGTTAAAGAGGGCAGCCATATGGGTTGTGTTTATACCATTACAGTGGAATGTGGTAGCCACCAACAACATCATCTTGGAAGGCATCACTTGCACCTGGAATTACAACCTACAATGCACCACATGTTCAGTACATGCGCGGTATGAAGAAGACATGCGATGGATCTATCAGAGCATGGAGTCACTTTGAAGACAATGCAATAACATCCTAGCCCAGCTTTTGCAGCACACTGGAAATTACATTTGAAATCATCATTAATGTCCCATAGCTTGTGCTGCTTGCAAACCTGATGTCTATGAAGCTCGTATCCCTTCATGAACTCGGCACAGGAAGTTTCTATACCATAGTTGTGTACATATTTCACATGAAAATCCATAAAAATATGTAAACGTTTCAAAAAACTACATAAAAAATCTTAGGACTAATCTGTACATCAAACTAGCTATAGCACGTAGTGGGTATATAGCACATATTCGTTAAGCTCACATTAAAGGTCCTAAATCATGTCCTCACTTCTACTTTTCTAGTAGGTTGTACTTCTAGCCTAATTGCATAATTAGCTATAGACCTAAGTCATTACCTACCCAAGAGGAATTAGGATAACTTAGTTATGCCACTTGGTAACCCTTGTACATACACCCAACCCGATGCTCATAATTGGGAGTTTTGTTGCACAATAGGCCAGTACCTTAGTTGTTTTGTCTCTACCTTGAACCTATTAACCTTTTCTTAGGGAAATCATGCACAGAGTCCCCTCCATTTTGGCATGTAGATTACTAGTAGTATCCAGATACAATCAGTGGATTAAGGATCACATTTCTAGTACCCAATGACAATAGAATGATTACTCACATAGGTCTAAGACCATCCACATGAGTAGGTTTCATGGGGGTATTAGAATCCCAATCCTAAAAGTCCAAAATGGCAAATCATGGACAACATGGGGAATTGTTCAAATCTCAATTCTGACACCGATCTGCCTTCCAACATATGCTAAATAGTTATGGGGTTTATGAATTCATAACTTTTTAAGGCGACATGTAAATAGCTCCTATCCCCCACCTTGCCCAATCATTGTCAAACTTCTTTGGCCCTGACCCAACGCTATGATCTTTAGAATGGCCCACTATGAGCTACAAACTGATCTTTGAGGGAGCCTATAGAGATATAATTGTTTTTTGGCATTAACCTTCAAAAATTGTGTGATGATTGGTGTGCAAACTAACTTGTGTCATATTTTCTCATGGTGAAACCATTAGCAAGACCATCGTTGAAGGCCAATGTAACAAATTACAATGTGAGGGTGGAAGCTTGGTTCAAGGGGAACTTTGACTACTACTACCCTCTTGATAGTATTCCTCGGTAGCACTAGATTTCCATTTAGTGGTATAGATATGAAGGGCTGACCTTTGTTGAGGTTACCAATGTGATCAAGGAATGCATAGCATAGCCCGCTACTCAAGCGTTGATCCAAGAATGTGGTCTTCGAGAGTATGTGCCCCGGTAGGTAGAGCACCTCGTTGAATTGAATAGTGCTACTGATTCCTAAGCACCTACAACTCGTGCAGATCCATATGTGAGTAAACTCATCATGGAATCAAGATCTTGTGTGTGCACATGCAAGAGACAATGACACCGCAGTTCACAAGATAGAGATCTTGTATATAAAGTTGCATAAATAGTATAACTAGGGTGCTCACTGTCACATCACCCTTTATGGTGTATATATAGGAATAGATCTAAGTACCACCAAGCTTGTCGGTAGGTGGTTGGTAGTTAGCCTCTACTAGAGCTTGTTCACACACCCACTCTTCTCTTATCCCTTTTATATATAGTCATCTTTCGTAACATCCCCCCTTGATGCCATGGTACGTGACACCATAGTGGAAAATCACATTGCATAATGATGACTGTGAGGTACCCCCTTACATCGGGGGGCACTCGGGTGGTTTAATAAGTGAAAGCCATGCAAGATGGGGATCCCTTGGAATCTCCTTGAGCTGATCTAACTAAAAGAATTTCTTGCATTCATATAGGGAGGCTGTTCCTCCCCCTCTACTGAGGTTACAATAGGTACAATTGTCCTTATCTAGTCCTCCTACTCAGGATCAACGGGCCTTGTGATTAAAAGCCATCGAAGCACCCAACTAACTAGGTCCACTCATCCTTAGGACCAGCCCTCAAGGCTCTTTTGGTTCTCTTGCTTCACACCCACACACACCTCATAAGTTTACTTGAAAACTTGCTCAATAATTGAAAGGCATCTAACATGCTAATGACAATTGGGAAATTGAAACACATAGATAGCAGTGAGTTCAAAGTAGCATGTAGTAGTGTGAATTCATTTGCATCCTGTGTGACTAAGGGACTCCTAGCCCTTAACTATTTTCCAAAACAAATCCCCTAGGCATTTTTGCTCCCCTCGTTGACAAAGGAATTTAAGACTAGGTGATACCTCATGTGGCCTAGTCTTGTAGGTAGGCATGGCTCCTTCCTACTAGCTCCCTCGAAGGGATGACATCTGGGTTCAAGCATCGCTGTGGGAAAGGAGACCATTCACCATCATAGCATCTGTCCCAGCCTACCCTCGTAGTTGGTCACTTGAACTATTCTTCCCAAGGGGAGGAACTGCAGGCTTTATGACCCTCTTACATCTTGAGAGACCTAACTCGTCTAAGTAAAACTTCTTCATTTTCCTACTACGTGGAGTAGCCAATTCCTAACAAAGATGAAATAGATGTAAAACTTAGGGGAAAGGACCTAGCTTTATGCCTTCACTATCCCTCTCCTCCTGCCTTAGGCTGTCAGAGGAGAGACTAGGCCCCACACATCACTGCATTAGGCCTTAGTATATGCACTAATGACATGCCAATTTTTCACGAAATGGGGTGGTCCATTAAGCAAGCCTTGCTTTCAATTATGATAGATTAAAAGGAGGGATTGATTTTTCTCATTCTACATTGAGTGTTTGAAACAAAAAGCTTAGGCTCTCCTTATTCATCCCAAGAACATTCATCACGAAGCTTAGGATCTCGTAATTAATTTCATATACATAATTCCCAAAGCTTAGGCTCCCATATTTTTCTTAGAATATTCCTAGAAGGTTTATAAAACATACCATGAAAAACCCCTCTTTTTCAATGGAACCACGTCTGCATGGCTCAATCCAACCCAAGACATTGCTTTCATCAATTCACTAAAAATAGAGATTACTTATTCATTACTACCGGGTCCCATATTCATTGTAAATGAAAAGTCTAGGAGATGAGGGTGGATAATGCCACATTCGGCCTCCCACAAGTGGGGAAAAAAACATAAACAAGTTGTGGGAAGACTAGGCTTTATACTACTGCATTCATCACCCCTACACATTAAGGCCAAAATGAAAAAAAAAGAGCCTCCTAAGAATTCTAATCATTATCATTACTTTTCATAATCAGAGGGTGAAAAGGCACTCTCTCTTTGTAAATGGACTTAGTAACTTCAAAAAGGTGTAATGATTATGCATATGGGTCCCAGTGAGTCCACTTTTCTTTATTATTTTCTTTTTGCATTCTCCCTATCACACACTTGCATCATTAGTTTCCACTCCCATTCCCTCACTTTCCTCAATTCTTTATAAAAAAAACCAATTATGGATTCAAAGTCACTAAAGAAACCTAACTTTTCCTGTAATGGGATCAGAAGGCCCAAACTATTAGAAATGACTGTAAACACAACTATGTTTGGACGAAGTCTAATTGTCACGTTTCTTGAAAAATGTGTTTTTCAAGGCCAACCCACGGTGCATCAGAGGTAGGTTCGACTTGGTCAAACATACCTCTTATGCACCCATGTCAAACTTGCCTCTGAGGTGTCATTGCGGGCTTGCCTCAAAAAATACATTTTTCAAGAAACACAAAAATTGGACTTCATCGAAACATAGTCCTATTTACAATTATTTCTAATAGTTTTGGGACTTATGAACCCATTTTTGATGTCAAAATTGTAAACTTTTACCAACAACAAAAGTTCTTTCCATTTTTTTCATGATGAGCACATATCGATCCATACAATTGCCTATTTACACTATTACACTTTCAATATTGATAAAATCTAAGAAAACACATATTCAATAATTCATGAAAACATCAAATAAATAGATATATGATGAAAAACTCACAAGAGGCTGAAATTTCTTTGAGTGTACATATGGGTCCATGTCCATATCATTGGGCCATAAGTAAATGTACACATCCGCACAATTCTCTATCTACATGATCACTTTCAATATTTTAAAAGTTTAAAAAACTATATAATTAATAATTCATGAAAACATAAAAGAACAAACATATGATGCACAACTCACAATACGTCGCAATTGCTTTGAGTAAACAAGTCGATCCATGCCCATTTTGATGCATCATAAATATGTTGAACTTTTCCATATATGGTTGTTGTGAGATGTTCAACTCCAAAATCCATCCTTTGCAATAGTGTTGGATCAATTCCCTCTTGCATTTTTCCAATTAATGTGATTTTTGAGAAAAAGATTGCATAATAGTCTAATCCTTGACCTTGAATATAGAAGGTTTAGAGAAGAGGAATTCTAGGGATTTTTTGAGGCCCAAAGAGAGAGACAAAATTGAAAAAATGGCAAAATTTTGAGACTTTTGGGTAAGGTAAAGAAAAGGACAAGAAAAGGCCTCTTTTTTGCGGGAAATTATCACTTTTTGGAGAGACTATTTTTTCAAATTTGGGCACAAAAAAAGCTACGAAAATTGCAAGTGAGGGGGATGCTCCACCAATTTTGGGACCCATCCACCATCAATGATTGCAAAAAGATGGGGGGTAAAACATTGGTAACTTTAGAAAGAAGGGGAATCTTTTGTTTTCTATTAGAGAAAGAGAATGTCATATTGTTGCTCACATGTCTTTCTCCCATTGGTGGGTGGTCTTCTTAGTACTAATCCAAAAGATTAGTAAAGGGCCCTCCAATAGCAAAATTTTGCCCCAATGCTCTTCCATTAATGAGCATTTAACATTAACTTCAATCACCACCCAGGCAGGGCACCCCATGCGGTCCCTCATTCACGATAAGCACAAAAGGAGGTTGTGCTAACATTTCCCCTTATTCCTATCAACATTGATATCCTTCCCGAAATGATCAGATTCACAAGAAGATAGTTGAAATAGACCAAGTCAAGGCCTCCCCTTCTATACAAGGGCCAAATACTCACCTTATCCAAACTAATTTATAAGACTTTGCATTGTGAGCATACCTAACAATTACTTATGCCAAGAAGAATATTCACATATCATTCCTATGGGAAATTTGTCATGACCTTCCCACTATACTTCTAAGTAAGCATATCAATCGTTCAGTTGCTAAGAAACCATTTCATAAGGGAAAATTCTATGCCATATTTGTGAAAATTTTGGCATGACCTTCCTACATTTACTCTATTCTATGCATGCTAGGGAACCATTTCCATAAGAAGGAAATCTATGCTATATTTATGAAAATTTGGCATGGGCTTCCCACATTCACTCTATTCTATGCATGCTAGGAAACCATTTGCATAAGAGGGAAATTCAATTCTATTGTGTGGTTGAGATGAGGAGAAATAGGGTGTTTGCATGGTTACAAGTTAATACTTAAGATTTTCCAAAAGATCGTGATCTCCAAAAGCTATAGCTAGAAATACTTGCTTGACTATCTGAGATGAAAAACAAGCTTATCCTCTATTCTTGCAAATGCCAGAGCTACTCTTTGAAATGCATCCTAGAGAAAGGGCATACCTCTAATCACTCTTGCCTAGGAAGCCACAATTGCAGAGAAGAATGCACCTTTTGTGTTGAGGAATGTAAAGAGCAGATGTTTGACTAGCTTGATCATGGCTGGATGGTACTCACATGCAATGGCCCCTCTGGGAATGATGGAACCCATGATTGCAAGTGCCAGAAGCACACCTATGGAAAATTTTGTATACCCTTTGCAAAGGCGTCCAACTACAGTAAGACTTGCTCCTTAAGGGTCGACCATGAAGGTTACCATCATTGCAATTCTCGATAGCACATATATGTGGCATGAAGTGTGCACTACCCTCTTGCAACAATGATTGTGTGTTTCCCTTGGAGTGGGATGACCATGAAAGGCATGCTTGCCATGAAAAATTCTACCCTATGCAGTGGTGTATGTAGGGGTTAGGGGTGTGCCATGTGCAAACAGACACACCACTTCCATGGCAAAAGGGGGAATTTTGACTATGAATATGTGTTAGTGCAATTCGAACAATGTAAAGTCTGTTGCATAATGATCCTTCCATTGGAAAGGTGCCATGGTGACCCTCATACCAACAAGAATGCAATGCATTTTTGTGATTTGAGGAATGGCCTTGCAGTGCATCATGCACATCTCAGCCTTGCTGGACTCTATGTGCATATTTTCAATCTTGTATGTTGATGTCTTTCCTTCAGACACAAACTTCATCTTAGTCATGTTGCCATGCACCATCTTATGTAAACCTCCATGCCCAAAAGGAAGCTAACAGTAGTAATCACAAGCAGGACAAGAGGACATACTCATTTGGTGCCATGTCCAGGTGAAACTGGAGGGTGTTGCAAAGAGAAGTTGTTCAATGGAGCTAGGCGCATGGCAACTAGCTCAAAATGCTCTGGGCTGGGCAAGGATGTGCTCCTAGATGAGTTGACCCATGAGGCATATTGGCATTACATCCGATTTGTGGACCCATGGGAAGAAGTAGAACAAGCCTTGGTGGCCACATCTATAGGTCTGATGAGCATTTCGCATAGGGATCTTCAACTGGCGTAGGGAGGTCTTATTGCACAGAGAAGCTCTAGCATGCCCTGTGCCAAGAAGGGGGGGCATGCAGTTGGGAGGATCAAGTGGTGGGTATGTGATGGAGGATGGACATCACTTTGCTTGTGATCACTCGAAGCACGCTCCGCACAATGTAATCTTTGTGATTGATAAGTTAGGCTCCATGGACAGTAGGGACTATGGTCACCCCCGCATATATGACAATATGTTCTCTCTTAGGTCATTTGGTGTTTTCTATTGGGGTTGGGACTGGATTTGTACTTTCTCATTCTTTTGAGAGGTCCCCATCTCTCTTTTAGTGTATATGCTCGAGCTTGTCAAAATTCGTGAACAATGGGCATGCTAACAGGTTAGGTTGTGTGTATGAGGCTATGGTGCAGTTCATCAAGATCTGCTTGTATGCGATACGCTTGTAGCCGTGAAGGACACATCATCGGTGGTTCTCTTTGATTACACGGTGGTTATGGCCACAAAGCTGCAGGAGCTGACGGAGGTCGCTATGGATGGGCTATTGAGGTATGGAGCTTCAGGGGGCACAACTACTCGGTGAGGTTGCAGAGGGTGGAGGAGGTACTCCGGAATCCATGCGAGGTGCAGAGATGGTGAACAAGAGCCTAGTGGTGGTGTTTTTGAGCAATAGGGGCAACAATGGCAGTGTGGATCCTATGTACTTAGTGGGGTGGATGAAGCAATAGGACGCGAGGCTAGTGGTGTATACCATCATGTTAGGCAATGAACCTTTCAAGCACATCCTGCAAACCATGGCCTAGGCAGGTGTCGTTCCAAATGAGCTTGGACAAGGTGCAGCTCACCAAGGGCTTCGAGGACCTTGGCAAGAGCCTCGAGCCCAATTTTGTTATCACCTCTTTCTAGTGCCCAATTTTGCCTCTCGCATCAAGGCCTTGTTTTAATTTGCTAAGATATCTACTTGAGCCAATACCTAAGTGCTAATTTTGGTTTTCTATATACCTATCTCCTTCTATCTAAGTGCTTATTACATTATGGGTACATTATGCTCAAAAAATTGTTGCAGGTTGGCACGTGATCCGATCACAAGACTGAAGACATTGGTATTTTTTATTTTGCGCATTGAAAATTCACATGCCAAAAAATAAGTTTTGCTTTTTTGAAAAATTTTTTGGGGGGGGGGAGATGATGCTTGTGCATTACAGAAAACAAAAATGGAAAGTAGCACAATGCAGTTGGTGTCGCTATGCAATATGGATCCCCTTCATTGCACAAGACATCAAAGGTATAAAATAGCAAATTTGGGGTGGTGTGTTGCTATTGCTATCGTTGGGAGTCTACAAAACAACGGCCTTTTTGCTTGTATGATGATCGGGGCTACATGGGCACTCAAAAGGCATATCGATGCTGGAATTTAGAGTGTCTACTGTGACCTCTAGCATCGGCGGACTAGCATCATTGGAGCTGATAGGACTAGGACATCGTTAGGTGAGGCGATGCACATAGCAACGAGGGATCTGGTTGGATTGAGTAATGAGGAGGAGCTCACTAGGTAGCTCACAAGTGCTAGTCCAATCGTGGCTATGTGGTGGGGACGTCAAAAGCAAAGAAAATATTGCCCACATCTGAAAGTGTGACCATCATGGTTGTCACCATGGTGCGCCACAAGGAATATGTATGGGAGTAGTCCATGCCTCGTCCTTGGTACAGGGTCACCCATGAGGCAGAGGGGTAGTACTTCTTGGTGCGAAGCATGCGAACGATGCACCTGTCCAGTATTGTGACAAATCGAGGGCCCATATTGTACTTCGAATACATGAACGCCCATTCAAATATGTTCGAGCTTGTCAAGCAAACACGACTCCGGACGTCCTTTGCACCGTATTGTGCATACATGTCCATGCCGATGTTCATGTCCTTGGTTCAATGTTTTTGTATGTGGTTCGGAAGTGAGGTTTGCCATAGTCCTTCATGCAGTACCCTAGCATTTTGTGGAAGGTGTGTAAGTTCTTTTGCTTCAAGCTCTTGCATATAATCACCCCCCCAATTGGCTATCTCTTATCCGATCCTATGTACCTTTGGATGAGCTTGTTGACACCTTGGATGTTGCGTGCGGTTATGCGGCAAACCATCTATAAATAGAGGTGAAATAGTGCGCCCCCCCTCTCAGAAGAATAAAGGCTAGCATGGCATGCCTCCTGCAAGAATCTATCCACATCATTGAGCACAGCGATGTCGATGTTTGCGCCACCCACCCCTATTGTGATGTTGACTTTGAAAACTTTGGTTGCTCCTACTTCTAAGGTTATTGCTTTTTTGGGTCTGCCTCTTGGTCTTTTGATGCTTCTTTGGATGGAAAACATGTGTTATTCAACTAGATGTGTGGGGGTACATATTCGCGCCTTAGACAAGCGCGGGGACCAAGCAGGGGGAGGGGGGACCATTGTGTTGATCCATAGCACAAATCAGTCAGGGGGGGGGAAGCCATAGCATTGTTCGCATGTCAAATTCAAGTGGGGGGGGGAGTCATAGCATTGACCCATCGCACATATTTGATTTTTCGTGGTCTAATCTTTTACTTTATATTTTGGACATCAATAACAAGTCCAGTTTTGCTATGACACCTGTCTTCCCTTCTGGTTTAAGCTATCCTAACTTAAGCTTGTTGGATGGTGGCAGGTATCAACGTTGCTGGTTGAAGTGTAGTACAAAGGTTCTGTCATGGAAACTTTCTTCATAATCCTAGAAATATTCACGTTTTAGGATTCAACCATATTTTTGTCTCTAGTAATACCTTCTCTCATATATCATTTGTGATGTAAAAATGTTGTTCATATATTCTTGGACCTTCTTGAGAGTTTCTAATCTAAATCTTAAACACACACACAAATATTGCCATTGGGGTTTGGTCACCCTGATTCCTTGAATATATGACTAACACTACATCTTATGGTTATTCTTTAGATGGATCTACAGTGGCATGTTGATTTGATGGACAAAGAATATATATAAATATATTTGGCAAAGATATAGTTGATTATATTATAATCATATCATTTGTACAATGAAGTCAAATGTGGACAGAATATTCTCCTCTAGAGAGGAATATCTATCTTACATACAAGAAAACCACTGTATAGAAGTGAGAAACAAAAGATCTAGTAGCCAAAGGCAATGCATAAGGGAGGGGGGGGGATTATTGTGTATTAGAATGTGTGTGTGTGCATGTGCATGTGTGTGCGTGTGTGTGTGTGTGTGTGTGTGTGTGTGTGTGTGTGTGTGTGTGTGTTGGGCTCGAATTGTTGACTCGAGGGCTCAAGTTGTACAATATCTAACTCTAGGGCTCTCGACTTAAGCTCTTACTCGAGGGTGAACTTTCCTTGAACCACTTAGCTCAAGGCTCATGTAAACTCTATTGTGACCTTGAGTTGCTAGCTCAAGGATTGAATTACAATAAACCGCTTGTGGTGAGTTAACTAAGGCAAGGCTAGCTAATGTGAGGGTTCAAGTAAACAACTCAAGGGATAGTCTTAGTTTGAGGGCCTTGCATTACCAAATTAATTTATCAAGAAACATAAGATAACAGAACATAATTATGTCCTAGGACATATTTGTGTCGTGTTACCCACCTAGTGATATGAGTTATCTGATATGGAATGAACATGTAAGCCTCTAAAAATGACCTATTAGCTATTTTTCAACGTAATTTGTAACCATAACTAAATCTATAGTAAACAATAGTAGATGAATCATATTCTTCATCAAGCTCTCCAAATCAATATAGTCCAATCCTACTGAGCATTGGGTACTCTATACTCACAATTCTATAACCATCACACAAGCATTCAGATCGATTCCCTGGCAATGGTGCTAGTTGTTGTGGACTTCCGCTACAACCATGGACATAGAGATGTTGGGGACTCTTTCAAACACCGACAAGAGTCCATGGACTATTATTTTAATCCATTGATGTGTTGGAAGAGTCCGAGGATTGTGTCTACTATACAAAATTACTATTATCTTACTAATGTAAGGTTTCTACGATGAGAGCTCTACTACTACCATTGCAATCATAGCACACACAAAGTTAGTCTATTTATACAAATAGATTAGCAGGCACATAGGCCTCGCAGGCTAACAAAAAATCATACAAGATATTTACAAGACGATTTATTTATTCTTGCCACAATGTCAACTCCATTAGAATTTTAGACACATCCTCCATCACCACATTGGCATCTCTGCCAGGGGAATTCTAAGTAGTTGCAACATAGTTGTAGCACCTGAAAAAAAAGGGTGCTAAAAGATTAGCATGCAAAGATGCACAACCTAGAAGAGAGTTGATTCAAGGACAAAAAGGAGAGACTTGATTAATCTAGAGGATGCCTTCATATAGGCTACAAAAGTGAGGTTCTCCCTCATGCTCAAGTGTGAAAAGGATGTAGTGAACCTATTTGTGAGAGAGTGTGTGTACCTAAAAATGTGGAGAGTCCCCTTAGTGGAGTATCTCTCTTGTGCTTAATCAACGAGAGCTCCTACCTCTCTTCCCTTGGCTCATGTGTGTTGGCTTATGGCCATTCCATTGCATGTGTGTCTCTTGATTGGTGCTAAACATGTTAATCATGTCATTAACCTTGCCACTATTCTTACTCCATAGCCATCTTTATCATGCTTGCATCTCCATCGTGTATCTCATCAGTTGCATGGCCTCCAATAGAACGTTTACCATCCTCTATAGCATCGCTCGGCATAGTTGCATATATGACTAGGGCCAAAAGGAGAAAAGTCCCATTAATTTCACTCCATGCTGCTCTATGTTGCGGTTTCAATCTGTTGAAATCTTTTCACAAATGCAAATGGACATTTCTTTTTACAATCCATGATGCACAACCATGTAGATGATGAAGCAACATACATTGACACACTTACACGTACATGAAGAAATTGAAGACAATAGTTTTAGAGAAGCAAGGCAATGATGCTGCTACTCCTTTGCATCTACACACTCCAATGCATCATTTATGGCTTGAAAAACATCATATGTAATGGCCGTGATACTTAATAAGGATGGGTTTTTAAACTACCGGTAGTGATGTTACCTATGGTAGGCCAAAAACCCCAACATAACGGGTTCCAAAAGGGCCACCATGGAAAACTGTCCAAAGGTCCCATGGTCCTATTAAAAGGTATCCTGGTTCCAAGGTATAAATAATAGGTTCCAAGATCCCCTTAAAAGGCCTAGAAAAATTAGACGAATAGATTTTATTAATTTTTAACGTAAGAAAAGCATAAGGTTACCTAAATGTCCTTAATATTCCTCCCACAGCTTGTGGCCATAGGACCCAAGATCCCTTGGAATCCAGACTCTTGCGCCAAATGCACTAGTCTATGTAGTCTTTTAGTTGGAGTCCATGTGGTCCTTGCTGTTCTGTGCACAGTCCATTAACAGTATGCCCATGCATATTGTGCATAACCAAGTCATTGGCATGTACATTAGGAGGACGGTATGCTCTTACCTTTAAAGCTTTTGAGCATTCAATGCAGAAGGTCATGACTTACGAAGTCCATGATCAAAGAATATGGCTAGTCGACTATTCCACCAGGCCGTGACTTTCTATGCTCCCAACATGTTATATATAGTTGCATCCTCCCCATAAATGAAGGGTCTCCTAAGAAATGAAGGGTCACCCACGAAATGAAGGGCCACATTGCCTTTTCCTATTCCTCCGCTCGAAAAATTAAGGGTCATTTGCAAATTAAACCCTTTTGCATAAATTCTTATTTCTTAACCAGTAAGCAACGGTTAATAATATGCTATTTATCAATAAGCAACCATTTGTGTTTGAGTGATTTTTTCACAAATAGATGTCATACGTTAATTTATATATGACCTAAATTTTACATGGTTTAATGCTTTTATCCCTTCTTCTTTTTGCATTTTTTGTTATAGCCTCATGACTCATTAAAAGTACCAAAAAACACTTTTGTTGGGTTTGGTTACAGAGAGAGTTAATCTTTGATTCATAACAAGCCACGAGCTTTTCGACTTGTTAAATGTTATGCCAAAATATGGCAATTATAGTACATCGATTCTTGCATCTCATTGTCAAGAATGTGTGTGTGTGTGATCGTCCTATAATTCAACTACTTATCTACATATCTCAATCAAATAACACTAAAAGATTCAAAATCATTTAATCCATTCCTTCAAGGAGCCCTCAGATAATATGTTCAAAGCTATTTATTCATTTTAATTCAACCCTTCAAAGCTTTCAAAAATCCTATACATCTTTCATGAAACTTTCCAAAATCCCTTATATTCCAAATTCTCTACTTCCATCATAGCAGATTTTGCAAATGCATTATAGAAAGGAATATCAATATAATCAGTCCCAGATATAAAGTTTTTATGGCATAAGTTAACATATAATATGGTAAGGAGACAAAAGCTACCCCAAATCTATCATCATCATTCATCTTCACCAAAAACCTTGATGTAGCCAGCTGTGTTGACAAAAACTTGTGAACCAGGGTATACATATGAACTCCAAAAAATTGCTTGAGTTCTACCAAAACAATTATGAGTGTGGTAAAGCCATATATAGCCAGCTCCTAAGCAAAGCTCTCGGTCTAATCCAAAGGATGTATGAAAAAGCAGTAATACTATAGGATAATTAGAGTTGTTCATCCATCTCGCCAATAGTAGTTGATGTGCTAGTGCGATAATAAAAAAAATTTGTCTGCAAATCTGATTGAGAAGTGTGCCAACTAACCTGCATCCATCCACACAAAGGACAAGTTAGAACTAGGACCTTTAAATGTCGGATCATAGGCTTCCATGCTGGTGCATAGTTGTTATCCATGTCCCTCAACTTAACTTGCAAGAGTTCATATTTTGGCACTCGAACCCCCAAAAAAATGAATGATAACAGAAACATTCAGTAAATAGCAATAAAAATTATGTCAATAAAGAGTACACAATAGAATGGCACTTGTGTATGCCATTTGATATCCACTTACAGTTGATAAGGGACACAATCATCGTTGTCCCAAGTTTCTCTCACTAGTAAGTAGGAAAAGGACTTCTTCATATTAAATTTCTATCCAAGATTCTTTATAAAATGCAATGTACTAAAACTTCAGTTCAGTAGGGAAGTTAGTCATTCAAGGTCTGTCTTGTAATATCTTTTGCCATATAATGCATTCATCACATCAAATTACAAAAACGTATTTTAAAAGATACAATCACAACTCCAAAATATGTACTTTTGTACACCCATATAATAAATAGTTTTTTATCCACCCTTATTTGAGCTTCGTGTGCTGTGTTATTAAAAGGTTTTATATTTTAAACATAGACACACACACACACACACACACATAGAGACACACACACACACACACACAAGCGCTTGAGTTTTTTTAATCTTGAGAAAAGAGAATATCATTAATGAACAAAGACTCATCCAAAATGACGAGTCAATCATACAATACTCTCAAGAGGCAAGGCTTAGAAAAAAGTGCAAAAAAACCCTTGCTGGCCGCTCTAAGGGGAATACAAGTCATGCAGTGGTCCTGGTATAGATCCACTCTCCAGGTTTATAAGACCACAAAATAGCAGAATCTCTGACATGAAAAAAGGGAGAGGTCTCCCAAGTACTCAGGAATGCCTCTCTCTACCTTCTCATCATGTCTGAGTCTCCTTGCAATCTGTAGCATTGACCTTCGAGAGTATGATCCATATCGATGTAATAGTCAAGCCCTCAAGTTATGAACTCGAGGGTAGAGACCAAAACCATAACATGAGACTTGATCCCACACCAAGAATTGATTAATGCCGCAAGCCTTGAGCTAGTTAAATTTTGAACCAATGCCCTAATTTAAACCTAAAAATAGTTGTTTAAGTCAAGCCTCAAGCTAGCCTTGTCAACTAGAGCCCCAGAACTAGCCTCAAGTTGTATACAGTGAGTGAATTCCTTACATTTCCCTGAGTTCAATCCCTGACAGTCATACTGGAGCGACATAGAAATTACCTAAGGAGATGAAAGGGATATGGCAGAGCATCCACTGGACCTTCAAGTAGCATGACAATACCATTAAAAAATCCAAATTTGCATAGAACACCATAAGACCTACTCTAGGCACGAATTTGAGTGTGAACGGAGAGTCTAGGCCTTTGCGTAGCACTTCTAGCAAGACGATGGATTCTTTAGAGGACATGTGCCAAGTAGAAAACAGAAGAGAGCCACATGTAAGTGACCCCATAGAAGCCTCATGATGTGCTCAAAACCGATACTGCACTCACCTGTTCCACCTTTTGTAGAGGAATCCTTTAGGAGAAGGCTTTGTTGGGGTTAAAGACCTTGTGCCTCCTCCTCGTGTGTACAGGTCATACTACACATTGTGAACTATTCACAAGATCATTGGCTTCATTAGTAGCATCTTGAAGCTGCCCTTGATCCCCCCTTGAAGGCTATTCCAACTCCCATGAGATTCTGTCCAAGTAAAGAGAAGTCCAAAACTGGCAACATTTCCATTTGAGAACTTTTTTGCTTCCTCTTTTAGCTTCCTCCATGGTCACAAGCATTTGTTCATGTATGGGAGAAAATAGAGTGCTCCAATGAAGCATTTGGATGCCAGGAAATATGCCATTGTTGTGCTGATGCATTTGGATTGGGTCATACATTGATTTGTGACCATTTATAGGAAATTTTTGTGGGGAACTCCTCATGACATTGTTGCGCCTTATGTGCTTGTGCACTGAGCATCTATGTTTGGGTGCAGTTGAGTAGTGATTGTTCATAAGATTCTCGCATTTTGGTGCATTTTCTCCATGTTGGACATTAGTTAGGCTCAATCGGATTTGTGGCTTGGCTAGGGGGTATGCTTAGGCACCCCGAGCGACAGTAGGCAGGCACTAAGACTCACGATTAGGAGTTCTCTTGATAGAGGCCCTTGGTGCTTTGACAGTGTCACATTCTTGACAAGTTTGCAATGTGCTCTTCACATGATTTGGCTGTGGTTTCAATTGATGTACTGTTGGTTCATGCTTATTGCATATATGGTTGCTGTTATGCCCTCAGTTTGAGCAGTTGTGGTTGATGTACTGTCAGTGATTGGACGCTACAGTTGGCACATTTTTGGGGCTGTTTTGGGTTTGTTTTGTTGGAGTTTCTTGACTGCTTTCAGGGCTAAGATCTATAAGTGTCTTGTTGGAACATTTACTGGTGCTTTGTTGGCATGTTGCCATTGGTACTTTGGTTGCATATATTGGTGTATAAATAGCACTGTCGAAGATGGAACATTTTGGAGCTGATTTGTTGGTTGTTTTGGGGCTTATTTCTTGGCATTGTGTTCTCCATTTGGCAGGCTTTTGCAGTTGGCAATTGGGTCGCTTCTTTGGGTGCATAGTCAGCATTGTTGTGTTGCTCCTTGGGTGGAATTTGGAGTGCATTTGAGGGCATCGTCATCAGATGATGCATTGTTTTCCATTGAGAGGTTGGGTGCTAACTTCTCTCGTTGCCCCAGAGTAGGTCTATAGTCTCTTGGTGCAAAAGGAGAAGGTTAGATGCAAAGGTGTAAAGCCCACACACATGGACAATGAGGATTAGCAGGAGTTGGATGAGCTTGCATGCTCTACCATAAGGCTTACACTCGCAAGGTTAGTATACCTTGACGTGATACATATGGCAGATGGTGCCTATGATACCAGTTCATCAGGAAAGTGCTGGAGGACAAGTGTATCTAGATTGTCAAGTTTCACACGAATGACAATCTTGCATATCTTCTCATGAAGAGCTTATCCTTTGAGTGGTTTGCACACTGTAGACTCTTGATGGGTATCGGGTAGCATGTCCATAGTGTGTGTGTTCTCCCTTAAAGGCATGTTGCCTTTAAGTGGGATGTTGTTGGGGTTAAAGGCCTCATGCCTACTCCCTGTGTGTATAGGCCGTACAAGTCATATTACGTATACATGTACCATTCATATGTAATTGAATACATTGAAAGATTAGGGTGGCTCGGCACCCACACATTGTTGCATTTGTTCTCTCTCTCTCTCTCTGGTCTCTACGGTTCTACTGCACTAAAGGCTTCATGAAAAGTCCCCAAAATCTAGGACTTCAACCTGACTTGGACTACCAGCACCTAGGGGAACTTAGGCCTACTTAGATTTGGGCATAGAAGTGGGGGAGTCCCCCAAAATTCCAGTGGAAGAGTGATTGTCTATAGAAGGAACACTTGAGTCTTGCACCCAATAGAATCTAGGAGGACCATTTCAATTATGCACCCAATAGAATCTACATGAATACTTCTGCTCTAGACAGTAGCATGGTCAGATTACCCAACAAATCATGGGATCCACAACTCCCTATGTGCCATGAATGAGTGCATCGGCAATGGTTAGAGCTCTTTTTCCTGCCTACTATGACCTTTAAAACAACCTATGGTATGGATACCATGCATGAACCCTCAGTTCTAGTTGTCTTAGCATCCGCCATTCTTACATCCATGCTAGTAGAGGCTTATAGCATAGCCTGACACTGCCAATTGTCCCTTGGGTTCCCCCAAGCCCTTGGAGTCATGGACCTCCTAGACTTGTAGCAGCAGGACATTTTGATGCACATCCAAATCCAACTTACATTGGTGCTCCTAGAAATACAAAGTGGTCTTGTGATTGCACCACATGGTATTTTGCACAAGAAACTTTCAGCAGAGTTTGACATGAAAGATTAGGGAGAGTTATGGTATTTTCTTGGTATCTAGGTGATAAATACTTAGTCAAGAATTTGGATGTCTCAAAGACAATATCCTTGGGATATGTTGGAGAAGTATGGAATCACAAGATTTTAGCCCATAGACACACATCTACTATGTATCGACAGATGGTTGGTAGCCTTATTTACTTGACAATTACATGGTTGGACTTGAGCTACTCAATGGGAGTAGTAATTCAGTTCATGCAAGGCCTTGTAAGAGCCATCTTGATGTAGTCAAGAGGATGATGCGGTATGCAAAATCCACTACCAATTGTTGTATGAGAGGAATGTGGAGTTGTTTCTTTATGGTTACATAGATGCAGATTGGGCTAGTGATGTGATGGATAGGAGTTCCACTAGTGGCTATGCATTTTCATTGGGTAGTGGCATGATTTCATGAAGCAATAAGAAGCATCCTATTGTAGTCTTATCCAGTACAGAGGACGAATACCATGGAGCAATGATTGCAGTGTGTGAGGAGTCCTGGCTACAGATCCTCTCGACATGACTACACATTAAGCTACTTGAGAGTGTTGTGGTATACTACAACATAAGTAGTATCATGCTGGCGAGAAATCGAGTTTACCATGCACGCACCAAACATATAGAGGTGCACTATCACTTTATTAGATAGAAGGTGATCTCAGGAGAGATTGATTTGGTTTATGTGAAGACCAATGATTACGTAGCAGACATGTTGACAAAAGCTCTTGGGAAGGAAAGGTTCTGGTACTTTTGAGAATCTTTGGGAATTTATCTTGTCCAAGCTCATTGTGCAAGCAGTGAGCTTGAGGGGGAGTGTTGAGATAACACTACCCGCTAGCTGCAACTTCTAATGTGACGAGTGTGTTGTCTGGTAACCCTTAACATAAAATAGGGGTCTATTTTATAAAGTGAACAAGAAGAGATAATGTGAGAAGGAGAAGAAGATAGAGAAGAAGAAGAAGCTATGGAGATGAAGAAAAAATAAGGAGGTTGAAGAAACTCGTACGTACGTTGTCTTGCACACCACACACATTTGTAAGAACCATCTCCTTTTCATCGCCCTTCTCATAATCATAAGAATCATCATCATTGTTATCCTCACCCACTTTCCACTTATCTTTGTCCTCACAAAACATCCACCTAATGAACCCTGTTCCCATGCCTCACATATCCTCTCTCTTTCCCATCACCATACTCATCACCATCACCTTCTCTCCTCAACACACTCCTTGACAGGACCCGATCACATGTGGCACTTCATCGCACCTACTTGTCGACATTGACAACATCTTTTACACTCATGCACATGCACTCAAGCATGCTCGCACATGACACATGCACACATGCACACATGCACATGACAACTTCGTCGCTCTTTATGCACATGCCACTCACTCGACTGATGACCAACCCATGCCCTTCTCATCATCATAAGAATCATCATCATTGTTATCCTCGCCCACTTTCCACTCATCTTTGTGCTCACAAAAAATCCACCTAATGAACCCCATTCCCATGCCTCACACATCCTCTCTCTTTCCCATCATCATGCTCATCACCATCACCTTCTCTCCTCAACACAAGGGAGTTGATGGTGATAGACAACCATAGCGGCCACATGCAATTCTACTACTACAATTTCTAATCCAACAACATTACTCAAGTTCTTGGGTGAAGGTTGCAATGGTTTTCTTGAATATATAACAAAATATTATGTTGCTGCCATGTGCAAGTGCCTCTATGAGCAAGAAAAGGAGAATAAATTGCAATAGGCAGCAGAGAGCTCTAAATTGAAAGAGGAATTATTGAAGGAAAGAAAGAATACACAAAGCCTCAAGAGAAATTAAGGAAGGCCAAAGCCAAAGCCACTCTATTGGGGGACAAATTGAGAAAGATAAAAAATTGTAACATTAGAGAATTAAAACCTGGAAGTGAGGAGGGCGCAAGCGCATAGTTGAGGAAGTTAGGTAAGATTTATTTTCTTTCACTTTAGAGCTGGATAAATTTTATTATCCAAAAATAAAAGTTTAGAATAAAAGCATCCTTTGTGCATGAAAAATTTGGAACCTCAAGCGGTATTTCATGTAGAGCTAGACTTAGTTCTCACCTAAGGGCAACTCATCAAGAATCACAAGTTAAGGAGAAGGGAAACATGAAACACTATGAGCTTACCTCCGCTTCCATTGTAGTCAATGTAAGAGGCATCCCACCATGCTCCATGGACTCCAAGACCACCGAATGACGTCTCTCCTCAAGTTAGAGCTTCACTGAAGAGGGAAAACAAGGTAGAGAAGTAGAAGCAATGTGACCTCGGAAGTTATATCGTTGTCCCGTCCACCATGCTCCAATGCTGCCTCCTAAGCTCTTGCAAACATGAATAAAAGATTGGAAGCCTTCTCCCACACCTCCCACACACTCACACAAGCTACCCAAAGCTCTGACATTCTCTCTCACTTTCACTCTCTCTCACTCGTGCAATGCAAAAACGTGCATAGAGGAAAAGGGCTATTTTTTGGCCTTCAAAAGTGTCATTTCTCATTAAAAAGTATAATTTATATAAGATCCAACCCTCTCCCAACTTAGGGTAGGGTGTTTTCACACCTACAAGCTCATTTTGAGCTATTTTTTGGCCTAAAAAAGGGGGTTAATTTTTCTACTACTACTCTAATGGTTAGTTTCCTACTTTTACAACTTAGGTCGGCAAAAGGCCCGATAGTTTTTAAGTTAGTGGTGTTTCTTTTCTTGTGGTCTTTGACTTATTGTCTGTGCCACTCTTCATTAGTTGACTCAATCTTCATTTCACTGTAGGTTTTGCATGGTTCATTGTTAAAAATTCATCCGATTGTAGCTACTTCCTTATATTGCCTTCGATCTTGTGTAGTGCCTCGTATTGGTTGTTGTAGGTTCTGCATGGTTTGCCTGATTGCAGCTACTTTCTTATGTTGCCTTTGATCATGTATAGTGCCTCATGTTGGCATTGGCATCAACATACCCCCTTTCCTATTTAAGTTCCAATCCCTTGGCACTTCTAAGGATGGTGACAAACAAGGGCGTTGTAGGAATGGGGTTGTCGGGGATAAGGTAGTCGATTTGTTGATAAAGCCTTTAGTGAGTCATATTCAGGATAGTGTAAATTTTAATTGCTAAAATTTACAAAAATTAATTTACATCGGGGAGTATTTAAAGTAATTTTGGAAAAACAGAAAAGAAAAAGCAGAAGGCAAGAACAAAGGAAATTCCATTTCATGAACCAAGGGCCATCTGGTGCCAAGCTTTTACCGATACAAATGAATCCATTTGGATCAACGGAGACATTTTGCAGATTCTATTTGACAGGGAGGAACCATTTAGGCAAAGGAACTCATTTGGAGAACAAAGATTCTTTGATCGAAGCAGCCCCAATCTGTTTGTACAGGAGAATCTGACTAAACGACTCAATACAGAGAGGCATCCAATAAGTGAAAGAAATCCGAGAATCTATCAGAACATGGTAAGTGAAGCAAATCCGAGAATCCAGCAGAACCTGGTAAGTCAAGCACATCTGGGAATCTGGTGAGTCAAGCAAAACCGAGATTCTAGTAAAACTCGGTGAATACAAGCAAACAAGCAGCTGCTAATCCAGTAGGAGGACAAAGTTTGATGATGAATCTAGTCGGACCACCGAATCTGCCAATAGCATCGATTTTGCAGGTTTCCCTGATGAATCCAAATGCTGCAAGATTGAAGTGCAAGTTTGCAGAGTTTAAGGGATGCAAAAAGGATGATCCGGACAGCCATGTGGCACAATTCGAAACACGGTGGCAAGCCACTGGTTTTGATGCAGTGTTTGGCGATGCAGAAAAACTGCAATAGTTTGCAGGTACCTTGGTAGGCAAAGCCATGAGTGGGTTCATATGGTGTGGGCCATTTCCCTAATTATGCAGAGATGAGGGCGGCTTTTCTGGACCGTTTTTGGAAGCAAAGGACCGCAAATACATAAGGAAAAAACTAAGAGAATTGAGGTAGAAAAAACTGCTAGTGGAGGATTAGGCGTAGAAGTTTTGCAACCTCAATGCAAGATTACATGTGGATGAAAGACCCACGATGATATGATGCCAAAGCATTAGGCATGTTCTTCCTTCCATGCAAGCATGCATACCACATATACTATTTTGCACACCTTGCTGCCAGCTCAGACCAGTGTATGGACAAACAATGCAGCCAGATAATTACATCAAAGATACGATTGTTGGTGCTCTTTGATAGTAATGACGCATTGTACAAAAGCTATCATCAGGGTATGTTCACAAATCATCCAACTTGAATTTGTGTTTTGTATCCTCCATGCTCTAATTATGTCTGTGGTACCTATCTACCTATGAGGTGCAAGGTGCATGCCTGTGAAGTTGTAGCTATCTATCTATCTGGCATGTGCAACCTAATAGGCCTTTCCATTGTATAGTAGCTGCTAAGCACTGGTGATACCTGCCCATCAAATGATACCTGCCAGGTCATACCACAAATGTTGAATTCCACATACTCGATGGTAGGTACTTAGCAATTGGCTGCTACTGCTGGTAGTTGGCAGACATGAATTGGTAGCTACAACATAGCTACCGCTAGTACATAGTGCATAGATAGCTACAACCAAATGTATGGTAGTAGAGAAGCTCTATCGGTTGATTACCTACCCACAAAATGCTACCTACCAGGCCCTTCCACAAATGCTAGCTAACACACACTAGATGGCTACAACATAGTGGTAGCTACCTCATGCTCGTCGATACATAGCTGTGACTTGATGTCTAGTAACTTCCACATGCTACATAGATAGCTATGATTTAAGGAGTAGTGGTCACCATGGTGACTACCTCATGGTGGCTACAACACCATGGCAGGTACTACATGGTGGATAGATAGCTATGTCACAGTGGTAGCTACTCCATGGAATAGGCAGCTACCTACTGTCCACCACATGGTGGATAGATGGCTACAACATAGTGGTAGCTGCCTCATGGTGGATACATAGCTATGACTTGATGTCTGGTACCTTCCATATGGTGCATAGATAGCTACGACTTAAGGAATAGTGGTCACCATGGTAGCTACCTCATGGTGGCTACAACACCATGGTGGGTACTACATGATAGATAGATAGCTATGTCACAGTGGTAGCTACTCCATGGAATAGGTAGCTACCTATTATCCACCACATAATGGATATATGGCTACAACACAGTGGTAGCTACCTCATGGTGGATACATAGCTATGACTCAAATGTTTGGTACCTTCCACATGGTGCATAGATAGCTATGACTTAAGGAGTAGTGGTCAGCATGGTAGCTACATCATGGTGTCTACAACACCGTGATAGGTACTACATGGTGGATAGATAGCTACAACACAGTGGCAGCTACACCATGAAATAGGTAGCTACCTACTATCCACCACATGGTGGATAGATGGCTACAACATAGTGGTGGCTAAAATTCCTTTTGTAGACAGTACCTCTTCATGGTGTTAGATTCTGTATATAGCTATAGTAGCTTCCTATAATGACATTGTTACACTCATATTTTGATTTGGTTGGCAAGTAGATTTGTGTCTGACTGGTACCTTGTGTGATACTTTGTCATTCCATATCTTACAACTATCTTCATTATTGCAAAATTGTAGACACCAAAGAAAGAAAGCTATGAGCCAAAACCAGTTGTTGTTGATGAGGGTCCTGAAAATGGTATAAGACACGTCTGGTTATTCCTTCTTCTTTTTTGACAACAAGATTGAATGTATACAGATGTTACTTGAAGTAGTCCTTACAAATTTTGTTTTTGGTTGTCTGGTAGTGGGTGAATTGGTCAATACTACTACTGTTGATCAAGATTTGTGTGATTTTCTCAAAAACTTGAGAAATGACATCCCTTGAATTGAGCCGAATTCTTTGGACAAGGCAGATGGCAATCATACTTTTAGTGAAATGGAGTGAGTAGAAGTGGATGCACCAAATCCAATTTCTCTTGCCGATAGTGTGGGGGTGTTGGGAGACAATGTGCCAAAGACACTTGGTGGTTCAAATTCGGGAGATATAAGTGACAGGGTCCGTCAGCTTTTTGAGAAGACACCTGTTGATTCAAAATCGGGAAATGGAAGCGAGGGCAGCCCTACACTTGCAGAGACCTTGACGCTCTTGCGAAAAAAATGAGACAAAAGTTTGGAAGAGGTAAATTCAGTTAGCCATTTCCTTTCTTTGGTAGTGATGGATGCGTCTTGTGTCCATTTACTAATTGATCGTTGTTGCAAAAGAAACTACCATGATAATTTAACCTACCACAAAGAATGACACTGGTCAAGATGCAAGGGAAGGTGGTGCTACTTCCAAGGACAAAAAATGCTTGCCTTCCTAGTTGTTTCTATCGAAAGCTAGTGTTGTAAAAAAAATCTCTTTCAAAATACTATGGCTACTTTTCGCTTTGTAATATCCCACCAACAATCATTTTCAATGGAATTTTGTGTTCTTCAATGTCTTCTCTTCTAGCCCATTATCCAATAAAGTTGTCATGTGCATTATAATGTAGCTCGTACTCCCTATCCTGTACATCATGAATATGTAGCCTTGATTGTTCAAGGAGTTGTAAAATAATGTCGTGTGTCCTAATACAGTGATTTATGTTATGGACTATTGCTAGAAATTTTCATGGGTATGGCAGTGCTCTTGGGCGCTTGCAAGGACAATGGTTTTGGCTTGGACTTGCATCGCGCAACCAGAGATGTACTATGTGCCATAAAAGCTGCAGCAATAGGGTGTGGCTCACAAGAGGAAGGCATGGATGCATATCAGAAAAGCTATGAACAAGAGGGGAGTGTTGAGGATTCCTCAGAAGGCGCATAGATTTTTATGCTAGACTTTTCCTGGAAGTTGCCATGGGGATAGAGAGGCATGTTAGTGGTCCTAGCCTCTTGCAAGGACCAAGGTTTTGGCTTACACATGCTACATGAATGCGAGGATGTACTCAATGCCATGAAAGCTGTGGCTGTTGGGTGTGATCCACCATGCACACGAGAGGGAGGCACCATTGCATATCAGTCAAAGAATAAACTTGAAGCAATTATTGTGGATTCCCCAAAAATCTCACCAAAGAGTACACAAGAAGTAAGTGATTAGAATTCCCCACGAGGCACACTTGCAGTTGTGGAAAGGAGACTTGCTGATATCATGAATGCCAATGAAATTGAGGAGGAGAGTGTGGCAGCACTTGCTTCTCTCAAAAAGACTATTCACATTGCAGTCCATAAAGTGCTATGGATATGAATGGTTTACTTTTGCTAAGGTACTAGAGAATTCAAGGCGTGATGGAGAATGTTGATTTCAAGGCAATTGCACTTAAATACAAGGTTCACCATGTAAAAAAAGCAATTTTGCACAAGCCATGCCTTCACTTACATCGTCTGGCCTCATGTGGAGCAGTTTGTTCGTTCTTGCGCTAGAGAGTTTATTTTATGCTTATGGTCATCTTTCATGAAAAATAATATTCAACACACAGAGGAAGATTTCTTTGATGACTTGCGTCTGAGTATTTGGAGCGATATCCTTTCACAGGAGAATTGCTCTTTCACACTCGCGCAAGTGTCAGGCTTGGATCAAAAGAACCACAACAAGCTAGTCTTAATGAAACGTGTGAAGGACTTGATTGCGAGGCATCCTGAGTGGAGAATATATGAGGTGTTACTAGTTGATGACACCAAGTACAAGAATATGCTGAATTCATCTTGGTCAATGATTTGTTCGACATCGCTTGACCCAACGGATGATGAGCAAGACTCTTTCTTCCTCACCAATGCTCTATTGCCATGGCTGCTTAAATGGAAAGAAGTAGAAGATCCAAGAGCATACGTGTAGTAGAATATGCTTTGTAATGAAAAAGATATGGAGTCCATGTATGTAATGAAGCATTGGCAGGACTTGGAGTCATGTTGCAATGTAACGAAAAAGCTTACAATCTGTTGACACTTTTTGTAATTACTTTTTGATACACCCTTTTGGGGACTATGTGGTCCAAGGCAATGTATTTCACTTATACATGAATAAGTGGTGCTTTTTTAGTATTCTATCAACATGTGGTATCTCTTGAAGAAAGTGTGTGTTGCATGGTTATGCACAACTGAGTGAAAGATTGAGAATTCTAGAATCTTAGGATTGTTTGTGTATATGTTTGTTTTGGAAGGGGTTTGAGTTAGTCAATCAGTTAATTAGCTAGTAGATACCATCATAACATAGACCTGAATTTATGCTAGGTGGTTGCTAGCGCTCGAGTTGGAGGTAGCTACCATCATAAGAGTGAGCATAATTTTTTCCAGGTGGTAGCTACCACCACAATAGAGAGCATAATTTTTGCTAGGTGGTAGCTACCAACATAACAGGTGGTAGCTACCACCACACATGATTTTACCCAAGTGGTAGCAAGCCATAAACTTGGGGGGGTCACTATGTATAAACCCTCTATACCACGTGCGTTCAAGGCCTATTTCTAAAATCCCTTATCTGTAAAATTTTCATTAATAAAATGTACCTCTTTTCTATACAAATCTATAAATTTTTCTCAAAACTATTTTAAATAGTCCCTTATGTATATGTATTTCTATAAATTTTAGAAATAAAAAATATCCTTCTGTTGAACTCACGTGATAGGGTTACATATGATGAGTGACCCCCTTGAGGCCATAAACTAGTTGGTAGCTAGCATCATGAGAGAGATCACCTACTTTGGGGGAAATTGATAGTAACCACATACAATAACATTGCTCACGTTATTAACCCTCTTCTTTGACACTAGGGTAGCATGAGGCACCTTGACTCCATGCATTGAAATGTGGATGCCTAGTCATCACAAATGTGTAAACCTATTCTGCACTAAGTGCCCATTTTCATGTCTTGCAAATGAGATCAATATCATGAAAAGAACCAACTAAAATAGAGAACATAATGTATTTCATTTAAAGGAAGTTATCAAGCAAGTAAACGGTATCCTACACTTGTTCCTATTTTTGATCTCTGATAACGTATCGGATTATGTGATATCATTGTATTACATGATGCTTGTTCTACATATCAAATGGAATGTTGTTAGAAATAGCTTCATACACTTCAGAGGACAATACATATGTTCTCACACGTCCTTCCTGCTCAATTGGAAACTTGATAGCTCTGAAAAGGTTGGACTCGATGAAGACTTTGGGCTCCAACATTAAAAGCCTGTACTTGTGTGGATTTCCTTGAGTTTGCTTGTACCAAAGTCCCTTGAACACAAATGAGCCTCGACCATAAACATTTCCCCCATGCATCTTCAAGTGGAACGTCTGTCTTTTCCTTCCCCTGTGTGCATTTAGAATATAAAAATCCACAAGCTCATCATTGTCAAGAGGAGCTATAATAGCAAAATTATCACCAACACAAAGTGCATCACTCAAGGCATCATGGTGTCCTTCAAATGCAGGATCATCAGTTTCGTCCTCATCTTCAATGATATTGTCTTAGGGTTGTAGGGTAACATACTCCCAAAAGGGCACGTGTGATGTATCGGAACACCTCCTCCATTTTCCCCGCAATAGGCACTACAAAAACACAAAAATTGCCTGCACCTTAAAGATGTTCCATTTGTTAAATAATAGCACAACACACGATGCAACTCACATGAATTAGGCACAGCTTTACAATTCCAATTCCTAATTCTATCCACATCACCTTCCTTGATTTCCCAAAACACTCAAGTAATGGGTTGAGCCTTTGAGGGGTATGTGGCATCAGCCCCTTCGGACAATGTCTCGCTTAGAAATAACACCACTTCCTTTGCACATTGGAGCTTTGCATCATTTGGCTTTAGCTACTCATGCATGAGATGCCTATTAAGACAGCCCCTACACCATCATGTTCACCCTTTCCATGTCTTGAACCAAAAAAATCATTTGTCATTTTCATTCGTGTCAATGTGCCATATCAAGCAATGAAGTAAAAATGCCTCTTTGCTTTGAACTGTGAGGATGCTCCATCTAACCACACCCAATGTTCGTTGACCTAAATGCCTTGACCTTTTAGCCATTTGCAATGGAGCATAAAGCAATGCTGAATAAAAAGTGTCATGCATCCTATCATTAGATATATAAACGTGATAGTATTTGTGGATGATGCTTACAATACACACATACATAATTTGGACAAAGATTGTAACTTGGTTGGAGTGCTAATGCATGGATTGGATCTCGTTTTGTTCTTTGAAAGTGTAGTTATCTACAAAATCCACGACAGATACCACCACTTCTTTGGGGAAGCAAACACGACACTCCTTGAATTGCTATGCCTGCCATCTATAGACAAAGTTATGATTTACAAAATTGCCCAAGTGGTCCTTAAACATTACCAAAATCTCCCTTCATTGCATCTCTTTGAATGAAAGAACTTTCCTTTTTTTCTTTTTCCCATCAACCATGATTCCAACTTGGACATCCTCAAATATCTTTACAAACATTGTACATGCAGTAAATGATTCCTCCCTTGGGCAACATGCCATTTTTCCTGCTCCACATGAAGAGCATTGTCCCATCAAGCACTTAAGGGCATGGTAGCTGGCATAGATTGCTTTTGGGCAAAGGATAGATTTCCAAAGCACAATTATGCCTGCGAAAGTTTTCACACCTGCATTGCAACTTTCATTTGAACCACAAATTTCACATCTGCAATTGCACTCTACTCCATGCACACCAAATCGTAAGATGTTTATAGCATCCTTCAAAAAAGACATTTGCACATGTGTGATGTAGCAACAAGTGTACCGATTCTTAATCTTGCACACAAAGTAGGGATTCACCTTCTCAAAGGCTCTTTGGTGAATCAGTACCTTTAGGTGGCTCTTTGCTTAAAGGCAAGAAAGAACTCCACCTACATTAAACATATTAGTTTGTTAGTACTCATTAAAGTTATTGGAAAACGTTAATAGATAGGGAGTTTCAAGTTTCCTTATGACAAGCAAAGGAAAAAAGGGATACTTCGTTGTATGTACTGGCAAAAGGATACCTACCATTGTTCTGTTAGTGGTAAGCAGTTGTAAATAGGGAAGTACCACTATGCTAGTGCCACCAACAAGCACACGAGTAGCTACTGTTCTATCATGCAAATTGAATATCTATAACCTGAATTAAGTGCTACTTATTGAGTAAAAACATGTACTCAATCAATGTAGCTAATGAAAGCATCTCCTAAGTTACATTTTTAAACAAGTATTGAATCTTGAGTGCAGCGTGTTCCATCCAATGATGTTTAATCTAGTCACCTTTGGAGATGTACAGATAAACCATTTGGTCACCATACTTCAAAGCTGAATTTATTCCTAATTACCAACTAAATTGTCTTTCTGGGTTATAACTACTCTCACTCAGTGGCAACAAGTAGTAGCTTCTACTCAAATAATTGCCTCGCTTAGTGGCAGCAAAAGGTAGCTTCCACTAAAATAATTTCCTTGCTTAGTGGCAGCAAGTGGTAGATTCAACTCAAATAATCAATGTAGTTGATGAAAGCATCTCCAAAGTTACATTCTTTAATAGCCTTTGAATCTTGAGCACATCATGTTCCCTCCAATGATGATTAAATTTCTAGTCACCTTTGGAGATATACAGATAAACCCTTTAGTCACCACACTTCAAAGGTGACTTTGTTTCAGATTGCCAACTAAATTTTATTCTTGAGTTATGGCTCCTCTCGCTCTATGGTAACAAGTGGTGGATTCCACTGAACACATTGCCTTGCTTAGTGGCAGCAAGTGGTAGCCTCCACTCAAATAACTACCTCGCTTAGAGGCAACAAGTGGTAGCTTCCACTAAAAGAATTGTGAAGAGAGTGGGAGAGAAGGAAGGAGTCTCACTTGCAGCTTTCTCACATACACAATGGGGGAATATACACAAAGGTGGAGGTTGAAAACAGTTTTCCTCTTCTTAGTTGTGAAAGCCAAAAGAACTCTAAGTACAAAAGAATAGGTGAACCCTATATGTGGGTCTCAAACCAAACTCAGCTAACTAAGGTGGCATACTAACTGAGCCACTAACTAGAGTACATAAATATAGCTGTCATCCAGCTATTATTCATGGGCAGTGTACCAACCGCATCTGCAGCTAACAAGTTGGTGACATAAATGCACAACGGTCACCTTGGCATATCACGAGTGGAGCTCGATATCTCAACACTCCCCCTCGAGCTCAATCCCAATTCCTACACACCAAGTAGGTCTCTGAACGTGCGTAGCTTCTTTGCACCCAATGCCTTCATGAATATGTCAGCTACCTGATCCTCTGTGCTAACATAAACTAGATCAATAAAACCTACCAGAACCTTCTCTTACAGATAGTGATAGTGCACTTCAATGTGCTTTGTTCTAGCATGATAGACGGGTTATTTGCCAAGTGTATACTGCTCATGTTGTCACAATAAATGACAATTGGCCCATTTGTAGACTGATGCATATCATAAAGTAGCTTATGCAACCAAGCTACCTCACATGTAGCCATTGCTGCACCCCTATACTCAGCCTCTATGCTCGACAAGGCAACTGTAGGCTATTTCTTGCTGCTCCAAGTGACTGCAGCACTCCCAAAAGAGAACATATATCCACTTGTAGATTGTCTATCAGAAATACTACCAACCCAATCAACATCAGTGTATCATGCAATTGTATCTGAACCCCAATCTCATAAAATAGTCCATACTACAATGTGGACTTCACATACCTCAGTATGGGTCTAGCCTTTTTCAAACGTGGTTTCCTTGGGGCTTGCATATACTAACTTACCAACCCAATAGCATAGCTCAAATCTGGCCTGGTAATAGTCATATAAATCAAACTTCCTGCTATGCGTCTATACGTAGTAGGGTCTTTTAGAAGCTCACCTGCATTTGTGCTCAACTTCACATTCTGCTCCAAAGGAACTGAAATAGGCTTACCGCCTATCATCCCATATTTGGACAGCATGTCCAATCCATACTGCCTCTACAAGAGCCATATCCCACTTGTGGATCTAATCACCTCAATGCCCAAGAAGTAATGGAGCTCTCCCAAATCCTTCATCTCAAACTTCTGCTTCAATAGCATTTTCACATGAAGGATATCTTCATCACTATTACCTGTGATGATCAAATCATCAACATAAATGACAAGCAGCATCATGCCTTTCTTTGTTTTTCTCACATAAAGTGAAAAATCTACCTTGGAAATCTGAAAGCCAATAGTGACAAGATACTATCCTATCATCAGACCATGCTCTGGGTGCTTGCTTCAAGCCATACAAGGCTTTATTCAACCTACAAACAAACTCAGGATGAACAGCATGAACATAACCTGGTGGCTGCTCCATATAGACCTCTTCTTGCAAATCACCACATGCAAGAAAGCATTCTTTACATCCATCTGATGTAGAGACCATTCCTTTGATGCAGCCATAGCAATGACTACTCTTACGGCTCCCATCCTTGCAACCGGTTTGAATGTTTCTTCATAATCAATGCCATATGTCTATGCATACCCCTTGACAACTAATCTTGCCTTGTATCTGTTCATAGAACCATCTGCATTGTGCTTCACCTTATAAAACCACTTGCAGCCAATTGCATTCTTGTCTTTAGGCAAAGGCACCAATTCCCATGTAGCATTTTCTTCCAAGGCATCCATTTCTTCATCCATGGCTTTCTCCAATTTTTCTTTTCCCATGGCTTGCTCAAAAGAATTGGGTTCTGGTTCATGTATCACTTTGACCATATAGGCATAGTGAATGGCTGTAAATCCATCATATTTTAGCCTATCCACAGGATAGCTAGCTCTGGTAGACCTGTGCAAAATAGGCTCACTACCAGGTGCTCTCAAAACATCCCTTGTCTTCCTTACTCTTGGTGTAACAATAGAAGGAATACCCAACTCATCATCAAGGCTCTATTATAAGCCACTGGATTCACCATCCACGTAAGAGTGACTTGCATTCACATCAACCATGGGCTGATCTACTTTCTCTTTTCCTTTTTGTGATACTTGAATACCATTATCTGCATTTCTTTGAGGAGATCCTCCTGATCTCAATGTGCCCATCCATGGCGAAGTATGTGAACCACTACTAGAGGACACTACAGGTTCACTAATATTTTGTGATTGCTGCTGTGAGTTCTGTCCAGCATTACCATTTTGTGAATCTTCATCATCAATCACATTTACTAATTTATACCAGCTACTCATCTCATAAAAACAACATCTCTGCTCATTGTAAACTTACGAGTAGAAGGGTTATAGCATATATACCCTTCGAGTAGAAGGGTTATAGCATATATACCCTTTCTGCTATAGAGAATAACCAATAAAGATGCACTTCTCAGCTTTTGGATCCAACTTGGATCTCAACTCATCTGACACATGAACATAGGCAATGCAACAAAAAACTTTCAAATGAGAAATATCTGGTTTTCTACCAGTATACCTCTTGCTGCTTTATGCCATGCTCGTGCAGGAAACTTGCAAACTCATTTGAGAGGTACTCTCCCCCTCCATCTGACCTTAGGCATTTTATTTGCAGCCCTGTAAGGGTTGAGGAACAAAGGGTTTAGGGGGAGCATAAGAGTGGGAGAGGAAGAAGGTGTAAGAGCATGGGGGAAAGAAGAGAGAGGAGGGAGGAGGAGAGACGAGGAGGCAGAGGAGGGAGGAGGAGGAGGCAAAGGAGGGAGGAGGAGGAGAGAGGAGGAGGCGGAGGAGGGAGCAGGAGGCAAAGGAGGGAGGAGGAGGAGGGAGGAGGAAAGGGAGAGGATGGGTTGCAAGGTTGGAGGAGAGTGGAGGAGGAGTTGCAAGGTTAGGACATGCTTTTGGATGTGGAGTGCAAGGAAGCATGGACACTTGAGACAAATGCTTGGAATACCAAAGTAAACTCAACACAATGCCCCAAAGAGTGTGGGCTTCATTCCATTATGGGGTATTTATACAAGTTGGAGAGCTTCTCTCTTTGCAAAGTCGCATGTAGAAGTTGTAACACATTCTCTTTCTACATGTAGAAGTCATATGTAGAAGTTGTAACACATTCTCTTTCTACATGTAGAAGTTATAACACAAAGTTGTAACACATTCTCTTTCTACATGTAGAAGTTGTAACACATTCTCTTTCTACATAAGTCCATGTTGGCATAGAGTCAACAGAGTTATCGCTCTGTTACCTATTTTTACATATTATAGGAGGAGGTCTATGATGACCAGCATGCTGGCTAACAAAAGGAGATCTATGAAAGCCACCGCGCTGGTTCTTGGAATATGTATTCCGTTGTGCAACCAACAAAATGCAATTGACGATATGGCTCTTGAGGGGACCCTCTAGGGACAAGGTCCATATCGACATGCCATTTTTGTCCAGCGGCATCTTGGATATTGTATAATGCATGTCGATATGGCCCTTTCCCCTAGAGGGGACCCCTCAAGGACCATATCATCAATTGCATTTTCTGAAAGTTTAATTGTATTTTTCTAGATGTATCTCCATGCAACCACAACGGTGGGGTCGTTGGAGTTATTTTAGCACTATTTTGGTTATAAACCAAGGAGATTGTAGTCCTTCTTTCTTGGTATTTTAGTCCTTGTTGCAGTAAATATAAATGAGGAAAAAGGTATAATTTATCGTTAAAATTGAGCAAAAGAGATTACAATGTACATCTACATCCAATAATAGGTTATATAAAAATTATCAACTTATATCGAGCAAAAATTGAACAGAGGATCTTACATATATAAAAACTCGGCAATTGTTGAGAGCCTGAAAAGCTAAAAGATTATAGGTAGCAGCCATAACCATTCAAATATAAATATAAAAGTTAACAATAGTGCATACTAAGAGCCTTAAATTGAACAAAAAGAGATTACATAAATGCCTTAGAGACCAAAACATTATATCCAGTGAGCCAGATCATTGAGAGCCCAAAAAATTACATCTAGCCATTGCTAAGATCCTTTTCTAAGCAAGAGGGAATTTATACAATTCGGTTTTCTGCTAGTCTAGCTTGTTGCATTAAAAATTTTTAGGGAGCCAAAGGAGGATACGATGGAGAGGCTAAAGACCATGCACACTGCCAAGACTCAAATTACAGCCCCCCCAACAAGTTGAGAGTACTCTACTCTAAAAATATTGAGGTCTTCATCGACATCTAGGGGGAATCCATACAGCACAACCATAAAGAAGCCCTCTGTGAGCATGTTATCTAAGGCGATGACATTCAGATGTATGGGTAATCATCTCTGGGAATGAAGGGTCTCCACTAGTGCTAGCATTTGTACTCCACGTGAGTGCAACACAATCACCTTATATGAGAAGGCAGATATTATTGGGATCATAGAGCATCGAGGGGGGGTGGTACTAGGCATGCTGAAGATGAGTGGGTGAGCAATAGATGAGCAACGGAGCAGATGTAGTAATGAGAGTTGGAGGAGGGAGCAAGGAACAAAAGAGAGCAGGGGCAGAAAAGAGCTAGAGGAGGGGTGTGGAGCAAAGTAGCAGAGCATGGGTATCAGAGCAATGTAGTAAAATGCCAAATGCCATAGATCTTATATATATTATAAAGTTCAAGCCACTGTGGTGGCTGGAGCTCAGGGTTCCATCCATATTAATTGCAAGCCACCGCGGTGGAATCCCTTAGATGGGCTGGTAATCATGAAGAAGTTGCCATGTGATGCCACTCTGGTGGCTGGTAATTAACTGCCAGCCTGGTGGAATCTTAGCCATGACAAATGTGGCTGATGAGAGCCACCACCACCGAGCAATAATTCTCATTACCATGTCTAATCACTCATTACCATTACTACACTCGTAGTGATCATGCATGCTAAAGCGCTATGGTGGGTGAGCGATGGCATGATGGAATCGTAGCCACGATAGACATGGCTGATGACAGCCACCACCATCGGGTAGTAATTTTCACAAAAGTAAATCATGAAGCCTAATCACCTCTAATCCCTCATCACCATAATTTACTACACTCGTAGTAATCACGCATGCATGCCCGATGGTGGTAACTAGAAGTTGAGTAATTGCAAGCCACTGCAGCGGCTGGTACTGCCATCCATCTTAGCTGCCACCACAAGCATGGTTGGGAATCTTAGATGCCACCACCTCTAATCATTCATTACCATGCAAGTCAGTACTGCCACCTTGAATTATTCGAAATTCGGGCCAACCACCACGGTGACTCTCACCCTAATAGTAGTCAGGCTACAACCACTGCGGTGGCTCTCACCTTGATAGTGTAGTCAAGCTACAAATCGCTATTCCATTCCCTTTACTATTTTCTCTTCTATCCCTCTCGAAGTTCTCCCTTGCAATCTCAAGCCTCCA
The DNA here is from genome assembly GCF_047967505.1 of Dipteris shenzhenensis. Classification (NCBI taxonomy): domain Eukaryota; kingdom Viridiplantae; phylum Streptophyta; class Polypodiopsida; order Gleicheniales; family Dipteridaceae; genus Dipteris; species Dipteris shenzhenensis. Next base: position 5,982,419 of record NC_141617.1, on the reverse strand, counting down.
CCATTCCATTTTCTTCACTGCTTCATCTTCTATCCCTCTCGACTATTTCTTTCTCCCTTGCAATCAGACTGCAAACTCAAGTCACCACTATCCCATTTCCTTCAATGTTTCATCTTTTGTCCCTCTCGACTATTTCTATCTCCCTTGCACTCTTCCTGCAGCTTCTATCTCCTCTCGTAATGCAGTCCGAGAGCTCCTCACACAGTCTTTCCTACCCCTCTACAGCACAATGAGAGAGCCCCTCCTACCCTGATCTCGAAATAGTGACATATGGGAGCTCCTCTCTCACTCTTCAAAAGCCCGATTCGGATGCTCTCCAAAACTTCACCAGGATGGTGCAAGAGTTGAACGTGAAGGAGGGGCAACTAGTCTATCAAGGTCAGAAGATTACCATCGATGAAAGCATGATTGAAGATGCTCTATGAATTTCTGGAGGCAGTTTGCAAGCATTCTTTTCCGAGAAGGAGTGGAAGAGACATGATATTCTAGACGTATACCCCAATGCTCAAATTAGTGAAGATGGTGGAGTCAAGATTGTTGGGATATCTCAAGGTGTATGCCTCAGGCACACCTTATGTTTCTATGTGTGAGTGCTAGAGGCACAGTTAGGTGCCCACAAGCACAGTTAGGTGGTGGAAAAGCCACATAGGATGATTGAGTGAATCTAGGAGCAGATTGAGGAGATGATTGAGGAGCTTTGAGGTCATCAGTGATGTCAGTGACCTTGTATGAGGTGCCTACTTAAGGACCTCTTTCTTCTTCATTCTATAAGCAAGTATTCTGAATTTGTGTCAACTCTACTCTTTCCTTTCAGTATTCCAACATGGTATCAGAGCCCTTTGATCCCCCTTGAGCCCATTTCTGCCACATCATCATCTTCTTCTTCATCTTCTTCTTCTCCATTTTCCTCTTTCTTCCCAAAATCTTTGAGAGCTTGGTTCTCCATCTACAAACAGCCATTGCCCAAACCCTCTGAGCTGGAAACTCCTCTAGTATGGGCGAACTTCCACCTGCAAGCAATTGAAGAAAAAACGTCTGTGGTGGCTGCCATTCTCCAAACAGCGAATTTCTTCTGTTGCTCAATACTCCCTGCATACTCCGCCATTGCCTGAGCCCTCATAGGAGTAGATGGGCGACCTCAAGACGAAGATTTTGAGCCATTTTTCAGGTCATTTGGTTCAGTAACGAGGGAGAAATCGTCAAAACTCAGTTTCAGCCTGTAGCAACTCTCCCGGGCAAAAGTGCGCACCATTTCGTCCAACCTCTGTGCTGGACCTTCTCTGGTATATGAGCTTTCTTTTGCTTCAGAAAGCCCTCTTTTCCTTGCTTTGAAGAGTGAGCTACAAGCCCTCCAAGTTCAGCTTTTCATTTTTGACAGTTTTGGACAAGTTTTGAAGATGATGCTACATAAAATGCTACTCTAGCATTTCTGGTCTTTTGAAGTTTTCAATAACTTCATTACAAGTGTTTCTTCAGTTTTGTTTTGACTTGCTAGACCTGGTTGTGATTGGAAAGTGTTTATTTCATCCACTTCTATGAAGCATGTAAAAGGAAGCATCATTGTTTGAAATCTAGTCACTACTATTTGCTACATTAAATGCTTATATTTTGAAGCATTTCAGTTGTTATTCTAAGCCCTGTAAGAGAGAAGACACTACCCAATACTTGGGTTAGAGCCTCTCATGGCTTGCTTATGCAAAATATGTGAAAAGCCAAAACATAAAGCAATGTCTTGTTATGCTACAAAGGATGAAAATGCCAACCTGACTTCCTTGTTGAAGATTGCCAAAACAATGGTTGCCAAAAAGGAAGCAACTACAGAGATCTACCCTCTCATGGCACTTTTATTTGACTCCAAGTAAAAGAAAAAGATGAAGCTCAGATACCTAAGATATGCTTCTCTACACAACTATGGAGATGACAAGATAATTGTTCTCTTGAAGGATATGACTTTCAGATCCACTTGTTCTATCATAGTACCATCTTATAAGGCACTAGACACTACCCATGTGGTAAGACCTTGCCTTGACATGGATATTTTGCCTCCACAAGATGAGGCATCCCATGAAGATTATGCATTTTAAACTCATGTCTATGTATGCTCCAGATCTCTCTTTTTATGTCAAGGTACTCAGCCTGGATAGTCCTCCTAAATGAATGAAAATAAACTATTGTGTGTTGTGTAAACACCTCTGGTCACCTTATGATGTAGGCCATGTGTATGTTTTGTTCCATGGTACCTCCTACAGACATTGTGTGCATGTACATGTAGGGGAGATAACCATTGGAAGGTCTGTTTGTATCCCTTTCTGTTTACCTTACACCCAAGGGAACCCTTGCTAGCATGAGAACCTAGCCATAGATTTATCCTTGACCACCATGAGATGGCATGAGAAACTATGAGACTAGATGTATCCTTGACATAGCCTGAGGCATTTCCTTGAGGGGGGGTTTGTTGGGATATCTCAAAGTGTATGCCTCAGGCACACCTTATGTTTCTATGTGTGAGTGCTAGAGGCACAGTTAGGTGCCCACAAGCACAGTTAGGTGGTGGAAAAGCCACATAGGATGATTGAGTGAATCTAGGAGCAGATTGAGGAGATGATTGAGGAGCTTTGAGGTCATCAGTGATGTCAGTGACCTTGTATGAGGTGCCTACTTAAGGACCTCTTTCTTCTTCATTCTATAAGCAAGTATTCTGAATTTGTGTCAACTCTACTCTTTCCTTTCAGTATTCCAACAAAGATTTCAAGCTTGCTAACAGACCTCCAAGATGTGCGCAAGAAGACCATTCACTTCTTTCCTGATACGAGAGAAACCTACAAGTTCTGGCATGTTCAAGTAGTAATAGAGCAATTGAAAGGACGTGATTTATCTTTCTCAAGGGTGATCTCCAAGAGCATGTTAACCAATCTAAAGAATTGTATGGATGGAAAATCCAATTGTCATCTCAGTCTGATAGAGTTTCAATGCACCTGATGGCATCCACCCTCAAAGGGATTTTTGAGCAATATGAGAAGCAGACGTCTCAGAAGGTGACTTTTCTACAAGAGAAAGCCACCGATGCAACAAAGGCAATGCAACTTGAGAAAAGTCTCAAGGAAGGTGCAGAAGCTAAGGAAGAGTAGGCACAAGCGAGGGCCTTAGGCATGAGCAAGCTAAGGTCACTACAAAATTGGTCGACATGGAAAGGCATAGATGAGAAGCAGAGAAGTGCATGAAGGAGCTTTGAGATAGGCTCGAAGAAGTGAGAAATGATGGGGACATGGCAGTAAAGGAGCTAGAAAAGATGCGAAAGGACCTTGAAGATCAGAGAGCTAAAAAGGAGGGTCTTTACGAGTGAGCAAAAAGTGGAGGAGATGAAGGAGAACATCCACAACCTTAGGATGAGGGAGGAAGGAATCAAGAAGCAACTTCATCATGTACAGAGCAAGACTGTGGTATTGACGGCCGCAATAGTTAAATTGGATGCCTATCTTGCTATGCAGCAGGGTCCCATATGCCAGTTATATGATTGTCTTGAACTAGCGTGGTTGAACAGACATTAGTTGTTGTCTAGCCCGGTGGCATGGTTTAGCATTTCGCAATATATTGTTATTTTACTAAACCAGCCCGATGGTTGGAACATCATGCAACCGTGGTTGCTTCAGCTCAATCACCAGTTCTGTGATTGTCCTGAACCAGTGTGGTTGAACAAAAATTAGTTATTGACCAGTGCGGTTGTTGAAATTATTTTGTTTCTTAGTACTTAAATTTGTAAATTTTAATTTCCTGCTATTCGGGTCATATACCACTGTTAAATCATGGAATTCAGAAATGAAAAGCAATATATTGTTATTTTCTAATGGTGAAATTCAGAAATGAAAAGCAATATGCTTGTTATTGTCTAATATGTGAAGTTGAGACCATCAGGCTAAACCATCCCGGTGGTTGAAACTGTGATAGTATCCTAAACCATCCCAATGGTTGAAATTATGACTATCCTAAACGTGTCCTAAACCAGCTTGATGGTTAATTATACTAAACTAGCCTGGTGATTGAAATTGTGACTATCCTAAACCAGTGCGGTGGTTGAAATTTGTTTTGCTTCATTATATACTTTAATTAAACTATGTTTTGTATTCTTTTAGTAGCATCCAAAAGGGGTCTCATTGTTTTGTTGTTCCCACATGTTGGGTCAGCAGACGGAGTTGTATCTCAAGTTTGTGGATCAGAATCCAAAAATTTAATTGGGCAGAGGAGCTTTGAGCATTGTAAGCCTTGGTACGTCATCAAGAAACTCAAAGACTGGAATGTTTGTTTTGCAAAACACACATAGACTTCGACCTGGCCTGGCAAGCTATGAATGACTTGAGATTTGGTCATGTTGGAGCATTGCTCTATGGGGATCGATGCCCATGCCTCCCCAATGAATGCACAGTTTGTAGGCCACTTAGATCCTCATCATGTGTTGCAAGGGAGGGCAGGTTTTGTAGCTTGAGGCCTTTGTGGGAGCTAAAGGTTTGTCCAAAGGGAGATCGTGAGTGGCACAGGATTGAATGCATTCATGGCACATGCAAGCATTGCAGTTTGAAGATGAAGAAGAAGACATTCAATGTCTGTTCAAATGAAATGAGGGAAGACAACCACATTGCTCTAAAATGGAGGAGATTTGAAAATGTCAATGTTGAAGGATCCGATAAAAAGAGATGGCTACTGTCATATAAGAGCACCCAGCCAAGGGAGCTTAGGTCACGTGGTTCAATCCATCCCAAAATATGTGCTTCACAATTTCATGGCTAGCTAGCAGGATAAGTAGTTCAGGATGTGCCTTGCTAATTTTCCCTGTGACTATTGTATATGTCATAGATTTTGCAAAAAATTATTCTTTTCAAGAAAAAGATGAGATACAAAGTGCTCACTGGTACAACAAGAAGATAACAATTCTTGTGCATATCACGTACAATCATTTGCTTGACTCTTCCATGCCTGATACCAATCTGTTGTGTTCTTTGCTCCAATGGCAATGATCGAATGTGTGCATTTGCAACCGCTTCTTGCTACTGCTCTGCCAGGAGTCTTCTTTCTTCTCATTGTTTCTTCCTTTGCAGATGTTGCAAAAGTGTCTTCCGTTTCCAATTTAATACCGTGCTAGCGCTTTCCTCGACCTGCACTTTGTTCCTTGTTCCTTGACCTGGCTTTTTAGCTATCCTATCTCGCAACCTTTGTCTGCTTCTCTTGCAAGCCATGGTGAGCTACATGTTGCCATTGATGCCATGGCCACGATCTATCATAATAGACCTAGAGAAGCTAGCTGGTGAGGCAAGCAAAGAATAGAAGACAACTTACCTGAAAGAAGACAATGGCAAACCAAAGTCTGCACAAGGTCACATTGAGGTGTGTGCAGGTTGCAGGGCATTTGCAAAGTGGGGGCAAGTTGCAAGTACTTAATCTTCCAAGATTTGATGGGCGGGAGATATGAAAATTTAAAATTCACGAGAGTAGCAAAATTTTAGCCGTTGGTTTCCCCCCCCTCCGGCGATACATGTCAGCAGACTTGGATATCCCAAACAAGTGTAATGTGGCCTAAAATGCTTCAAAACACAAATAGGCTAAAGGGCATACTATCGGGTTTGATGTTGTGTATTATTAAATGCAATGACCTTTGGCATGCTTATGAGCCATATAGTAAGCAAGTGCATGGAAAAAAAAAACAATTCAAATTATTGGATTTATTAAAATATCTTTGCACATCCACAAATTGCACTTTTTCAACTTCTTCCATTTTAGGGTGAATCTAGATACAAATACCAACAACTATCAATATTTTAAGACCACCATGCACTACTCCCAATAGTTTAAATTCCAAATTTTCAATCCGTTTTGGTTTTCAACAAATCAAAAGAAAGTTATGGAGCGTGCCCTCAAATGGGTATGCATCACTTTAGCATAACATTGGAGGCCCATTAACCCATGCATAATGATCTCATTTAGGTGTGTCCTTAGGTTGAGGAGAAGCTCACGTAGTGTACTTTAGAATGATTACTTGGTTGCATGTATTTATAGAATAAAATTTTGATGTTTTTGAATAAATTGCTATATCCTATAGTCTTTAGGATGCATGCTTCACATGCAACATAGTACTTGTAATGCTTTAAGGGTCTCGTTCCAAATCCTTATTCCATAATTTTTTGCTCTCATTTTTAATTTGGAATGTGTACTACAACTTGAAGACAAAGTTTGCCAAATTCCATTGAGCAATGCATAAGTTATGGGTCATGCAAGATACCCATATATAGAAAAGTCCCTAAACCTCACCAAAAATGGCTACACCCAAGCAAACAATGACCCAAACCATCGAATCTGCATGCAGCAAGTTTGAAGTGCAAGTTCGTAGAGTTTAGGGGTCAAAAAAAGGAAAATTTGGATAGCCACATAGCTCAGTTTGAGTAGTAGATGGCAGGCAAGTGGCTTCGACACCATGTTTGGAGATCCGAAAAAGCTACAACAGCTTCCAGGAACCTTAAGCGATAAGGCTATGAGTTGGTTTAGCCCTTATGGCATGGCACAGTTTATGCATTATGAGGAGTTGAAGACAGCTTTCTTACATAGGTTCCATAAGAAGACAACACCAAATGACATCCACAGAAAGTTGTGAGAGCTATGTTAGAAGAAACTAATGGTGGAAGATTATGGACAAAAATTCTGGAACCTCAATGCCAGGTTGGATGTGGTTGAAAGACCCACAACTGAGACATTCGCAAAATAGTTCTGCAAGGGATTAAGAAAAAACACACTTCAAAATTTTTGGACTTGTGTAAAGTCCAATTTGAGAAATGGACTAAAAAACAGTCCAAAAATTTTGAATATACTAGTAATGTTGTTTTTTACCTAGATTTGCCAACTCAAAACAAAAGATTTAATGATTTTTAACTAGATTTGCCAACTCAAAACAAAATATTTAATGATTTTGAACTAGATTTGCCAACTCAAAACAAAAGATTTAATGATTAAGTACTAAGAACATCAATGCATAACCAAATCTCTTACAAAGGTGGTCTACATAAACATCTTCATAACTTCACAAAAATCTCTTACAAAGTGGTCTACATAAACATCTTCATAACTTCTTGTGAATTGAGCAACTATCACCTAAGAACATCAATACATGACCAATAATAGATGACCAATTCTCTTACAAAGTGGTCTACATAAACATCTTCATAATCACCTAAGAACATCAATAGATGACCAATAATAGATGACCAATTCTCTTGGAAAGTTGGTGTAAATAAACACCTTTATGTATAAGTGGTGTGCACACACCTTTATGACCATTTATTTTAGAAAGGTGGTGTACATAAAGCCCTTAGAAAGGTAGTGTAGATAAATCCTTTTATGTGTAAGTAGTGTATATATACACCACACTTGGTATTAAAAAACACCGTTAAGTATAAAATGGCCCTCATAAACAATCTTTATACACAATAATGAGAGCAAAGAAATCAAAAAAGTAGTAAACTTTTTATTAGATATTAGCTTTACATAGAAGTTCAAAACTTGTGATTACAAAGCCGTTAGCCAACATGTTACTCAGCTCTTACTCAGTACCAATGTCCTCAATGCCAGGCCCTTGACTACCAGGGTCTTGACTAATAGGCTGCTCTAAGACTGGAGTCTCAGTAGCAAGGTCCTTACTAGTTTGCTCTTTAGTTCCAAGCACCTGACTAGTAGGCTGCTCTAGAGTCTCATGACCAAGTTCTTGGTAAGTAGGGACCTGGCTACTAGGTTCCTGACTAGTAGGCTGCTCTGGAGTCTGTAAGGTCATGGTTGAAGAACCATATATGCCTCCTGGTAACTCCTCCTAGTCATGCTTTGCCTCTCGTCCATACCTTCTTTGAGTAAGGCTTCCTTGCTTGATCCACTTGCCTGTCCTTCACCCAAGATCGATCCACTTGCCTGTCCTTCATCCAAGATCAAGGGTGCCTTCCTCACTTTTAATTTTAAGGGAAGTGCTTCCACCTCTTTAGCCTTACCTTTACCTGTGACGTGCTGTACTACTATAACTTCTTGCTGCCGCGAACCTTCCCATATGATGTGTGGAACCTCCTTTACTCTAGTTGACAATTGATCACCCTTATTCTTTGTGCGGATTTCTTCTTGCCGTAAGTCATCCGATGCAGAGCTTTAATCCTCATCATCACCTGAGCTAGAATCATCACCCTCAGCCTCACTACCCTCTTCTTTGACATTTTCCTCCTCAAAGAAAGTAGTGTAACTGTAATATGTGTCAAAGAACTCAATTTGATGGGGGGTATCAATGACATTTACATTTTTACCTTGGCGTAGCAATTTCTTAGCAGCAAAACCCATTCGATACAATGCTACTTCCCACCCATCATTCAATAAATTCTTTGTCATCTCTAGTATCACATCAGGATCTATCGGCTTTCTGTAATCCACCATTGCTGCATCAAGCTTAACCTTATGGTCCTCAAAGTAATGAAGCTCGAGAGACCTTAAAGGAGTTTGGATTAGATTACCACCACCCCTCGATAAGAAGCACATCAAGAAAGGCTGCAAGACTTGAATTGCAGTGCCTTCCAAGACAGTCATATGATTACGCAGGACTATACCATGGTATACTTTTGAAAGTAAATACCTAAATGAAGATGTCAAACTCGTATATAGGGCATCCCTTTGTGATTCTGTCACGAACACGACCAACGTTAATCTTTTCTTATCTGCCATAGGACCTTCAACAATAAACCGCACAAGTTTAACTATCCGTGACACTGCAAGGTCTTGCAATTCATCTATGAAAAATACGCATGGCTTCTCCCAAGCATGACCGCTCATTGTTATGAAATGCTCCGTATCAATGCCATTGATGTGTGCAAATTTTGTATCATTCTCTGATAGCAGGATATCATAAGAGAAGCTGAATGGAGAACCATCATCTAAACCACCAATTGCTCTACCTTGGGTACTGGACTGCAAGGCCTTTTTCTTAATGTCCATATATTCTGTCTCAACAACCTTTGGCATTTTAGCTCTTAGATCCTTTGTTGGTGTGGCATCTGCATCCATTGAAGCCAACCACTTTCTAGCCCATGTCTTATCAAGGAGTTGACCTAGGCTAAGTGCTTTCTTCTTATCCACATCAATTGACTTGCCAGCTAACTCATCATTAGATTTCAATAAAAATAATAGTGCCGAGAGAGCAGCCTCACTTTGAATCATTCGGGTGACCACTTCATCTAAGTTGCTATGCTTGCTCTTCTTTCCAAAGAAGCAGTCACCACTTAGGATCTTCTTGCATACTTCTTCTGTTATTGCATCTGGAACAAACCTTAAAGCTCTCCACCAAACAATAGACATCGGTTTCTTTATTTCTTTCCTTTGAGTTCCAATGTGCTCTGGTGCCTCAAATAATATCTTTCCTGTTTCATATGCTTGGCAAACATCCACGATGCTCTGAAACACTGAGTCCTCACGGAAGACAATGCAGGTAACATCCTTGTATCTTGCAACGGCGGTGTTCAAATCCTTTGCCTCAACCTTATTACCTGGTATGCCTTGCGTATTGCTTACAACAACTTTCAAGCATCTATAGAACCGAGTCCTCTTTGCCATGTACTCCGATGTAGGTCTCCTGCCCTTCACTGTTTGTGGCTTTCCACAGCCCATCCATAACTCCCTTGCCTTTATCAAGATCTCAGAAAGAGAAGAGCTTTTTTTCAACCTAAATGGAGCAGAATTCAGCCTCTCTGATTCTAGAATGTACTTCGAGTCATCATTAAATATGCATATATGACAAATGACCCGTTGAAACTTTTCCATCCACTCAATCTGTGGCAAGTTTCCTTTTCTTCCCTCATCAAGGGCAATCCTGCAAGCCTCACAAAAGATTTGCCCATCAATGGGCTCAAACCTGCATCTTTCTAAGAATCTATTCTTTGCCAGCATGTATCTCTTCTCGATGTCACTCCCATATCGGCTTTGGTACAAAGCCTCTCCACGAACAAAGTCACTCCTTCTAAAGTTCTCAAAAGCATCAAGAAAGTCCACGCGCTTTTGAAATGTGACATCAGGCAATGTAGGATCATCTTCTTGAAGTCTCTTAAATGCCATAGGACAAAGAGTGATATTAGTGGCAACGGGAGTTCTTGTTTTCCTTGTATCTTCATACAATTTGCGTGCAAATATCTTATCGAGCTTTCTTTGATTTGTGAACAATGAAGCTCGATCAATAAGCATTGTGGCCACGCTGAATTGTGAAAATCCCCAAATGTATCCCTCATCCTCTGGAGGATGTAAGTTCGCCACACTTATAGAAAAGTCTTTGAGACTTGTATTTCTTCTTGCTGATCTTTCTCTTCATCGCTATCCAATTTTTCGCCTGGTTTTAAATAGCCTGCACTTGAGCGATCTCCACGTGGAGTAGGAGTTATTTTTGCTCTCTTTCTGGGAATAGCTATAGCACTTGAGTCTGCTCCACGATCACTCCTTCTTGTTCCTATAGTTGCAGCAGTCGATGGCGTAGGTACAGTTGGAGTTACCGGAGTTACCGCCACATATATTGACGGTACTTGAGGGTTATATGTTATAGATGGCATACTTAGTGCTGCTGAAGCTTCAACACCACCACTTGGAAATGCATCCCACATTTTCTTCAATGCTTCTAAGGCATTAAGTAATTCTTGGGATCCCTCAATTGAATCTGGTAACGGCTTCAAGAAGTGCTTCGGAGTAACTCGTAACTTGTAAACCACCTCGTCATTCTTTCCTTGGCACACAATTTCTATCAAATTGTTTTCTTTAATATTGATGTTTGATACCATGCCACCATTTCTTACTGCCTCTGCAGAATATTTCGCGCTTGATATGTTCTCTGAAGTGATCACCAAAAAATACTTTGATTTGCGCTCCATAAAATACCAAGCATGTTCAAGGTATTTGAAAGACACCTTGGAACCAAAACTCGAAGCCATGGAAGCTATAGTTTTCTGAAAAACAATCAAAAATAAAAAATGAGAAATACAATGATTTTCAAACTCACAATATTAAATAAAATTTTAATTAAATATTCTTTTAAATTTTATTTATTTTTAATTTTTAAAATAAAATATTTTTTTCTTTTTTAATTATTTTATTTTAATTAATTAGTTTATTTTTATATTTAAAATTTAATTTATTTTTTTGATTTTTTTAAAGTTTTATTTATTTTAACTTTTTTAATTTTGACGGGACAGGACGCAGGAAAGTGCAGGGAAGGGGGAGCGGGAGGGGAGGGGACGGGATGGGAGGGGACGACAGCGGGGACGAGGAGGGGGCGTGGGGCAAGGGAGAGACGGAGGGGACTCGGGCGGGGAGGGGGAGGCCAAGGGGCATTGCTGCCCCGCAACAAGTGAGCCCCTCCACCTCCCCGCCTGTGCTCCCTTCCCCTTGCCCCACGCCCCCTTTCCCTCCCCACAATCACCCCTTGCCCGCCACCTTGCGATGTCTCCCTCCCCGCCCCTCGCCCACCCCCTTGCCCTCCCCATGCCCACCTCTTCCCTCCGCCTGCCCCCTTCCCTCCCCACGCACCCCCTTCCCTTCTCCTTGCCCCTCCCCTTGCCCTCGCCCCGCACTTGTTGCACATGCAACAAGTGGGGAATCCCCACCTGTTGCGCACGCAATAGGTGTCCTCCCCCTCGTCCGCCCCCTTGCCCTCCCCGTCCCTCGCCCGCCCCACGCCCCCCTTCCATCCGCCCACCCCCTTGCTCTCCCCACGCCCCCCCTTCCCTTCCCCTTGCCCCCTGTTGTGCACGCAACAGGTGAGGGGGGCGATGCCCCCCTCCCCGCCCCCTCGCTCGCTTGCCCTTCCCACGCCCTCGCCCCCCCCTCCCCCTTGGCCCTCCTCCCTCGCCCTCGCCCGCCCCCTCGCCCGCTTGCCCGCTCCCCCTCCCCTTCCCCCTCCCCTCGCCCTGGCCCGCCGCCCCCCCTCCCCTCCTCCCCCCATCCCCGCCCCCCCTCCCCCTTGCCCCTCCCCCCCCACACCCCCCCTCCCCCTTGCCCCTCCCCCCCCACGCCCCCCCCTCGCCCCCCCCTCCCCCCCCACGCCCCCCCCATGCCCTCCATCCGCCCCCCCCCTCCCCTTCCCTCACCACATGTGTGCGTGTGGTGAGGGAAGGGGAGGGGCAAGGGAAGGGGGGGCTGGGGGGGGGCGGGCGGAGGGAAGGGGGCGAGGGGGGGGCGAGGGGAGGGGGGGCGCCGGGCGAGGGCCGGGGAGGGGAGGGGGCGATCCCCCCCACCTGTTGTGTGCGCAACAGGTGGGGGGGATCGCCCCCTCCCCTCCCCGGCCCTCACCCTCGCCCTTGCCCCCCCTCCCCTCGCCCTCGCCCCCCCTTCCCGTCGCCCCCTCCAGCCCCCCCCGCACGATCGCCCCCCCCTCCCCTCGCCCTCGCCCCCCCTTCCCTTCCCGTGCTCCCCCCACACCACCCCCCCTTCCCTCTGCCCCCTCCAGCCCCCCCGCACGCCCGCTCCCCCCCTTCCCTCCGCCCTCCCCACGCCCCCCCCCCCGCGCGTCCGCCCCCTTCCGTCAGTGGAGGGGTCGACGGTAGGGGATAGGGGGCAGTGGCGGGGGGGGGGGCGTGGGGAGGGCGGGAGGGAAGGGGGGGGCGTGGGGAGGGTGGAGGGGAGGGAAGGGGGGGCGGAGGGGAGGGAAGGGGGGAGGGACGACAGGGAGGGGGGGGGCGGAGGGGAGGGAAGGGGGGAGGGACGACAGGAAGGGGGAGGGTGGAGGGAGGGGGGGCAGAGGGAAGGGGGGAGCGACGACAAACGGCAGGGGAAAGGGAAGGAAGGGGGCGGGAGGAGGGAAGGAGGAGGGAGCAGGCAAGGGGGAGGGGAAGGGGCCTTGGGGAGGGAGGAGAGGGGAAGGGGGAAGGGAAGGGAAGGGAAGGGAGGGGAGAAGCGGGAGGAGAGGGGAAGGGAGGGGAAGGGGAGGGGAGAGAGGAAGTTGGAGAAGAGGGAGGGAGGGAGTACCTGAGTGGAGAGGTAGTGGAGCTCCAGGAGAGTTGTGAGAGAGAATAAGAGAGTTGTGAGACAGAATGAGGAGAAGTAGAGTTTTATAGGAAATGGATAGCTTTCAGGTCAAGTCAGCTTTTTTTAGTTTTTAAGGTTTTTTTAGTTCTTTTAGGTTCACTATAAGTAGAACATTCTTCATTCTCTCTTTCATTCAAAGATCATTCGTTTACACTCCACGCTTCTCTCCTCTCATCAACCTGTTGCAGGATTCACAAAAATTTTCAAAATGTTGCAAGAGGTGAGTTGATTTCTAACCTATTGCATACGCAAGAACTTCTAAGAATCAAGTTTTTATAAATTTGAATTTTTTTTCAAATCCGATCTTTTTCTCAAAAACTTGTGTGTACGCAACAACTTAAAAAACCATTTTAGCATTAAATCTTTTTTTCCACAAATTTTCCTCTTTGACTCAAACTCTCACAACCCCTCCCTACCTATTGCGTACGCAACAACTTCAAAACAAAATTTAACACTCAAACCCTACCTATTGCGTATGCAACAACTTCAAAACAAAATTTAATCATAAATCTCTCAAAAAAACTCATCAACCAAAAAAAACAATCTATTACAAATTTCTCTCTCAACCTCAAAGCCACTCAAACCTCCCTACCTATTGCGTACGCAACAACTCCAAAATAAAATTCAATCATATATCTCTCCAAAAAACTCCTTTAAAAAAAAAAACAATCTATAACACATTTCTCTCTCAACCTCAAAAGCACTCAAACCTCCCTATTGCGTATGCAACAACTTCAAAACAAAATTTTATCACAAATCCTCCAAAAAACTCTTCTCACTACACTTTATTACAAATATCTCTATCAACCTCAAAACCACTCAAATGTCCTACCTATTGCGTACGCAACAACTTCAAAACAAAATTTAATCATAAATCTTTTCAAAAAACTCTTCTCACTACACTTTATTAATATAAGAAATCCATTTATAATATTTTTATCCCATAATATAATAAATTTTTATTAACTAATGTTAAAATATAATTTTGCTAAAAATATATATTATTAATCTATAAATTAATATAAATATTATATAATTATTATATAAATAAATATATAAATACATTAATTTAAGAAAAAAGTTAAAAGGAGATCTTCTAGCATATGTGCTTTATATAATACTTAGTCTTAAAACAATGAAGAATTAGTGAATATATTGCTCTTCTATACATTATTAACTTAAAAACTAATATAAATATAAATTATAAAACTTGTTAGTTAGTCGAAAAATGAAAATTAGATAATGTATTTGTAAGGTAGGTATTTAAAACCATAGAATCTAGAAGACTACACTATCATTGCATCCATATCATTTTTTTACTTTAGTAACCATCAGATATCCATGATTCCATGTGTATAATACTTGTTAGTTAGTCGAAAGAATGCAAAATTAGATAATGTATTTGTAAGGTAGGTATTCAAAACCATAGAATCTAGAAGACTACAGTATCATTGCATTCATATCATTTTTTTAACTTTAGCAAGCACAAGATATCCATGGTATCCATGATATGGAATACATATTTCTTAGAATGTCCATGATATGGAATATATATTTCTTTGAATATTTCTTATCAAATACTTTTTCATTTCTTCTCATACACCATGCACTTGTTCCTAATCAGTGTGCATACATCACTTCTTCGAATCGGTGTGCTTTTAGCCTATGTACTTGTTCCTAATCAGTAGGATACTTTGAGTAGGTAGGCTTGTAACTACTTAAAGTAAAGCCTTTGCAAAGGATCGTACCTTTTGATACACCATGCAGCATGAATGTAAAAAAATATGAATCGGTGTGCTTTTAGCCTATGTGCTTGTCCCTAATCAGTAGGATACTTTGACTAGGTAGACTTATACTTACTTAAAGTAAAGCCTTTGCAATGTATCGTACCTATAAACAAAACACTTTGGAAAGCATATAACATAAAGTCTATATATATCTAAACTAAATACTTTAGAATGCATATTTTTTATAGTCTATATATCTTAAATCTTACACCCTAAATCTTAAATCCTAAAGTTTCCTAAATCTTAGGTTATATAATCTAAGCTCTTAAACTTATATAATAGTTATAATCCCTAAACCTTAAATCCTAATCCCTATAACTTAAATTCTAAAACCTAATTTTCAATTCTAAACCCTAGATTCTACACTCTAAGCTCATGATCTTATATACTAAACCTTAAAACCTAAATCCTAAACCCTAAAACAATAATCATAAACCCTAAAAGCTAAACCCTAAACCCTAAACCCTAAACCCTAAATCCTAAACCCTAAACCCTAAAAATATAATCATAAACACTAAACCCTAAACACTAAATCTTAAATCCTAAGCCCTAAATCCTTGACCCTAAATACTAAACCCTAAACCCTAACCCTAAAATACAATCAAAATTTTATGATTTTTCTCGATTTGTGCAACATGATAGATATACCCCCAACCTGTTGCTTGAGCAACAGGTTGGGGGGTATATCCTACCTGTTGCACAAATCGAGAAAATTCTCGATTTGTGCAACAGGTAGGATATACCCCCCAACCTGTTGCTCAAGCAACAGGTTGGGGGATATACCCCCAACCTATTGCTTGAGCAGCAGTTTGGGGGGTATATCCAACATGTTGCACAAATCAAGAAAATTCTAGATTTGTGCAACATGTTGGATATACTCCTCAACCTGTTGCTTGAGCAATAGGTTGGGGGTATATCCCCCAACCTGTTGCTCAAGCAACAGGTTGAGGAGTATATTATACCCCAACCTATTGCTCAAGCAATAGGTTGAGGAGTATATTAAACATGTTGCACAAATCGAGAATTTTCTTGATTTGTGCAATCAAGAACAGGTTGGGGGTATATCCAATCTGTTGCACAAATCAAGAAAATTCTCGATTTGTGCAACATGTTGGATATACTCCTCAACCTGTTGCTCAAGCAACAGGTTGAACCTGTTGCTCAAGCAACAGGTTGAACCTGTTGCACAAATCAAGAAAATTCTCGATTTGTGCAACATGTTGGATATCCCCCAAGCAACAGGTTGGAGGCCTGTTGTTGGATATATCTCCCAACCTGTTGCTTGAGCAACAAATTGGGGGTATATCCAACCTATTGCACAAATCTAGAATATATCTCCCAACCTGTTGCTTGAGCAACAGGTTGGGGGTATATCCAACCTGTTGCACAAATCTATATCCAACCTGTTGCACAAATCTAGAATTTTCTAGATTTGTGCAACAGGTTGGATATACCCCCAACCTGTTGCTCAAGCAACAGGTTGGGAGATATATCCAACAACAGGCCTCCAACCTGTTGCTTGGGGGATATATCCAACAACAGGCCTCTAGGTTGGGGGGTATATGCAACCTGTTGCACAAATCGAGAATTTTCTTGATTTGTGTAACAAATTGGATATACCACCAGGTTGGGGGATATATCCAACAACAGGCCCCCAACCTGTTGCTTGGGGGATATATCCAACTGTTGAACCTGTTGCTTGGCGGATATATCCCAACTACTGCTCAACCTTGCACAAATCAAGATTTTTCAGTTGTAGGTTGGATATATTTCCCAATTGTATATCAAATTGTTGCACAAACAAGAAAAATTCTTGATTTGTGCAATAAGTTGGATATATCCCCCAACCTCTTCCTTGATATATCCAACGGGTTGCTCAAGCAACAAGTTGGGGGATATATCCAACCTATTGCACAAATTAAAAAAATTCATTAAATTTTGGTTGTATTTTAGGGTTAAGGTTTAGGGTTTAAGATTTAAGATTTAGGGTTTAGGATTTAAGATTTAGGGTTTAGGATTTAGAGTTTAGGGTTTAAGGTTTAGGATTTATTGTTTAGGAGTTTAGGATTTAGGGTTTAGGAATTAAATGTTTAAAGTTTAGGATTTACGGTGGTTAAGATGTTTTGGTATTAATTATTTAAAGTTTAGGATGTAGGGTTTAGGTTAATGCCTTCTTTGCTAGTTTTGATATAGAAGTTATTAAGTAATAATAAGCTCAATGATTATTTATTAAATGTTCATTTTGAGTTGCTAATTTACTTTTATACATAAAACAGGTATTCACCCTAACAGAGGGTATGGATGTGGTGTTATATAAGAAGAATGAAGTGGTGGCTTTTGGACAAATTCATAGTCTTGATCCTATGAATGTGTGTCATTTTCAACGTTGTGGTGAGAGAAGATGTGTAGTGATAATCACCAACGTTGTAAATTCTGAAGTACATTTAAAATATCCACATGGAGACTTTGAAACATTGGGAGATATCTTACAATGTGACATATTTGATATGCAAGCACACAGAACACTCTGGGACCAAGACGAAATTGTTCCAAAGACATACTTTCAAGATATCAAGAAAACTTATATCCAGGGGAAAAAAGTACAGATGTTATCTCGCTCCAGAGAAGTTTTAGAAATTGGCAACTTTAAGGGCTATGCTCAGAGTTTTCTCTGTATAGTGGAGATAATTAAGTTGACTAGTGCAGGTGTCATTCAAAATGCGATGGATAGTACTTCACAATTAGATGTCCATAATACTACGTCTCAACTACAAGTTCATAGTACTTGTAAATGGGGGTTAGCTTTCTTGAAATCAAGTTTGCCCAAGACAGTTTCCTTCAATGTCATGGAAGACACAACAGAATATTATCAGAAGAAAAAGACTATAACACAAATGGGATCCAAATTGATAAGAAGCTATAGTAGTAATCAAGAGTATCATAGTGGCATGCTCACAGGTATTGAGGACATTATAGTAATAGATGTTGATGTAGAAAAGGTTTCTTGTGTTGCAAGTGACTCAAATATACTCATTGGTATAGAAGACTTGTCTTGTGTTGCAAGTGACTCGAATAGGCTCACTGGTATAGAAGACTTGTCATGTGTTGCAAGTGACTCGAACAGGCTCACTGGTATAGAAGATTTATCCTGTGTTGCAAGTGACTCGAACAGGCTCACTGGTATAGAAGACTTGTCTTGTGCTGCAAGTGACTCAAACATGCTTATTGATATAAAAGACAGAAGATGTGTTGAGAATAATAAGATGGGACCACAAAGAAAAATACACACAAAGATCAATAGGATAAGTGATGCAATAACAGGAATTGATGATATTAGTGACAATGATCATGATGTTACCACTCGAATACAAGGCAAAAGGGGCAGAGAATCTGAGAATATTGTTGCTAGCATGCTAGAGAATATAGATGGGAGAATCTTGAGTTACGAAGGAGAAACAGTTCAACCACAAAATTCAAGAGGCATTGGCAACAAATTGACATCAATGAACATGTCGACCAGATTGCCATTTCCAAGATATTATAAGGTATCAAATAATTCTCAAGCCTACACAGCATTTGATTATAAAGATGAAGATTCAAGGGAAATGGATTCGAGGTTTGATGGTCTTACAACTAGAAAACGCAAGACACTATTTACAAAAAGAAAGTATGTGAGTGTGAAGAGGCGAAGAATCATGGCATCAATTTCAGAACCAAAGAGACATGTGATGCTATCCGAGGAGAATATGGAAAGGATGCTTATGCGAGTTTGTTGCAAGAGACTTTGCATTAGAAAAGTTGGGAAAGATGATTGTGCAGCCATACGCCTTGGTATTTGGAGTAAGACAGCGCCTAATAGACATAACTATCTTCTTCAAGAGTTTTCATGCTTTCTTCATCAAGGCACTAATCAAGATTTGAGCACAGGACACTGTAAACCTAGATTGAAACCCATGGTTAATGGGAGACCCATTTGCAATCGAGGATATCAATGGTTAACTGGACTATCACATGGCACATATTGGACCATCTGGGCAGAGGTGAAAGAAAAAGTTATTCATACAATTCATGGAAATACCTACAAGCTTAAATGCCATGGAAGCACTATAAATGCAACCGCAACATTAAAGCAAGTTCTCGAAGACCATGCATTACTGCAGCCTCATCTTCAACAAACAATGCTAGATGGACGTGTCGAATGCCAACAACATCTTCCTTTGGGAATGACAAAGAAGGTCATCCTAGAGACTGTCAATAAAACTTTACAAGACAGAGACGAGAGCATGATTTCACGATCAACCTTGTACAGAATTTGGCATAAAGATTTTTGCCATGTCAAGACACCATCAAAGCAAAGGATGTCAAAATGTAAGACATGTGATGAATTAAAAAATGCCATTGAACATAGTAAATGTGAGCAGCAGCGAGGAAGATATATTAAATGGCGATCAATCCATTTACGTCATGTGCAGGATGCTCGAAAGTTGTATGCTTCTTGGAGAGAGGAAGCTATTTCACATGTCGATAAGTCCATGTGCATCACCATTGATGGCATGGACCAGAATACAACCACTTTGCCACGATATAGACATATCCCACCGGCATTGGAGGGCAAACGTGGACTAAAAACACACTTGTGTGGAGTATTAGTACATGGATACCGAATCTTTTGTGATGTATGGATTGATAGTTTGCATGACCATGATAGTAACCAGGTTGTTACATCAATAATGAAAGCAATAAGAAAGGTCAAAGATGCTCGCGGATGTTTGCCTAACACATTGCGAATACAAAAGCTGATAATTGTTGGAGAGAGAACAAGAATAAATATATATTTTCTTTATGCTCTATGTTGGTTGGTTTGAAAATATTTGAAGAAGTGGAAGTTGGCTTTCTTCTTGTTGGCCATACACATGAAGACATAGATCAAATCTTCAGTGTTATCTCTGGTGAGTTGAAGGCAATGGATGTTTTGACAATGGAGGATATGCTATTTCGAATTGGGAAAAAAATTGGAGGTTCTCGCAAGAATCAGAAGTGGCTATCTTAGAGAGGATGGTAGATTGGAGAGCATTTATAGAGCCACATTTACAAACAGGAGATGATGCCCGAATAGGACACACAAATCCACACTACTTTCGGTTTCACATGCATAACAATATTCCAGTGATGCAATGGAAGCACTACTCAGTAGATGGAGATCATTTATGGAGTGAGTCATATGCTTTATTACAACGAATAATTCCATTGGAGGAAACTAGATTTGTTCTTGCAAAAAACAAATCACTTGACATAGATGAAATAAAAGGCTTAAAAGCCTTCATTAAACATCTTCAAAGTATGATGCAGAAATATCCTGAGCAATCAACTAAGAATTTGGAGACAATTAAATCAACTAAAGCACTTATCCAATCTTTAGAAAGACAAGAAAACTTAATGAGCATTGAATACTCTGAATCCTTTTGGCCGGAACAAGCTAGGTCACCAAGTTTTCCTTTGGATATAAATATGTTAGTAGATATGGAGGAAGCAGAGGAATGCCTTTTACCTCAAAAATATTGTGACAGGAAGGGAGACAAAGCCTTACCAGAGTTTATACCATGTAATGAGATTGAAGAGGGTCTATTTGTTGCAGTTTGGGCATCTGATCCGGGTTCAGAGTTGTGGATGACCAAGGTGGCCCAATTTGGGTTGCAAAGGTTACTAAGATAGAAAGAGATGACAAGGGAACTCCTATAACATTTACAGCTTTATGGTATGAACCAAAGCCATTAAAAAATCTCCCGAGAAGATATACAATAAAACAACTCTATGAGGGATGCTTGCAAAAGAAACGTGAATGGGTTCCAAATAATGAGGGATTAATAGAGGTGGAAGTCAGTAGCATTATTCATTGCTGGAAATCGAGGACACGAAGTTTTAAAAAGAAGCATGGATACAATGTTGAAAAATGTATCACAATCCCTGATCCAAGTCGTGTCCATATTAAACATCATTTGGCAAGACTTGACCCATCAAGCTCAAATACATTACATGAATCTGATGACTCTGAACGAGATTCAGATGCATAAGATAATGTTTTGTATGCTTTTTTCCATACAAATGGTGTATCTATACACCACCAATAAGATAATTTATTGTATGGTTTGTTTTTTAAAAAAGGGTGTATCTATACACCACTTATGTATTGAATTCAACAAACTCTTTTTTTTTCAAAAAAATGGTGTATCTATACACCACTTATATGTTGAATTCAACAAACTCTTTTCATATGGTGTCATATTTTCACTTCATAGTGTTAAAATTGAACTTGAGTTAGGAGACTACTATTATTATTATTATAGTTATTGGATGGGGGCACCATGAATGAGTTTGGGAATTATAGCTTCAGCGAGCCATTTTTTTAAAAATTAGAGGTTACCACTTGACTTTTTACTAGCTTAATAAGGCCATATTTGTATATAAGTGACCCATTAAGTGCTCAAAAAACCCAATTTTTTAGCTCACTAAGTGAAGTTGAGTGGAGAGGATATGCTCCAAAAAAAAGTCCAAACCAAGAGAGAAAGTCCAAAAATTTTGAATAGTGTGTTAAAAGAGATATGTAGTGCAATAAGTGGATTGGAGATTTGAGGCACTAATGGCTTCAATGACTTGATAGATTCAACTAAAAGAGCAGAACGACGATGTGGATCATTTAAAAGGTGATCCAAGGGTGACGACTTAGTCATTGATTTTGGTTCTGATATAGATGACTCCATCAGTGATACGAATGATGACAAAAAATTCAGAAGTGAAGTATCTGAAAACAATTTGTATGACAAGGACAGTAAGTTTAAAAAGAAGAGAAACATAAGAAGAAGAAGTCCAGCAAGAAAGAGACAAAGAAATCCAGAAAGGAACATGATGTTTGGTTTTTTGGCGACGAACATGCTGGATTGCTCAATTATTGCAATCGATTAAACCATGCTCAAACATTGCTATGCAAGCAAGCAAGGTGAAGAGAGCCCAAGCAAAAGAACTAGCACATTTGGAAAATTATTACTATTGTGGCAATGCATAGTAGTATGCAGGATCTCCAAATGCAAAACAAGAAACTTAGTGAGACAGAGCCCGTGCACTAGACTTGGAGCAACATGAATTGGAAGAATCAATCCATAAGCTCGCTGAAAGAAAACAAGCTTTGGAAAGGTCTATCTATGGCCAAGTCCAACGTACTGTGGAGAAGGAATGTGAGAAGTCAATAGAATGACTATGAAAGTTGAAGGGAACACCTTTGGGATTGAAGGAGAGGAAAAGACAATTGCAATCTAAGGATGCATTATCGCCCAATAGTGGTGCCCGAAAGAGGAGAATACAAATTGCAAGGTTAGTTCCCTAATGTTTCAATGAAATTTCTTACTTTGAAATATTCATGGTGTTGCATTGTTTCCACTAAGACTCACTTGTACTCTACTTTAGGATATTCATGGAGGATCTGATGGGAACAATGGAAATGGATGATATCGGCTCTTCATATGTTTTGAGAAGATTAATAAAGTGAAGTGATGCCATCGAAGTGTTAAAGGACCCTAGACAGAAAGGGCTATGTGAACAAGTTGCTAGAGAGGTGATCTTGAGGTGATGAAGGAATTCAAGGGCCTTGTGCAAGCAAAGGAGGTGCTTGGAGCTTGTGATGCTAGTGGTGTAAGTCATAAAGCTTACAACTCTATTTTTAAAGTTTTCAAGTATGCTATGGAGGAAAAGTATAAGATATCTACAATGTCATTTCCAACACCCTGGTCTGTAACGCTTGCACATTAAGAAATAAACGAATGTGCTAGAGAAAAGCTTGGAGGATACCATTATGTAAGTGGCACAATGACTTGGAAGAGTAAGAAGAGATCTGGCATCCAAACGATCAAGATGAATGGAAGCGTGATACTAGTTAAACCTATTAATACATATTGTGGCTTATTCAGAATAAGTGTCAAAATATTATCTTTGGTGTGCTTATACCATAGTTTGATGGCCACAAAACTTTGCGTAGACCGAGTAAGGTCAATGTACTCACAAAGTTTGATAAGGATGAGACATCATTCGTGTCATCATATATGCATGCACAATTTTCATTTTTGACCATGGATAATGTATAATTTTTAAAAAAGTTTGTGTTTATGAGCTATGTGACCGATGCTCATGAAAATTTGTAAAGATCTTTGGTTTATGCTTGTAAAATTTGGGGATGCTATCACTCAACGATGGAATACTCGAGGCCTACTTAGGGAATTACAACATTGTCATTATTTGCTGGTTTCTTGTCTTCTTTAATGTTCTCCTCAAGAACCATAACTCTCTCTCTCTCTCTCTCTCTCTCTTCCCAAGAATCTAGTGGCCTATTGAGAAAGCATGATCTAGTTTATATTGGCCGCTTTGAAACACCTTTGTACTTTTTCTTTCCAACGATGACACAAATAGATCTCACCACCACATCATGGCAACTATACTAGAGCCCTTCACGACGAGCTCAAGGATTAATACCATAGATAGTAGTGACGCTAATAGTGTATCCTTGAGACGACTCTATAGTTTACAAGAGCAATTTATGGGAGATATCCATTAATTTCTCCTGAGTTGTACATTTTAGTTTTGTTTCAATTGCTGAGCCACAATATTATTCTCTCAAAAGAATCGGCAAGAACAAGGTGGCTCGTCTTCATATCATTCTTCATGCTCGTATGCTTTGGCCCTGATGCAATGGACGCCGATCGAAAGAGATCATTGACAAGAATAAGGGACATAATGCGTCCTTACATTGATCACAGATGCGTGGAAGATTCGATGAAGTTTTCCAGGTGAGCCAACAGATTGGGTGACCAGAGGCCGCCTGGACTGCGATATTGACCCAAGCAGTCTGTTACTTTTGCGAACGGACTGGGGGTCAGGAGCGCGGATACAAACTCTGGAAAACCTCCTACCTTGCCTGAGCTTTGTAGTTGTAGCCGCGCAGGACGCACCCTGCATGTTTGGTAAGTCGGCGAATAGGTGGCTAAATCAGCTTCTCCTGTTGCAGCATGCATTCCCGCCGTTAATATTTCAGGTGTGGTCTTCTGCGAGCTGGACGTACATTGAGGATTTGACGCCTCACAAGGAAGTGGAATGGCCTTGCGTTCAGCAATTGAAGAGGCGTCTGCATGGAGCTGCGGTTGAAAATGGTGCGGGCTACTGCCATTCATATTTTGGTCTAGGCCGACATTGCAAGAAGTATCCATTGACTCTTGGCAATTAAGCAAGCTGGTTGACGACGCCCCACTATAATGCGCACTAGTCACTGGGGAAGTTGATTGGAGAACAGGAGTGTATAGCATTGGTGTCTTTCCAAAGTTACGAATTTTCGTGTGAACACGACAGAGCGTGGCGTCCATACTCTGGTAACAGTCACAAAGGATCCGTAGCCTGTAAGAAGCCGTGTATTTTCGCTTTCTATAAAACAGAAATTCATGCATTTTATTAATAAGAGAAAACTGGACAAACCTCTCTAGTTCTCACACTCTTTTTTTTTAAAATCCTAGGGTAAAGGGCCACTAAAGAGGCACGTGCTTTTAAAAAGTCATCAACCCCCCCAATAGGGACTCAGGGGCCACCCAATGCTCTTCATAGAAAAAGATGATGTATCAAGCTCTCCTTTCACCATTTTTTGGACACACAGTAGTGCCTTAGTACTAGCCCTCACGTGACCTAAGCTCTGGCACTCATAGATTTCTATCTTCCACAATTTTTTAAATAAAAATTAGCTCCCTATTACTAGCATATGACTACAATAGCTTTAAATCTGAATTCTAATTTTAGGAAGGCCATTTCCACCATAGATTAGTGCTAAAAAGTTAGCCCTCGATAGTACCGACCCCCTTACCCTAGTTCTCACACACACACACACACATACACATACACACATCTTCATATACCCGTGTGTGCATACATCATGGATATGTGTCTGAGAGAGAGAGAGAGAGAGAGAGAGAGAGAGAGAGAGAGAGAGAGAGAGAGAGAGAGATTAGATCTCCTTATACATGTCACCACTTTAATGTTTTTATATGGTTTGTCATTTACCATTACACATTAACTCACTTTTCTTCTCATCTACTCCTCTAAATTAATATTCCATTAGCTAGAGCACACATTGGGTGATTATATTCAAGATCCTTATGTACAAGAGAGAGTATACTCAAAATCCAAGTGTATGGACTCTCTCTCTCTCTCTTTGGTCTATAATGTTAGAAGCATAACAAAACTTTTTGAAACTCAAATACATATACATTTTAGTATATGTTCAGCATAAAGGAAAGGGATAAGATTATAACCTAGCCTAGGTGAAGGCCTCTCTCTCTCTCTCTCTCTATATATATATATATATATATGTATATATATATCTATATTTAATATATCAACTACTCTACTTTTATATATATATAACCCACTCTCCTCCTATCCCATATAATCACGTTCAAATGATTATATCAGAGATTTATGTCTATACGAGAGAGAAAGAGAGACTAGCTACCTAATAAATGATCTAAGCAAGGATAAAAAGGTATCTTGAAGGTCTCCTTGAGATCATTTGACATGTATGTGTGTGTGTGTGAGAGAGAGAGAGAGAGAGAGAGAAGGGGGGCAACAGAGTTATGCAAGATTACTACAAAGAGTTCCACGTTTCTCATGTCACTTCACACAAATGGTGAAGAAAGCACAGCTGAAAGAACACACTAAAAGGATTCAGAAGTTCACCTTAGGATCGACGGAGATACCCTCGAGAGGGCACATTCTGTACTCCTTCATAACCCAGCCGGTTTTTTCGCCTTTGGGTGCTTTGCCCTTATAAAATACTAGTGTTTTTCTAAAGGCCACGAACCCCGAGCCTTCAACGGCACCATAAATCTGCTTATCACTGCCTGTAGCCTTCCAGTATCCGGAGTTGGTGAGGCGATTTGGTCGATCCCGGTTCGGAAATTTGCTTTGACGAGGAACGAAGAAGAACCACGGTTGCTCGCGGGTTGTTGAGCCTGCACAAGAGGGCAAAAGCCCGGGATAAGCAGTCGACGACGATGAGCCAGAAACCATCAGCACATACAGAAGACCAGAGGTTTTGAAGCCCTTACCACATGGAAGCTCCCACGGATCGTAGCGATACAGGTCGATCGTGGGTATAAGGTGGTCTATGGGAAGTTTATAGCCGCGTAACATCCTGATTAAATAAAACCCGACCAGTTCTTCTTCCGTCGGATGAAAACGGAAGCCTGGCCCGATCAGATCATATTCACCGGACGTTTCTTCTTCAGCACTAGTTTCTACTTGTCTTCCTTCATGTAGGCCTTCATTGCTTGTTCTGGCGTTGCTGCTTATACTCATTGTGAGCGAACAACAACTTAAGCAGATCTTCAAGGTGGCTGTTACCGACCCACAAGTATTTAAATAGGTAGAGAGACAGGTGCTCTGCGGAGTGTGAATAGGTGAAATGGAGCCACGAGACGAGGAAAAAGCACTCGCGCTGACGCTGATGCTGCAGACACGTAAAATGCGACTTATTGTGTGGACTGGTTAATCAGATGAGGAAGGACGCGGAAAATAACGGAGTTGCAGGCATCATGGCTTAGCTCGGCACCTTTTGCCTGTAACTCCGTCACTATCCTGGAGTGCCGAGGATAGTCAAGCATACGCCTGCTGTCCCATTGGGCCAATAAGAGGTTCGCCGTCTTGGACTTGACAGACTTGACCAACAAGACTTTTGAAGCCGGTTGAGGTTGGAGAATTGGATTCTCCTCCATGGTTGAAATTTTGAAAAACGTTAATTGACTAGGGCTTTTCAAAACTTCATGTTACTTGTAAGAGAGGTCATCATTCTAGAATCACCATTCTACAAGGGTCACCTCATAGCAAGTTTTGTTCCCACTACCCCATTAGGGGCAGAGCTCTAGCTACTACAAAGTTTCTTTTTTAGGACCCTTTAAAAGCGAATCAACTCTAGTTCTATTCAGCCACTTGGGGCAGTGTTGTAGGCATGTGTGTGCCCCTTGTTAAATTCAATTTCAAAAAAAAAGTTAATAGGATCAGAAAAACAAGAGGGTTTTTAATTTAAAAA
Source organism: Dipteris shenzhenensis (assembly GCF_047967505.1). Classification (NCBI taxonomy): domain Eukaryota; kingdom Viridiplantae; phylum Streptophyta; class Polypodiopsida; order Gleicheniales; family Dipteridaceae; genus Dipteris; species Dipteris shenzhenensis. Next base: position 5,955,455 of record NC_141617.1, on the reverse strand, counting down.
TATGTTAGCTCATCAGCAAAGCGTCATGGTTTCATTAGGGAAAAACAATTATTTTTCCCATGAAAAGGAGGGTTTTTTATTTAACTTTAGATAAAAATCTTTTTGCTCATAAGAGCAAAGAGTCATGATTTTATTGGGAAAAAACAAGTTTTTTTCCATGGAAAGTTTTAGGTGAGGCTTTTTTCTAATACCCTTGAATATGTGTGATACATAAAGCACATCTTTAACCTTTAGGCTAAAACTGTTGCCTGATATAATGGATAACTTACTAAATAAACCATTTGATTTCTTCTTTGCATCCAAAGCTTTTACCAAGTGAGAGTGTCCACATGCACTTGTGCACTCTTGTTAAAGTTTGAGTTAATATGTTCCTTAAAAATTCAAAATTTAATCTCCCCAAAATAATAAACTACCGTCCCCGGCCCAACTTCCCCCCTTTCGTAGCTAGTCATCTCCCCTTCCTCCTCACCATCCGTCACGATCTTTCCCCTCCCCTCAACTCTCTCTCAATGCCCCCGCCCCCCCCCCCCTTCTCTTCCCTTCAACTATCCCTCCTGCATACCATCTCTCCCCCTTACTTGCCCCTTTCGCCTTCCCTCACCTCCCACATGCTCCTCTCGCCTTCCCTTGCCTCCCACATGTCCCTCCTCCCTGCCCTTCCCTTATCTCTCAACGTTCATGAGGTGACACCAGTCCAAGCTTTCCATTAGGTTACGTTAGTTAAGTTACATTATGTTAGGTTAGGTTAGGTCATGTTGGATTAGGTTAGGTTAAGTTAGGTTAAGTTACAGTAGGCTAGGTTAGGTTAGGTTCAATTAGGCTAGCCAAGTTAGGTTAAGCTAGGCTATGCTGGGTTTGCAAATCTTGTACTGGGGTTGAGAAAATTCTACAAAATCTTGAGCTTTGGAATCAAGCTCATAGACCTTATGTAGAATGCATTAGATATAGATTTTAGAAGAAAGTAGAGTCCTTATGTCCCTCCTTAAAAATAATAGGGCTTGACTATAATATTTCAAAGCAACTTGACTTTCAAAGTGGGTTTTCAACTCAATAATGGATGTTATCAATTTCTAGTTGTTTAGGTGCAGTTATAATATGGAAGCAATATTCTACTTCACAACATACACTTTTTAGCACACGTTTCTCTCAACATTTTTTTTTGTGAAAACTATATCCTAAAAATTATTATCTCACAACCTGCTCTTATCTTTCAACATATTTTTTGTTTTTAAAAAAGTTGTATTCTAAAAATAAAAAATCTTAGTTGCTTCATTATCCACTATTTCTTTTGTTGACAAATACAGTGCCTTAGCTAGTAGCTAGCTAAGTGGTGAAGGAGCACCACATGCAAAAGCATGACCAATAACTTGGATTTTAATACCCTTAACTTAAGCCTTACCAACCCCTAAACTAACCATGGTCTCACTAACCATACCCAAAGCATACTTTGATGCACCAAATATCCTCATCCTCCCTAAGGCCCCTAATAGGGTCAACAAGGAGGGACCATGCAGGGATATTTATGCTCTCTTGTTCAAGTTGTAAATACAATTTTTCACATTCAATGTATTGCATCACTCTCATTCCATTAGGAGTAGAGTATATTCCCTTACTTTAGAAGTGATGTAATAATAATCAATAAAAATTGTGTTAATTAATTTTGGATTATTTTTGTATATTTGGACTTTGTTCAAAAATACTTCTCAAATGAAAAGTTTACTTTGCGTAGTTATCCTTCCCAAATCAAAACTTTAATTGTGGCACTCTGCTTTGCACATAAAATTTTATTTGCACTCAGTGGTAAAATCCAACGAAATATAAATCATGTCTTGTTTTTTTAAAAACTTGATAATAAATTTAAAAAATAAAAATTGAGAGAAAAATAATCAATATTTAATTTAAAATATATAAGAAACAATTAACAATTGCACGCACAATCTCTTTCAGTTTACCAACACCATGTACTAGTCTACCTCCCTTGTACTAATCATTGAAAGGACTATCATCTTCATCTTGCACTTTTTTCCCTAGAAGTTGCAACTTCTTTCCATTAGCCCAATTCACTTACTACTTCCCATATCTGTTGTAGTCGTTGATAAAGGTCAAGTAGTAAAGTGAACCATTGATGCTGCAGGTCTGGGCATAATCCCATACATCTATATGTATCAAATCAAGAATACCTTCTGCTTGAGAGGTGCTTTTGTCGAAGTTGGTTCATTTTTGTTTTTCGGAGTAGCATGCTTCGCAAACTTTTCCAAGAAATTGTAGCTTTGGAATCCTAATTGCCATATTCTAATTCCTGAGATCTAAAGAGCTCTTGAAATTAACATGAGCATATCTCTTGTGCCATTTTGCAGATAGTGGCATCTGTTGTAGTTGAGCTAACATGGCATGCTTATCTAGAACTATAGCTAGCATTCTGTTTAAGCATCCTTCCTTGACACCTTTTCCTACTAGTTGAAATCTTTTGGATTTTTTGTGATAGCGCATTCATCTTTGTCGAAGATGACTCTGTAGTTGTGTTCCATCATTTGAACGTCTACTGACAAGAGGTTCTTATTGAGCTTTGGAACATAGAGTACATCTTTCACCAATACTTTCGTACCAGTGAAATTGTTCATAGGGATAATGCATATCCCTTAAATTGGATTCGATGTATTATCTGCTCTGTAGATGAAATTTTTATAACCTTCTAATGGTTTCATCTCTATAAACCATTCTTGATGATTTGTTAGATGAGATGATGCACTACTGTCGATGTATCAAGGATCTTGATCTGCTTGGTCAACTTGATAGCTGAAATCCTCTTTTGGATTGCAATCAGTTGTGTAGGTACACTGTATCAATAGTATGCATTTCCTCATTTGCAAGAAACATATTCCCATGTTCATTTGCAAAATGACTGTGACTAGAATGTCCACCATGATAATTTCCTCCTCCATGGAAATTCCCTTCGATTACTACTGGATTGTCTGCCTTGTCATACTACTTCTTACGGAAACCTCTTTCATAGTGTCCAAACTTATGACAGTAGTTGCACTGGATGTTTAACACGTTAGTGGATGCATTCCCTCAGCCTTGAAATCTTCCTCGGTTGGAACAGTTTCCTCTTTGCCGATTCTGATGTTGCTGAGAATGATGTTGATGTTGATGCTGACTTTGCTGATGAATTTGTTGCTGATAATGACCACTTCTCTGGAATGATCTACCTTTTCCTCTACCTTTGCCTCTACTTCTGTTTGAAGCTGTGAATTCCTGATCTTTAGAATGACCTTGATGTGCATGAATGGTCTGACTCCTGAGTTCTTCACCAAGTAACACTGATTGAAGTTCTCCCAGTGTCAAAATTTGCTATTGGGATGGAAATACTTTGGACTAGATTCTCATATCCCTCTCCTAGTCCATTCAGGATGAATTGAACCATTTTTTGCTAGATTCATAGTCTCTCTTGTTGCTACGAGTTGATTGTTGTAGTCTTTGATCCGGAGTACGTAAGCATGATCGGTTTTGCTACTGTTGCAAAAACTCTGGTTGATTTGGTTTCTCAGTGTAAGAATCTTGGAAGTGTTCTTGGACTCGTAGAGAGCTGCAAACATATCCCATGCTTCTTTCGATGTCTTGAGTATGTTGAGCTATCCTAGCATGACATCTTGCACATTTTGCTTGATCAGATGATATGCATACTTATCTTTCTTATCCCATTCTGTCTATGCTCGAGCAATGGCAGGATCTACTATAGGTGCAGAAACTGATTGTGTAGCTATAGAATTCACTATAGATCGCGATGCTGGTGCTGTGACAATAGGTGGAGTAGAGCTACTGCCAGTTGGATTGTCCAATGGTCTAGGTGTAGATCCATCGACATACTCCCATTTGTCCTAAAGTACAAGAATGTTCTCCATTTGGTATTTCCATGTGCCGTAATTGGAGTTGTCTAACTTAGCAGATGCCTCCAGATTAAGGTTGTTAGTCGTAGACACAGTGCAAGAAATGTACTCAAAGTGTCGTGAAAATCATTGTCTAAATCAATTACAAGAAAGTGACTATGGCAAGTGAAATCTAAACTATCAATGAGGTAGAACTACAATATATATAATTCAATCTGAATTACAAGGCTTGTGGCAAATGATGCTGGGAATAGCCAAGAGGCTTTACAAGGCTTGAAATGATGTGCACAATGCCATGAAATAGCCAAATAGGCTTTACAATAATGGCATGTGTGTGTGAAATCAAATCATGTGCTATCTGCCCACTGATCAATCAGCAATGCCTCTGAACACTCTAAAGTCTACTCACTGAACTGATGAACATCTGATTTTAGGTAATGTGATGATGTGAAACCATATGTGAGTGTAGGGACTAACTCTAAGTAGAAACTAGTCAGTAAATTTGGTCATGGCATGGCAACTTGGGGAAATTCAAAGCATCCCCTCTATGGCAATCTAGTCTACTCTGATCTAGATCTATATCAACTGTCGATCGATGAAAGAACAACAAATAATTTCTTTTCTTTAGTTCTTTTATGTGCTAGGTCAGATGCGTCAATGTAGAGGCTGATGTGCATGTAGAAAATGGATTTGCGGTGAGGCTCAAAAGTGAGTAATATTTGCACCAAAATGTGTGTGTGATGTGACAAGCATGTAGAGCCAAAAAATAGATTGTTTCACCTTTTTGTATGACCCTCAAATTCCTCCTAGATCAAGAGATATGGCTTGATCTAGGTGGAGGAGAAAAAAAGAGTGAAATGTGCAGTGATGATGTGGCACTGTGCTTAGCAAGGGATGTGCCTTTGGAGCACTGTGTGAGGTGGCACCTGTGTTCACATGTAGTGGACTATGTGTGCTTACAGAGGGTTAGTGCCACTTGGCAGATGATGAGGTGGAAACTGAGTCACCTAACTTAACTTGACTCGAGGGTTGGCTTAACCAACCCTATCCTCTTGCTGACCAAGGTTACTATACCTAGGTTAACTTGACCTAACAAGGTGCCGTGTGTCAAAACACAAACCACCCAATGAACCCAATGTTAGTTGGACCTAACCCAGGTAGATTTCTATCTACCACATGTCTTTTTTTTTGAGACCTGTGGGTTATCTGAGTTCTGTGAGTAGTGGAGGTTGACGTTCGTTAGGGCATTCCATCGATGGCATAGTGGTAGCAGTGTGTTACGGGCATTGATCGAGCTCGAGGTACTATGCCATCGATCAACCATTGCAGTCTTGGAGGTCATCACCTATCTCGTGGAGCCTTGATGCTTTTATCGCTGGAGTAGAGCCCGTGAGCACTAGAGTAGGTCTATGTGCTCCCTTGTTGGGGCATTGCTGAGCCGAGGTGCTTGTTGATGTTGAAGGCACGTTGCTGCTTGTTTGGAGATAGAGCCTATTAATACTTATAGTCCTTGACGTTCTTGTTCAGGAGGGCATTGCAATAGAGCATGCTCAAGGCCTGGGTGGGCAAGCAGGAGAAGGTTGCTACTGCTCAAAAGACATTTCTTGCTCGTCAAGCCTGAATCTGAGGCAACTCTTGACAAATACAAAGGTGGCTTAGCCTCTAGACTTGCCAGAGCCTCTGAATCTCTTCATGCCAACAGAAGGTTCGTTGTTGGAGGCGGTGTTTGTTAGGCTTTAGTCACTCGTTCTTGAGGCTGTGGATGGTGGAGGCATTGATGCAGACGGCTGGTGCAGTTGCTGGCATTGTAGAAGGTGTTTTGTAGACTGTTGGCACTATGAGGCTGGAGCCCGTAGATGAAGTCAAATAGAGACGTTGGGAGGTGCTATAGCTATTAGTGACTTTTGCATATAGTCTCATCAGAGTTGGCTGGCTTGAGGTCGCCCATGACTCATTTGCAAGAATCTATTGCATGCATGTTGGATGGACTCGATGAAGGCAGATGCTATTGCGTTGATGGCATCTTGAGCTATTGGAGTAGTTGTAGGAGACTACTCATAGAAAGAGAAGGAACTAGAGAGATATGGACTCAAGAGTCTACATAACAGGATATCTACAAGAGGGAGAGAGAAGGCTCATGGAAGAGGCTTGAAGAGACTAGAGCTACAGAATCATGAGGCTCAATGGTGGAAGAGAGATGAACAAGGGAGAGTAAGACTCCTTTTATAGAGATTTTGTCACCCTCCTTCACCCATTTACAATTGTTGCCTATAGATTCCTTTCCCCATCCTGGGAATCATTTGTCGGTGAAGGGCTCCTAGTCTGTTGTACCACGCCTTTGTAGACAGAGATCTCTATGAGGTCTAAGTAGCTATTTGTACTTTGTTGGAGTGTCCTTTGTGTTTGCACCTCAATTGGAGCTATCAGTCTGTAGTTGGAGAGGTTTGTGAAAGGCTCTCACAAATCTCTCTCTGAATGACTCTTCCTCTCTCTCTCAATTCTTTCTATCACAATACAGAAATTTATGACAAAAATATATATATATCTCTCTCATTATGGATTCTCACACCTCAAGAAGGATTCTATAAAAGAATAGTCTCTCATGGAATAGATCTCTCAAAGAACAATGAATCGAATGGAAGGAGATTAATGAAAATCTCTCAATCTATCATGGACAAAAATCTCTCCCAATGAAAGAAAATCTCTCTTGCAATGAACAAAAATTTTCTATCACTCAATGGAAGTTATAGAACACTCAATCTCTCGGTCACTCTCTTATACTCTCACAAAGATGGATGACGCCTCATCAAAAGACACCATGACAAAATATGAAGAGGGAAGAGGAGAAGAGTGGAGATGAGGAGAGAGGGCACAGCTTGAGAGCACACCATAAATGACTAACTATACACTAGATTTAGTCGAAAATGTATAATATATACAAACCCATTTAGGGTTACGGTTAGGGCATCTAACCCTTTCCTTTATAGCACTCTATTGGGTTAGTGCTATGCACATATGATCACATGATGTTGAGCGTGATCTCTCAACAGGGCCTACACATCCATTGATGGGGTTCAGTCCTTGGAGCTTTTGTGGCTACCTACATCAACTTTCGATCTTTCCAATGCAACATCTTTCTTAGAGCAAGGGGTCTAGGTAGTTGGTATGAGATCCTAAAATCCTTGGAGGATAGTACAATGACCAAGTACATCAGGGACTTTCTCCATTCTTACCACTCCAACGATGCATAGATTGGCAAGTACGGCACCATCACTGTACATTAGAGCCAACTCAAGATAATACTCAATAGTACAATCATTTAGAGGGCCTTCTCACTCCCAACTCAAGGCATAAAATACCCCACAAGCCTACCGATTCTAAATTTCTCAAAATACAGCCTCTCCTTGCCAAGGGCACCAAGTTTCATAGGTATGGTATATTAGTTCACACCATCATTAACCCTCGACTCAAGGAAGTAGCAACATTTCTATCCACAATCCTAGGGGTTAAGTGCAGCAAGAATCATTCCCTCCCACTTCACACATTTGTTTTTCTAAGTAGGCAACTAAAGCAAGACTAGATCCAACACTTAGTCATCTTCTTCACAAAGAAACTTGATGGTTCATCAGGCCAAAAATGTAAAATTCCACACTTATTGGATGTAACCATCAATAAAGAGACAAAGAACCAGAAATTACACTAACCCAGTCACCAATACCTATTGAGGATTTGGACATCCCCTTCTCACCAGCATGGGAGCCGTCACCACCTTCTCCTACTATCACATTGGCGAATCCAGATACCTCGAAAGAAATGCCTATTCTAGAGGTAGGAATTGAGGAATTGCCCCACTAGATGCAATAGCTTAGTGCACAATTGCAACCAATATATCTTGAACAACAGTAGCAGCCGATGCTTCATTTCTAACATGTTAGCAGCCAGGGTCATATGTCACGATTGTTATTGTACAGAAGCTCTTGCCACATGGCAGCATAAGGAGGAGGTAGAGAGAAGTAGAGAGAGAGAGAGAGAGAGAGAGAGAGAGAGAGAGAGAGAGAGAGAGAGAGAGAGAGAGAGAGAGAGAGAGAGACAGAGAGAGAGAGAGCGAATATGTATGTTTATCAATATATAACTATATAAATATAAATAAATAAATAAATACAAATGAAACAGGTATAATACTTGATATTATAATATATAATATATAATATTATAGTTTTTTGAATTTTAATATACCATAAACTATAATATATACTTTAATATATTGTAGTTTTAATATACTATAAACTATAATATATATTTATATTTATATATTATAGAATATAGAATATATATAGTATGACAACATTAAGGGGGTATTGTTAGATATCAATGCTCCACTCTCGTGTAACTATGCGGGAACCAGCTAACTCTACTTGTAAGCCCCCCATATGAGGAGAAGGCATTTGAGTAGCTTGGTTATCCGGTAGGTCCTGGTTTGGACACTAGATGGGGGCCATGTGTGGCCTGTTGGCTGGATGAAAAAGAAAGGTCGACGAATTGCGTGAAATGGCGATGACACGAGGGAGAGATTCTTCAATTCCTTGCAGCCAGGGGTTTGCCCCTTTGAGGTGGATCTCTAGTAGGAAGGGCGTGGAGAATGGTAGAGAACCGGAGGAGAATAGGCTTAAGAAAATTTTGGGAAGAAGAGGAAGAGATGGTGAAGAAGAAGATGGAGAAGAAGATGATGATGTGGCAGAAATGGATCAAGGGGGATCAAATGGCTCTGATACCATGTTGGTAAACTAAAAGGAAAGAGTAGAGCAAACATAAACTCAGAATACTTGCATTATGGAATGAAGAAAAGTGAGGTCCTTATGTAGGCACCTCTTACATGCTCACTGACATCACTGATGACTTGAGAGCTCCACAATCCTCTCCTCAATCTACTCCTAGATTCTCTCAATCATCCTATGTGGCTTTCCACCACCTAATTATGCTTATGGGCACCTAACTGTGCCTCTAGCACTCACACATAGAAACCAAGGTGTGCCTGAGGCATACACCTTTAGATATCCCAACACATGGAACACACACTACAATAGACAGCATGCAATTTGAGCCACATGCAAGGAGTTATGATAGGAATTACCTAGAGCTCTCTCTTACATTAGTAGGTACAAATGGAACTTGCTCGAAAAAGCAATTATAGGGTAGTATATTAACTTTGATCTACATATGATAGGTGTTGCAGATTGCCCTAAAAAGTTGAAGAGCTATCTTAATACAAATTTTGATCCTGAATCCAATGGTTTATGGAAACATAAATTGCCCATACCCATTGAGCATGTGTTTGAAATGAATGGCATCCATTATGAAGTAAAGAAATCAACAATACCTGGGGCAAGATATGGTCTTTTTGTACATACGAGCATCAAGAAGAAACAAGATTTGATGGTATATAATGGTCCAAAGTATGATTATGATACTTGGAGATCTCTCCTCAAGTTTTTCCCAAGGATGAAGACTTATGGAATGTTTGAAGATCCATTCATTGAGCCATTGACAGATGTGAAACGTATTGTGGGAGATGTATTGTATGGAAACATTGCTGGATATATAAATAGCTCAATGTATTATAAAGAAAGAACAAATGTTATATTTGTATACATCCCTAAACTACCACCTTGGGCTCAAAAGTCACAGGCAAACCATAAAGGATATCTCCTTCAGAGATGAGCTACTTTGTGAGTATGAATACTAGTATGCAATTGTTAATGATTATGTTAAACGATGTGGTGCAAAATTGGCTATGTGTCAATGGTTTTGATTATATTTAGTACAAGAAAGCAATTTAAAAAAGGGTTTTTATCAAGACCATGTCTCTGAGTTTCATGAGCTCTATTGTGATGGAGAGTTTCATGAGCTGTATCGTAATGGAACGGTGTTTTTGAACACCACATTTATATGATGGATGTCAAAGCTCTACCATAATCCTATTGCATATGTCAATACTGCAATTTATCAACATAGAAACATATGCGTTCGACATTAATTTGATACATCTAATATACTAAATAAAAATTTGGCTCGTTTGGAGCCCCAGATGATTCCAGATGGCTCTGTTTTGCACACCGGTTCTATCGTATGTTCGGTGGCCTATTTCGAGACTGACCCCTAGTCGACCATTTTGGGCAGACTGGGTCGGTCACCCAATTGAGCCTAACTGACTATGACTGGCGGCTATATAAGAGCAAGCCCGTGAAGCCCATTTCATCACTGGCTACAGCAACCCTAATTCCTTAGCATCCAGCCTCCGTCTTCTACTATTTCTAGCATGCCATCGAAGCTTCTTTCATAGGAGCGCATGGTTGGGAGGCAGCGCCATCTATTGTATCAATTCTACAGTATTCAAATTTTTTATTCTCCATACTATCTTGTTTTCTCTCTTGCGTATGAGATCCTGTTATCTGTTGAGCATAGATGTTGTATTATTTTCTTACATGGTATCAGAGCCTGGACTCTAGCAAGAAGATTTGGTAGTCTGTTTCTATTTGCGAGCAGATTGTGAGAGATGGCCCAGCCCGCAAGACTGTAAATCCCACCGTTCGATGAAAGTGGAAAGTTGGATAGCTCTAACTATCCACTCTGGAAGTTCAAGATGAAAACCATCCTAAGTGCATATGAGCTTTGGAACATTACTACTAGGGTGGACGTGAGGCCGGTTACGAGACCGGATCCAGCCAATGCAGGACAATAGATAGTACCAATTGCAGATGAGATTCTTGTGTGGACAAGAAGAAATGCAGATGCACTGTGTTCTATTGTCTGCAGTGTTAGTGATTCTGTCATGGCATTAATTCAACATGTCAGCACAGTGGAGGAGGCACGGACGGTCTTGAAAAATCAGTACGAGACCACGAATCAGATGCAGATTCAAAATCTGGAGACTCAACTCGCGAACGAGACGTTGTCTGAGTCTGAAGCAGTAGAGAAGTTCATCACCAGGGTAAAGAATCTGTGCAATGAGATGACTGCGATTGGTATCACCATCACGAGTGAGAATCTAGCACAAAGGTGCATACGGATTCTCCCACCAAAGTACGACGGTCTTGTTACGGCACTGAATACACAGAACAGAAATCTGCCCCTCAACTTTGAGGATTTCAGTGCGATGCTTTTGGAGGAGGAGATGTGTCAAAAGATGAGGACTAGAGAAGATTTGGCTTTCTGGACCATATCAAAGAAAGGTAAGGGTAAGGACTCTAGTAACCCATCTTCTTCTGATGATAAAAAGAGAAAGAAGAAGATCAAGTGCTTCTATTGCAACAAGGAAGGGCACAAGCAGAATGAGTGCCAAAAGAAGATTGCAGATGAGAAGAACGGAGTAAAGAAAGAGTCTAGCAACAGTGCACAGGCAGTACCAGTAGAGCTATTCGTCGCACTTGAGGAGATTTGCACGGAGGCAGTTCATGTACCCACGGATGAACCTTGGATCATTGACATTGGTGCATCATGCCACATGACCAGTCGAAAGGAATGGTATACCTCTCTATAGCCGGTAGGGAATGACATCCTGGTAGTAGTCGGCAATGATGCAAAATGTCCAACAAAAGGAAAAGGTACGATTGCTCTCAAGTCAGATGGAGTTGTAGAACAGTTGTCCGATGTTCTTTATGTGCCAGATATCAAGAGGAACTTGTTGTCCATTTCTGCGATCATGGATTGGGACCTCAAAGTTCAATTCGATAAGAATGGTGCACAAATCTTGGATCTTCAAGGGAAGGTCATTGGTAAAGGTACACGGCGCAACATTTATGAACTCTCAGCTTTCAGTGCTCGAGTGGATGTGAAGAACACTAAGCTATGGCATGAGAGGTTTGGTCATCTAAACCTTAGTTCTTTGAAGGAGATGCATAAAAGTGGAATGATTGCAGACCTACTAGAAATTTCAGATCTGCCCGATGTATGTGAAGCTTGCATGATGGGCAAGCAGCATCGGCATCCCTTTCCTAAAGAGGCCAGCAGGGCAAAGGCTCCTCTAGAGCTTGTACACACGGACCTCTGCAGAAAGATGGAGATAGAAGCTTTGGGTGGTTCCTACTACTTCATGATGCTGATCGACGACTACAGTAGAAGGATATGGATATACTTCCTGAAGACTAAAGACGAGGCTTTTAGTAGGTTCAAGGAATGGCATGTAATGGTCGAGAAAGAAATGAGGAGGAAGGTGAAGGAGTTGAGATCAGACAGAGGTGAAGAGTTCACATCGATTGAATTTGAAAGACCTTAGGCATTTTATTTGTAGGCCTGTTTCTTTTTCAACCATAGCTTTAAAAGCTTTGAAGTGCCAAAACACTTCACTTTTCTTTTTCATAAAATACACCCAAAGTTTTCTGCTGAAGTCATCAATAAATGTGACAAAATAGTGACAGCCTCCAATAGATGCAGCTTTAGTAGTCCACACATCAAAGTGGATTACTTCCAATGGCTTTGTACTCTCTTGAACATGCTTAGGAAATGGTTTCCTTGCCTGTTTTCCAAATTGACAGGCTTCACACACCTTATGCATTTCTGCAACCTTGAATTTAGGCAATCCTGCAACAATATTTTGGGCCTGCATTGATTTAAGTCGTTGTACATTAACATGACCAATGCGTTTATGCCAAATATCAATATCTGCAACTACACCGGTCCCATGTGCAAACATTGCTGCACTCAATTCAGGCATGTCCGCATCTAGCATAAACATCCTGCCCTTCTTCTTTCCTTTTGCTATCAAGAGACCATTATTTTTCATACCCTCAACAAAGCATCCATGAGGATTGAATCTGACCTGCAAGCCCTGCTCAACCATTTGACCAACAGAAACCAGGTTCTTGGTGATGTTCGGGACATGAAATACATCAAACAAGTATTTCTTCTTCCCATCCTGCATAGAAAAAGGAATTTTGCCAATCTGCACAATAGGATGTGCAGTATCATCACCAGTCTCCACAAATCCTGGTTTCTCCATTTTCCTTGCATCCTGCATCCATTCAGCATGACCTGTCATGTGGTTTGATGCACCTGAGTCAACATACCACACATCATTGCTTTCTTCTGCACTTGTCACAGAATTTGTCATATGCTGTACCATAAACAAATGCTCATTTCTATCATCACCCTGTCTACTAGAGGATGCATAATTGCCTTGCTGCAATTTTCCATTCATATGTCATTCTGCTTTTTGTAGCAGTCTTTAGCCATATGCCCCATTTTACCACAGTAGTAGCATTCAACATTACTGTTTGCATTTTGGCCTCTCTGCCATCCACCACGACCTCTTTGGCTCCCCCTGCCTCTAGAGTTACCACGTCCTCCTACATAGGACTGGTTTTCTTGAGTTTGCTGCATATTCTGATTTCTACCACGGCCTCCAGATCGGCCTCCTCTACCTCTGCCTCTACCCCTTCCAGCATTTGAGTAGAAGACAGTTTCTTTTGAGGTTCCTCCTGAAGAAGATGCACCACCATTTCTCTGCTCTTCAGAAATTAGAAGAGCAATCAACTCCTCAAAATCAAGAAATTTTTCACGGACGGCAATGGATGTCCGGAACTATGCACAATCCTTTCCTAGACCATTCAAGGTCACAGAAACTAAATCGTCATCATCCATTGGTGACCCAATGGAAGCAAGTGCATCCGCAATTTTCTTCACCTTCATGTGGTAATCATTGATGCTCATATTTTCTCTCTGCACATTGTGCAACTCCTACTTAAGCTGCATTTTTTTGGCCTGCGTATTTGTGCTGTACATTTTAGCCAAAGTATCCCATGCCACCTTTGGCGTACTTGCATCCTGAATATGCACAATCATTGAATTTGAAATACTGATAGACAGCCAGTACATAACTTTTCTGGCTCTCTCATGCCATCCTTTAAATGCCTGCATTTCCTGTTGATTGGGAACATTAGGAAGAACTGGTTCTTCTTCATTTCCTGTAATGAACTCCCAGTAGCCTTTTCCCATAAGGAAATTCGTCATTCTAAACTTCCATGCTTGGAAGTTGTTCTTGTCAAGCTTTTCAGTGACAATCTGTGAAAGAGAATCAGACGCCATTATAGAAAACTGTAAAATATTCTGTCACTGCAAAAAACACAGCTTCTGCCTCACAAGGGCAAATCTGCAAAACTGATGAAAGTGGTTTTTGACCACACAGTCACTTCCTAGTGACGATTTTGCATCAACAGGCAATAAGGATGATTTTGCAACTCCCAATATCTCTGCGCACAGGCATACGATGCAATTTCTACGGCAACTTTTCACCGACCTGCAGAACAGTGTCGCACAGCAAAAACAGGGCCTTTTTCTGAGTGCCTGCGGAGAACTTCTGCCTCCAAAACGGGCCCCGAAATGACCTCGAATCAGAAAAATAAACTCACCAAGGGCTTCGTCCTTATCCCGCAGCATATAATGCCCTCTCGCCACACCGCGAAGGGCGTCTCAATCTGAGACAGTGCACTCTTGCACTTCCGGCTGTGCTACCTGCAGAGATTTGCTCCCAAACTCGAAAAAGGAAAGCAACACTGGTCCTCTTGCCAGGACACTGCGAACTTGGTTTGCTTTCTTGAGCTCCTTACCACGAACAAGGCTCTGATACCATGTGAAGATAGTGGGAGAGAGGGAAGGAGTCTCACTTGCAGCTTTCTCACATACACAATGGGGGAATACACACAAAGGTGGAGGCTGAAAACAGTTTTCCTCTTCTTAGTTGTGAAAGCCAAAAAGAACTCTATTACAAAGAAATAGAAGAACCATATATGTGGGTCTCAAACCAAACTCAACTAACTAAGGTGGCATACTAACTGAGCCACGAACTAGTGTAGATAAGGATAGCTGTCATCTAGCTATTATTCGTGGGTGGTGTACCAACCGCATCTGTAGCTAACAAGTCGGTGACATAAATGCACAACGGTCAACCTGGCATATCATGAGTGGAGCTCGATATCTCAACAGTGCTCAGCTTCACATTCTACTCCAAAGGAACTAAAATAGGCTTATAGCTTGTCATCCCATATTTGGACAGCATGTCCAATCCATACTGCCTCTGCAAGAACTGTATCCCACTTGGTGATCTAATCATCTCAATGCAGCTCTCCCAAATCCTTCATCTCAAACTTCTGCTTCAATAGCATTTTCACATGAAGGATATCTTCATCACTATCACCTGTGATGATCAAATCATCAACATAAATGACAAGCAGCATAATACCTTTCTCTGTTTTTCTCACATAGAGTGAGAAATCTGCCTTGGAGATCTAAAAGCCAATAGTGACAAGATACTATCCTATCTTGTCAGACCATGCTCTACGTGCTTGCTTCAAGCCATACAAGGCTTTCTTCAACCTGTAAACAAACTCAGGATGAACAGCATGAACACACTTGGTGGCTGCTCCATAAACACTTCTTCTTGCAAATCACCATGCAAGAAGGCATTCTTCACATCCATCTGATGTAAAGACCATCCCTTTGATGCAGCCATAGTAATGACTGCTCTTACAGTTGCCATCCTTGCAACCCGACTGAATGTTTCTTCATAATCAATGCCATATGTCTGTGCATACCCCTTGACAACTAATCTTGCCTTGTATCTGTTCACAGAACAATCTGCATTGTGCTTGATCTTATAAACCCACTTACAGCCAATTGCATTCTTGTCTTTAGGCAAAGACACCAATTCCCATGTAGCATTTGCTTCCAAGGCATCCATTTCTTCATCCATGGCTTTCTGCCATTTTTCATTTCCCATGGCTTGCTCAAAAGAAGTGGGTTCTGGTTCCTGTATCATTTTTACCATATAGGCATAGTGAATGGTTGTAAATCCATCATATTTCAGCCTATCCACAGGATACCTAGCTCTGGTAGACCTGTGCAAAATAGGCTCACTTCCAGGTGCTCTCAAAACATCCCTGGTCTTCCTCACTCCAGGTGTAACAACAGAAGGAATACCCAACTCATCATCAATGCTCTGTTCTGAGCCACTGGATTCACGATCCACATAAGAGTGACCTGCATTCACATCAAACATGGGCTGATCTACCTTCTCTTTTCCTTTTCGTGATACCTGTGTACCACTATCTGCATTGCTTTGAGGAGATTCTCCTGATCTCAATCTGCCTATCCATGGCGAAGTATGTGAACCACTGCTAGAGGACACTACAGGTCCACTGATATTTTGTGATTGCTGCTATGAATTTTGTGTAGCATTACCATTTTGTGCATCTACATCAATCATCACATTTACTGGTTAATACCAGCTGCTCATCTCATCAAAAACATCTTTGCTCACTGTGAACTTACGTGTAGAATGGTTATAGCATCTACACCCTTTCTACTATAGAGAATAACCAATAAAGAATATGCACTTCTCAGCTTTTGGATCCAACTTGGACCTCAACTGATCTGGCACATGAACATAGGCAATGCAACCAAAGATTTTCAAATGAGAAATGTCTGGTTTCCTACCAGCATACATCTCCTCTAGCGTCATGCCATGTATTGCTGCAGTGGGAGTCCTATTCATTATATAAACTACTTTAGCAACTGCTTCAGCCCAATAATAATCTGGTAGATCTTTTTCATTTAGCATGGCCCGAGATACCTCTCCAATATTCCTGTTTTTCCTTTCTGCAATTCCATTTTACTGTGGGGTATGACTGCATGAATGTTGCTGCGTGCACAGTTTCGGACATCCATTGTAGTCCGTAAAAATTTCCTGATTTTGAGGAGTTGTTTGCTCTTCTAATTTTTGAAGAGCAGAGAAATGGGGGTGCATCTTCTTCAAGCGGAACTTCAAAAGAAACTGTCTTCTACTCAAATGTTGGAAGAGGTAGAGGCAGAGGTAGAGGAGGCCAATCTAGAGGCCGTGGTAGAAATCAGAATATGCAGCAAACTCAAGAAAACTAGTCCTATGGAGGATGTGGTAACTCTAGAGGCAGGGGGAGCCAAAGAGGCCATGGTGAATGGTAGAGAGGCCAAAATGCAAACAGCAATGTTGAATGCTACTACTGTGGGTAAATGGGTCATATGGCTAAAGACTGCTATAAAAAGTAGAATGACATTATGAATGGAAAATTGCAGCAAGGCAATTATGCATCTTTTAGTAGACAGGGCGATGACAAAAATGAGCATCTATTTATGGTGTAGCACATGACCAATTCTATGACGTGAAGAAGAATGAAATGATGTGTGGTATGTTGACTCAGGTGCGTCAAACCACATGATAGGTCATGTAGAATGGATGCAGGATGCAAGGAAAATGGAAAAACCAAGATTTGTGGATATTGGTGATGATACTGCACATCCTATTATGCAGATTGGTAAAATTCCTTTGTCTATGCAGGATGGGAAAAAAAAAAAAACCTGTGTGATGTATTTCATGTCCCAAACATAACCAAGATCCTAGTGTCTGTTGGTCAAATGGTTGAGCAGGGCTTGCAGGTCAGATTTGTTCCTCATGGATGCTTTGTTGAGGATATGAAAAATAACGGTCGCTTGATAGCAAAAGGAAAGAAGAAGGGCATGATGTTTACGCTGGATGCGGACATGCCTGAATTGAGTGCAGCAATGTTTGCACATGGGACCGGTGTAGTTGCAGATATTGATATCTGGCATAAACGCATTGGTCATGTTAATGTTCAGCGACTTAAATTGATGCAAGCCCAAAATATTGTTGCAGGATTGCCTAAATTCAAGGTTGCAGAGTAGTTCAATCCCTAATGTATGTATTTTGTCATGTTGCCAGATCTCTTGGCTGCCCATCCTGCTTTGTCTTTCTCCCACTCTTCACGCTTTGCCTTTTCTTTCCTCCATTCTTCCTATATTTTTCGTCCATGTTTCATGAATTCACTAAGTGTCTTGTCTAGGTAGGCCTTCTCAGCCATCAAGGCCACATTTGTGGCCTCTAAACTATCAGTCGATTCAATCAATGCAAAGGCATACCTTGTTGAGGCAAGCCAATACATATGTTGTTGGTTTGTGAGTAGTTCCTGGTGAGAAGAGGGCTATCATGGCATTATCTAGAGCTTGTTTTCCCCATGTATCTTCTACAAAACCCATGTGTTGGCATTGTGACTAACTGATTTCATGAAATCATCCAGATACTTACTAATTTTTATCCCCTTCTTGATTTGTACTAATGAGTCATGTTGATTTGTAGGTAGGAGAGACCTGCAACAAGCCTGGAGTTATCTCTAGGGGGGGTTTGGCTCGATGTTGAGGCAATTGTGGGCCTTTTTGAAAGTTATCTTGTAGGAAGAGAGGCCCCAAAGAGCCCTAGAGAGTTGTGAGGGCTGCTCTTGTCATCCAAGAAGGTTGCAAGAAGTGCCACAATGGGGGGGCCATAGCTGTGCCAGCACCAGCTACAACTAGCAATAGCTAGTCCAACTGGTAACAAAAAAACCACAGTAGATCTAGGAGGCACCAAAAGCCCAGGCATGAGTAGCAAGGCACCATCAGCTAAGGTTCCTACAACAAACAATGCGACCAGCAATGAGCAAAAAGGCACCAACACAGGTGCCTATGCGGGACAACATATGCGACATGTGGGAGATAGGAAACACACCATGCACATGAGAGGGAGGGAGGGGGGAGGGAGGAGGGGGGAGGGAGAGGGGGGGAGGAGGGAGAGAGAGAGAGAGAGAGAGAGAGAGAGAGAGAGAGAGAGAGGGGGGGGGGGGGGGACAGAGAGGGATAGAGAGAGTGAGTGAGTGAGTGAGTGAGAGAGAGAGAGAGAGAGAGAGAGAGAGAGAGAGAGAGAGAGAGAGAGAGAGAGATAATTCTCATTTGTCATGCTAATCCCTCAAGTAACTACACCAAAGTGACAAAAAAAAAAGTCCAAAAGCAACAACGTGTCTAGCAAAAACAATGAAACATTTGTAACTCAAAAGTTTCATTAAAATGCACCACCATCAAACAAAATGTTTGGGGATTTCCTTTCTTAGAAATTACCGCCACGACTCTTTTTGCATGATGTTTACGAATCAAACCTCCCCTATCTTTGCTCTTTCATCTTACTCTCCTTCCTTAGCATATCAATCACTATTGTGTCCTTTCTAGAAATTTTAGCACTTGTGCCTTATACATGGGACCTTTGCAAGCATGGGGTGGATCTCCTTATTGATACCCTCTCCATTTTGGGCCATTATGTCTATGTGTACGTGTGTGCATGCACACACATGTATAGATTATGTATATAGTATTTTATATATTCATAAATTATGTATTTAACATATATAAATAAAGCAAATGGCTGGCACAAAGATAGCATGAGCCCAAAATAGATCACGCATCCCAAGAGGACCCAAGATAAAACATTTTAGACCACCTACCTAGAAACTCATGTTGATATTGTAACATCATTAAAATAACCATCAATGCATAGTCAAACACATGCCAGACCAAAGGTTTGCCATAACATGGCTATTTGCCTTGCATATATACTTGCCTTACTAAAGCCAAGATGGAAGAAAGAGTTCCATTTACCTTATTTAGTAGTACTTGCTATAGACGACATTTGTTTTTCAATTTATGACAATGCAAACATAATAAATAGGCCTGATTATCCTCTGATTGAATGCATTGTAGAGGAATATGTTCAATTAGCTTCAAAAACATCATCCTAGGTATCCTGCCACACTAACCTTAGTAATGTGAATGAAGAGGAATTATTCTAAATGCAAATTTACATAACAAGCTTCTGAAACCCACCATAATATTGTTGGACAAGGTACTCCTTACCAAGAGAAATCAACTAAAAGCTCAAGACAACACTACTCGTAAGAACCCAAAACTAATCCAAAATTTGACACTGAGTTCATGGTGCCATGCCTTCAAAGATGCAATATACAAATATGAACGTGGGAGTGAAATGCTATTCAATCCAGCATGACCAATTGAAGGCACAAAATTCCCACAAGAGAAGAATAGTTAAAAGAAAGGAGTAATATTATTTTGAGAGGAAAAAATGCTTGAAGGGTAGCAACATCCATATCCTTGTGCTTGCAAAATAACATCCTTAAAAACCAAGAAAACATCCACATCATTTCACAATTTCATGTCTTGTAATAGTTTTGACGTAAAATATTTTAGAAATTAACCAACAGAGGGTACGCATAGTGGAAGACTGATAGAATAGCCTAGGAGATCACATAGTGTGTGCCAAGGTGTAGAATCACAAACTTCTAAAACTTATGTGCATAGGATAGATGTGCAGACTCATCAATAGTAGACAATGAACCAACCATATATAGAAAACACCAAAATAACATATTTCCATCCAAAGCTATGGACACAATACAAAAAAGATAGCTCATGTTGTGATGCCTTGGGCAAAGAACAAACCTTATCTCATGGTATGTGAGCATTCATAGTTCATTGGAGCCCATTTACCAAATGGGAGGTACCTTATTTTATTTAGAGAAGGGTATAGTTAGCTAGCTAGACATTGATGGCATTTTATCTAACACCACCTTGTGGGTATATCATACTCTACCAAAGGAAAACAGAGAGGAGATGTAAGAGGGACACTGCCCATGGTTTTGGAGGGGGTCAACTTGCGAGCTATGTTGCAAAAGGTATCAAGACAAGCTCTTGGTACTTTAGTTTGAAGGGAGACTCGCATTCATAATGAGCGTTAGGAGTGGATCATGAAGCTAGATAATTGTTCACTTTTATCCCAAGGATGATGAGGATAGAGTTGTTTTTGCTGCTGTGCATTTGCACACATAATTGGCACTAATAGCTAGTTCATGCTTGCCACAATTGGAAGCACTATCAGGGGAGCTGACTCGATGAAGTTGAAAGGCCCTCTATTTTAGCCCTAGTGTTGGTCCATAGTATATCCTTTGTGAGAGCAAGTTCCTTCATTTTATATGATGTTTTTAAGGGTTATGTTGTCCTTGTTTATGCTTGCCTCTGCTACTATGATTGTTTTGTTAAAGATAGTGAAAATTGCACTATCCACATAGGGCATAGGTGCAAACCCTAACCCTAACCTTAAGGGGTTCACATGAATATCTTTATGTTCATTGTAAATGTACTTAGTGTACATGTAGCTATATTGTGTGCACTCCTCTCTCTCTCCCTCTCTAACTTCAGCTATCATGGTATAAGAGCACTAGGTTATCCCACTCCCTTTGTGAATGTCAAGCCCTCCTTCCATGAGGCATCTTCCATCAAGAGAGAGTTTCCCGTATGAGAGAGTGCAAGCCCTTGTTCTGTCAAGGCATTAAACCCTTGCTTCCATCAAGGCAGAAGCCCTCTCTTTGAGGAAACTTCATCACCTCTCATCCTTATCTTGTAGATCTCATTCTCCTTTTCAATTCGGTTCAAAAATCTCATCATTCCAAGCTATGGGGAGAGAGATATGCTCATTTCTTTGAGAGAGGTGATTCTATAGGAAGTTTCATGAGGTTTTAAAAAGAAGGTTTCTTCCCTATCTTTGACTAGTTTTGTAGCCCTTCAGCCACTTTTGGTTCTAGGTTGCTCCATACTTTCAAGAAGTTCTCCCGCAACTCAAGAGCCTCTTCTTCTAGCAAGACTCCAACAAGTGAAGCATGGGGCTTCTACAGCCACAAATTATAGCCCCCCCATAAGGCACCTCTTGCAAGCAATGACCTGCAAGCACAAAGGCCACTACCTCCATTTTAGTAGGGTGACCTTCATGATGGCTTCAACACCAAGCACTTCCATCCTCTCATCATAGTAGGGCAGTGCTAGAGGCCTCAAGCAACCCATCCACTGAGGCCACAGTCCAACGCCATGCAGTAGCAATGAAGCAGACTCGTGCTAACCAATGGGCTTCAATGCTTTTTGCCACAAATGCTCCTCCCAGCAATGCAGTGGGTCAATGCACAATGCCTCTAGTGAGCATCTTCATGAACAAAAGGTAGCTCCAAATGGCTACACAAAGCTGTCTCCAAATGTAGTGTAGTATCATCTCCCATGGTCTCCATGGCGACCCAAGCTCCATGCCAACATCGAACGGTGGCTCCCAAAAAAGCCCTCGACCTACGAGCCCAGCAACTCCTGCCAACCACCAACAAAGGCATCAAGCGCATCTTCAACAGTGCCATCTCCAGCCTTCAATCTCCAAAAGTTCCACACCATGCCTACTCTGCTACAATGCCATGGTGAGCCAGTTACTACAATGTCACAATGACTAATGACCTCCTTCATTAATATAGATCTACATGACTCTAACAAGCCATGGCTCAACACCATGCTCCAGGCGACCTCAATCCAACACGCATGACTCAGCCATGACTGGTGTGAAGAGAGTGGGAGAGAAGGAAGGAGTCTCACTTGCGGCTTTCTCACATACATAATGGGGGAATCTACATAAAGGTGGAGGTTGAAAACAGTTTTCCTCTTCTTAGTTGTGAAAGCCAAAAGAACTCTCTAAGTACAACAAGAATAGGTGAACCCTATATGTGGTGGCATACTAATTGAGCCACTAACTAGAGTACATAAAGATAGCTGTCATCTAGCTATTATTCATGGGCGGTGTACCAACCGCATCTGCAGCTAACAATTTGGTGACATAAATGCACAATGATCACCCTAGCATATCACAAGTGGAGCTCGATATCTCAGCACTCCAATCCCAATTCTTGCACACCAAGCAAGTCTCTGAACTTGCACAGCTTCTCTACACCCAATGCCTTTGTGAATATGTCAGCTACTTGATCCTCTATGCTAACATAAACTAGATCAATAAAACCTACTAGAACCTTCTCCCACACATAGTGATAATGCACGTCAATGTGCTTTGTTCTAGCATGATAGAATGGGTCATTTGCCAAGTGTATATTGCTCATGTTGTCACAATAAATGATAGCTGGCCCCCAACTGGCCCATTTGTAGACTGATGCATATCATAAAGTAGCTTATGCAACCAAGCTGCCTCACATGCATCCATTGCCGCACCCCTATACTTAGCCTCTATGCTCGATAAGGAAACTGTTGGCTATTTCTTGCTGCTCCAAGTGACTGCAGCACTCCCAAAAGAGAACATATATCCACTGGTAGATCGTCTATCAAAAATACTACTAGCCCAATTAGCATCAGTGTATCCATGTAACTGTATCTGAACCCCAATCTCATAAAATAGTCCATACTGCAATGTGGACTTCACATACCTCAGTATGTGTCTAGCCACATCCAAATACAATTTCCTTGGAGCCTGCATAAACTGCCTTACTAACCCAACAGCATAGCTCAAATCTGGCCTGGTAATAGTCATATAAATCAAACTTCCTACTATGCATCTGCACATAGTAGGGTCTTCCAGAAGCTCACCTGCATTTGTGCTCAACTTCACATTCTACTCCAAAGGAACTGAAATAGGCTTACAGCCTATCCTCCCATATTTGGACAACATGTCCAATCCATATTGCCTCCGCAAGAGCCATATCCCACTTGTGGATCTAATCACCTCAATGTCCAATAAGTAACGCAGCTCTCCCAAATCCTTCATCTCAAACTTCTGCTTCAATAGCATTTTCACATGAAGGATATCTTCATCACTATCACCTATGATGATCAAATCATCAACATAAATGACAAGCAGCATAATACCTTTCTCTGTTTTTCTCACATGAAGTGAGAAATCTACCTCGGAAATCTGAAAACCAATAGTGACAAGATACTATCCTATCTTGTCAGACCATGCCCTGGGTGCTTGCTTCAAGCCTTACAAGGCTTTCTTCAACCTACAAACAAACTCAGGATGAACATCATGAACATAGCATGAACATAACCTGGTGGCTGCTCCATAGAGACCTCTTCTTGCAAATCACCATGCAAGAAGGCATTCTTTACATCCATCTGATGTAAAGACCATCCCTTTGATGCAACCATAGCAATGACTGCTCTTAAGGTTGCCATCCTTGCAACCGGACTGAATGTTTCTTCATAATCAATGCCATATGTCTGTGCATACCCCTTGACAACTAATCTTGCGTAGTATCTGTTCGCAGAACCATCTGCATTGTGCTTCACCTTATAAACCCACTTGCAGCCAATTGCATTCTTGTCTTTAGGCAAGGGCGCCAATTCCCATGTAGTATTTGCTTTCAAGGCATCCATTTCTTCATCCATGGCTTTCTCCCATTTTTCTTTTCCCATGGCTTGCTCAAAAGAAGTGGGTTCTGATTCATGGGTTCTGGTTCATGTATCACTTTGACCATATAGGCATAGTGAATGGCTGTGAATCCATCATATTTCAGCCTATCCATAGGATATGTAACTCTAGTAGACCTACACAAAATAGGCTCACTACCAGTTGCTCTCAAAACATCCCTTGTCTTCCTTACTCCAAGTGTAACAACAGAAGGAATACCCAACTCATCATCAAGGCTCTGTTCTGAGCCATTGGATTCATCATCCACATAAGAGTGACGTGCATTCACATCAATTATGGGCTGATCTACTTTCTCTTTTACTTTTTGTGATACTTGCATACCACTATCTGCATTGCTTTGAAAAGATCCTCCTAATCTCAATATGCCTATCCATGTCAAAGTATGTGAACCACTGCTAGAGGACACAAAATCTCCACTAATATTTTGTGATTGCTACTGTGAATTCTATGCAGCATTACCATTTTGTGCATCTACATCATCAATCACATTTAATGGTTTATACCAGCTGCTCATCTCATTAAAAAAAACATCTTTGCTTACTATAAACTTATGAGTAGAAGGGTTATAGCATCTATACCATTTCTGCTACAGAGAATAACCAATAAAGATGCACTTCCTAGCTTTTGGATCCAACTTGGATCTCAACTAATCTGGCACATGAACATAGGCAATGCAACCAAAAACTTTCAAATGAGAAATATCTAGTTTTCTACCAGTATACATCTCCTCTGGCATCATGCCATGTATTGCTGCAGTGGGAGTCATGTTCATTATGTAGACTACTGTAGCAACTGCTTCAGCCCAATAATAATTTGGTAGGTCTTTTTCGTTGAGCTTGGCACAAGATATGTCTCCAATATGCTTGTTTTTTCTTTCTGCAAGTCCATTTTGTTATGGGATATGACTCCATGAATATTGCTGCTTTATGCCATGCTCCTGCATGAAACTTGCAAACTCATTTGAGAGGTACTCTCCCTCTCCATTTAACCTTAGGCATTTTATTTGGAGGCTTGTTTCTTTCTCAACCATAGCTTTAAAAGCTTTGAAATGCCCAAACACTTCACTTTTCTCTTTTCTACTCTAGTCATCAATAAAAGTGACAAAATAATGATAGCCTCCAATAGATGCAGCTTTAGTAGTCCACACATCAAAGTGGATTAATTCCAATGGCCTCTTACTCTCTTGAGTGTGTCTAGGAAATGGTTTCCTTGTGTGTTTTACAAAGACACCATGAACTTGGTTTGCTTTCTTGAGCTCCTTACCACAAACCGAGCTCTGATACCATGTGAAGAGAGTGGGACGAGTCTCACTTGTAGCTTTCTCACATACACAATGGGGGAATATACACAAAGGTGGAGGCTGAAAACAGTTTTCCTCTTCTTAGTTGTGAAAGCCAAAAGAACTCTCCAAGTACAAAAGGAATAGGTGAACCCTATATGGGGGTCTCAAACCAACTCAGCTAACCTAGGTGGCATACTAACTGAGCCACTAACTAGAGTACGTAAAGATAGCTGTCATCCAGCTATTATTCATGGGCAGTGTACCAACCGCATCTGCAGCTAACAAGTCGGTGACATAAATGCACAACGGTCACCCTGACATATCATGAGTGGAGCTCGATATCTCAACAACTGGCACTACCACAATGTCGTCCATGACAAGCCTCTCCCATGGGCTCAATGGCAGCACCAATGAGCTTGACACAGATGCCAAATGACTTGCCATAGGCATTGACTCCTCGGACTATGCAATCCCTCAACGACGTGCATCGATGGAGAAGAATGACCCTTGATGGCATCTGTAGATTTTGTCAAAATCTCCTTCTTGATTCCGATCTACCTCTGTGCTCCACGTGGCAGATGGGGTTAGACCATGGTTGGGTGTAGTTACACTTGGGTTAAGCTACTTGAGGGCTTAGTCAAGTTAATGGTTACAAGTGGCAATCCAATCACCAAACACATGGCAGATAGAATCTAACCAGGTTCAAGTGAAAGTTCACCCTTGGTTAAGTCTTGCCTACAAAGCCACATCATCAGTGCCTTGTAGGCACACTTGCCTCTTCACAGGCACAGCTATGTAACATCATGTGCACTCACCTAACATATGGCACAACCCTTAATAGGCATAGTTGCCTCCACACTGGCACAGTTTTGGAAATAACATGTAACACCCACTACCATGTCACCAAATATGCCACATC
Source organism: Dipteris shenzhenensis (assembly GCF_047967505.1). Lineage (NCBI taxonomy): Eukaryota > Viridiplantae > Streptophyta > Polypodiopsida > Gleicheniales > Dipteridaceae > Dipteris > Dipteris shenzhenensis. Next base: position 5,929,203 of record NC_141617.1, on the reverse strand, counting down.
AAAAATTTTTGTCACCTTCTTGGGCTAAAAAATTGGCTATCCTTTCCAGCGTTGTATCTTTTGATCTAGAGGGAATTTTTTGGCTCACCAGCCTGTGCTCTATGCATTGATTCCTTATATCTACCTTTTGAAATCTCTACAAGTCAGCATCATCAAAACCACCTCCTGATCCTCTGCAGTGCACTCAACACTTAAAATGAATTAAGATGAAATTCTTTTGCTGATTTTTTGATTTGATGTACAATCTAGCAACTCCATAGAGGAGATCCAACTCCACCAAGCCAAGTCAGCCATTGCCACATTACTCGATTAGTTCCCAGCAGCATCAGCCCCATCGGATCTATCATCAGTATACACATTCACACACTAACACCAGTTTAGTTTTCTTATCATTTGGCACTTCATCACTTAGTGTGGCACTTGGCATTCCTCTTTGGATATAGTATTGTTGCACCTTTGCATGCACATATGCCACCCATGTACAATCACATTTGTTGACTATTTTTGGCATTGGTTTCCATACACATACATTAGCCTTTTATAGCCTCTTGGCTATGCCCGACACTCAATTGTCATCTTCATTTTACAAGCTTGATCCTTAGCACACAACAGTTCTCACATGACTTGGTTTTGACAATTTAGCATAAGCCCGCCTAGTGGTAGCTCACACACAGTGTTCTCATGCATAGACACTCTCGCCAATACATGGGTAAGCCTCTTGCACAGAGCACTAGACCACCTCTAGCATGGAGTTATTCTCATCACAGAACTAATGATACACCAATCATGACCCCGGACAAGATCTGTGAGTGGAAAGAGAACCTTCTTTGATCGTTTATTGCCATAGGGTATGTACCAGTGCATGATGTCGACTCGAGCCTCACTGGCCTTGAGAGATTAGTTGTAGATTCTCCACATGTTAGCATGGACTAGGCCGCATCTTTTGATCATAAAAACTTGTCATTAAGCCCTAAACACAAGGCACAATTGGAAATAAGCCCTCAGCATGAGGCATATTTGATGGTAAGTCCTCAATATGAGGCACTCCCATCGACATCAGCTCAGACTGATTCTTGTGATGCACAGCCATCACTTTCATGCATGGATTTGACTCTAGTATTTCACCACAAATTCAGATACATAGCAAGAATTCATGCAGATTTACAACAGGTAAGTCGTCAATACGAGGCACTCACATCTTTAACCGCTTTGTAGAGATACATGCCATAGAGCATTCATCTCTTCAGGTGATTCCATTCCAGCATCCCATCATTGATGTTTTCACCTCTGACATTGAGCATACCACCCATGGACATAGTTCCCTTTAGCACTTTAGATTAGTAGATCAGCAGTCTTTAGGACATTCTAGCATCGGCTCACACCCTTGGATCTAGTCATCACCACCATTTTTGCTCAATAGATCGTTCCTGAGCATGAGGATACCTATGCATCTGTGTGGTTCTATCCCAATGTAGTGGACATCATCAAGTTCAGCCATAGCGCAACCTAGGGATACTTAGTGTTTCATCATGCACTTGTGGCTGTTGTATACAGTCCATACTTGATGCAGATCAGTGGTTGGATCCATGACTTTAGATCAGGTCCCTACATCGACATTCAGCACCTCATATGCCTCAGGGACATCTTATGCATTCTCAGTGTTATTTCAAGCTTCTAGGCTTTTTTTCTATCAACTCTTTCTCAAGACAAACCTATGACATATGCTGTATCCCATGCCGATGGATGATTATCCATGCATACATTAAACAACCTTCAGCTCATGATAGTTGAGCACATAGGTTTGGTAGGCCACCATACCTTGTCAGCTTTATGGGCCTCTTCTTTAGTAGAGAAGCTTATCATACCTACACCTTTGGCCCCATATTTTCAGCCCCTAGATCACTCTATCCACACCAACAATGCATTCCTCTTTGACCCCACATCATTTGACATAGATTATACTATTGCACCATAAATCTGACATTGTTGTCAGCAGTTCACGGATGCCTCTTCTATAGATTAGCTACACAGTCCATGGTGACTTATGACATGCTCAACACACAGCCATTCATGCAATCATCTTTTGATTGACCAGTCTTTAATCCAGGTGGACTTTACTTTCTACATATTTCCTTTCTCTTCCTTTTGGCCTATCTTCTGGGTTTTGTTCCCAAAGGCAAAGGATGAACCACAACTTAAGAGGGTGAAATGCACATCTTGTACAAGATCACATAAGTTGTACTCACTGTACATGCTTTCACTACGTAGTCACCATGCTCACATATGCACACACTATGATTTCTTTTCAGTTTTCTTTTTCAGTTTTGGATGCTATCATATGCACCAAACAAAATTCACAAATAGGTCTAGTACATTCACCCTCTACTTTGTGTTAAAGATAGTGTAAATTGCACTATCCACATAGGGCATAAGGGCAAACCCTAACCCTAACCCTAACACTAAGGGGTTCACATGTATATCTTCATGTGCATTGTCAATATACTTAGTGTACAAGTGGCTATATCATGTGTACTCCTCTCTCTCTCTCCCTCATTCACTTTTGCTATCATGTTTGTGTTGGTGTTAATCTCACTTCACACTCATTTGAGTTATTTCAGTGCTCTTTGTGTACTCTATTTTTTGTAGTTTTCCCTTCAATGGAAGTGTCTTTTATGTTAGTGTCCTTTAATATATTTTTTTTGCACAAGGTTGAAGCCAAAAAGAGAGTGTCTGATTTGAATTCCAAGATAGACATTTTACTAAAGACACTGCATAGAATAATATAGACAAAAGAGTTACAAGAGGATACTAACAGGGGAATGAGAAACTGGAATCATGTGGTTGGGCCATTGGTTGCTATGAATCCTATTTTCTTGGAATAGCCACCTCCTTATCTATAAGCCCCCAAATGAGGAGAGCATGGGGGAGGGATACCGAGGGCAAAGTATGCCTAGAGAAAGAGGAAGTTCTTAGTAGATCAGGGTGACCATGGTGGGAAGAAATGGTGCAGTAGTGCCACTTGGTTGTCTATGCATGGAGAGGAGAGACATGCATAGAGAAACTAGCAAGTTGGGTTGTGTGGATAGGGCGGCTGACCTCAGTAACCATACATGTGTGGATTAAAGGCCACTGTACTTAAACCCCAGCTATGTACAATACTCAAACACATATATATATGGATGACATAGAATATTAGTGTGTTTTGCACCACCCATTAAAACTTGTGCAAATCTCTCTTATGGCTCTCCTTCTCTCTCACCTTCTTCCATTTCGCTTCTATTGTTGAGATCTCTCAATTGGTATCAGAGTGTGGGTGTTCTAGCTGAGCTTGAGTGTGAGCCTGGAGCACAAAGTATGCTATTGCTATAGCTCTCGAGAAGGAAGAAGAAGCTTCATTGGTGACTTTACCTGCATCCTAGTGTGCAGAAACCTTTGGAAAGTTCTCTGAGTGAATTTTTGCAAGCCAGCAGGTGGTTTTGGAGGAAAATGACGTTTTTTAATGATTTCCATGTTCCTTTTGACTACTGAGAGTCCGAAATGACCTGTAGAGGCAACCATTGCCTTCTTTTGATGTCCATTGCACTTTGGGAGTTCAAAAGCACCTTCATTCTTGAATTTGGTATCATTTTGTTGGATTTTTGACTCTCTATTTCTGCTTCAACGTTTTTCTACTAGTGGGTTGGAACTTGAGTTTGAAGCATTCATTCACAGATCTGTCAGTTCTGGTGAACTTAGGAGGTCCTAAAACTTTTGTGTTGCTCATCATTTGCACTTTGGTGGTGTTTATAAATAGGTCTATTTGCAAAAATGATTTTTGGTCCATGTGTTGGACCTGGTGATTGGGACCACGATTTTCAAAACTGTATGTTCCATTACATTCCAGAGGCCTAAAAACCCCTACCTGCTAGCTTTTGCATGATATCGTGGAGATTTGGAGAAGTTCTATCTCTTTGAGGCACCGAATCATATGTTTCTCTGTCAAAAATCCATTCAAAGGTTCAAACCTTTGATTTTTGGATTATAGGACAATTGCAAGGGTTGGCCCCCCATTTCCCATTCATTAATTGGGATTTTGGAGTTCCAACAGAAGAGAGATATTTGCAGATTATTTTTTTGAGTCTGATTATGCAGTGACGCCCATCTTTTGAGGCATCCCAGGTTCTATTTTCACTAGCGATCATTGCTGTGGGCTTGGATATACCTTATGCAGATCACTCTGATTGCAGTGCGCTCATTCGTGGTTTGCATTGGGTTGTAGTGGATGCTTTACAGGCCATTTGGATGCATTGCAATCCTTGTTGGAAGCACTGTGATAGGCCCAGATTGCCTTGTGGGATGATTTATTGATGGATGTTTAGCACACAGATGCTATTTTATGCTGAGGCATAGCTTTGACATATTGTAGTGGATTGCTATGATCTCTTGGATGAGATTCTATTGATGCATATGCTCATGGACAACATTTATGCTTGAGGAATTTTGGCACTTATTGGCATTGGGATTGCCATTGTTTTGCCATTACAGTTGGCATTTTCTTTTGAGCCAGATTTGCTCATATGGATGCATAGTATATGAACATGAGTTAGATGCATTTTGATGCTTTGAGCCTTGAGTTTTGGTGGCACTGTTCTTCATTAAGGCAGACATATTTGGGTGCACTTGGTATTAGGTATGATTTCTCTCTTGTAGGTACTAGCATTTGGGATTTTGTTTCATTTGCATCATGGCATCCTCTTCCATGTCTAAAAATGAGCTTTTCAGCATTAAAAAGTTTGATCAAACAAACTTTTCTTTATGGAAAGAATAGATAAGGGATGTGCTTATTCAAAAGAAGTAGATTAAACCCTTGGTAAGGATTGGAACTAAGCATGTAGATATGTTTGACGATGATTGAAATGAGTTGGATGCAGTCTACTATTAGACTTCATCTTGCAAGTCAGTTTATTTCATAGTAGTAAATGAGCAAACTACGAAAGAGTTGTGGAAGAAAATTATGTGCCAGTTATGAGAAGGAAATTGCCTCTAATAAAGTTTACCTCATGAAGAGGTTGTTTGAGCTACAGATGAAGGAAGGGGTCTCCATTTCTTCACTTGTATGAATTCAATATTATTTTCAGCCAGCTTCAAGCTCACAAGATGAATTTTGATGCGGACACTAAGGCAATATTTCTCTTGTGTTCATTGCCATCCTCATGGGATACCTTTTGTACAACTGTCAATAACTCTCCACCTAGTGGAGTATTGAAGTTTGATGATGTTGTGGGTAGCTTGTTGGCCGAGGAGATTAGACAAAAGTCTATGGAAGGCAACAATAAGGATGCAACCGTAAATGTACAAAGGGGCAGATCACTCAGGGGGAAGTCGTAGGAAAGAGGAAGTGTCATAGCAAATGCAGGGCACGAAACATTGAGTGTTACCACCATGGCAAGAAAGGCCACATGAAAAATGATTGCTACAAGCTAAAAAGAGAGAAAAAGGATAAGAAAAATAATGCAAATTCGAGTGCAAATAAGAAGGAAGAGAGTCCAAGGGAGGACAAAAGAAAAATCAAGATCAAGGAGATCAATGCAGTCATTTATAATAGTGAAAATGACACTCTTGATGTCTAATCTACCTGTAGACTTGTTTACCACATCAAATGATGCATATTCCTAGGATTGTATTTTGGATTCTGGTGCTTCATTCCATATTACTCCCCATAGGGAATGGTTCTCCACTTATGACAGTGGCAAGATAGGTTGTGTGCATCTTGGAAATAACTATGCATGTGACATAGTGGGAGCAGGTGACATAAAGTTTCTTTTGCAAATGGGTTTACATGTGCCTAATCTGACCAAGATTCTTATTTCATTAGGTCAGCTAGATGACGTTGGTTTTTAGATCACTTTTGTCTTTCAAAGTTGGAAACTTCAGAAGGGCTCTATGGTTTTGGCAAGGGGTGCCGTGTGGGAAATTGTATCCCTTACATGTATTAAGGGGGTCTGATCATGTTGTAGCAATAACTGAGCAGCCAAGTACAATTTTGTGGCATTGCAGGCTGGGGCACATGAGCCAGAATGGAATGAAACTCTTATGCCATTTGGATTATGTACTGCATTTGATTTTTTTTATTTTGAATTTTGCGAGCACTATCTCTATGGGAAGTAGAGCAAATCAACCATAAAAGAAGGGGAAAGAAAGAGCTTGAAAGGATTCATTTGGTGCATTTAGATGTATGTGATCCCATGCCGACATAATTATTAGGTGGGGCTGAGTACTATGTGACATTCATGATGCAACTAGGAAAGTGTGGGCTTATGCTATAGCTTGGAAGAGCGATGTGTTCCAGGTATTTCAAAAATGGTTGGCTTTGGTTGAAAATCAATTAGGTAGAATGCTTAAATGCCTAAGGTCTGATAATGGTGGAGAGTATATCTCTCATGACTTTTAGCATTTCTGTGATACGTGTGGGATCAAGAGGAAGCTCACATCTCCTCATACTCTAGAGCAGAATCCAGTTGTAGAACACATGAACCTCACTATTCAAGAAAGGTTGCAATGTATGCTTTCCAATGCAAGTCTTTAGACTAGTGGTTTTGGGGCTGAGGCAATGAAGACTGTAGTGCATGTGATTACATCACCTAGTAAAAGTTTAGATAGTGGTATTCCTAAAGAGGCATGGAGTGGCAAGAGGCCCTCTTACTCTCATTTGCATATATTTGGGTGTGAGGCATATGCACATGTGCCAAAAGAGCTTCGGAAGAAGCTAGATCCTAAGTCTAGGAAACGCATCCTTTTGGGTTATGGTGAAAGTGGAGAGATGGGCTATCGTCTATGGAATCCAAAAGCAAAGAAGATCATATGAAGCCATGATGTGATCTTCAATGAGAGGAAGATGAATAAGACACTGATGAGGGATGTGGAAATGAGGTTCTCTCTAGCTCTCCCTGTTAAAATTTAAGTTTGTGATTCCATACCTCACACACACTGTGTGAGCTCCTGAGCTATTCTATCAATCTTCTGCTGTGTGTAACATCTGTTGGTTGATTTCTAAAATGGTATCAGAGTCAAAGTAGGAGGCTCAAAGGTGTGGGATCCTAAAGGAAAGGACTTTGCTGAATGATGATCCTAATTTGAAATCTCTCGGGAATCGACTTCCACGACAGGAGGATAGTGCCCTACGAGAAGGATAGTGACTCAGGTTCAGTCAGATGCATTCAGAGTTTTGGTCTACTAAAGGTTGAGTTTGTTGAGCTTTGTTGTGCAGTTTATTAGAAGAGATGTCGATCTCTTTAGCCTCTTCACCCCTGCTCTCCCTTCCTCCTCCTCCATATTTATTTCTTTCACCATCCCTGACTTTGGAGAGTCTGCAAAACTAGATGGGACAAATTATCTGATCTGGAAGGTGAAGATCCAGATTTATTTAGTGGCTCAAAAGCTATGGAAATTGAAAATGGGAGTGGAGGTGAAGCCGGAGGATATGGTGGACAAACAGGGGAAGATACTCATGGCTGTACATGGAGAGGATCTCAATGCTTGGAAAGATAGAGATGCCCTTGCCTTGGCATTGATCATAGGGACTACGGTAGACTCTATCTTCCTCATATTCAAATGGCTGAGACATAAGTAGAGGCATGGACCATTATGAAGGAACTGTATGAGATAGACATCCTGGATATTGCTTCTTCAGCATCAGCTCTACAACCTTGATATGGATGAGGGAAATTCAGTACATGACCACTTGATTAAGGTCAAGATGGTGAGGGATGACTAGCATCAGTTGGTCAAAAGGTGGACTCATGCCATTTGGCCTTGAGGTACTGTGGAGGCTAACTTAGAGTTTCAAAAGATTTGTAATGACTGTGACAATAGGACAAAGGACAAAACCTCTGACTTTTGAGGATTTGGGTTCATTACTGCTATAGGAAGAAGCTCTACAACAACAACAAAGATGAAAAGGCACTGTAGGCAAAGGATTACATCGGAAAAGGAAAGGGAAAGGCCTAATAGTGGCAAGTCCAAGAAGGGCAACTCTGATGATGGGGACACTTCCAAGAAGAATCAAAAGGAGTGCTTCTATTGTGACACGCCAGACCATTTTGTGAAGGACTTCAAAAAGAAGAAGGCGGATCAGAAAAACAAGAGGAAGAAGTCCCCGACTCAGATTCAAAGGGTGATACAAAAGCCAAAACAAATGTGGTAATCAAATAGTTGTTCTTGGTGACATCTTCGTGTGTTACTGAGGTTAGATATGCTGACCTAGAAACCACAGTGATGATGTTTGACATTGAGATGTGGGTCGATGAGGAGTCAGAGACCTTTTTGAAGGTGAAGGACAACATGGAGTGCTTGGTATCCTCTAGGTGTGTGATCCATTGATACTGACATGAGGGTGGATTCCATGAAGTACCCTAGGGTTTCATGTTCAGATGGATGTTGTACTTAAGAAGGGATAGTACAGGATTACACAGGCTACTGGTATGTGCCTTGATGAGGTGCATTGTTTTCTTTCAGAGCAAGCACACAAGTAGTACAATGATCTAGTATGTACTTGATGTTCTTTATTTGAGCCTTTTAGCATGTTGTGGGGAGACTCTGCTCTTCATCTGTCTCAAGTAATGCAAGATTGGAAGGAGTTTGCCTTCTTCAAAGGCAAAAAAGGAAGTGTGGGCACTTCTTCAAATCTCGGACACAAATTGCTAGAAGGTGATGGACAAGGTGTACTAAAGCAAGAAGAGTACCTTCTTGAGACCTCAGTGAGAGTTCGTGGTCCAAGTTATCTAAAGACTCGGGGGGGTCACTCATCATATGTAACCCTATCACGTGAGTTCAACATAAGGATATTTTTTATTTCTAAAATTTACAGAAATAAATATACATAAGGGACTATTTAAAGTAGTTTGGAAAAAAATATACAGATTTGTATAGAAAAGGGGTACACTTTATTAATGAAAAATTTTACAGATAAGGGATTTTAAATATAGGCCTTGAACGCACGTGATATAGAGGGTTTATACATAGTGACCCCCCTGAGTCTAAAGATATTCATTGGTTGCAGACCTTGCCAAAGGAAGGACCAGTTGAGACTAACCCTCATAGCATGGTGTCTAGAAGACTCTAGGTTGTTCACTCATTAAGAGGGGGACAATTGGAAGATCATGGTGAGTGAATTGTTTGAGTTTGAAGGAAAGAACGTGACTGAAGGTGGTGGAGCTAGGATGTGCTAGTAGAGATGGACCTATGTACTAGGATGGTGTATGAAAGGAGAACCTGAATTGGTGGAGCAAGAGCTACTAGATGAAAAGCTAAGAAAATATTTTGATATCGCAATGTTCCAGAGGACTACGACTAGGGAGTTACTGGGGACTACAACTAGGGAGGTACAGGAGCATTGTCATCAATGTGTTGGCATTGGGCCAAGATGTGTTGGTGAGAGGGGGTGTTGTAATGGTCACCTCTCCATCTGTAAGGGTGTTGTAATGGTCAACTCTCCATCTGTAAGCCCCCAAATGAGGAGAGCATGGGGGATGGATACCTAGGGCAAAGTATGCTTAGAGATAGAGGAAGTACTTGGCAGATCAAGGCCGCCATGGTGGGAGGAAATGGTACAACAATGCCATGTGACAATCCATGGATGGAGAGGACAGGCCTGTATAGGGAAACTAGCAAGAAGGGCTGTGTGGATAGGATTGCTGACCTTAGTAGTACGGACCAGTATGGACCATACAAGTGGCCAGAGAGAGCCTAGCAGAGGGCAACTACAGCAAGATCATAGGCACATTGATGGCAACACACATGGCAGAGAATGGGGGTAGGTTTATGACTTGTAATAGGTCCTACAAGGAGGAGCATTAATGGTGGGTGTACCAACAAGAGTGTCGACCATCATGGTGTGAAGATAGTGGGAGAGAGGGAAGGAGTCTCACTTGAGGCTTTCTCACAATCACAATGGGGGAATACACACAAAGGTGGAGGCTGAAAACAGTTTTCCTCTTCTTAGTTGTGAAAGCCAAAAGAACTCTAGTACAAAGAAAATAGAAGAACCCTATATGTGCGTCTCAAACCAAACTCAACTAACTAAGGTGGCATACTAACTGAGCCACAAACTATAGTAGATAAGGATAGCTGTCATCCAGCTCTTATTCGTGGGCGGTGTACCAACCGCATCTCCAGCTAACAAGTCGGTGACATAAATACACAACGGTCACCCTGGCATATCGCGAGTGGAGCTCGATATCTCAACACTCCCCCTCGAGCTCAATCCCAATTCTTGCACACCAAGCAGGTCTCTGAACTTGTGCAGCTTCTTTGCACCCAATGCTTTCATGAATATGTTAGCTACCTGATCCTCTGTGCTGACATAAACTAGATCAATAAGACCTAGTAAAACCTTCTCCCGCACATAGTGATAATGCACCTCAATGTGCTTTGTTCTAGCATGAAAGACTGGGTTCTTTGCCAAATGTATACTGCTCATGTTGTCACAGTAAATGACAACCGGCCCATCTGTAGACTGATGCATATCATAGAGTAGCTTATGCAACCAAGCTACCTCACATGCAGCCATTGCTGCACCCCTGTACTCAGCCTCTATGCTCGACAAGAAGGCAACTGTAGGCTGTTTCTTGCTGCTCCAAGTTACTGCAGCACTCCCAAAAGAGAACACATATCCACTGGTAGATCGTCTATCAGAAATACTACCAGCCCAATCAGCATCAGTGTATCCATGCAACTATATCTGAACCCCAGCCTCATTAAAAAATCCATACTGCAATGTGGACTTCACATACCTGAGTATGCGTCTAGCCGCATCCAAATGCAGTTTCCTTGGAGCCTGCATAAACTGACTTACCAACCCAACAGCATAGCTCAAATCTGGCCTGGTAATAGTCATGTAAATCAAGCTTCCTACTATATGTTTGTACATAGTAGGGTCTTCCAGAAGCTCACCTGCATTTGCGCTCAGCTTCACATTCTGCTCCAAAGGAACTGAAATAGGCTTACAGCCTGTCATCCCATATTTGGACAGCATGTCCAATCCATACTGCCTCTGCAAGAGCTGTATCCCACTTGGTGATCTAATCACCACAATGCCCAAGAAATAACGCAGCTCTCCCAAATCCTTCATCTCAAACTTCTACCTCAATAGCATTTTTACATGAAGGATATCTTCATCACTATCACCTGTGATGATCAAATCATCAACATAAATGACAAGCAGCATAATTCCTTTCTCTGTTTTTCTCACATAGAGTGAGAAATCTGCCTTGGAAATCTGAAAGCCAATAGTGACAAGATACTGTCCTATTTTGTCAGACCATGCTCTAGGTCCTTGTTTCAAGCCATACAAGGCTTTCTTCAACCTGCAAACAAACTCACGATGAGTAGCATGAACATAACCTGCTGGCTGCTCCATAAAGACCTCTTCTTGCAAATCACCATGCAAGAAGGCATTCTTTACATCCATTTGATGTAAAGACCATCCCTTTGATGCAGCCATAGCAATGGCTGCTCTTACGGTTGCCATCCTTGCAACCAGGCTGAAAGTTTCTTCATAATCAATGCCATATGTCTGTGCATACCCCTTGACAACTAATCTTGCCTTGTATCTATTCACAGAACCATCTACATTGTGCTTAATCTTATAAACCCACTTACAGCCAATTGCATTCTTGCCTTTAGGCAAAGGCACCAATTCCCATGTAGCATTAGAATCCAAGGCATCCATTTCTTCATCCATGGCTTTCTCCCATTTTTCATTTCCCATGGCTTGCTCAAAAGAAGTGGGTTCTGGTTCCTGTATCACTTTGACCATATAGGCATAGTGAATGGCTGTAAATTCATCATATTTCAGCCTATCCACAGGATACCTAACCCTAGTAGACCTGCGCAAAATAGGCTCACTTCCAGGTGCTCTCAAAACATCCCTGGTCTTCCTCACTCCAGGTGTAACAATAGAAGGAATACCCAACTCATCATCAATGCTCTGTTCTGAGCCACTGGATTCACCATCCACATAAGAGTGACCTGCATTCACATCAACCATGGGCTGATCTACCTTCTCTTTTCCTTTTCGTGATACCTGCATACCACTTTCTGCATTGCTTCGAGGGGATTCTCCTGATATCAATCTGCCTGTCCATGGCGAAGTATGTGAACCACTGGTAGAGGACACTCCAGGTCCACTGATATTTTGTGATTGCTGTTGTGCATTCTGTGCAGCATTACCATTTTGTGCATCTACATATATCATCACATTTATTGGTTTATACCAGCTGCTCATCTCATCAAAAACAACATCTCTGCTCACTGTGAACTTACGTGTAGAAGGGTTATAGCATCTATACCCTTTCTGCTGCAGAGAATAACCAATAAAGATGCACTTCTCAGCTTTTGGATCCAACTTGGACCTCAACTCATCTGGCACATGGACATAGGCAATGCAACCAAAAATCTTCAAATGAGAAATATCTGGTTTCCTACCAGTATACATCTCCTCTGGCGTCATGCCATGTATTGCTGCAGTGGGAGTCCTGTTCATTATATAGACTGTTGTAGCAACTGCTTCAGCCCACTGGTAGATCTTTTTCATTTAGCATAGCCCGAGATACCTCTCCAATATGCCTGTTTTTTCTTTCTGCAATTCCATTTTGCTGTGGGGTATGACTGCATGAATATTGCTGCTTTATACCATGCTCCTGCAAGAACCTTGCAAACTCATTTGAGAGGTACTCTCCCCCTCCATCTGACCTTAGGCATTTTATTTGCAGGCCTGTTTCTTTTTCAACCATAGCTTTGAAACCTTTGAAGTGCCCAAACACTTCACTTTTCTTTTTCATAAAATACACCCACAATTTTCTGCTGAAGTCATCAATAAATGTGACAAAATAGTGATAGCCTCCAATAGATGCAGCTTTTGTAGTCCACACATCAGAGTGGATTAATTCCAATGGCTTTTTACTCTCTTGAACATGCCTAGGAAAAGGTTTCCTTGCCTGTCTTCCAAATTGACAGGCTTCACAAACCTTGTGCATTTCTGCAACCTTGAATTTAGGCAATCTTGCAACAATATTTTGGGCTTGAATTGATTTAAGTCGCTGTATATTAACATGACCAACGCGTTTGTGCCAGATATCAATATCTGCAACTACACCGGTCCCATGTGCAAACATTGCTACACTCAATTCAGGCATGTCCGCATCCAACGTAAACATCCTGCCCTTCTTCTTTCCTTTTGCTATCAGGCGACCATTATTTTTCATATCCTCAACAAAGCATCCATGAGGATTAAATCTGACCTGCAAGCCCTACTCAACCATCTGACCAATAGAAACCAGGTTCTTGGTGATGTTCGGGACATGAAATACATCAGACAAGTATTTCTTTTTCCCATCCTGCATAGACAAAGGAATTTTGCCAATCTACAGAGTAGGATGTGCAGTATCATCACCAGTCTCCACAAATCCTGGTTTTTCCATTTTCCTTGCATCGTGCATCCATTCAGCATGACCTGTCATGTGGTTTGACGCACCTGAGTCAACATACCACACATCATTGCTTTCTTCTGCACTTGTCACAGAATTTGTCATATGCTGCACCATCAACAAATGCTCATTCCTGTCATCACCTTGTCTACTAGAGGATGCATAATTGCCTTGCTGCAATTTTCCATTCATAATGTCATTCTGCTTTTTGTAGCAGTCTTTAGCCATATGACCCCATTTTGCCACAATAGTAGCATTCAACATTGTAGTTTGCATTTTGGCCTCTCTGCCATCCACCATGGCCTCTTTGGCTCCCCCTGCCTCTAGAGTTACCACGTCCCCCTGCATAGGGCTGGTTTTCTTGTGTTTGCTGCATAATCTGATTTCTACCACGACCTACAGATCGGCCTCCTCTACCTTTGCCTCTACCTCTGCCAGCATTTGAGTAGAAGACAGTTTCTTTTGAAGTTCCTACTGAAGAAGATGCACCACCATTTCTCTGCTCTTCGGAAATTAGAAGAGCAATCAACTCCTCAAAATCAGGAAATTTTTCACGGACGGCAATGGATGTCCGGAACCATGCATAATCCTTTCCTAGACCATTCAAGGTCATAGAGACCAAATCGTCATCATCCACTGGCGACCCAATGGAAGCAAGTGCATCTGCAATTTTCTTCACTTTCATGTGGTAGTCATTTATGCTCAAATTTTCTCTCTACACATTGTGCAACTCCTGTTTGAGTTGCATTTTCCTGGCTTGCGTATTTGTGCTATACATTTTTGCCAAAGTATCCCATGCCTCCTTTGGCGTATTTGCATCCTGAATATGCACAATCATGGAGTCCGAAATACTGATAGACAGCCAGTACATAACTTTCCTGGCTCTCTCATGCCATCCTTTAAATGCCTACATTTCATGCTGACTCGGAACATTAGGAAGAACAGGTTCTTCTTCATTTCCTGTAATGAACTCCCAATAGCCTTTTCCCATCAAGAAATTCGTCATTCTAAACTTCCATGCCTGGAAGTTGTTCTTGTCAAGCTTTTCAGTGACAATTTGTGAAAGAGAATCAGATGCCATTACAGAGCACTGCAAAATATTCTGTCACTGCAAAAAACACATCTTTTGCCTCACACGGGCAGATCTGCAAAACTAACGAAAGTGGTATTTCACGACACAGTCACTTCCTAGTGATGATTTTGCATCAACAGGCAATAAGGATGATTCTGCAACTCCCAATATCTCTGTGCACAGGCATACGATGCAATTTCTGCGGCAACTTTTTACCGACCTGCAGAACAGTGGTCGCACAGCAAAAACAGGGCCTTTTTTTGAGTGCCTGCGGAGAACTTCCGCCTCCAAAACGGGCCCCGAAATGACCTCGAATCAGCATATAATTCCCTCTCGCCACACCACGAAGGGCGTCTCAATCTGATGCAGTGCACTCTTGCACTTCTGGCTGTGCTACCTGCAGAGATTTGCTCCCAAACTCGAAAAAGGAAAGCAACACTGGTCCTCTTACCAGGACACTGCGAACTTGGTTTGCTTTCTTGAGCTCCTTACCACGAACAAGGCTCTGATACCATGTGAAGATAGTGGGAAGAGGGAAGGAGTCTCACTTGAGGCTTTCTCACAATCACAATGGGGGAATACACACAAAGGTGGAGGCTGGAAACAATTTTCCTCTTCTTAGTTGTGAAAGCAAAAAGAACTCTGGTACAAAGAAACTAGAAGAACCCTATATGTGGGTCTCAAACCAAACTCAACTAACTAAGGTGGCATACTAACTGAGCCACAAACTATAGTAGATAAGGATAGCTATCATCCAGCTATTATTCGTGGGTGGTGTACCAACCGCATCTCCAGCTAACAAGTCGGTGACATAAATACACAACGGTCACCCTGGCATATCGCGAGTGGAGCTCGATATCTCAACACGTGGAGGGGCTGGTTGGGCTAGTTGGAGGCATCCAACCAAGCCTTATATAGGTAGATAGAAGGGCTATGATCTACCTTGAAACAAGGAATAAAGCTTTTGGAGTGTAGGCCAAAGGATTTGGAAAACAGAGCCCCAAAAGGGTCATTTTGTGGCAAACAAGGCAGCTAGGTAGGGGCTGACTGAATTGGCTATTTTGCCCCTCCATTGGTCGATTTTTGTAGTAGGCCTTGGGCCTATAAAAGGAGAGGGCCTAGGCCTCATTCATCATCCAACAAGTTAGTGTTAAATTGCATGACACAACGAAATAGAAACCAAACAAAGAATAGAGAGTACACAGCAAACTAGAGAGGAACAAAATTTTCCTTCAATATTGATGTAGTACAAATGATGGCTTTGTCCACCCGTGTGCTCCCACAGTGGAGCTTAGATGGCAATCTAGATAGATACTAGGTGAAGAGCTACTAGCTGGAAGATTTGATCTGACCTAAACTAATCTAATAAAATGGACTAGGGAGGTCACCTCTTTATAGCTACGAGGGCAGTAGTTGGATCAACGTAGTCAGTGGAACCAACCAGTCAACCTAGTCGGTGGAGTGGACTAGTCAGCCTAGTCAGTGGAACCGACTAGTCATCCATGGAATATTCAAGGAATACTCCCTATATCGTCACCTTGGGGGCTCTTGCCCTTGAGCCCCCACCATGGGGGCTAGTTGGCCCCCAGGCCCTAGCAAGAGTAAGGGGCTCCCACACAATCACCTTTCTACCATCAACGGTCTCATTGATAGACCTCATCTGACATGCAAGTCAGGATCCATCCAGTGTCTTGGGCTCACACATTGCTTCTCCTCATATGGGGGCCTTACAACTTGAGCATCTTGGACCACTATTGGTTACCACGAGGGTGGGGCATTGAGCATATCTAACAGTTAGCAAATGGAGGAATAGAAAGAGCCTAGGCCTACATCCAAGAGGCAAAGAAGGGCCAAAGTTCCTATAGACTGAGCTCACTTGGGGATGAAGCCTAGGCTGTCTACTAGGGCAACAAGTGCTGAAATATTTGGATGGAAATTCTACTTACGCTCGAGGTGTAACATGCGGGCTTGAGTCTACGGGCTTGAGTCTAGAGATAGTTGCTAGATAGGAGATATACCTTGTGGTAAGATCAGAGGACATAGCAACCCAAAAGATTGGGTAGAGCAATGGCCTCTCTACAAAATTACAATATAAACCCATTGCCTCTAGAAGTATGTGTTGATGGGGTAAATAAGCTGATTGAGGACATGGCTTGACTCATAGTCATGTTCAAAGAAAGTTGTGCATTATCATGTTCTGTCTGATGTAGAAAAGGGGGTAGGGAAGATTTGGATAAATGAGGATATAGGAGCAAAAGGGAGAGAGAGAGGGGGGGGAGAAGGGGTAGGGGCGGAGAGAGGTAGAGGGAGAGAGATAGAGAGAGACGGGTAGGGGGGGATAAGGGAGGATAAGGGGTATAGGGATGGATGGAGAGAGAGAGAGAGAGAGAGAGAGACAGAGAGAGACAGAGAGACAAAGAGTATATATTATAGTCTATGAAAGACCAAAGGGCCTATGAGACTAAAGAAACCACAATCAATTAAGGAGGATTGGAGTCCACCATCCTAGTGCCTTATAGGACTTATATATTACATCAAATATGGATCGAATGTCTCCACATATATGGTGGTGTCTAAGCCAATGTGAATTTTTGAATGAGAGCAATGCCTTCCTAGTATACTACCCACTTGCCATTCTTTTGAGCTTCTCGTACTTTTTGAAGTTCATTAGCCTTCATCTTAAGTTGTTGAGGGTTAAGATCTTCTGCTATCCATATCTTAGTGCCTCTCAAGGGTTTTGTTTGTAGAAGAATTGTCAACCTATCCTCTCGTGTCTATAATGTGTGATGGCATGATTTTGCGGTGTGCGTTGGAATGCCCCAACTAGCACAGTGTTACAAGTGATCACCGACATGACATTTGCTATTTAAATCCTTGATTTGCCAATGCTCTCATAAGCCCCCAACCCGCAGATTAATTGTTGCAAGTTTCTCGCTAGCTTTCTCCTCCTTGAACACTAAGTCCACATGTTTCTTGAGTTTTGATTTGATTTCATGTGAAATCATATTATCAAGCTTGGAAATGAGATGTTAAGGGGATCACTCACACATTGGCGTATAGCTTCTTGAATGCGTTCTTGGATGGATTATTCTCGAGTTGAGTATCCAATGTGGCTAGGCATTTGAGTATTGCATCTTCAACTCACAGTTCTCCCTTTCGAGGATCTCGATTTGTTGTTGTGGACTCAAATTATGCTTGAGGTCACACCATCTTGTTCGAGTTACAACTGAATATGTCTCTACAAAGGAACCCACAACTTGTGCAAAAGACTTGATTCTTGGTTTGGTCATAGTGAATTCCGTTTACTGTAAAATTTCATCAGAAAAGAAGCCTCCAGTTCCATAAACAGAAATCATGTTCCATCGATATTCTTTTATTGAGGTGCACATGATTGTGGAATGCCCCATCCGACTACCTTGTCCAAGACACCACACGTTCCAATGCACCATCGAGCTAGCAAGGTGGTTCTGAGTGTGTTGAGCTAAGTTAATGACAACCAAAACTAGGTTGTCAAACTACTATACTTTGATGCGTTTGAGCTACGCAACGGGTAAACGCAAGTGGCTGAACACATTTGGAGATGCAAAGTTTGGAGCTTATGACTTCTTCTGTTTAGTCGAATGCAGTGAGTAGGGTTCCCTTGATTCAATTTGTTTTGTGTTTCATTGGGTCTTTGTGGTGGCTAGGATTTTCTACAACTAGGGATACATTCATCAAACAATAGCAAACAGCATTGCTTGGGTCTACTTTGAGAGACACGTGTAGCATGACCCATCTACGAAGAGTTAGAGACCTGCTCCGCTGGGTCTCAGGGTGAGATGTATACAATTTCAATTTTAGGTAGATACTTTCTCCTTCTTTGTATGCCATTTGTGTTTCACTTAATGCACATTTTTAATAAAATGGACTTTTTATTTAAAACCCAAGCTTAGAGAAGGTTAAAACCCATTGAGAGAGAGGGGGGGGGGAGGGAGGTTAGGCTTCACAAAGAGAGAGAGAGAGAAAGAGAGAAGAGAGAGAGAGAGAGAGAGAGAGAGAGAGAGAGAGAGAGATAGAGAGAGAGAGAGAGAGAGAGATGTGAAGAGAGTGCGAGAGAAGTAAGGAGTCTCACTTGCAGCTTTCTCACATACACAATGGGGGAATACACACAAAGGTGGAGGCTGAAAATAGTTTTTCTCTTCTTAGTTGTGAAAGCCAAAAGAACCCTCTCTTAGTACAAAAGAATAGGTGAACCCTATATGTGGGTCTCAAACCAAACTCAGCTAACTAAGGTGGCATAGTAACTGAGCCACCAACTAGAGTACATATAGATAGCTATCATTTAGCTCTTATTCATGGATAGTGTACCAACTGCATCTGCAGCTAATAAGTCAGTGACATCAATGCATAATGGTCACCATCGCATATCACGAGTGGAGCTCGATATCTCAACAATCCCCCTTGAGCTCAGTCCCAATTCTTGCACACACCAAGCAGGTCTTTGAACTTGTGTAGCTTCTCTGCACCCAATGCCTTTGTGAATATGTCAGCTACCTGATCCTCTGTGCTGACATAAACTAGATCAATAAAACCTACTAGAACCTTCTCCCACACATAGTGATAATGCACCTCAATGTGCTTTGTTCTAGCATGATAGACTAGGTCTGCTATTGGTGGTGGTACTGGATGAATATCCTGGTCCTGATTATCTGGGAAGGAAGCATCCTCCTCCAATTGATGCGGCTATTCGTAGAAGACCACATCGCGACTTACAATTACCTTCCTGGTAACAGGGTAATAGAGACAATAACCCTTTGCCTCTTCACTATAGCCCAAAAAAATATAGTTCCAGCTCTTCGGTTCCCATTTGGTCCTGGTAGCATCAGGGACATGCACAAAACAGTCACATCCGAAAACTCTGAAATGTGCAGCTGAAGGTTTCTTACCAGAAAAGGCTTGCAGTGGAGTCATCCCATTCATAGCCTTTGTGTAGCTATGATTGAGGATGTGAACTGCAGTGTTACATGCTTCAACCCAGAAATTCTTTGGCAAATCTTTCCCTTTCATCATACTCCGGCCCATTTCGCAAATGACGCGCATCTTGCGTTCTACTACTCCATTTTGCTATGATATATGTGGCGGGGATTTCTGCCTCTTAATTGCATTACTTTTGCAGTAACTTTTGAATTCAATCGATGTGAACTCTCCATCTCTGTCTGATCTCAGCTTCTTCACCTTCCTCCTCGATTCTTTCTCAACCATTACATGGCATTCCTTGAACCTACTAAAAGTCTCGTCTTTTGTCTTCAGGAAGTATATCCATATCCTTCTATTGTAGTCATCGATCAGCATCATGAAGTAGAAGGAACCACCCAAAGCTTCTGTGTCCATCTTTTCGTAGAGGTCCATATGAACGAGCTCTAGAGGAGCCTTTGCCCTATTGGCCTCTTTAGGAAAGGGTTGCCGATGCTGCTTGCCCATCATGCAAGCTTCACATACATCGGGCAGATCTGAATCTTCTAATAGGTCTGCAATCATTCCACTTTTATACATTTCCTTCAAAGAACTAAGGTTTAGATGACCAAACCTCTCATGCCATAGCTTAGTGTTCTTCACATCTGCTCGAGCACTGATAGCTGAGAGTTTGTAAATGTTGTTGTGTCATGTACCTTTACCAATGACCTTTCCTTGAAGATCCAGGATCTTTGCACCATTCTTATAGAATTGAACTTTGAGGTCCCGATCCGTGATTGCAAAAACGGACAACAAGTTCCTCTTGATATCTGGCACATAAAGAACATCGGACAACTATTTTACAACTCCATCTGACTTGAAAGCAATTGTACCTTTTCCTTTTGCTAGACATTTTGCATCATTGCCGACTGCTACCATGATGTCATTCCCTACCGGCTGTAGAGAGGTATACCAATCCTTTCGACTGGTCATGTGCCACAATGCACCACTGTCAATGATCCAAGGTTCATCCATAGGTACATGAACAACCTCCGTGCAAATGCCTACATGCTATTGCTAGCCTCTTTCTTTACTCCATTCTTCTCATCTGCAATCTTCTTGTGGCACTCATTCTGCTTGTGCCCTGCCTTGTTGCAATAGAAGCACTTGATCTTCTTCTTTCTCTTTTTATCATCAGAAGAAGATGGGTTACTAGAGTCCTTACCCTTATCTTTCTTTGATCCGGTCCAAAAAGCCGAGTCTTCTCTAGTCCTCATCTTTTGATGCATCTCCTCCTCCAGAAGCATCGTGTTGAAATCCTCAAAGTTGAGGGGGAGATTTCTGTTCTGCATATTCAATGCCGTAACAAGGCCGTCATACTTTGGCAGGAGAATCCGTATGCACCTTCATGCTAAATTCTCCCTAGTAATGCTGATGCCAATGGCCATCATTTGATCGCGCAGATTCTTCACCCTGGTGATGAACTTCTCTGCTGCTTCAAACTAAGACAACTTCTCGTTCATGAATTGAGTCTCCAGATTTTGAATCCGCGTCTGATTCGTGGTCTCGTACTAATTTTGCAAGACCATCCATGCCTCCTCCGCTGTGGTGACATGTTGAATTAATGCCATGATGGAATCACTAACATTGCAGACAATAGAACACAGTGCATCTACATTTCTTCTTGTCCACATGAGAATCTCATCCGCAGTTGGAACTATCTGTTGTCTTGCATTGATTGGATCTGGTCTCGGAACCGGCCTCACGTCCACCCCAGTAGCAGTGTCCCAAGGCTCATATGCGCTTAGGATGGTCTTCATCTTGAGCTTCTAGAGAGGATAGTTAGAGCCATCCCACTTTCTGCTTTCGCCAAACGATGGGATTTGCAGTCGTGTGGGCTAGGCCATCTCTCACAATCTGCTCGCAAACAGAAACACACTACCAAATCTTCTTGCTAGAGTCTAGGCTCTGATACCATGTAAGAAAATAATACGTCTACGCTCAAGAGATAACAAGATCTCGTACGCAAGAGAGAAAATAAGATAGTATAGAGAATCAAAAATTTGATTACTATAGAACTGATACAATAGATGGCGCTGCCTCCCAGCCATGCACTCCTGTGAAAGAAGCTTCGATGGCATGCTGGAAACAGTAGAAGATGGAGGTTGAATGCTAAGGAATCAAGGTTGCTATAGCCAGTGATGAAATGGGCTTCACGGGCTTGCTCTTATATAGCCTGTTGAGATATCGAGCTCCACTCGTGATATGCCAGGGTGACCATTGTGCATTTATGTCACCGACTTGTTAGCTACAGATGCGGTTGGTACACCACCCATAAATAATAGCTAGATGACAGATATCCTTATCTACTCTAGTTTGTGGCTCAGTTAGTATGCCACCTTAGTTAGTTGAGTTTGGTTTGAGACCCACATATAGGGTTCTTCTATTTCTATGTACCACAGTTCTTTTGGCTTTCACAACTAAGAAGAGGAAAACTATTTTCAGCCTCCACCTTTGTGTGTATTCCCCCATTGTGTATATGAGAAAGCCGCAAGTGAGACTCCTTCCTTCTCTCCCACTATCTTCACATGGTATCAAAGCCTGGTTCGTGGTAAGGAGCTCAAGAAAGCAAACCAAGTTCCCGGTGTCTTGATAAGAGGACCAGTGTTGCTTTCCTTTTTCTAGTTTGGGAGCAAATCTCTGCAGGTAGCACAGCCGAAAAGTGCAAGAGTGCACTGTCTTAGATTGAGACGTCCTTCACAGTGTGGCGAGAGGGCAGTATATGCTATGGGACATGACTTTAATTTTCTGATTTGAGGCCATTTCGGGGCCCTTTTTGAAGGTGGAAGTTCTTCGCAGGCACTCAGAAAAAAGCCCTATTTTTGTTGTGTGACCACTGCTCTGCAGGTCGATGAAAAGTTGCCACAAAAATTGCATCGTATGCCTGTGCACAGAGATATTGGGAGTTGTAGATTCATCCTTGTTGCCTGTTGATGCAAAATCGTCACTAGGAAGTGACTGTGTGGTCAAATACCACTTTTGTCAGTTTTGCAAATTTGCCCGTGTGAGGCAGAAGCTGTGTTTTTTGCAGTGACAAAATATTTTACAGTGTTCTGTTATGGCGTATGATTCTCTTCCATAGATTGTCACTGCAAAGCTTGACAAGAACAACTTCTAGGCATGGAAGTTTAGAATGACAAATTTCCTTATGGGAAAAGGCTATTGGGAGTTCATTACAGGAAATGAAGAAGAACCAGTTCTTCCTAATGTTCCCAATCAACAGGAAATGTAGGCATTTAAAGGATAGCATGAGAGAGCCAGAAAAGTTATGTACTGGCTTTCTATCAGTATTTTGGATTCTATGATTGTGCATATTAGGGATGCAAGTATGCCAAAGGAGGCATGGGATACCTTGGCAAAAATGTAACGGCACAAATATGCAAGCCAAGAAAATGCAGCTCAAGCATGAGTTGCACAATGTGCAGAGAGAAAATATGAGCATCAATGACAACCACATGAAGGTGAAGAAAATTGCAGATGCACTTGCTTCCATTGGGTCGCCAGTGGAAGATGATGATCTAGTTTCTGTGACCTTGAATGGTCTAGGAAAGGATTATGCACAGTTCAAGACATCCATTGCCATCCGTGAAAAATTTCCTGATTTTGAGGAGTTGTTTGCTCTTCTAGTTTCTGAAGAGCAGAGAAATGGTGGTGCATCTTCTTTAGAAGTAACTTCAAAAGAACATTTCTTCTACTCAAATGCTGGAAGAGGTAGATGCAGAGGTAGAGGAGGCCGATCTGGAGGCCGTGGTAGAAATCAAAATATGCAGCAAACTCAGCAATCTGGATGCTTTGTTAAGGATATGAGAAATAACAGTCGCTTGATAGAAAAAGGAAAGAAGAAGGGCAGGATGTTTACGTTGGATGCGGACATGCCTGAATTGAGTGCAGCAATGTTTGCACATAGGACCGGTGTAGTTGCAGATATTGATATCTAGCATAAACGCATTGGTCATGTTAATGTACAGTGACTTAAATCAATGCAAGCCCAAAATATTGTTGCAAGATTGCCTGAATTCAAGGTTGCAGAAATGCATAAGGTATGTGAAGCCTATCAATTTGGAAAACAGGCAAGGTAACCATTTCCTAGGCATGTTCAAGAGAGTAAGAAGCCATTGGAATTAATCCACTCTGATGTGTGGACTACTAAAGCTGCATCTATTGGAGGCTGTCACTATTTTTTACTTTTATTGATGACTATAGCAGAAAAGTCTGGGTGTATTTTATGAAAAATAAAAGTGAAGTGTTTGGGCACTTCAGAGCTTTTAAAGCTATGGTTGAAAAAGAAACAGGCTTGCAAATAAAATGCCTAAGGTCAGATGGAGGGGGAGAGTACCTCTCAAATGAGTTTGCAAGGTTCCTGCAAGAGCATGGCATAAAGCAGCAATATTCATGCAGTCATACCCCACAGCAAAATGGACTTGTAGAAAGGAAAAACAGGCATATTGGAGAGATATCTCAGGCAATGCTAAATGAAAAAGACCTTCCAGATTATTATTGGGTTGAATCAGTTGCTATAGTAGTTTACATAATAAACAGGACTCCCACTGCAGTAATACATGGCATGACGCCAGAGGAGATGTATACTGGTAGGAAACCAGATATTTCTCATTTGAAAATTTTTGGTTGCATTGCCTATGTTCATGTGCCAGATGAGTTGAGGTCCAAGTTGGATCCAAAAGCTGCGAAGTGCATCTTTATTGGTTATTCTCTGTAGCAGAAAGGGTATAGATGCTATAACCCTTCTCGTAAGTTTACAGTGAGCAAAGATGTTGTTTTTGATGAGATGAGTAGCTGGTATAAACCAGTAAATGTGATGATTAATGTAGATGCACAAAATGGTAATGCTACAAAAAATTCACAGCAACAATCACAAAATATTAGTGGACCTGCAGTGTCCTCTAGTAGTGGTTCACATACTTCACCATGGACAGGCAGACTAAGGTCATGAGAATCTCCTCAAAGCAATGCAGATAGTGGTATGCAAGTATCACGAAAAGGAAAAGAGAAGGTAGATCAGCCAATGTTTGATGTGAATGCAGGTCACTCTTATGTGAATGGTGAATCCAATGGCTCAGAACAGAGCATTGATGATGAGTTGGGTATTCCTTCTATTTTTACACTTGGAGTAAGGAAGACCAAGGATTTCTTGAGAGCACCTGGAAGTGAGCCTATTTTGCATAGGTCTACTAGAGCTAGATATCCTGTGGATAGGCTGAAATATGATGGATTTATAGCCATTCAATATGGCTATATGGTCAAAGTGATATAGGAACCAGAACCCACTTCCTTTGAGCAAGCCCTGGAAAAGAAAAATGGGAGAAAGCCATGCATGTAGAAATGCATGCCTTGGAAGCAAATGCTACATGGGAATTGGAGCCTTTGCCTAAAGACAAGAATGCAATTGGCTGTAAGTGGGTTTATAAGGTCAAGCACAATGCAGATGGTTCTGTGAATAGATACAAGGCAAGATTAGTTGTCAAGGGGTGTGGACAGACATATGGCATTGATTATGAAGAAACATTCAGTCCGGTTGCAAGGATGACAACCGTAAGAGCAGTCATTGCTATGGCTGCATCAAAGGGATGGTCTTTACATCAAATGAATGTAAAGAATGCCTTCTTGCATGGTGATTTGCAAGAAGAGGTCTTTATGGAGCAGCCACCACGTTATGTTCATGCTGTTCATCCTGAGTTTGTTTGCAGATTGAAGAAAGCCTTGTATGGCTTGAAGCAAGTGCCTAGAGCATGGTCTAACAAGATAGGATAGTATCTTGTCACTATTGGCTTTCAGATTTCCAAGGCGAATTTCTCACTTTATGTGAGAAAAACAGAGAAAGCTATTATGCTACTTGTCATTTATGTCGATGATTTGATCATCACAGGTGATAGTGATGAAGATATCCTTCATGTAAAAATGCTATTGAAGCATAAGTTTGAGATGAAGGATTTGGGAGAGCTGCATTATTTCTTGGGCATTGAGGTGATTAGATCACCAAGTGGGATATAGCTCTTGTAGAGGCATTATGCATTGGACATGCTGTCCAAATATGGGATGACAGGTTGTAAGTCTATTTCAGTTCCTTTGGAGCAGAATGTGAAGTTGAGCGTAGATGCAGGTGAGCTTCTGGAAGACCCTACTATGTACAAACGCATAGTAGGAAGTTTGGTTTATATGACTATTACCAAGCGAGATTTGAGCTATGCTGTTGGATTGGTAAGTCAGTTTATGCAGGCTCCAAGGAAACCGCATTTGGATGTGGCTAGACGCATACTCAGGTATGTGAAGTCCACATTGTAGTATGGACTATTTTATGAGGCTGGGGTTCAAATACAATTGCATGGATACACTGATGCTGATTGGGCTGGTAGTATTTCTGATAGACGATCTACCAGTGGATATGTGTTCTCTTTTGGGAGTGCTGCAGTCACTTGGAGTATCAAGAAATTGCCTTGTTGAGCACAGAGGTTGAGTACAGGGGTGCAGCAATGGCTGCATGTGAGGTAGCTTGGTTGCATAAGCTACTCTATGATATGCATCAGCCTACAGATGGGCCAATTGTCATTTATTGTGACAACATGAGCAGTATACACTTGGAAAATAACCCAGTCTATCATGCTAGAACAAAGCACATGGAGGTGCATTATCACTATGTGTGGGAGAAGGTTTTACTAGGTCTTATTCATCTAGTTTATGTTAGCATAGAGGATCAGGTAGCTGACATATTCACAAAGGCATTGGGCGCAAAGAAGTTTCCCAAGTTCAGAGACCTGCTTGGTGTGCAGGAATTGGGATTGAGCTCGAGGGGGAGTGTTGAGATATTGAGCTCCACTCGTGATATGCCAGGGTGACTGTTGTGCATTTATGTCACCGACTTGTTAGCTATAGATGCAGTTGGTACGCCGCCCATGAATAATAGCTGGATGACAGCTATCCTTATCTACTCTAGTTCGTGGCTCAGTTAGTATGCCACCTTAGTTAGTTGAGTTTGGTTTGAGACCCACATAAAGGGTTCTTCTATTTCTTTGTACCAGAGTTCTTTTGGCTTTCACAACTAAGAAGAGAAAAACTATTTTCAGCCTCCACCTTTGTGTGTATTCCCCCATTGTGTAGGTGAGAAAGCAGCAAGTGAGACGCCTTCCTTCTCTCCCACTATCTTCACATAGCCACTGGTAATAGTCGGTTAGGCTCAATTGGGTGGCCGACCCAGTCTGTGCAAAACGGTGGACTGGGGGCCGGTCCTGAAATAGGCCACTGACCATACGATAGAATCGGTGCACAAAACAAAGCAACTGACCTACGGTTTCCATTCGGCCCACAGCCATCCAAGATCATCTGAGGCTCCAAACGGGCCCCGCAACTCAAGAGTGGGCTGCCCCGGGATATGCTCCATCTACCCTCAGTGTGGTCAGTCAAGGGATGCCTTCCTGCACTTGCATGTAGCCTAGTTGGCGGTGTGCCAACTCTAGCTAAAGCCGTCCAGCCATCAGGCCACACATGGCCCCCATATGGTGTCCAAACCAGGACCTACCGGATAACCGAGCTACTCAAATGCCTTCTCCTCATATGGGGGGCTTACAAGTAGAGTTAGCTGGTTCCCGTGTAGTTACAGGAGAGTGGAGCATTGATATATAACACAAAGAATACACAAGAATTACTACCATAATTGTACTCATTCCATTACCATAGCCATTGCACAATGCAACTGCAAGAGGATGTCGAGAGAGACAACCCTCACACACACACCCCTTTGACATCTTACTATGTGCATATACCCTAAAATAATAAGGGCAAGTTCCTATAGTTAACAGCCTTCCCAAACATATTCTATAGAAACACAAGAGATTACCAGATCCCCCCGCACACATCGTACAAAGAAGTCACCCAATGGGAGCTCACCAAAGAGGATAAGAGTGAAAATCATGGTCTGTCAAGTCTTTCCTCTACGTTGGTGAGAATGATAAAAGGACAACTTAAAGACAAAGAACTGCATGCCAGAGATGCAATTATAGATGCAACATTGAAAAATTATTGCAGTCAAATGTTGGATATAGTGACTTCACTTGCCTAAGAACCTCATCGGACTATAAGCACAAGCTCAAGCAAAAATGATTTGTAATGTTAAGGCAACTCGGGCCTCCTTCATTCTTCATCACATTCTCAGTTGAACAGAGGTAGCCAGCATGACCATGGCTTGCTGTGGGTCAATAATGCACCAACTTATGGACCTTCTTCTGACGAAGAGGTGATTAGATTCATTGACATACATAACAACAAGCCTTTCACTACTGGACTTGCCGAGGCAAGACTTTTAAATGCACAAACACCTAAAAACTTGCAATAAATGTGGCAAAGGATGTAGATTTGGATTTTTCAAGGGCTCCTATGTGAACCACACAAATATTACTTCCACGAGCAAGAACTTCCAGATCAAAAGGATAAACAAAACTTTGAGAGGATTATCAAATTACATCCCCTTTGGAACTTAACTTTGAATCATTCATAGAAAAATTACAACTATTATCCCTACTCTCAATGACCAAACAATGGAAATTTTGCTTAAAAGGCATCCCAAGGACTCACACACTAGTAACTTCAACCCAAAATTATCAAAACTATGGGGAGCAAATACAAACGTCCAATTTATTCTGATCCCACATGGAGATGCAGCTTACTGTACAACATACATCACTAAGGCTAATAAGGCCATTGTAGAGGTGGTTAAAAAAGCTTTGAACAAAACACTCAATGGGAAAATACCTGCTAATGAAACAGTACACAAGTTCAACAATGTGATTCTCAATACTCAACACATCAGTGCATAACAAGCAATGTACCTATGTTTGTCCTTACCCTTGACAAGCAACATTAAGGAGTTCATGTACACTAGCCCTCCAAAAGATTGAACGTTACTACTTAAGCACAGTTGGTAGCTAGAGAAAATGGACCCTAACAGCCAAGATATCTTCTTCGATGGCATAATTAAAAAGTATATTAAACAACCCTCCAGTTTGGTTGTGGTAGAGTATGCAAGTGAGTTCTCTTTCCTTGGAAACAAAACAAGGACACGAAGATGCCAAAAGGTTATACATTACAATAGCTACATCATGAAGGACCCCAAGAACCATTATAGGGAGTTATGCCTTCTTTACTTGATGGAGGAACATGAATAGTACAACAAGAACCCCATATGGCATGACAAGTACCAGTCCAATGTAAGCACAGTTGAATGAAATAATGAGACTTAAAAAGATAATAAAGCACTGAGGCTACCTCCTCAGAGCTTTATTATATGCTATTTCCACTTGTCCACTTCTCTTACACATGGAATAAAGCACTGAGGCTACCTCCTTGGAGCTTTATTATATGCTATTGCCACTTGTCCATTGCTCTTACACATGGATACTTAGTCTTGACACAACAATTACATGGCATTGCTATCCCTTTAAGTCATCGTTATTCCCAGTCCAACCACGTGCTGCTAGGACAATATGTAGAGCATAGGGGCTATCAATGGATTCATTAGCATTCAACCCAATACGTATAAAGACACATGGCCTAGTCTACACAAAACTATCTAGAATCCATGACCCAAACAACCTATTCTTATTAGAAAGAGTTGAACTAAAACACATAAAGATGGGCCAAGGCATCATCAACAAAATGGAGCGTATATGGACAGAATTGGCATGGACAATGGACCAAGTGGGTCTATGATCTATTGCACAAAATCGACCAAGAAGAATACTATAGTCTTCAAGGATAGCATTAGACATTTGTTGATGATATTCAAAATGGAAAGTCATAGAAAAATATTTACAAGCCACCACTAGCAAAAAATCCTCCACAAACTCCAACTTACGTATTGGGGGACTTCAACAACATAACAACAGAAGGCATGAAACAATTAGAAGAGCTCATGAGCATGCAACAACTCATTTGCACACCTCCAACAATCTATGGGTCACATATTATTCCCTCAGAGGGTAGGCCAAAACATACATCAACAAAGACACTCATCTTGTTATTCTCTCTTTTGCCATACAACAAATTGGTCATGTTCAGCTTTCTAACTGTTGGCTCCCAGCAACAGAGCCTCTTTTGAAAAAGCATGGGCAATGACCGACAGTGCTTACAGGAGGGCTTGCAAGCACACCGTTTGCCTTTGATCCTTTGGAGATTCCGACTTTGGACTATGTCCGTTGTGGTCGAATAAGTAGTGCTGTGGTCACCAGTGGGGCCACCCTCTCTCATGAAAGCATGATTATGTTGCATAGCAGACTTATTACTTTTCCTCCATAGACGTTACAGCATATATTTGTTGCACACAATAGAGAAGAATGGATGCAATGAACCATAGAGAGCTTGTTTGCCATTGACGATGCTAAAGCCAACGCTCCTGCCCAGGGTCTTCAACCGAGCTAGATTTTCTCGAAAAGACCTTTGACAGACAATATGAGGACCCTGAAGGCTTCCTTGTCTCCTATGTTCAGCAATATATTGATCACTGTATCATAAACTAGGCTCAAGATACCAAGACCTGGTATGCCCCATGTGCTCCAATAGTCCAGTCTAGCAGCTGGGGAAAGTCTAGGGCAATGAAAGAGGTTGCACATGCTGCTAGCGGTATGGTGGTATTCTATTTCTTGTTGCTTCGACCCACATCTACAGGGTACCCTCCCTCGCACCCACAATTGAGACAACACTTTGTGGTAATGACCAAAGTTGAGCAGGCTTTCACCATCTTCCAGGCCTGCTTTGATTGGTTGGCCAAGGAAGAAATAGAGCCGAGTTGTTTCACAGACAGCAGCAGACCAAGGACTATGGTGGCATACTAGATAGACTTTTAGAGCAACCAGAGTGTTCTTCGGACGAGATGAAGCTTGCATGTTCTGCTATCTAGAACAAATTTGAAAAGTCCCTTAAAAAATATGGTGTTCAGTTTTTGTTCGTGATAGATGAAGCCAAGGAGCTTCTTGCTCAACCCCATGCTACTGTTTTTAGAAGAGCCTGTGTAGAGCTACCTCTCAAGTTTAATGCAGCTCAAAGCATGGGATCGTTTGTGTTGTTTTTTTCCTCGTGCTCCTTCTCTTGATGTGGAATTGATGATGGATCATCGAGCTTGTGGGAAGCCTCCACTTCATTCCTCCTTGCCGTTGATCCTTCCTCTTGATGGTGGGTTTGAGGCCTTGGCCTCCTTCATCTCCTTTGTGGTGTCTTGAGGTTAAGCTTGCTTGTACTTGCTTGCTATGGAGTTGGGCTTCTTGCTTGATTGAATCTTGCTCTTGCCTGGAGTGAGGCTCAAGCTTGCTTGCTCTCTCCACTCTCGTTTTTCAAAATTTGTAAAAATGCAAAAGTGTGTGTGTATGTGTGTGTGTTTTGCTTTATAGAGAGAGGGGGGGATTTTGATGAGAGAGGAGAGAGAGGGGAGGCCAAATCGGCTGAGTGCCTAAGACCCCTTTTTTCTCTTTGTTGCCTCTCTTTTCTCTCAAATATCCCTTTTCATGGGGGACTAAAGTCCCCCCTTGCTATTTTGATCTAGGGGGAGTCCTTAGTCTCCCCTCTCCATACTTAGGCCATGCTCTTTCCCACTGATCAAGAAGATCCTAATACTTGGCAAGACACATGTCCTAAGGCTTGCCCGATCAACAACAGGGCTTCACATGCGAGACAAAAATAGTAGGTACCTATATGCATGGCATTTGCCACATGGTATGATCCTATTGGTCAATGGTTAGGACATTGGAGAGCTTACCACATGGCACAATCCTATTGATTGGGAGCTTGAGACACTGGGAAGCTTGCCACATGGTGTGTATTGGCTGAAACTTAAAATGATGATGTAGCTTGCCCCATGTTGGGAGTTTATTGGCTGGCGAGTAAGGATACATCGATTTCTATCTACACGACATGAGCCCATTGGTCAAAAGTTAGATACTCAAATATATTGGTCAACCACTCCTTGGATTTGTGATCTGATGATGCTAAGATGTGTTCCTCAAGGTGTTGCATATGGCTATCCTAGAAAATAGGGATTTGGGGAGCTGATTTTGGTAGATGAAATCCCTAGATCTTCTCTATGAGAGGTTAGATGTTAGGTGGGAGTAATCCAACATTCTAAAAAGCCTAGTATCGTTATATTTTAGTTACCATAGTCCGGAGACATAGATTTTTAGATCTCTATGTTATAGGGTGTCTGACCAAATTGAGTGTAAGAGTCGACTATGGTAATGTTTGCACGGGAGAAGGTCTGGCATATTTGTTCATTAATCACCTCGACTAAGGACTCCTATTTTAGCCTCTCTCGATAGTATGGATTTTTGCATCTGACTGGAAGGAGTCGATGAGGAGTCCACTCATAGCTTTAGGTTAGGGGAGTATTCTATGTAAAGTATCTACTGATATACACAACTTGTGCTCATGGTAGGAGGATTCCTTGTTGTGATTCATGTTGCTTGCAACTATGCAATTGTGGGGAGCTTGTTTCCTCTTTGGTTGTTTTTGTTGCAAAAATGCATACCGAGATGAACCTATGCATTTTGTGTCAATCCGGTGGCTCACTAGAATGTGGGACATGCAAACAGGCTCTTATCAAGGAGTACGAGGCAAAGAGAAAGAGCGAATACTGACTTAAGGTGAAGCTGCAAGCAAACTCCATGGACTTGAATGTTGCAAAGCACCAAAAGATTTATCTTGATGTTTTGAGGTACTTCAAGTGACATACACAAGGTCTACATGAGGAGGCAAAGGTTGAAATTTCCAGGAGTGTTATTGAGCACCCAGTATTTCGAGAGCTACAGGGTTCATGTTCGCATGCAATTGTGGATCATGAACAAGGTTTATTGATAACCGGCCTTCAAAACACCCTTAAGTACATGAAAAATCCAAAAAGCTTTAAAGAGTTGTTTTTGAAGAGGGCAAGCAAGATGATGGTCATGAATACCAAAGCCCAAGCTAGGAAACCAAATATTGCAGCTATGTCAAGACTTCTAGGTGTCCATCATAGGAACTTCTATGCTACTAGATCTTGAATGTGTCTGGAGATTATACCACTGCATTTATGTGAACGACAACCATGCAGAAAGGGTGAAATCACAAAAAAGAGGTGGAGTTAGTGCTATCATTTTGGACCAGTAATACACATGTCTCTCCCAATAAGAAGGATGACTGTCAAAAGCATATAGGAGAAAGACTTATAAGAAACACCCAATGCATTTTCTTAAGCAGCCTCAGGTTGGTGATATTTCATCAGGTTGTATCCCTTTAAGAATCATAAGCTCATTCCTTACTTCTCTATGGTATGTTGCTAACAAGCTAATGGTGGCTTTTAGGTTCTATTTTCATTAGCTACATGTTAGCTACCATTGGCTACA
Organism: Dipteris shenzhenensis; assembly: GCF_047967505.1. NCBI lineage: Eukaryota > Viridiplantae > Streptophyta > Polypodiopsida > Gleicheniales > Dipteridaceae > Dipteris > Dipteris shenzhenensis. Next base: position 5,896,303 of record NC_141617.1, on the reverse strand, counting down.
TGGTAGCTACCATTATGACTTGTTGTGAATAAGTACCTGTCCATTATTGTTGTGTTGTTAGTCAATCATTGCTCTACCTTTGGGTAGCTACAGGGTGGATACCATTTCCTGAATTGCTAGGACTTGCTATGACTACTTACTGAAGGATGTGATTAGCTAACAAGTGATGCCAATAGCAGTTAATTTGGAGTTAATTGAGTGGTGGTTACATAATAGCTAACTACTAGCTACCACCTCTATTAACTATGAGTGTTGTGATTATTGTAGCAAATCATAGCCACCACCACTAAATGAATTGGTATCTATTCTCATTAGGCATCCATTGCTGGCACTTAGCTACCGAGTGCTACCAGTAGTACTCAAGTAGGAGCTCTATAAGTGGTTAAGAAATAATTGAGTAGTAGCTACCACATCTATTAAGTATGAGTGCTCTTGTTCTTGTAGCAAGTGGTATCCCCACCACCAATTGGCATGATAGCTATCATTAGGTGCCCATTGCTGCCATTACCATGGGTGGTGGACAATTGCTTGAGTGGAAGATACCATTTGCTACCACTAACCAAGAGCATGCAATTACTTGAGTGCAAGCTACCACTTGCTGCCATTAAGTGGGAGCAATAGAAACACAACACTTGCTACCACTTGCTGCCACTAAACTAGAGCAATAGAAATGTAGCCCTTGCTAGCACTTACCAATTGTCACTAGTAGCTATTAGTTGCTACCACTAGTGACAATGCCAAGAGAGCTACCAGTCCATTAAATCCATATGTGGTAGCTACCAAATGATTGGGTGGTAGATACCATGTAGTAGGTAATTATTTGAGTTGAAGCTACCACTTGTTGCCACTAAGCAGGGCAATTATTGTTGAGATATCGAGCTCCACCCATGATATGCCAGGGTGACCAATGTGCATTTATGTCACCAACTTGTTAGCTACAGATGCAGTTAGTACATCACCCATGAATAATAGCTAGATGATAGCTATCTTTATGTACTCTAGTTAGTGGCTGAGTTAGTATGCCACCTTAATTAGCTGAGTTTGGTTTGAGACCCACATATAGGGTTCACCTATTCTTTTGTACTTAGAGTTCTTTTGGCTTTCACAACTAAGAAGAGGAAAATTGTTTTCAGCCTCCACCTTTGTGTATATTCCCCCATTGTGTATGCGAGAAAGCTACAAGTGAGACTCCTTCCTTTTCTCCCACTCTCTTCACATGGTATCAGAGCTCGGTTCGTGGTAAGGAGCTCAAGAAAGCAAACCAAGTTCACGGTGTCCTAGTAAGAGGATCAGTGTTGCTTTCCTTTTTTTTTCGAGTTTGGGAGAAAATCTCTATAGGTAGCACAGCCAAAAAGTGCAAGAGTGCACTATCTCAGATTGGGATGCCCTTTCCAGTCTGGCAAGAGGGCAGTATATGCTACGACGCCATTTTGGGGCTCGTTTTGGTGGTGGAAGTTTTCCACAAGCACTCATGAGAGTGTCCTATTTTTGTTGTGCGACCACTGTTCTACAGAGGTTGGTGAAAAGTTATCGCAGAATTTACATCGTATCCTATGCGTTGAGATATTAGGAGTGACAGAATCATTCTTATTGCCTGTTGATGCATAATCATCATTAGGAAGTGACTGTGTGGTCAAATACCACTCGTGTCAGTTTTGCAAATTTGCCCTTGTGAGGCAAAAGTTGTATTTTTTTGTAGTGACAGAATATTTTATAGTGTTCTGTAATGGCATCTGATACTCTCACAGATTGTCACTGAAAAGCTTGATAAGAACAACTTCCAAGCATGGAAGTTTAGAATGACAAATTTCCTCAAGGGAAAAGGCTATTGGGAGTTCATTATTGGAGTTGAACAAGAACCAATTATTCCTAATGTTCCCAATCAACAAGAGTTGCAGGCATTTAAAGGCTGGCATGAGAGAGCCAGAAAAGTTATGTACTCACTGTCTATCAGTATTTCAGATTCTATGATTGTGAATATTCAAGATGCAAGCACGGCAAAGGAGGCATGGGATACTTTGACAAAAATGTATAGCACAAATACACAAGCCAGGAAAATGCAGCTCAAGCAGGAGTTGCATAAAACACCTATTTCATTAATTTTGGACTTTTTGTGTTGTTTTTGGACGAAGCCCAAAAATCCTTCCCAAATGAAAACTTTACTTTGTGAAGATATCCTTCCCAAATCAAAATTTTACTTTCTGAAAATATTCTTCCCAAATCAAAAGTTCACTTTGTGGCACTATCATATTCACATAAAAATATTATTTTTTCAATCTATACTTTTGCACCAACATGCAAGAATTTGAAGTAATCCTATATTAGAAATTCTAGCTATATCTAAGTTATTTGTTAATTTAATTATTTTTAATATTTTTCCTTGACGTTTTTCCTTCCCAAATCAAAAGTTCACTTTGTGGCACTATCATATTCACATAAAAATATTGTTTTTTCAATCTATACTTTTGCACCAACATGCAAGAATTTGAAATAATCCTTTTGAAATAATCCTATATTAGAAATTCTTGCTATATCTAAGTTATTTGTTAATTTAATTATTTTTAATATTTTTCCTTGACGTTTTTTGTTGATGTGATAAATTTATAAATCCATGAAAGGAGACTTAAATATTTCATGAAAATAACACTGTCACTCGCAATATGCACAAAATTTTTAAAACTTTTAATAAATAGAAAAAAGACATGATGCCATAAGACCCAAGTTTTGTATTGAACCAAAGAGGTATAATAGCAATTATAGCTATTATTATATGATTACATTGAGAGACGTTGCTCTTAGCTAGAGTCTTTATATCCAAAATGATATAGATTGAACATATGTTTACAATTTAAATTGTTGCTCTTAAAGAGCCTCAATTCGTGCCATCTGCATAATTTGACTCCCCATTGTCTTATTGCTCAATGTCACGATAGTCCCTTGCCAGGTGCCATCTGCATAATTTGACTCCCACTTGTCTTGCCAAGCCTTGCCCCTTGGGTGCATTGACTCTCCATTGTCTTATTGCTCAATGCGATAGTCCCTTGCCAGGTGCAATCTGCATTAACTCCCTATTGTCTTGCCAAGCCTTGACCCTTGGGTGACATCCAGTGCAAAATACAGGTGCCATCTACATTAACTCCCACAAGTTATCTTGCCAAGCCTTGCCCCTTGGGTGCATTGACTCCCCATTGTCTTATTGCTCAATGTGATAGTCCCTTGCCAGGTGCCATCTGCATTAACTCCCTATTGTCTTGGCAAGCCTTGACCTTGGGTGACATCCAGTGCATATTTTGACTCTCATTTGACATAGGAGGTGATGACTCTGATTATAATTGTCTTGGATTGGCTCCTTGCCTAGTACCCAAATAAAATCCTTCAATGGACTTCAATACAAAGCTTTAATTATGGACATTCTTCATTTGTGTTGTCTCCTTCTACTTCCTCCATGGCGAGCATCCTTAAAAATTTGTGTATATGCAAAATTATTTGCTGTGGTATTTTTATTTTTCCTTCTACCTCATATCCCATGCGCTTCTTCGATTTCTTTGCCCTTGAATGCCAAGACACTATGATTTTCTCCGTCGAAACTTGAGAGACCGCTTCATCATTTGGGACCCACTCCTTCATTATACAATTAGTATGCAATGTGTTGTTATCCATATTCTCCTTCCTGCCCTTTGGCTCATACCATACCGATGTAAATGTTGTAGCTCTCCCTTGGTCATCTCTTTGCACATCAACTACTTTTGCAACCCAAAACTTCACATTCTCATATTCATCATCCGATGGCCGAACCACAACAAAACAATCGACCTCTATATCTACTTGTGGCATAAACTCTCTCTTCTTCGGTCCACAATATGGACGTGGGAGTAATGATACAAATTCATTTTCAAAGACTGGAGCTGGGTGCAAATCGTTATGAACATTTGGCCAAAAGATATTGCATTCTTCCTTGACATCCTTTGAGCCTCGCATTCTCTCAAGGTCCTTTATTAAATTTCGTGTCTTGTTAATTACAGTGGTGGTGTGTTCTCTCCAAGTAGGCTCCGAATTAGGATATCTCTGGAGCATTTCCTCTTTGTATGTAATAAATGCTTTTAATCCTTCTATTTCACAATTAGACCTCTCATTGAATTCTTGTATAGTTGAGTATATTAAAATCATCCACATTTGAAGTGATAGAGCCTGGCACATGGGCACGCCTTTTAGGTCCTTTGATATTGTAGTATGCGTTGTCTTTATCATTGAAAACCACGTGCCTCTTTCTCATGTTAAAAAATTGCATGCTCCATCTCATATTCTTGCCTACCTCATAGTAGGGATCACATAAGAATGTTATGTTATCAACCATACCATCATCAGTGACTTTTAGAATCCTCATCTGCGCAAATGACCATTGCTCCACTTGTTCAAATCCCAATACTTCACCTTCTGCTACAATCTTATTTGCAAATGATCTCATTTGTAAAATGTCCCCTATAGTAAAATCCAAGGTGGTGCACTTTGTATTCTTGATAATGTCTGTTGCATAAGTCTCATCTTTGTCCCATGCTATAAATGATTTGTTGGATGTATTGTAGGGCATAACATCTCCAAGTGTTTCCATATCTCCACATTTATACTTTAGCTCAACATGTGCGCTAAGAATCTTTGATACAGTAACTGCCACCTTATCTTCACCAAGTCTTCGAAAGTGGCAAACTGAATTGGGATCACTATCATGGATTGTAGCAAATGCAACTACTTCTCTTTTGCTGCATAAAATCACATCCATCCCTAGAACAAAATCTATAGCCATCTCCTTTGTGAGAGTCCTTCGCAAGCAAGCTGCAGTAGTAACAATTACATAAATATTAGTCTCTTTTTAATAATCTACTCATTTATTATAATTTTTAATTAGTACTTAATTTATTGGTGGGAGAAGTTATCCGATCAAATGGACATGCCAAGTTATCCTTTGCATGGTCGATTGAGCATTAAATACTATTTTTGCTCTAGTGTCATGCACATCCGTAAAAAAACACGCTGCTAGGTATGTTATCCGATCAAGCACTTATGGGATGGGCGTGCCACTTTGCATGTAAGTCAATTCCACCTAGTTGAAGGTGTGTGCAAAGTATTGTGCCCATCGGATATGCTTTGCATTGTTGATCAAGCACATAACACCGTTTTTGCCTTAGTGTCATGCACAACCATGAAAAAACACGGTCCTAGGTGTGTTATTCAAACAAGAACTTATCGGACGGGGGATACACTTTGCACGCAAGTCTATTTCAACTATTTTGAGGTGTGTGCAAAGTATTGTCACCATCGGATAAGATTTGCATGGTGCATCATGCATTATACATCGTTTTTTCCCTAGTGGTATGCACATCCACAAAAAAACACGCCCTTAGGAGTGTTATCTGACCAAGTACTTATCGGATGGGTGTGCTTCTTCGAAAACATTTCAATACCACCTAGGTTGAGGTGTAGGAAAAGTATTGTGCCCATCGGATATCCTTTGCATGGTCGATCGAGCATTAAATACTCTTTTTGCTCGTGTCATGCACATCCGTAAAAAAAACACGCTGCTAGGTGTGTTATCTGATCAACTACTTATGCGATGGGAATGCCACTTTGCATGTAAGTCAATTCATCCTGGTTGAAGCTGTGTGCAAAGTATTGTGCCCATCGGATATGCTTTGCATTGTCGATCAAGCATAAATTACCGTTTTTGCCTTAGTGTCATGCACAACCATATAAAAACACGGTCCTAAGTGTGTTAATCAAACAAGTACTTATCGGATGGGGGCTCCAATTTGCACGCAAGTCCGTTTCAACTAGGTTGAGATGCATGCAAAGTATTGTCACCATTGGATATGCTCTGCATGGTCGATTATGCATTATACAACGTTTTTCCCGTAGTGATATGCATATCCACAAAAAAACATGCCCTTAGGTATGTTATCTGACCAAGTACTTATCGGATGGGTGTGCCTCTTTGAGAACATTTCAATACCACCTAGGTTAAGGTGTACAAAAAGTATTGTGCCCATCAGATATGCTTTGCATGGTCGATTGAGCATTAAATACCATTTTTACCTTAGTGTCATGCACATCCATAAAAAAACACGCTGCTAGGTGTGTTATCCGATCAAGTACTTATGCGATGGGAATGCCACTCTGCATGTAAGTCAATTCCACCTAGTTGAAGGTGTGTGCAAAGTATTTTGCCCATCGAATATGCTTTGCATTGTCGATCAAGCATAAAACACCGTTTTTGCCTTTGTGTCATGCACAACCATATAAAAACACGGCCGTAGGTGTGTTATTCAAATAAGTACTTATCGGATGGGGACTCTACTTTGCACACAAGTCTGATTCAACTAAGTTGAGGTGCGTGCAAAGTATTATCACCATCGAATATGCTTTGCATGGTCGATCACGCATTATACACCATTATACACCATTTTGTCCCTAGTGATATGGACATCCATAAAAAAACACACCATTAGGTGTGTTATCTGACCAAGTACTTATCGGATGGGTGTGCCTCATTGAGAACATTTAAATACCACCTAGGTTGAGGTTTACAAAAGTGTTGTGCCCATCGGATATCCTTTGCATGGTCGATCAAGCATTAAATACTATTTTTACTCTAGTGTCATGCACATCCGTAAAAAAACACGCTGCTAGGTATGTTATCCGATCAAGCACTTATGGGATGGACGTGCCACTTTGCATGTAAGTCAATTCCACCTAGTTGAAGGTGTGTGCAAAGTATTGTGCCCATCGGATATGCTTTGCATTGTCCATCAAGCATAAAACACCGTTTTTGCATTAGTGTCATGCACAACCATGAAAAAACACGGTCCTAGGTGTGTTATTCAAACAAGAACTTATCGGACGGGGGCTCCACTTTGCACGCAAGTCTATTTCAACTATTTTGAGGTGTGTGCAAAGTATTGTCACCATCGGATAAGATTTGCATGGTCGATCATGCATTGTACACCGTTTTTTCCCTCGTGGTATGCACATCCACAAAAAAACACGCCCTTAGGTGTGTTATCTGACCAAGTACTTATCGGATGGGTGTGCCTCTTTGAGAACATTTCAATTGCAATGTAGGAAAAGTATTGTGCCCATCGGATATCCTTTGCATGGTCGATCGAGCATTAAATACTCTTTTTGCTCTAGTGTCATGCACATCCATAAAAAAAACACACTGCTAGGTATGTTATCCGATCAAGCACTTATGGGATGGGTGTGCCACTTTGCATGTAAATCCATTCCACCTAGTTGAAGGTGTGTGCAAAGTATTGTGCCCATCGGATATGCTTTGCATTGTCGATCAAGCATAAAACACCGTTCTTGCCTTAGTGTCATGCACAACCATGAAAAAACACGGTCCTAAGTGTGTTAATCAAACAAGTACTTCTTGGATGGGGGCTTGAGTTTGCATGAAATTCCGTTCCAACTAGGTTGAGATGCATGCAAAGTATTGTCACCATCGGATATACTCTGCATGGTCGATTACGCATTATACAATGTTTTTCCCGTAGTGATATGCACATCCGCAAAAAAACATGCCCTTAGGTATGTTATCTGACCAAGTACTTATCGGATGGGTGTGCCTCTTTGAGAACATTTCAATACCACCTAGGTTGAGGTATAGGAAAAGTATTGTGCCCATCGGATATGCTTTGCATGGTCGATCGAGCATTAAATACCATTTTTGGCTTAGTGTCATGCACATCCGTAAAAAAACACGCTGCTAGGTGTGTTATCCGATCAAGCACTTATGCGATGGGAATGCCACTTTTCATGTAAGTCAATTCCACCTAGTTGAAGGTGTGTGCAAAGTATTGTGCCCATCGGATATGCTTTACATTGTCGATCAAGCATAAAATACCGTTTCTTCCTTATTTTCATGCACAACCATGAAAAAACACGGTCCTAGGTGTGTTATTCAAATAAGTACTTATCAGATGGGGGCTCCACTTTGTACGCAAGTCCGTTTGAACTACATTGAGGTGCGTGCAAAGTATTGTCACCATCGGATATGCTTTGCATGGTCGATCACGCATTATACACCATTTCTTCCCTAGTGATATGGACATCCACAAAAAAACATGCCATTAGGTGTGTTATCTGAGCAAGTACTTATCGGACGGGTGTGCCTCATTGACAACATTTCAATACCATGTAGGTTGAGGCGTACGAAAAGTGTTGTGCCCATCGGATATCCTTTGCATGGTCGATCGAGCATTAAATACTATTTTTTCTCTAGTGTCATGCACATCCGTAAAAAAACACGCTGCTAGGTATGTTATCCGATCAAGCACTTATGGGATGGGCGTGCCACTTTTCATGCAAGTCGATTCCACCTAGTTGAAGGTGTGTGCAAAGTATTGTGCCCGTCGGATATGCTTTGCATTGTCGATCAAGCATAAAACACCGTTTTTGCCTTAGTGTCCTGCACAACCATGAAGAAACACGGTCCTAGGTGTGTTATTCAAACAAGTACTTATCGGTGTGTGCAAAGTATTGTCACCATCAGATATGATTTGCACGGTCGATCACGCATTATACATCGTTTTTCCCCTAGTGGTATGCACATCCGCAAAAAAACACACCCTTAGGTGTGTTATCTGACCAAGTACTTAGGTGTGTTATCTGACCAAGTACTTATCGGATGGGTGTGCCTCTTTGAGAACATTTCAATACCACCTAGGTTGAGGCATACGAAAAGTGTTGTGCCCATGGGATATCCTTTGCATGGTCGATCGAGCATTAAATACTATTTTTGCTCTAGTGTCATGCACATCCATAAAAAAACACTATTTCTGCTCTAGTGTCATGCACATCCGTAAAAAAACACGTTACTAGGTATGTTATCCAATCAAGCACTTATGGGATGGGCATGCCACTTTGCATGTAAGTCAATTCCACCTAGTTGAAAGTGTGTGCAAAGTATTGTGCCCATCGGATATGCTTTGCATTGTCGATCGACCATAAAACAATGTTTTTGCCTTATTGTCATGCACAACCATGAAAAAACACGGTCCTAAGTATGTTAATCAAACAAGTACTTATCGGATGGGGACTCCAGTTTTCACACAAGTCTGTCTCAACTAGGTTGAGATGCATGCAAAGTATTGTCACCATCAGATATGATTTGCATGGTCGATCACGCATTATACACCGTTTTTTCCCTAGTGGTATGCACATCTGCAAAAAAACACGCCCTTAGGTGTGTTATCTGACCAAGTACTTATCAGATGGGTGTGCCTCTTTGAGAACATTTCAATACCACCTATGTTAAGAGGTAGGGAAAGTATTGTGCCCATCGGCGGATATGCTTTGCATGGACGATCGAGCATTAAATACCATTTTTTCCTTAGTGTCATGCACATCTGTAAAAAAACACGCTGCTAGGTGTGTTATCTGATCAGGTACTTATGCGATGGGAATGCCACTTTGCATGTAAGTCAATTCCACCTGGTTGAAGGTGTGTGCAAAGTATTGTGCCCATCGGATATGCTTTGCATTGTCGATCAAGCATAAAACACCGTTTTTTCCTTTGTGTCATGCACAACCATATAAAAACACGGCCGTAGCTGTGTTATTCAAATAAGTACTTATCGGATGGGGGCTCCACTTTGCACGCAAGTCCTTTTCAACTACGTTGAGGTGCGTGCAAAGTATTGTCACCATCGGATATGCTTTGCATGGTCGATCACGCATTATACACCATTTTTTCCCTAGTGATATGGACATCCGCAAAAAAACACGCCATTAGGTGTGTTATCTGACCAAGTACTTATCGGATGGGTGTGCCTCATTGAGAACATTTCAATACCACCTAGGTTGATGTGTATGAAAAGTGTTGTGGCCATTGGATATGATTTGCATGGTCGATCACGCATTGTACACCATTTTTTCCCTAGTGGTATGTACATCCGAAAAAAACATGCCCTTAGGAATGTTATCTGACCAAGTCTTATCGGATGGGTGTGCCTCTTTGAGAACATTTCAATACCACCTAGGTTGAGATGTACGAAAAGTATTGTGCCCATCGGATATGCTTTGCATGGTCGATCGAGCATTAAATACTATTTTTGCTCTAGTGTCATGCACATCCGTTAAAATACACGCGTTAAAATACATGCTGCTAGGTGTGTTATCCAATCAAGCACTTATGCGATGGGCGTGCCACTTTGCATGTAAGTCAATTCCACCTAGTTGAAGGTGTGTGCAAATTATTGTGCCCATCGGATATGCTTTGCATTGTCGATCAAGCATAAAACACCGTTTCTGCCTTAGTGTCATGCACAACCGTATAAAAACACGGACGTAGGTGTGTTATTCAAATAAGTACTTATCCAAGGGGGATCCACTTTGCATGCAAGTCCGTTTCAACTACATTGAGGTTCCTCCAAAGTATTGTCACCATCGGATATGCTTTGCATGGTCGATCACGCATTATACAGCAGTTTTTCCCTAGTGATATGGACATCCGCAAAACAACACGTCATTAGGTGTGTTATCTGATCAAGTACTTATCGGATGGGTATGCTTCATTGAGAACATTTCAATATCACCTAGGTTGATGTGTACGAAAAGTGTTGTGCCCATCGGATATCCTTTGCATGGTCGATCGAGCATTAAATACTATTTTTGCTCTAGCGTCATGCACATCCATAAAAAAACATGCTGCGAGGTATGTTATCCGATCAAGCACTTATGGGATTGGTGTGCCACTTTTCATGTAGGTGAATTCCACCTAGTTAAAGGTGTGTGCAAAGTATTGTGCCCATCGGATATGCTTTGCATTGTTGATCAAGCATAAAACACCGTTTTGGCCTTAGTGTCATGCACAACCATGAAAAAACACGGTCCTAAGTGTATTAATCAAACAAGTACTTATCGGATGGGGGCTCCAGTTTGCATGCAAGTCTCTTTCAACTAGGTTGAGATGCGTGCAAAGTATTGTCACCATCAGATATGATTTGCATGGTCGATCACGCATTATACACCGTTTTTTCCCTAGTGGTATGCACATCCGCAAAAAAACACGCCCTTAGGTGTGTTATCTGACCAAGTACTTATCGGATGGTGTGCCTCTTTGACAACATTTCAATACCACCTAGGTTAAGGTGTGGGAAAAGTATTGTGCCCATCGGATATGCTTTGCATGGTCGATTGAGCATTAAATACCATTTTTGCCTTAGTGTCATGCACATCCGTAAAGAAACACGTTGCTAGGTGTGTTATCCGATCAAGTACTTATGCGATGGGAATGCCACTTTGCATGTAAGTCAATTCCACCTAGTTGAAGGTGTGTACAAAGTATTGTGCCCATCGAATATGCTTTGCATTGTCGATCAAGCATAAAACACCGTTTTTGCCTTTGTGTCATGCACAACCATATAAAAACACGGCCGTAGGTGTGTTATTCAAACACCATCGGATATGCTTTTCATGGTCGATCACGCATTATAGACCATTATACACCATTATTTCCCTAGTGATATGGACATCCATAAAAAAACATGCCATTAGGTGTGTTATCTGACCAAGTACTTATCGGATGGGTGTACCTCATTGAGAACATTTCAATACCACCTAGGTTGAGGTGTACAAAAGTGTTGTGCCCATCGGATATCCTTTGCATGGTCGATCAAACATTAAATACTATTTTTGCTCTAGTGTCATGCACATCCGTAAAAAAACACGCTGCTAGGTATGTTATCCGATCAAGCACTTATGGGATGGGCGTGCCACTTTGAATGTAAGTCAATTCCACCTAGTTGAAGGTGTGTGCAAAGTATTGTGCCCATCGGATATGCTTTGCATTGTCCATCAAGCATAAAACACCGTTTTTGCCTTAGTGTCATGCACAACCATGAAAAAACACGGTCCTAGGTGTGTTATTCAAACAAGAACTTATTGGACGGGGGTTCCACTTTGTACGCAAGTCTATTTCAACTATTTTGAGGTGTGTGCAAAGTATTGTCACCATCGGATAAGATTTGCATGGTCGATCATGCATTATACACCGTTTTTCCCTAGTGGTATGCACATCCACAAAAAAACATGCCCTTAGGTGTGTTATCTGACCAAGTACTTATCGGATGGGTGTGCCTCTTTGAGAACATTTCAATACCACCTAGGTTGAGGTGTAGGGAAAGTATTGTGCCCATCGGATATCCTTTGCATGGTCGATCGAGAATTAAATACTCTTTTTGCTCTAGTGTCATGCACATCCATAAAAAAAACACGCTGGTAGGTATGTTATCCAATCAAGCACTTATGGGATGGGTGTGCCACTTTGCATGTGATTCCATTCCACCTAGTTGAAGGTGTGTGCAAAGTATTGTGCCCATCGGATATGCTTTTCATTGTCGATCAAGCATAAAACACTGTTCTTGCCTTAGTGTCATGCACAACCATGAAAAAGCACGGTCCTAAATGTGTTAATCAAACAAGTACTTATTGGATGGGGGCTCCAGTTTGCATGCAAGTCCGTTCCAACTAGGTTGAGATGTGTGCAAAGTATTGTCACCATCGGATATGCTCTGCATGGTCGATTACGCATTATACACAATGTTTTTCCTGTAGTGATATGCACATCCGCAAAAAAACATGCCCTTAGGTATGTTATCTGACCAAGTACTTATCGGATGGGTGTGCCTCTTTGAGAACATTTCAATACCACCTAGGTTGAGGTATAGGAAAAGTATTGTGCCCATCGGATATGCTTCGCATGGTTCATCGAGCATTAAATACCATTTTTGGCTTAGTGTCATGCACATCCGTAAAAAAACACGCTGCTAGATGTGTTATCCGATCAAGCACTTATGCGATGGGAATGCCACTTTTCATGTAAGTCAATTCCACCTAGTTGAAGGTGTGTGCAAAGTATGGTGCCCATCGGATATGCTTTGCATTGTCGATCAAGCATAAAATACTGTTTCTTCCTTAGTTTCATGCACAACCATGAAAAAACACGGTCCTAAGTGTGTTATTCAAATAAGTACTTATCGGATGGGGGCTCCACTTTGTACGCGAGTCCGTTTCAACTACATTGAGGTGCGTGCAAAGTATTGTCACCATCGGATATGCTTTGCATGGTCGATCACGCATTATACGCCATTTCTTCCCTAGTGATATGGACATCCACAAAAAAACACGCCATTAGGTGTGTTATCTGACCAAGTACTTATCGGATGGGTGTGCCTCATTGACAACATTTTAATACCATGTAGGTTGAGGCGTACAAAAAGTGTTGTACCCATCAGATATCCTTTGCATGGTTGATCGAGCATTAAATACTATTTTTGCTCTAGTGTCATGCACATCCGTAAAAAAACACGCTGCTAGGTATGTTATCCGATCAAGCACTTATGGGATGGGCGTGCCACTTTGCATGCAAGTCGATTCCACCTAGTTGAAGGTGTGTGCAAAGTACTGTGCCCGTTGGATATGCTTTGCATTGTCGATCAAGCATAAAACACCGTTTTTGCCTTAGTGTCCTGCACAACCATGAAGAAACACGGTCCTAGGTGTGTTATTCAAACAAGTACTTATCGGATGGGGGCTCCACTTTGCACGCAAGTCCGTTTCAACTACGTTGAGGTGTGTGCAAAGTATTGTCACCATCAGATATGATTTGCATGACCGATCACGCATTATACACCGTTTTTCCCCTAGTGGTATGCACATCCGCAAAAAAACACACCCTTAGGTGTGTTATCTGACCAAGTACTTAGGTGTGTTATCTGACCAAGTACTTATCGGATGGGTGTGCCTCTTTGAGAACATTTCAATACCACCTAGGTTGAGGCATACAAAAAGTGTTGTGCCCATGGGATATCCTTTGCATGGTCGATCGAGCATTAAATACTATTTTTGCTCTAGTGTCATGCACATTCGTAAAAAAAAACTATTTTTGCTCTAGTGTCATGCACATCCGTAAAAAAACACGTTGCTAGGTATGTTATCCAATTAAGCACTTATGGGATGGGCATGCCACTTTGCATGTAAGTCAATTCCACCTAGTTGAAAGTGTGTGCAAAGTATTGTGCCCATTGGATATGCTTTGCATTGTCGATCGAGCATAAAACAATGTTTTTGCCTTATTGTCATGCACAACCATGAAAAAACACCGTCCTATGTGTGTTAATCAAACAAGTACTTATCAGATGGGGACTCCAGTTTGCACACAAGTCCGTTTCAACTAGGTTGAGATGCATGCTAAGTATTGTCACCATCAGATATGATTTGCATGGTCGAGCACGCATTATAAACCATTTTTTCCCTAGTGGTATGCACATCCGCAAAAAAACACACCCTTAGGTGTGTTATCTGACCAAGTACTTATTGGATGGGTGTGCCTCTTTGAGAAAATTTCAATACCACCTATGTTAAGGGGTAGGGAAAGTATTGTGCCCATCGGATATGCTTTGCATGGACGATCGAGCATTAAAATACCATTTTTGCCTTAGTGTCATGCACATCTGTAAAAAAACACGCTGCTAGGTGTGTTATCTGATCAGGTACTTATGCGATGGGAATGCCACTTTCCATGTAAGTAAATTCCACCTGGTTGAAGCTGTGTGCAAAGTATTGTGCCCATCGGATATGCTTTGCATTGTCGATCAAGCATAAAACACCGTTTTTGCCTTTGTGTCATGCACAACCATATAAAAACACGGCCGTAGCTGTGTTATTCAAATAAGTACTTATCGGATGGGGCCTCCACTTTGCACGCAAGTCCTTTTCAACTACGTTGAGGTGCGTGCAAAGTATTGTCACCATCGGATATGCTTTGCATGGTCGATCACGCATTATACACCATTTTTTCCCTAGTGATATGGACATCCGCAAAAAAACACGCCATTAGGTGTGTTATCTGACCAAGTACTTATCGGATGGGTGTGCCTCATTAAGAACATTTCAATACCACCTAGGTTGATGTGTACAAAAAGTGTTGTGGCCATCGGATATGATTTGCATGGTCGATCACACATTGTACACCGTTTTTAACCTAGTGGTATGCACATCCGAAAAAAACATGCCCTTAGGAATGTTATCTGACCAAGTCTTATCAGATGGGTGTGCCTCTTTGAGAACATTTCAATACCACCTAGGTTGAGGTGTACGAAAAGTATTGTGCCCATCGGATATGCTTTGCATGGTCGATCGAGCATTAAATACTATTTTTGCTCTAGTGCCATGCACATCCGTTAAAATACACACTGCTGGGTGTGTTATCCGATCAAGCACTTATGCGATGGGCGTGCCACTTTGCATGTAAGTCAATTCCACCTAGTTGAAGGTTTGTGCGAAATATTGTGCCCATCGGATATGCTTTGCATTGTCGATCAAGCATAAAACACCGTTTTTGCCTTGGTGTCATTCACAACCGTATAAAAACACGGACGTAGGTGTGTTATTCAAATAAGTACTTATCGGATGGGGGCTCCACTTTGCATGCAAGTCCGTTTCAACTATGTTGAGGTGCCTGCAAAGTATTGTCACCATCGGATATGCTTTGCATGGTCGATCACGCATTATACAGCATTTTTTCCCTAGTGATATGGACATCCGCAAAACAACACGTCATTAGGTGTGTTATCTGACCAAGTACTTTTCGGATGGGTATGCTTCATTGAGAACATTTCAATATCACCTAGGTTGACATGTACGAGAAGTGTTGTGCCCATCGAATATCCTTTGCATGGTCGATCGAGCATTAAATACTATTTTTGCTCTAGCGTCATGCACATCCGTAAAAAAACATGCTGCTAGGTATGTTATCCGATCAAGCACTTATGGGATGGGCGTGCCACTTTTCATGTAAGTGAATTCCACCTAGTTAAAGGTGTGTGCAAAGTATTGTGCCCGTCGGATATGCTTTGCATTGTTGATCAAGCATAAAACACCATTTTTGCCTTAGTGTCATGCACAACCATGAAAAAACACGGTCCTAAGTGTGTTAATCAAACAAGTACTTATCGGCTGGGGGATCCAGTTTGCACGCAAGTCTGTTTCAACTAGGTTGAGATGCGTGCAAAGTATTGTCACCATCAGATATGATTTGCATAGTCGATCACGCATTATACACCGTTTTTTCCCTAGTGGTATGCACATCCGCAAAAAAACACGCCCTTAGGTGTGGTATCTGACCAAGTACTTATCGGATGGGTGTGCCTCTTTGACAACATTTCAATACCACCTAGGTTAAGGTTTAGGAAAAGTATTGTGCCCATCGGATATGCTTTGCATGGTTGATTGAGCATTAAATACCATTTTTGCCTTAGTGTCATGCACATCCGTAAAAAAACACGCTGCTAGGTGTGTTATCCGATCAAGTACTTATGTGATGGGAATGCCACTCTGCATGTAAGTCAATTCCACCTAGTTGAAGGTGTGTGCAAAGTATTGTGCCCATCGAATATGCTTTGCATTGTCGATCAAGCATAAAACACCATTTTTGCCTTTGTCTCATGCACAACCATATAAAAACACAGCCGTAGGTGTGTTATTCAAATAAGTACTTATCGGATGGGGGCTCCACTTTGCACACAAGTCTGTTTCAACTACATTGAGGTGCGTGCAAAGTATTGTCACCATCGGATATGCTTTGCAAGGTCGATCACGCATTATACACCATTATACACCATTTTTTCCCTAGTGATATGGACATCCATAAAAAAACACGCCATTAGGTGTGTTATCTGACCAAGTACTTATCGAATGGGTGTGCCTCATAGAGAACATTTCAATACCACCTAGGTTGAGGTGTACGAAAGTGTTGTGCCCATCGGATATCCTTTGCATTGTCGATCAAGCATTAAATTACTATTTTTGCTCGTGTCATGCACATCCGTAAAAAAACACGCTGCTAGGTATGTTATCCGATCAAGCACTTATGGGATGGGCGTGCCACTTTGCATGTAAGTCAATTCCACCTAGTTGAAGGTGTGTGCAAAGTATTGTGCCCATCGGATATGCTTTGCATTGTTGATCAAGCATATAACACCGTTTTTGCCTTAGTGTCATGCACAACCATGAAAAAACACGGTCCTAGGTGTGTTATTCAAACAAGAACTTATCGGACGGGGGCTACACTTTGCACGCAAGTCTATTTCAACTATTTTGAGGTGTGTGCAAAGTATTGTCACCATCGGATAAGATTTGCATGGTCGATCATGCATTATACATCGTTTTTTCCCTAGTGGTATGCACATCCACAAAAAAACACGCCCTTAGGTGTGTTATCTGACCAAGTACTTATCGGATGGGTGTGCCTCTTTGAGAAAATTTCAATACCACCTAGGTTGAGGTGTAGGAAAAGTATTGTGCCCATCGGATATCCTTTGCATGGTCGATCGAGCATTAAATACTCTTTTTGCTCTAGTGTCATGCACATTTATAAAAAAAACATGCTGCTAGGTATGTTATCCGATCAAGCACTTATGGGATGGGTGTGCCACTTTGCATGTAAGTGGATTCCACCTAGTTGAAGGTGTGTGCAAAGTATTGTGCCCATCGGATATGCTTTTCATTGTCGAACAAGCATTAAACATTGTTTTGGCCTTAGTGTCATGCACAATCGTCAAAAAACGCGGTCCTAGATGTGTTATTCAACTAAGTACTTATGGGATGGGCACGCCACTTTGCATGTAAGTAAATAATACCTAGGTTGAGATGTGTGCAAAGTAGTGTGATGATCGCATATGCGTTGCATTGTGGATTAAGCATAAATCAGCGTTTTTGCCTTAGTGTCATGGACAACAACCAATAAAAAACATGGTCCTAGGTGTGATATTCTAAAAAGTACTTATTGAATGGGCGTTCCACTTTGCATGGAATACCATACCACCGCTTTTGAGGCACGTGCAAAGTATTGTGCCCATCGGATATGCTTTACATGGTAGATTGAGTATTAAATAGCGTTTTTGGCCTTGGTGTCATGTACAACGGTCAAAAAACACAATCGTAGGTGTATTTTTCAAACAAGTACTTATCGGATGGGGATGCCACTTTGCACACTAGTCAATACTGCCTAGTTTTAGGAACGTGCAAAGTCTTGTGTCCATTGGATATGCTTTGCATAGTCGATCTCACATGATACACCATTTTGTTCCTAGTGTTATGCACAATCGTCATAAAATACGTTTGGAGGTGTGTTATCCGAACAAGTACTTATGGGATGGGTGCACCACTTTGTATGCAAGTCAATAAGACCTAGGTTGAGGCATGTACAAAGTTTTGTGTCCATCGGAGAAATGTAGATGCGATAATATTAGAAAATTCTCGGTATGTGTATATGTGTGTGTGTGTGGCAAACAATTTTGATACAAAGTAAACACCTAGTGCACAAATTATGCACTTCATACCTTGAGTAAATAAGCTTGTTGATGAGGATAAATATGCCCTTGAATAAAAGCATAGTTGTTGTATGACCACAATAGGATCGCTTTGACACCTGTGATTTTGCCCACATGTAAGTTTGCAAATAGTATAAAAAATCATATAATAATATATAAATAGTTTGCAAATGTGTATAGCAAGTGAGTAATGGGAAGTGGAAGTGGGAGTGAGGAGGGAGGAGTGGAATGGGAGAGGGAAGTAATAGGGGTGTATGATAATAAGTATAAAAAATAGTATAATAATATATTAATAGTTTTCAAATGGCAAGTGAGTAATGGGAAGTGGAAGTGAGAGTGGGGAGGGAAGAATGGAATGGGAGAGGGGAAGGTAATAGGGGAGTAGGATAATAAGGGAGTGAAATGAGTGAGGGAGTTAATAGGGGATGAAAAAGAGGAGGGTGAGATGGGGAAATATGGGATTTTGGGAAATAGGAGTATGGGACGTGGTGGAAATGTGGGATGGGAGTGGTGGCAATGGGGAGGAAGAAGAAATGGATGGATGGGGAGAGGGCTAATGGAAGATTGGGATGAGGGATGGGGGTCCAATGGGAGAGGGGGAGTAATGGGAGCCAATGGGGGAGGGGATAAATGAAAAGCCAATAGGAGAGAGGGGAGGAATGGAAAGCCAATAGGAGAGGAGAAGGAAAACCTAATTTCTCTTATATATAGTCTTCCTTCTTCATTCATTCTCCCCTCATTTCATTCATTGAAGCAAGAAAGCAAGGACGATCACGAGAGCAAGGAAGGAAGAGCAAGAAAGCAAGAAAGAGCAAACTTACAAACTTTTTCCAGGTACTTGCAAATTTTTTTGATTAATTCTTTATCTAGATTTTTTTTTAAAATTTGAAGAGAGAGGAACTAGAGAGAGATAGGTTGAGGGGAGGAGAAGAAGAGGATGGAGGGGCTGGAGGGAAGGGAGGAGGAAGGGAGCGAGAGGCTGGGGCTGAGTAGAGGGGGGAAAGGAGGAGGGAAGGTGGGCGGGGGGGGAAGGGGGGGGACTGGGTCTCCCCTGGAGGGGGGAAGGGGGGAGGGGGAAGGGGGGAGGGGAGGGGGGGCTAGCGGAAGGGGAGGAGGGGGGGGGGGACTGGCGGGGGGGAAGGGGGGAGGGGGGGGCTGGCGGTGGGGAGGGGGGGGAAGGGGGGAGTGGGGAAGGGGGGGCAGGTTGAAGGGGGGGGAGAGGAAAGGGGGTGGGAGGGGTTGGCGGCCGTGGCCGCCGGCGGCCCGGGGGAAGGGGGGGGAGGAGGGCTGGGGAAAAGGGGGGGGGGGGAGGGCTGAGAGGGGGGGGGCTGGGGGAAGGGCTGAGGGGGGGGGTTGGGGGGCTGGCGGCCGCGGCCGCCCGCGGGGAGGGGGGTGGGTGGGGGTGAAGGGGGGGGGGGGAGGGGGTGGGAGGGGTGAAGGGGGTGGGAGGGGCTGGCAGCCACGGCCGCCAGCCTGGGGGAAGGGGGGGAGGGGGGGGGGGAAGAGGGGGGGGAGGGCTGAGAGGGGGGGGGCTGGGGGGCCGCGAAGGGGGGGTGGGGAAGAGGGGGGGGGAGGGCTGAGAAGGGGGGCTAGCAACCGCGGCCGCCAGCTTGGAGGAAGGGGGGAGGGGGGGGAGAGGGGGTGGGGAAAGGGGGGGGGAGGGCTGAGAGGGGGAAGGGGGGAGGGGGGGAGAGGGGGCGGGGAAAGGGGGGGCTGGGGGCCCACGAAGGGGGGTGGGGAAGAGGGGGGGGAGGGCTGAGAGGGGGGGGGCTGGTAGCCACGGCCGCCAGCCCAGGGGAAGGGGGGAGGGGGGGGAGAGGGGGCGGGGGAGGGGGAGGGGGGTGGCAGGGGTGAAGGGGGGGAGGAGGAAGGGGGTGGGGTGTGAGAGGGGGGGTGGGGGCTGGCGGCCGCGGGGGAAGGGGGGAGGGGGGGGAGAGGGGGCGGGGAAGGGGGGGGCGGGGGTGAACGGGGGGAGGGGGAAGGGGGTGGGGTGCAAGAGGGGGGGTGCAAGGGGGGGAAGGCTAGCGACCGCGATCACTAGCCCTTGGAGGGGGAAGGGGGTGGGGTGCGAGAGGGGGGGTGTGAGGGGGTGCGAGAGGGGGGGGAGGCTGGCGACCGCAGTCGCCAGCCCGTGGAGAGGGAAGGGGGTGGGGTGCGAGAGGGGGGGGAGGCTAGCGACCGCGGTCGCCAGACCATGGAGGGGGGGCAGGGGTGAAGGGGCAGGAGGGGGACGGGGGTGCGAGGGGGGTGGTGGAAGGGGGGGTGGAGGGGAAAGGGGGGAGAGGGGGGGTGGGGAGTGGGTCGGGAAAGGGGGGAGGGGGGGGCTAGGGAGTGGGTCGGGAAAGGGGGAAGGGGGTGCAAGGGGGGTCGAGAAAGGGGGGAGGGGGGCTGGCGGCCGCGGCCACCAGCCCGGGGGAAGGGGGGAGGGGGGCAGGGGGGAAGGGGGCAGGAAGGGGGTGGGACGGCGGGGGAGGAAGGGGGTAGGGGGGGCTGGCGGCCACGACCGCTAGCCATGGGGAAGGGGGGTGGAGGGGGAAGGGGGTGGGAAAGGGGGTAGGGGGAAAAGGGGGTAGGGGAGGAAGGGGGTAGGGGGGGTTAAGGGGGGCTGGCGGCCACGGCCGCCAGCCCTGGGGAAGGGGGGAAGGGGGGGTGGAGGGCGAAGGGGGTGGGACGGGGGCCGAGGGGAAAGGGGGTAGGGGGGGAAAGGGGGTGGGACAGGGGTGGGGGGGCAAAGGGGGTAGGGGGGGGAAGGGGGGAGGCGGGGGGGGGGGAAAAGGGGGGGGGAGGGGGAAAGGGGGGGCAGAGGGGGAAGGGGAGGGGGGCAGCGGGAGGGGAGGGGTCGAGGGGGGGAGCGGTTTTGGCGACAGAGGGAGGGGAGGGGAGGGGAGGGGAGGAGGGGAGGGCGGGGGGTTGAGGGAGGGAGGGGTTTTGGCAACGGAGGGAGGGGAGGGGAGGGGAAGAGAGAGGAGGGGAGGAGGGGAGGGCGGCGGTCGAGGGAGGGAGGGAGGGAGGGGAGCGGAAGGAGAGAGAGGAGAGAGAGAGGGAGAGGAGAGGAGGGAGCAGAAGGAGAGAGAGGGGAGAGGAGGATTTGACTTACTATCACGAGCAAGAGCGACAAATAAGATTTGACTTACGAGAAGAATGAAAAGGACTTACGAGAAGAAAGTATTGAGAAGAATGTTGAAGAAAGTATCAAGAAGAATGTTGAACACAAATTTGAATTCAAAAGGAACGTACGAGAAGAAAGTATGAGAAGAATGTTGAAGACAAATTTGAATTCAAATTTATAATGAATTCAAATTTCCCTCTCTTTTTTGAAAATTCAAATTTATGCGTAGGAGGAGTGGGCTAGTTTTTCTTATATATACTTTTCTTTCCATTCATTCATTCTAACTCTCTCCTCATTTCATTGAAGCAACCAAGAGCGGAAGAGAAAGGATAAGCGGAGCCTTACTTTTTTCACTTTTTCTAGGTACTTGCATTCTTTTTCATTCGTCTTGTAATTCTTTTTCTTTACTTACATTTCTTTTTCAATTAGTTTCTTGTTAAAGGTTTTGAGTTCTATTTCTTAAAATTCGTCTTGTAATTATTTTTCTTTACTTACAATTCTTTTTCAATTAGTTTATTATTAAAGTTTTTGAGGAGGGGGGTCTTTTAGAAGGCATTACAATTATTTTTAAATTAGTTTCTTATTTGAGTTTTTGAGTTCTATTTTAATTATTTTTTTATTTATATTTGAGTTTGTAAATTTGAGAAATGAGAGAATAGGGAGGGAGAGAAAGAGAGAGGAGAGAGGAGAGAGGGAAAGAGAGAAATTAATTGAGAGAAGAGGGGCTCTTGGTGGCTATGGCCGCCAAGAGAGAGGGAGAGGGAAAGAGAGAGAGAGATTCACAGAGAGAAGAGGGGCTCCTTAAATGAGAGAGAAGAGTAGGGAGGGAAAGAAAGAGAGAGGAGAGAGGGGGAGAGAGATTAAGAGAGAGAAGAGGGTCTCCTGGGGGCCGTGGCTGCTTGAGGGAGGGAGAGAGTAGGGAGAGAGAGGGAGAGAGAGAGAAAGAGAGAGAGGGAGAGAGAGAAAGAGAGAGAGAAGGAAAGAGAGAGAGGGAGAGAGAGAGAAAGAGAGAGAGGGAGAGAGAGGGAGAGAGAGAGATGTTTATCAGAATGAAACATGGCGAGAGGAGAGAGGGAAAGAGAGAAATTAAGAGAGAGAAGAGGGGCACTTCAGGGCCGTGGCCGCCAAAGGGAGAGAGAGAATGAGAAATGAGAGAGAAGAGTAGGGAGAGAGAGAGAGAAGAGAGTCTCCTCGCAGCAATGAGAGAGAACAGTAGGGAGGGAAAGAAAGAGAGGGAGGGAGAGGGAGAGAGAGAGAGACAAGAGAAGAGGGAGACTTAGGGAGAGAGAAAGAGAGAGAGGGAGAGAGAGAGAGAGAGAAAGAGAGAGAGGGAGAGAGAGGGAATGAAACTTCTCTGCTAGAAGAGTAGGGAGGGAAAGAAAGAGAGGGAGGGAGAGGGAGAGAGAGAGAGAGAGAGAAGAGAAGAGGGATACTTAGGGAGAGAGAAAGAGAGAGAGGGAGAGAGAGAGAGAGAGGGAGAGAGAGAGAGAGAGAGAGAGAGAGAGAGAGAGAGAAAGAGAGAGAGGGAGAGAGAGGAAGGAATGAAACTTCTGTGCTAGAGGGAGGGAGAGGGAGAGAGAGAATAAGTGGGATGAGGATAGAGAGGCAAACACATAAGAGTTGTCAGAGAGAGAGAGAGAGAGAGAGAGAGAGATTAAGAGAGAGAATGAGGTGTCTTGACTATGGCTACAGAGAGATTTAGGAGTCAAGAGAGAGAGAGAGAAAAAGTAAAGAGAGTTTTATATATTTACATGTTTTATATTATACTTTTAAAAAATTATAAAAGAGTGAATTTATGGTTTGTTTTGAAGGTGAGATAATATTTTTATATATATTCATCTTTTAAATTGAAAAATGTTAACTTTTCTTTAGATACTTGTTCTTCATTTATCTCACATGCAGGTTTAGCCTCTACATCACAACCCCTTCTTTTGCATATTTAAGCCTGTTAAACCCCAACACATTAAAACGAACACAGAAAAAGAAATTATTTATTGCTTTTCTTCGCTTCAACGGTTGGTTTAGCATAGTTTAGCATAGATTAGATTGCCTTAGAGGAGAGACAATTCTCCAAGTTGCCAATCGAAGCCATGCTCAAATTTTTCTAACTAGTTCCTAATCGTTGTCAGTCCCTTCGCTCACATGCGGTTTAACACTCATAACATGCTATTAAATAAGACCTTTTACCATTTACCAAGAAGTTTATCAGTGGGCAGATTGCATGAGTAGATATCAGTGGACAGATTACATATATCGGTGGATAGATTACATGTCATGGGACATATTGGAGCTTGATGATTATTGGTTATTTTTATTGCATTTGTATAAATATTTAAGCTCCTTTATTGTCATAAAAACCCTTGTAAAGCCTTCTATGCTATTTTTTACATTTTTTGTCATATGAAGCGCCTTGTAATAAACCCAACCATCCCGACCATTCACTATTTAACAAGTATTAGTGGGATGCATAAGTGGATATCAGTGGAACAGTTTTTAGTGGGTAGATTGCATCACTTAGGTATCAGTGCACAGATATCAATGGATGGACAGATTACATGTCATCACGAAGATTGAAGCTTTATGACTAGAGGGAAAATCAATGGATGGACAGATTACATGTCTTCACGAAGATTGAAGCTTTATCACTAGACGACATTTTATATTACTTGTAAAGCTTTATTGGCTAATTTTTTTACATTTGTACAAATATTTAAGCCTTGTAAAGCCTTTTAGGCTATTACCCACATTTATTGCCATATGAAGCCTTGTAAAGCCTTTTGGGCTATTTCCCACATTTATTGTATCAAGGGTTGTATATTGTACTTTACTTCTATGTATCTAAATTCTTCATTATCTTTTCTTGTAGGATTATGGAGCAATCAACTAATGTGATGGCTATCCTAAATGACTCTGAGATCAGAGAATGGGTTTCTGATGTCACTTTGAATTTCAAAGGAAAGGAATATAGCCCCAATGGCTTTTGTAGGTGGACTCGATATCACATGGGCAGAAGAGCTTGGTTTCTTCATCAAAAGGAAAAGAGACTCTTTCTACTTATGTCAAAAAGGGAGTTCAATGGTGTTGAAGATCCATGGGATGCTACTTTCTTCAAAAAAGATATGACTTCAAGCCTTGTGGTAGGCATAATAATACAGCGAAAAGACACCTTTGTGGATATTTTAACAAAGAGTTCAGATCCTGAAGTTGGCGGTATTTATTTTATTGTGTCAAGGAGAGACTCAAAGACCTTTGTGATGCCTCCTCCTCAACCATCAAAGTTTCCAGAGCTGCAAAGTGCATTGGAGACTCTTTCATATACTTGGGAGCAATTTCCTAGTGTGGTGGCAAAAAGGATGCATGCAAAGATAATGTTTGAGTACTTTTAGGATGCAGAATATGCTCCTCATATTCAAGGATCTTCACATGAAGGAGATCAAAAAGCTCAGACTTCGATGCAAGGACAAGAAGAACAGGCACACTGTCATAAATGTATAGAACATGAGCACAAACTTCTAGAGCAAGAAATGGTGGATGTAACTAAGGATGATGAAAAACAAGCCTTGAGTGCACGGGAATTAAAAAAAATTGAAGAAGATCAAGGTTGATCCACTGCAGTTATGCTAGAAGCTCTTGCTAGCAAACCACGACGTGAAATGCAAAAGGCTAGTACTGCAAGAGCCATGATTCCAAGCAGTAAAAAAAGATATCATCCCACTGTAAAGAGAGATAATGTGGATGAAAAATGGTTAAAAGAAGAGAAAGATGAAGAAGACTCAGAACCCGAGGCTGAAGATGATCAGGATGAACTCACATCAATCAAAAATCTTAATCTGTGTCTTAATGAAGCAGTTACAGATGATGATGTGGGATATATCTGGGGTCAAAGGACGTGGTTTGTGAATGCCAAAGATGTGGAAGCTGCAGATCTCTTTACTAATAGCCGAAGCCTTGATATATTCTATGCAATGCAAATATATGAGGCTTTGAGAGATGGTAAGAAACCTGTGGCAAGCAATGTGGTCTTGCGTCCAATAATGTTTTGTCCAACCAAAAATAGTTTTCTAGATCAAATAACATTTACAGGGCCTACACATTTTGAGGAAACCTTCAGTTGATTCTTTAAAGACACTCTTAAAAATATTCCACATGAACAAGGCGAAGAGGCACAAGGTGAGAATATGCTAAAGGAAGTAAAGAAGGAATTCCTCCTTCATTGCAGATTCCAGCCCATTGATGGTCAACATTGGGCTTATGCTTGTAATCAGATTGCAAGGGAAGCAAAGGAGGGCAAAAGACTCAGTCCAAAACAATTTGCAAAGATAAGTTCATTCCATTATTATCCTGCAACAATCTATATATTCAAGCATGAGATCAAGTATTTGATTGAGTCCGAAAGACTTAATCATTATGTCCATGGAAAGCATAAGATATCCTCAACATCAGAGGTCTTACAGAAGGCAAGGGTTATATGGACAACATTTGGTTCTCCAAATCCTGATTTGAAGCGAAAGGTCACAAAAGCAGACGCCGACACACACACAAACTTCTATACTTCTTTGAGTGCAGTTGTGCCTAGGGGAACTCAAGAGTGAGAAAAAAGTATGACAAGCCTCAAGGTGGTGAGGGACAGATATGCCGACTACACTTCTATCATATTTCGTCCTGTTGAAGTGTTCAATGAGATGCTTGAAACGTGCATTGCTTGTGAGTGTGGACAGTTGACCTATGAAGCTCCTTTGTTTATCTCTAGCAAGTCAAAGGTAATGGATAAGAAGGAGTTGACGGCAAGGATGTGGAGGCCTATAAAGTACTTACCTGACAAGTATGCATCCATGGCAGCACAAAAAATTTTAAAGAAAGAATGGTTTTTTGGAAAAAAAGACAAAGACCACTGCATGGAAGAATGCATCAATGTACAGGTGAGGCGTGATGCAATGCATAGTGCCATTAAGTATTTGCTATCAGAGAAACAAATTCCACTTACTCATTGTAACATTGACTATAATGTGGTGAAGCATATAGCTTCTTTGTCAATATCCAAGGTAAAGCTATGGGCAAACAGGTGGATTAAAAAGGATGAAGATGGGTCAGAAATAGTAACCTCTTATATGAGAAAAGAAATCCCACAACAGGTGGTTGCATATGTGGAAAGATTAATCAGCGAGATAAGGATGCCGACAGATATGCACCAAAGCTTTCAATTCAATATAGAGGTTACGGCAAAGTCTGGAAAGCTTGTGAACTTCAGGGGAGTCTCAAAAGATGACTTCTTCAAGAATGAATCAGCATGGGATAAGCCACAACTATTCTTTATCAATGAAGTTTCTAGCGATGATATCCATAACTTCATTGATAGAATAGTATATACCACCATTAGCAAAGTGGAAATTTGCAACATTGTCATTTTTGTTGATAAAAAAGACAAAGAAGCCATGCAGGTTACTCTAGAGCGAGCATATTCATCAGATTTGAAGATCTATAGTGGTGTTTATGTAGCAAAGAGAGGCAAGAGAGAATGTGGCATAGCGATTCAAACTCTTGAATCATTCTTTTTGTGTATGCGGAGTCCCAACCCTGATCACTTTTTACAAAAGTACATAAGAGGGAATTCAAATAATTTGAGATTGATGCTAGAAGAGCAAGATATTCCCAGGTCCATACATTATCAAAAAAACAACTATGGAAGTCCTGCAAAAAGTGGGAGTCTCTTGCTTACCATGATGGAGAATTTGCTACCGGCCGGTTGGGAGGTCACCTTGTGCAAGATGGGATATTTATTTGAGGATCTCCTCAGAAAAGGCAACTCCACAAATATTATTGAAAATAAGCATTTCATGGCTTATTTCCAGCTTCAAGTAGATCTAACCACAGGCTATGAAAAAGAGATAGACCACAAGGACACCGATGACATGGATGATTACCTTGAAGATCATAATGTCCCAGTTGATGATGATGAAAAGATGGACTTACATGACCCGTTCATAGAGAGGTTGGTGGATGAAGACAAACATGATGATGCCTTCTTTGATAATTATGGCTTGCAGGGTTATGAAAAAAGGCCACTACAACAATACTTAACGGTATGAACTCTCTATTTCTCAACTAAATACAATTTTTTAAATAAGATTTAAATTTAAAGATAATGAATCTAATATCTCATATTTGTTTACAGGCAATAGAGGGAGAAGAAATGGATGAAGTCAATACGGAGGCACTCCCTTCTACTTCAACAATGCAACCACCTCTAAATTTGATTGAAGAATCAAATTTAGCTGCATTGGATAAAATGGAGAGCTCATTTGAAGTTAGGATCATTTTGAAATGAGAACCTCAGTATTTGAGCTTTGGTAGAGAGGAGGTTTCAATCCTCTCCAATCCTTTAAAAGAGGTTAATGACAATGTTATCTTGGCCATTCTCAGGTAACGTTTGTTTATTTGTTGCTACTTCAATGAGCTAACATTTGTTTATTTATTCACAGTGTAGTTATATATCAGTTTCCTAGTGCAGAATGCAAATCAATTCTATGAGCTAACGTTTGTTTATTTCTTGGTGCAGTGTAGTTATTTCTCAACTTCCTAGTGCAGTGCAGCATCGTGTCTACATGCTCGATGCTCTCCTTTCTTCTATTCTTAGCTCTCCTCAAAAGACTATAGAAGATGTTTGTACCTGGTTAAGCCCTTTGAATTTAGATGGGGTGCGAGTCATCTTAATGCATTATCATGAGAACACCTATTTCATTAATTTTGGACTTTTTGTGTTGTTTTTGGACGAAGCCCAAAAATCCTTCCCAAATGAAAACTTTACTTTATGAAAATATCCTTTCCAAATCAAAATTTTACTTTCTAAAAAGTTTCTTCCCAAATCAAAAGTTCACTTTGTGGCACTGTCATATTCACATAAAAATATTGTTTTTTCAATCTATACTTTTGCACCAACATGCAAGAATTTGAAATAATCCTATATTAGAAATTCTAGCTATATCTAAGTTATTTGTTAATTTAATTATTTTTAATATTTTTCCTTGACGTTTTTCCTTCCCAAATCAAAAGTTCACTTTGTGGCTCTATCATATTCACATACAAATATTGTTTTTTCAATCTATACTTTTGCACCAACATGCAAGAATTTGAAATAATCCTATATTAGAAATTCTAGCTATATCTAAGTTATTTGTTAATTTAATTATTTTAAATATTTTTCCTTGACGTTTTTCGTTGACGTGATAAATTTATAAATCCATGAAAGGAGACTTAAATATTTCATGAAAATAACATTGTCACTCGGCAATATGCACAAAATTTAACAAAACTTTTAATAAATAGAAAGAAGACATGATGCCATAAGACCAAAGAGGGATAATAGCAATTGTAGCTTTATGTATATGATTACATTGAGAGACGTTGCTCTTAGCTAGAGTCTTTATATCCAAAATGATATAGATTGAACATATGTTTACAATTTAAATTGTTGCTCTTAAAGAGCCTCAATTCGTGCCATCTGCATAATTTGACACCCCATTGTCTTATTGCTCAATGTCATGACAGTCCCTTGCCAGTTGCCATCTGCATAATTTGACCTAGGCTTGTCTTGCCAAGCCTTGCCCCTTGGGTGCATTGACTCCCCATTGTCTTATTGCTCAATGCGATAGTCCCTTGCCAGGTGCCATCTGCATTAACTCCCTGTTGTCTTGCCAAGCCTTGACCCTTGGGTGACATCCAGTGCAAAATACAGGTGCCATCTGCATTAACTCCCACAAGTTATCTTGCCAAGCCTTGCCCCTTGGGTGCATTGACTCCCCATTGTCTTATTGCTCAATGTGATAGTCCCTTGCCAGGTGCCATCTGCATTAACTCCCTATTGTCTTGGCAAGCCTTGACCCTTGGGTGACATCCAGTGCATATTTTGACTCTCATTTGACATACGAGGTGATGACTCTGATTATAATTGTCTTGGATTGGCTCCTTGCCTAGTACCCAAATAAAATCCTTCTAAATCAATGGACTTCAATACAAAGCTTTAATCATGGACATTCTTCATTTGCGCTATCTCCTTCTACTTCCTCCATGGCGAGCATCCTTAAAAATTCGTGTATATGCAAAATAGTTTGCTGTGGTATTTTTATTTTTCCTTCTACCTCATATCCCATGTGCTTCTTTGATTTCTTTGCCCTTGAATGCCAAGACACTATGATTGTCTCCGTCGAAACTTGAGAGACTGCTTCATCATTTGGGACCCACTCCTTCATTATACAATTAGTATATAATGTGTTGTTATCCATATTCTCCTTCCTAGCCTTTGGCTCATACCATACCGCTGTAAATGTTGTAGCTCTCCCTTGGTCATCTCTTTGCACATCAACTACTTTTGCAACCCAAAACTTCACATTCTCATATTCATCATCCGATGGCCGAACCACAACAAAACAATCAACCTCTATATCTACTTGTGGCATAAACTCTCTCTTCTTCGGTCCACAATATAGACGTGGGAGTAATGATACAAAATCATTTTCAAAGACTGGAGCTGGGTGCAAATCGTTATGAACATTTGGCCAAAACATATTGCATTCTTCCTTGACATCCTTTGAGCCTCGCATTCTCTCAAGGTCCTTTATTAAATTTCGTGTCTTGTTAATTACAGTGGTAGTGTGTTCTCTCCAAGCAGGCTTCGAATCAGGATATCTCTGAAGCATTTCCTCTTTGTATGTAATAAATGCTTTTAATCCATCTATTTCACAATTAGACCTCTCATTAAATTCTTGTATAGGAGCCCATGTTGGATACCTTTCCTTGCTGGGAATTGAAGTTAAGAGACTGTAAGGTTCTTCAGGTTCCCATTTTGTATCATGGGAATACTGTTGCCATTGCATTACGGGTTTTTCATCTTTTAAAAAAAAACGAAAGTAGTGTGGATTGGTATGACCTGTCAATGCATCACCACCCGTTTGTATGAAAGGTAGAATGAAGCTCTTCCAATCATACATTCTTTCGAGCCTCTCACATACTGTACTTTCCTTACGACCACCAACTTGCCTGCCACATCTTCTTACCAAGTCATCTATTGTCTCCACATCCTTGCATTTAAGCTCCCTTGAGACTGTGCTAAAAACCTGATCGATATCCTCATGTGTATGCCCAACATACAAAAATCCACATTCGACCTCATTGAAGATTCGATGAGCAACTAGCATGGAGCAGAAGGCAAACATAAGTGCATTCTTATTTTCTCGCCAGCAATTATCAGCTTGTATTCTCAAAGTCGGTGGCAGGCGACCTTTTTCTGCATGTACATTGCGAATTGCCTTCATAATAGATGTTACAACTTGATTGCTATCATGTAGATGCAAGGAATCAATCCATATATCTGCAAAGAACTTAATTCCATGCACTAACACTCCACATAGATGTGTCTTTAGAAAGTGCTTTCCTTGTAATTTAGGTGGAGTGGCAACAAAACGAGGCAATGTTGTTGTATTCTGATCCATGCCATCTACAATAAGACACATGTAGTCATCAGGATGCGAAATATCTTGCTCCTTCCAAAATGCATATTTTTGTCTGGAATGTCGAATAAGGTCATGATGAGATTTTCGGTTTTTTTTGTATAATTCCCTTTGATTTGGACATGTTGCACTCTCAATCGCTCGCTTTAAATCATCACAGACATTGCACTTTGACATTTTTTGCCTCCTTGGGATTTTAACATATCCAAAGTTCTTCTTCCAAAGAGTATACAAAGTATGAGAAGAAGCTACAGCATCCCCTCTTTGCCTTTGCTTTTCTGCAATAGAGTCAAATACTTCGAGCTTTGTCAAGCCCATTGGAAGGTGCATTTCAGTGATCGCGTCACCGTTCTCGGGGGGGTCACTCATCATATGTAACCCTATCATGTGAGTTCAATAGAAGGATTTTTTTAATTTCCAAAATTTACAGAAATAAATATACATAAGGGACTATTTAAAATAGTTTTGAAAAAAATTTATAGATTTGTATAAAAAAGGGGTACATTTTATTCATGAAAAAGTTACAAATAAGGGATTTTAGAAATAGGCCTTGAACGCACGTGATATAGAATAACTTGGCATGTCCATCTGATGAGTACTTGATCGGATAACTTCTCCCACTAATAAATTAAGTACTAATTAAAAATTATAATAAATAAGTAGATTATTAAAAAGAGACTAATATTTATGTAATTGTTGCCACTGCAGCTTGCTTGCGAAGGACTCTCACAAAGGAGATGGCTATAGATTTTGTTCCAGGGATGGATGTGATTTTATGTAGCAAAAGAGAAGTAGTTGCATTTGCTACAATCCATGATAGTGATCCCAATTCACTTTGCCACTTTCGAAGACTTGGCGAAGATAAGGTAGCAGTTACTGTATCAAAGATTCTTAGCGCACATGTTGAGCTAAAGTATAAATGTGGAGATATGGAAACACTTGGAGATGTTATGCCCTACAATACATCCAAA
The DNA here is from genome assembly GCF_047967505.1 of Dipteris shenzhenensis. Lineage (NCBI taxonomy): Eukaryota > Viridiplantae > Streptophyta > Polypodiopsida > Gleicheniales > Dipteridaceae > Dipteris > Dipteris shenzhenensis. Next base: position 5,864,334 of record NC_141617.1, on the reverse strand, counting down.
AAATCATTTATAGCATGGGACAAAGATGAGACTTATGCAACAGACATTATCAAGAATACAAAGTGCACCACCTTGGATTTTACTATAGGGGACATTTTACAAATGAGATCATTTGCAAATAAGATTCTGGCAGAAGGTGAAGTATTGGGATTTGAACAAGTGGAGCAATGGTCATTTGCGCAGATGAGGATTCTAAAAGTCACTGATGATGGTATGGTTGATAACATAACATTCTTATGTGATCCCTACTATGAGGTAGGCAAGAATATGAGATGGAGCATGCAATTTTTAAACATGAGAAAGAGGCACGTGGTTTTCAATGATAAAGACAACGCATACTACAATATCAAAGGACCTAAAAAGCGTGCCCATGTGCCAGGCTCTATCACTTCAAATGTGGATGATTTCAATATACTCAATTATAGAAGTGACATCTTATCTGGAGTGGATGAGTTCATTGGTTCCAAGAAACAAAATGATTTTAGAAGCGAAGCCTTATCTGGGGTGGATGAATTCTTGCACAGTGAGAAGGGCAAAGGTTTCAATAGCGATGTCTTGTCAAGTGTGGATGAGTTCATGCATATTAACAAACCTGGAGTCAATCAAGGTTGTGGATTTGTGAAAGCCATGCAAGATGTCCCAATGAGTGATGTTCTCTCAGGAGTGGAAGAGTTTCAAGGTTCTCAATACTCTCGTAGAATATTGAATTCATTGAATGGTCCTAAGAGTATGTTAAAAATGAGGATGAGATCAACAGAGGATTATTCAGTATTTAACTTTGATTGTGATATGAACAAGGATGCAACGACCAATCATGGATGCTTGGTTACAAACAAATGTGAGGAGAAGAAGTGCATAAATACAGATAACAATGTGTACGAGGAACGAAAACGGTCATACATATGCATGAAGAGAAAGAGAATCCAGGCAGATCCACAAAAGCAACCAAAGAGGAAGAGAGTAATGAAGGAGGAGAACATGTTAAATGCATTGGGATATCTATGTTGCAAGCGAAGATGTATGCGCTTCATTGATCTTGCAGACATCAGGGAATGTAGAGGACACGTGTGGCAAAGAAGGGGAAGCGAAAGAAATGAATACCTTCTCACAAGTCTCTCTTGCTTTCTTCAGAATGGCAATAAAAGGCTAAGTTCAAGACAAAAGGTAAAACCTCTCGTAAATGGAAAAAGGATTTGCAATAAGGCATATCGCAATATTACTGGATTATCCCATGGTACATATTGGGATTTAGTCACCAAGGCAAAGGGCGGCAACAAATTTAGCATTCACGGTAATAGAGGAAGGTCCAAATCAAGAATCTCAACTGTTAGGGCAGCAGCAATTTTACAAGACTTCATACATGAAAATGCTTTGCCTCAACCCCATATATCTACCAAACTTGGTCAATCAAGCATTAAATACTATTTTTGCTCTAGTGTCATGCACATCCGTAAAAAAACATGAGCCTACTAGGTACGTTATCCAATCAAGCACTAATGGGATGCGGGTGCCACTTTGCATGTAAGTCAATTCCACCTAGTTGAGGTGTACAAAAAGTGTTGTGCCCATCGGATATGCTTTGCATGGTCCATCGAGCATTAAATACTATTTTTGCTCCTGTCATGCACATCCATAAAAAAAACACGCTGCTAGGTGTGTTATCCGATCAAGTACTTATGCGATGGGAATGCCACTTTGCATGTAAGTCAATTCCACCTAGTTGAAGGTGTGTGCAAAGTATTGTGCCCATCCAATATGCTTTGCATTGTCGATCAAGCATAACACACTATTTCTACCTTACTGTCATGCACAACCATATAAAAACACGGCCATAGGTGTGTTATTCAAATAAGTACTTATAAGATGGGGGCTCCACTTTGCACGCAAGTCTGCTTTAACTACGTTGAGGTGCGTGCAAAGTATTGTCACCATCGGATATGATTTGCATGGTCGATCACGCATTATACACCATTTTTCCCTAATGATATGCACATTCGCACAAAAACACGCCATTAGGTGTGTTATCTGACCAAGTACTTATCGGATGGGTGTGCCTCATTGAGAACATTTCAATACCACCTAGGTTGAGGCGTAAAAAAAGTTTTGTGCCCATTGGATATCCTTTGCATGGTCAATCGAGCATCAAATACTATTTTTACTCTAGTGTCATGCACATCCGTCAAAAAACACGCTGCTAGGTATGTTATATGATCAAGCACTTATGGGATGGGTGTGCCACTTTGCATGTAAGTTGATTCTACCTAGTTGAAGGTGTGTGCAAAGTATTGTGCCCATCGGATATGCTTTGCATTGTCGATCAAGCATAAAACACCATTTTTGTCTTAGTGTCATGCACATTTGTCAAAAAACGCAGTCCTAGATGTGTTATTCCGACTAGTACTTATCGGATGGGGGCTCCAGTTTGCACGCAAGTCTAATTCAACTAGGTTGAGGTGTGTGCAAAGTATTGTCACTATCGGATATGATTTGCATGGTCGATCACGCATTATACACTGTTTTTTCCCTAGTGGTATGCACATCCGCAAAAAAACACGCCCTTAGGTATGTTATCTGACCAAGTACTTATCGGATGGGTGTACCTCTTTGACAACATTTTAATACCACCTAGCTTGAGGTATAATAAAAGTATTATGCCCATCGGATATGCTTTGCATGGTCGATCGAGCATTAAATACCGTTTTTGCCTTAGTGCCATGCACATCCGTAAAAAAACACGCTGCTAGGTGTGTTATCCGATCAAGAACTTATGCGATGGGAATGCCACTTTGCATGTGAGTCAATTACACCTAGTTGAAGATGTGTGCAGAGTATCGTGCCCATCCGATATGCTTTGCATGGTTGATCCAGAAATACCATTTTTGCCTTAGTGCCATGCACATCCGTAAAAAAACACGCTGCTAGGTGTGTTATCTGATCAAGCACTTATGTGATGGGCGTGCCACTTTGCATGTAAGTCAATTACACCTAGTTGAAGGTGTGTGCAAAGTATTGTGTTCATCGGATATGCTTTGTATTGTCGATCAAGCATAACACACCGTTTTTGCCTTAGTGTCATGCACAACCATATAAAAATATGGCCATAGGTGTGATATTCAAATAAGCACTTATCAGATGGGGGATCCACTTTGCATGCAAGTTTGTTTCAACTACGTTGAGGTGCATGCAACATATTGTCACCATCGGATATGATTTGCATGGTCGATCACGCATTATACACCATTTTTTTCCTAATGATATGCACATCCGCAAAAAAACACGCCATTAGGTGTGTTATTTGACCAAGTACTTATCGGATGGGTGTGCCTCATTGAGAACATTTCAATACCACCTAGGTTGAGGCATACAAAAAGTTTTGTGCCCATCGGATATCATTTCCATGGTCGATCGAGCATTAAATACTTTTTTTACTCTAGTGTCATGCACATCCGTTAAAAAACACGCTGCTAGGTATGTTATCCGATCAAGCACTTATGGGATGGGCGTGCCACTTTGCATGTAAGTCTATTACACAAGTTTGAAGGTGTGTGCAAAGTATCGTGCCCAGTGGATATGCTTTGCATGGTCGATCGAGCATTAAATACCATTTTTGCCTTAGTGCCATGCACATCCGTAAAAAAACACGCTGCTAGGTGTGTTATCTCATCAAGCACTTATGCGATGGGCGTGCCACTTTGCATGTAAGTCAATTACACCTAGTTGAAGGTGTGTGCAAAGTATTGTGTTCATCGGATATGCTTTGCATTGTCGATCAAGCATAACACACCGTTTTTGCCTTAGTGTCATGCACAACCATATAAAAACACGGCCATAGGTGTGTTATTCAAATAAGTACTTATCAGATGGGGGCTCCACTTTGCACGCAACTCCGTTTTAACTACATTGAGGTGCGTGCAAGGTATTGTCACCATTGGATATGATTTGCATGGTCGATCATGCATTATACACCATTTTTTTCCTAATGATATGCACATCCGCAAAAATACACGCCATTAGGTGTGTTATCTGACCAAGTACTTATCGAATGGGTGTGCCTCATTGAGAACATTTCAATACCACCTAGGTTAAGGCGTAAGAAACGTTTTGTGTCCATCGGATATGCTTTGCATGGTCGATCGAGCATTAAATACTATTTTTGCTCTAGTGTCATGCACATCCGTCAAAAAACACGTTGCTAGGTATGTAATCCAATCAAGCACTTATGGGATGCGCGTGCCGCTTTTCATATAAGTCTATTCCACCTAGTTGAAGGTGTGTGCAAAGTATCGTGCCCATCGGATATGCTTTGCATGGTGGATCGAGCATTAAATACCATTTTTGCCTTAGTGCCATGCACATCCGTAAAAAAACACGCTACTAGGTGTGTTATCTGACCAATTACTTATCGGATGGGTGTGCCTCATTGCGCACATTTCAATACCACCTAGGTTGAGGCGTACGAAAAGTTTTGTGCCCATCGGATATGCTTTACATGGTCGATCGAGCATTAAATACTATTTTTGCTCTAGTGTCATGCACATCCGTCAAAAAACACGCTTCTAGGTATGTTATCCGATCAAGAACTTATGGGATGGGCGTGCCACTTTGCATGTAAGTCGATTCCACCTAGTTGAAGGTGTGTGCAAAGTATTGTGCCCATCGGATATGCTTTGCATTGTCGATCAAGCATAAGACACCGTTTTTGCCTTGGTGTCATGCACAACCATGAAAAAACACGGTCCTAGGTGTATTATTCAAACTAGTACTTATCGGATAAGGGCTCCAATTTGCATGCAAGTCCGTTTCCACTAGGTTGAGGTGTAAAGTATTGTCACCATCGGATATGATTTGCATGGTTGATCACGCATTATACACCGTTTTTTTCCTAGTGGTATGCACATCCGCAAAAAAACACGCCCTTAGGTATGTTATCTGACCAGGTACTTATCGGATGGGTGTGCCTCTTTGACAACATTTTAATACCACCTAGGTTGAGGTATGAGAAAAGTATTATGCCCATCGGATATGCTTTGCATGGTCGATCGAGCAGTAAATACCATTTTTGCCTTAGTGCCATGCACATCCGTAAAAAAACACGCTCCTAGGTGTGTTATCCGATCAAGCACTTATGCGATGGGAATGCCACTTTGCATGTAAGTCAATTCCACCTAGTTGAAAGTGTGTGCAAAGTATTGTGCCCATCAGATATCCTTTGCATGGTCAATCGAGTATTAAATACTATTTTTACTCTAGTGTCATGCACTTCCATCAAAAAACACGCTGCTAGGTATGTTATCCAATCAAGCACTTATGGGATGGGCGTGCCACTTTGCATGTAAGTCGATTCCACCTAGTTGAAGGTGTGTGCAAAGTATTGTGCCCATCGGATATGCTTTGCATTGTCGATCAAGCATAAGACACCGTTTTTGCCTTGGTGTCATGCACAACCATGAAAAAACACGGTCTTAGGTGTATTATTCAAACTAGTACTTATCAGATAAGGGCTCCAATTTGCATGCAAGTCCGTTTCCACTAGGTTGAGGTGTAAAGTATTGTCACCATCGGATATGATTTGCATGGTTGATCACGCATTATACACTGTTTTTTCCCTAGTGGTATGTACATCCGCAAAAAAACACGCCCTTAGGTATGTTATCTGACCAAGTACTTATCGGATGGGTGTGCCTCTTTGACAACATTTTAATACGACCTAAGTTGAAGTATAGGAAAAGTATTATACCCATTGGATATGCTTTGCATGGTCGATCGAGCATTAAATACCATTTTTGCCTTAGTGCCATGCACATCCGTAAAAAAACACGCTGCTAGGTGTGTTATCCGATCAAGCACTTATGCGATGGGAATGCCACTTTGCATGTAAGTCAATTCCACCTAGTTGAAGGTGTGTGCAAAGTATCGTGCCAATCGGATATGCTTTGCATGGTCGATCGAGCATTAAATACCATTTTTGCCTTAGTGCCATGCACATCCGTAAAAAAACACACTTCTACGTGTGTTATCTGATCAAGCACTTATGCGATGGGCGTGCCACTTTTCATGTAAGTCAATTCCACCTAGTTGAAGGTGTGTGCAAAGTATTGTGCCCATCGGATATGCTTTGCATGGTCGATCGACCATTAAATACTATTTTTGCTCTAGTTTCATGCACATCCGTTAAAAAACACGCTGATAGGTATGTTATCCAATCAAGCACTTATGGGATGGGCGTGCCGCTTTGCATGTAAGTCAATTCCACCTAGTTAAAGGTATGTGCAAAGTATTGTGCCCATCGGATATGCTTTGCATGGTTGATCGAGCATTAAATACCATTTTTGCCTTAGTGCCATGCACATCCGTAAAAAAACACGCTGCTAGGTGTGTTATCTGATCAAGAACTTATGCGATGGGCGTGCCACTTTGCATGTAAGTTAATTCCACCTAGTTGAAGGTGTGTGCAAAGTATTGTGCCCATCGGATATGCTTTGCATTGTCGATCAAGCATAACACACTGTTTTTGCCTTAGTGTCATGCACAACCATATAAAAACACGGCCATAGGTGTGTTATTCAAATAAATACTTATTAGATGGGGCCTCCAATTTGCACGCAAGTCCTCTTTAACTACGTTGAGGTGCGTGCAAAGTATTGTCACCATCGAATATGATTTACATAGTCGATCACGCATTATACACCGTTTTTTCCCTAGTGGTATGCACATTCGCAAAAAAACACGCCCTTAGGTATGTTATCTGACCAAGTACTTATCGGATCGGTGTGCCTCTTTGACAACATTTTAATACAACCTAAGTTGAGGTATAGGTAAAGTATTATGCCCATCGGATATGCTTTGCATGGTCGATCGAGCATTAAATACAATTTTTGCCTTAGTGCCATGCACATCCGTAAAAAAACACGCTGCTAGGTGTGTTATCCGATCAAGCACTTATGCGATGGGAATGCCACTTTGCATGTAAGTCAATTCCACTTAGTTGAAGGTGTGTGCAAAGTATCGTGCCCATCAGATATGCTTTGCATGGTCGATCGAGCATTAAATTCCATTTTTGCCTTAGTGCCATGCACATTCGTAAAAAAACACGCTGCTAGGTGTGTTATCTGATCAAGCACTTATGCGATGGGCTTGCCACTTTGCATGTAAGTCAATTCCACCTAGTTAAAGGTATGTGCAAAGTATTGTGTCCATCGGATATGCTTTGCATGGTGGATCGAGCATTAAATACCATTTTTGCCTTAGTGCCATGCACATCCGTAAAAAAACACGCTGCTAGGTGTGTTATCTGATCAAGCACTTATGCGATGGGCGTGCCACTTTGCATGTAAGTTAATTCCACCTATTTGAAGGTGCGTGCAAAGGATTGTGCCCATAGGATATGCTTTGCATTGTCGATCAAGCATAACACACTATTTTTGCCTTAGTGTCATGCACAACCATATAAAAACACGGCCATAGGTGTGTTATTCAAATAAATACTTATCAGATGGGGCCTCCACTTTGCACGCAAGTCGGTTTTAACTACATTGAGGTGCGTGCAAAGTATTGTCACCATCGGATATGATTTACATGGTCGATCACGCATTATACACCGTTTTTTCCCTAGTGGTATGCACATTCGCAAAAAAACACGCCCTTAGGTATGTTATCTGACCAATTACTTATCGGATGGGTGTGCCTCTTTGACAACATTTTAATACAACCTAAGTTGAGGTATAGGTAAAGTATTATGCCCATCGGATATGCTTTGCATGGTCGATCGAGCATTAAATACAATTTTTGCCTTAGTGCCATGCACATCCGTAAAAAAACACGCTGCTAGGTGTGTTATCCGATCAAGCACTTATGCGATGGGAATGCCACTTTGCATGTAAGTCAATTCCACTTAGTTGAAGGTGTGTGCAAAGTATCGTGCCCATCGGATATGCTTTGCATGGTCGATCGAGCATTAAATTCCATTTTTGCCTTAGTGCCATGCACATCCGTAAAAAAACACGCTGCTAGGTGTGTTATCCGATCAAGCACTTATGCGATGGGAATGCCACTTTGCATGTAAGTCAATTCCACTTAGTTGAAGGTGTGTGCAAAGTATCGTGCCCATCGGATATGCTTTGCATGGTCGATCGAGCATTAAATTCCATTTTTGCCTTAGTGCCATGCACATCCGTAAAAAAACACGCTGCTAGGTGTGTTATCCGATCAAGCACTTATGCGATGGGAATGCCACTTTGCATGTAAGTCAATTCCACTTATTTGAAAGTGTGTGCAAAGTATCGTGCCCATCGGATATGCTTTGCATGGTCGATCAAGCATTAAATTCCATTTTTGCCTTAGTGCCATGCACATCCGTAAAAAAACATGCTGCTAGGTGTGTTATCTGATCAAGCACTTATGCGATGGGCGTGCCACTTTTCATGTAAGTCAATTCCACCTAGTTAAAGGTATGTGCAAAGTATTGTGCCCATCGGATATGCTTTGCATGGTTGATCGAGCATTAAATACCATTTTTGCCTTAGTGCCATGCACATCCGTAAAAAAACACGCTGCTAGGTGTGTTATCTAATCAAGCACTTATGCGATGGGCGTGCCACTTTTCATGTAAGTTAATTCCACCTAGTTGAAGGTGTGTGCAAAGTATTGTGCCCATCGGATATGCTTTGCATTGTCGATCAAGCATAACACACTGTTTTTGCCTTAGTGTCATGCACAACCATATAAAAACACGGCCATAGGTGTGTTATTCAAATAAATACTTATCAGATGGGGCCTCCACTTTGCACGCAAGTCCGTTTTAACTACGTTGAGGTGCGTGCAAAGTATTGTCACCATCGGATATGATTTACATGGTCGATCACGCATTATACATCATTTTTTCCCTAATGATATGCACATTCGCAAAAAAACACGCCATTAGGTGTTATCTGACCAAGTACTTATCGGATGGGTGTGCCTCATTGAGAACATTTCAATACCACCTAGGTTGAGGTGTACGAAAAGTTTTGTGCCCATAGGATATCCTTTGCATGGTCGATCGAGCATTAAATACTATTTTTACTCTAGTGTCATGCACATCCGTCAAAAAACACGTTTCTAGGTATGTTATAGGATCAAGCACTTATGGGATGGGCATGCCACTTTGCATGTAAGTCGATTCTACCTAGTTGAAGGTGTGTGCAAAGTATTGTGCCCATCGGATATGCTTTGCATTGTCGATCAAGCATAAAACACCGTTTTTATCTTAGTGTCATGCACATTCGTAAAAAAACGGAGTCCTAGATGTGTTATTCAAACTAGTACTTATCGGATGGGGGCTCTAGTTTGCACGCAAGTCCGTTTCATCTAGTTTGAGGTGTGTGCAAAGTATTGTCACCTTTGGATATGATTTGCATGGTTGATCAAGCATAACACACCGTTTTTGCCTTAGTGTCATGCACAACCATATAAAAACACGGCCATAGGTGTGTTATTCAAATAAGTACTTATCAGATGGGGGCTCCACTTTGCACGCAAGTCCTTTTTAACTACATTGAGGTGCGTGCAAAGTATTGTCACCATCGGATATGATTTGCATGGTCGATCATGCATTATACACCATTTTTTCCCTAGTGGTATGCACATCCGCAAAAAAACACGCCCTTGGGTATGTTATCTGACCAAGTACTTATCGGATGGATGTGCCTCTTTGACAACATTTTAATAACAACTAGGTTGAGGTATAGGAAAAGTATTATGCCCATCGGATATGCTTTGCATGGTCGATCGAGCATTAAATACCATTTTTGCCTTAGTGCCATGCACATCCGTAAAAAAACACGCTGCTAGGTGTGTTATGCGATCAAGCACTTATGCGATGGGAATGCCACTTTGCATGTAAGTCAATTCCACCTAGTTGAAGGTGTGTGCAAAGTATCGTGCCCATCGGATATGCTTTGCATGGTCGATCGAGCATTAAATTCCATTTTTGCCTTAGTGCCATGCACATTCGTAAAAAAACACACTGCTAGGTGTGTTATCTGATCAAGCACTTATGCGCTGGGCGTGCCACTTTGCATGTAAGTCAATTAGACCTAGTTGAAGGTGTGTGCAAAGTATCGTGCCCATCGGATATGCTTTGCATTGTCGATCAAGCATAACACACCGTTTTTGCCTTAGTGTCATGCACAACCATATAAAAACACGGCCATAGGTGTGTTATTCAAATAAATATTTATCATATGGGGGCTCCACTTTGCACGCAAGTCCGTTTTAACTACGTTGAGGTGCATGCAAAGTATTGTCACCATCGGATATGATTTGCATGGTCGATCACACATTGTACATCATTTTTTTCCTAATGACATGCACATTCGCAAAAAAACACGCCATTAGGTGTGTTATCTGACCAAGTACTTATCGGATGGGTGTGCCTCATTGAGAACATTTCAATACCACCTAGGTTGAGGCGTACGAAAAGCTTTGTGCCCATCGGATATCCTTTGCATGGTCTATCGAGCATTAAATACTATTTTTACTCTAGTGTCATGCACATCCGTCAAAAAACACGTTTCTAGGTATGTTATAGGATCAAGCACTTATGGGATGGGCATGCCACTTTGCATGTAAGTCGATTCTACCTAGTTGAAGGTGTGTGCAAAGTATTGTGCCCATCGGATATGCTTTGCATTGTCGATCAAGCATAAAACACCATTATTGCCTTAGTGTCATGCACAATCGTCAAAAAACACGATCGTAGGTGTATTTTTCAAACAAGTACTTATCGGATGGGGATGCCACTTTGCACACAAGTCAATACTGCCTAGGTTGAGGAACGTGTAAAGTCTTGTGTCCATTGGATATGCTTTGCATAGTCTGTCTCACATGATATACCATTTTGTTGCTAGTGTTATGCACAATCGTCATAAAATACATAGGAGGTGTGTTATCCGAACAAGTACTTATGAGATGGGTGCACCACTTTGTATGCAAGTCAATAAGACCTAGGTTGAGGAGTGTACAAAGTTTTGTGCCCATTGGAGAAATGTAGATGCGATAATATTAGAAAATTCTCGGTATATGTATATGTGTGTGTGTGTGTGGCAAACAATTTTGGCACAAAGTAAACACCTAGTGCACAAATTATGCACTTCATACCTTGAGTAAATAAGCTTGTTGATGAGGATAAATATGCCCTTGAATAAAAGCACAGTTGTTGTATGACCACAATAGGATCGCTTTGACACCTGTGATTTTGCCCATATGTAGTTTACAAATAGTATAAAAAATCATGTAATAATATATTAATAGTTTGCAAATGTGTATAGCAAGTGAGTAATGGGAAGTGGAAGTGGGAATGAGGAGGGAGGAGTGGAATAGGATAGGGAAGTAATAAGGGTGTATGATAATAATTATAAAAAATAGTATAATAATATATTAATAGTTTTTAAATGGCAAGTGAGTAATGGGAAGTGGAAGAAAGAGTGGGGAGGGAAGAATGGAATGGGAGAGGGGAAGGTAATAGGGGAGTAGGCTAATAAGGGAGTGAAATGAGTGAGGAAGTTAATAGGGGATGAAAAAGAGGAGGGTGAGATGGGGAAATATGGGATTTTGGAAAATGGGAGGAGTATGGGACGTGGTGGAAATGTGGGATGGGAGTGGTGGCAATGGGGAGGAAGAAGAAATGGATGGATGGGAGGAGGGCTAATGGATGAGGGATGGGGGTTCAATAGGAGAGGGGGAGTAATGGGAGCCAATGGGAGAGGAGATAAATGAAAAGCCAATAGGAGAGAGGGGAGGAATGGAAAGCCAATAGGAGAGGAGGAGGAAAACCTAATTTTTCTTATATATAGTCTTCCTTCATTCATTCATTCTCCCCTCATTTCATTCAAGCAAGAAAGCAAGGACGATCAAGAGAGCAAGGAAGGAAGAGCAAGAAAGCAAGAAAGAGCAAACTTACAAACTGTTTCCAGGTACTTGCAAACTTTTTTTTCTAGTTTCTTTTTTAAAATTTGAAGAGAGAGAAACTAGAGAGAGAAAGGTTCAGGGGAGGGGAGGGAGGGGAGGGAGGAGGAAGGGAGGGGAGGAAGAGGGTGGGATGGGAGGGAGGAGGAAGGGAGGGGAAGAAGGGGCGAAGAGGGAGGTGGGTGGGAGGGAAGGGGGTGGGAGGGGAGGCTGGCGCGGCGGGTGGGAGGGAAGCGGGTGGGTGGGGAGGGGGGCTAAGAGGAGGAGGGGGGAGCGGCTGAGAGGGGGAGGGGGGGGCGCGGCTGAGAGGAGGGGGGAGCGGCTGAGAGGGGGAGGGAGGGGGGGCGCGGCTGAGAGGGGGAGGGGGGGGGCGCGGCTGAGGGGGGGAGGGGGGGGAGGGTGAAGAGGGGGGGCTGGCGGCCGCGGCCGCCAGCCCGGGGAGGGTGGGGGAGCGGCTGAGGGGGGGGAGGAGGGAGGGGGGGCGCGGCTGAGAGGGGGAGGGGGGGGGAGGGTGAAGAGGGGGGGCTGGCGGCCACGGTCGCCAGCCCGGGAGGGTGGGGGAGCGGCTGAGGGGGGAAGGGGGGGTGGGGGAGGGGTTGCGAAGGGGGGGGGGGGAGGGTGAAGAGGGGGGGGCTGGGTGAGAGGAGGGGGGGGGCTGGCGGCCGCGGCCGCCAGCCAGGGAGGGTGGGTTGCGAAGGGGGGGGGAGCGTGGGTTGCGAAAGGGGGGGGGGAGAGTGAAGAGAGGGGGGCTAGGTGAGAGGAGGGGGGGGGGCTGGCGGCCGCGGCCGCTAGCCAGGGAGGGTGGGTTGCGAAGGGGGGGGGAGCATGGGTTGCGAAAGGGGGGAGGAGAGTGAAGAGAGGGGGGCTGGGTGAGAGGAGGGGGGGGGCTGGCGGCCACGGCCGCCAGCCCAGGGAGAGAGGAGAGGGGGTTGCGAAGGGGCTGGATGAGAGGAGAGGGGGGGGGCTGGGTGAGAGGAGGGGGGGGGGCTGGCGGCCGCGGCCGCCAGCCAGGGAGGGTGAAGGGGGGGATGGGTGGGTCGCGAAGGGGGGGGGGGGAGGGTGAAGACCCCCCTAGGTGAGAGGAGGAGGGGGGGGCTGGCGGCCACGACCGCCAGCCCAGGGAGAGAGGAAGGAGAGGGGGGGGGCTGGGTGAGAGGAGGGGGGGGGCTGGCGGCCGCGGCCGCCAGCCAGGGAGCGTGAAGGGGGGGGATGGGTGGGTTGCGAAGGGGGGGGGGAGGGTGAAGAGGGGGGGGTTGGGTGAGAGGAGGGGGGGGGGCTGGCGGCCGCGGCCGCCAGCCCAGGGAGAGAGGAGAGGGGGGGGCTGGGTGAGAGGAGGGGGGAGAGAGGAGGGGGGGGCTGGCGGTCATGGCCGCCAGCCATGGAGGGTGAAGGGGGGGGGGATGGGTGGGTTGCGAAGGGGGGGCAGGAGGGTGAAGAGGGGGGGTGGGTGAGAGGAGGGGGGGGGGCTGGCGGCCGCGGCCGCCAGCCCAGGGAGAGAGGAGAGGGGGTTGCGAAGGGGCTGGGTGAGAGGAGAGGGGGGGGGCTGGGTGAGAGGAGAGGGGGGGGGCTGGCGGCCGCGGCCGCCAGCCAGGGAGGGTGAAGGGGGAGGATGGGTTGCGAAGGGGGGAGAGGGTGAAGAGGGGGGGGTTGGGTGGTGAGAGGAGGGGGGGGGCTGGCGGCCGCGGCCACCAGCCCAGGGAGAGAGGGAGGGTGAAGGGGGGGGGATGGGTGGATTGCGAAGGGGGGGAGGGTGAAGAGGGGGGGGCTGGGTGAGAGGAGGGGGGGGGGCTGGCCCAGGGAGGGGTTGCGGAGGGGCGCCTAGGTGAGAGGAGGGGGGTGTCGCCTCGGTGTCGCCAAGGAGGGAGGGAGGGGGGGCCAAAGGGAGAGTGGGGAAGAGGGTGGAAGGGTTGGGGGGGTCGCCAAGGGGGGTGGGGAAAAGGGAGGAAGGTTAAAAGGGGGTAGGGGGAAAAAGGGGTAGGGGAGGAAGAGGTTAGGCGACGGGAGAGGGGAAGGGTAGCGGGAGGGGAGGGGGGAGGGGGAGGGGGATTTTGGGGAAGGAGGGGGGGCGAGGGGAAGGGAGGAGTTTTGGCGGCGGAGGGAGGGGAGGGAAGGAGGTTGGAGGAGAGGATTGGGTCGAGGGATGGATGGAGGGAAGGAGAGGAGAGAGAGGAGAGAGAGAGAAGGAGAGAGAGAGAGGGAGCAGAAGGAGAGAGATGGGAGAGGACGATTTGACTTACTATCACGAGCAAGAACGAAAAATAAGATTTGACTTACGAGAAGAATGAAAAGGACTTACATGAAAAGGAACTACGAGAATGAAAAGGACTTACGAGAATCGAGAAGAATGTTGAAGAAAGTATCAAGAAGAATGTTGAACATAAATTTGAATTCAAAAGGAACGTATAAGAAGAAAGTATAAGAAGAATGTTGAACACAAATTTGAATTCAAATTTATAATGAATTCAAATTTTCCTCTCTTTTTTGAAAATTCAAATTTATGTGTAGGAGTGGACTAGTTTTAACTCTCTCCTTGTTTCATTGAAGCAACCAAGAGCGGAAGAGAAAGGATAAGCCGAGCCTTACTTTTTTCACTTTTTCCAGGTACTTGCATTCTTTTTTATTCGTCTTGTAATTCTATTTCTTTACTTACAATTCTTTTCAATTAGTTTCTTGTTAAGGTTTTTGAGTTCTATTTCTTAAAATTCGTATTGTAATTCTTTTTCTTTACTTATAATTCTTTTTCAATTAGTTTATTCTTAAAGTTTTTGAGGAGGGTGGTCTTTTAGAAGGCATTACAATTCTTTTTAAATTAGTTTCTTATTTGAGTTTTTGAGTTCTATTTTAATTAGTTTTTTATTTATATTTGAGTTTGTAAATTTGAGAAATGGGAGAATAGGGAGGGAGGGAAAGAGAGAAATCAAGAGAGAGAAGAGGGGCTCCTTAAGAGAGGGAGAGAGAGAGAGAGATTCACACAGAGAAGAGGGGCTCCTTAAATGAGAGAGAAGAGTAGGGAGGGAGAGAAAGAGAGAGGAGAGAGGCAGAGAGAGATTAAGAGAGAGAAGCTGGTAAAGAGAGAGGAGAGAGGGGGAGAGAGATTAAGAGAGAGAAGCGGGTCTCTTGGGGGCCGTGGCTACTTGAGGGAGGGAGAGAGTAGGGAGAGAGAGGGAGAGAGAAAGAGAGAGAGGGAGAGAGAGAAAGAGAGAGAGGGAGAGAGAGAGAGATGTTTATGGGAATGAAACGTGGCGAGAGGAGAGAGGAAAAGAGAGAGAGAGAGAGAAGAGAAGAGGGAGACTTAGGGAGAGAGAGGGAGAGAGAGAGAGAGAGAGAGAGGGAGAGAGAGAGAGAGAGAGAGAGAGAGAGAGAGAGAGGAATGAAACTTCTGTGCTAGAGGGAGGGAGAGGGAGAGAGAGAATAAGTGGGATGAGGATAGAGAGAAAAATACTTAAGAGTTGTCAAAGAGAGAGAGAGAGAGATTAAGAGAGAGAATGAGGTGTCTTGACTATGGCTACAAGGAGATTTAGGAGGAGAGAGAGAGAGAGAGAGAAAGTAAAGAGAGTTTTATATATTTACATCTTTTATATTATATTTTTAAATGAGAGAGAAGAGTAGGGAGGGAAAGAAAGAGAGAGGAGAGAGAGGGAGAGAGATTAAGAGAGAGAAGCGGGTCTCTTGGGGACCTTGGCTTCTCTTGGGGACCGTGGCTCCTTGAGGGAGGGAGAGAGTAGGGAGAGAGAGGGAGAGAGAGAGAAAGAGAGAGAGGGAGAGAGAAAGAGAGAGAGGGAGAGAGAGGGAGAGAGAGAGAGGAATGAAAAATACTTAAGAGTTATAGAGAGAGAGAGAGAGATTAAGAGAGAGAATGAGGTGTCTTGACTATCACTACAAAGAGATTTAGGAGTAGAGAGAGAGAGAGAGAGAGAGAGAAAGTAAAGAGAGTTTTATATATTTACATATTTTATATTATACTTTTACAAAATTATAAAAGAGTGAATTTATGGTTTGTTTTGAAGGTGAGATAATGTTTTTATATATATTCATCTTTTAAATTGAAAAATGTTAACTTTTCTTTAGATACTTGTTCTTTATTTATATCACATGCAGGTTTAGCCTCTACATCACAACCCCTTCTTTTGCATATTTAAGCCTCTTAAACCCCAGCACATTAAAATGAACACAGAAAAAGAAATTATTTATTGCTTTTCTTCGCTTCGACGGTTGGTTTAGCATAGTTTAGCATAGATTAGATTGCCTTAGAGGAGAGACAATTCTCCAAGTTGCCAATCGAAGCCATGCTCAAATTTTTCTAACTAGTTCCTAATCGTTGTCAGTCCCTTCGCTCACATGCGGTTTAACACTCATAACATGCTATTAAATAAGACCTTTTACCATTTACCAAGAAGTTTATCAGTGGGCAGATTGCATGAGCAGATATCAGTGGACAGATTGCATGAGCAGATATCAGTGGACAGATTGCATGAGCAGATATCAGTGGACAGATTACATGTCATGGGACATATTGGAGCTTGATGATTATTGGTTATTTTTATTGCATTTGTATAAATATTTAAGCTCATTTATTGTCATAAAAATCCTTGTAAAGCCTTTTATGCTATTTTTTACATTTATTGTCATATGAAGCGCCTTGTAATAAACCCGACCATCCCGACCATTCACTAATTAACGAGTATCAGTGGGATGCATAAGTGGATATCATGTGGGCTGCATAAGTGGATATCAGTGGAACAGTTTTTAGTGGATAGATTGCACCAGTTGGGTATCAGTGCTCAGATATCAATGGATGGACAGATTACATGAATCTTCACGAAGATTGAAGCTTTATCACTAGACGACATTTTATATTACTTGTAAAGCTTTATTGGCTAATTCTTTTACATTTGTACAAATATTTAAGCCTTGTAAAGCCTTTTAGGCTATTTCCCACATTTATTGCCATATGAAGCCTTGTAAAGCCTTTTGGGCTATTTTCCACATTTATTGTATCAAGGGTTGTATATTGTACTTTACTTGTATGTATCTAAATTCTTCATTATCTTTTCTTGTAGGATTATGGAGCAATCAGCTAATGTGATGGCTATGCTAGATGACTCTGAGATCAGAGAATGGGTTTCTGATGTCACTTTGAATTTCAAAGGAAAGGAATATAGCCCCAATGGCTTTGGTAGGTGGACTCGATATCACATGGGTAGAAGAGCCTAGTTTCTTCATCAAAAGGAAAAGAGACTCTTTCTACTTATGTCAAAAAGGGAGTTCAATGGTGTTGAACATCCATGGGATGCTACTTTCTTCAAAAAAGATATGACTTCAAGCCTTGTAGTAGGCATAATAATTCAGCGAAAAGGGTTCCCTCCTTTCTCCTATACTTAGCGATAGCAGAAAGACAATAGCCGATGTTTGTAAATTATTACAGCCTTTACATTTACATGGCGTGCGAGTTCTATTTATGGCATATCATGAGATGTAAGTATCATGGCAACCTTTATTTTCATCTTGTACTGGCAACATTGTGTTAAATAATAATGGTTCTTAATTATTCGTGTAGGGAACATTGGAGTCTGGTGGTTTGGAACCTTGAAGACAACTATTGTTGGTTTGTTAACTCCATTGCAGGCTTTCATGGCTCAGTGCAAACGTAAGTATTCTATTAATCTGTTGTTACTTCTATATTATGTACCTTATGTGATAGATACACTAAGTTTTTTTAATATGTCACGATGAGCAGGTCGATTGAGAAGTTGGTATTTGCTATCAGAGAAACTGGACAGTACAAAGACTCTGTAGACTTCCAAAAGCGTTTAGTAGTAGAGCAGGAAGATGGGCATAGTTGTGGGTGGAGAGTTGCCTACAACTGCATGTTGATTTTCAAAGAAATTTTCTCACTTATGCCACAGATCTCATCGGAAGACTCTTTGGAGCTCAAATATTCAAAGGAGGATATACAATTGTTTAGGGCTGAAATCATTCGAGACCTAATTGCTGCCATTAGAATACAACGTGCAACTGAAGCAATACCAGAGCTTCCCTTTAAGGAAGAGGAGACTGAGTCTACTATGAAAGCACTGCATACTACAGAAGAAGTAGAGACCCAATGTACACCTACAGCACCACAGCCTCCACTGGAAGCATCAGAAGAGTTGCCACCGCCTCCGCTTGCATTTAAGGAAGAGGATACTGAGTCTACTCCGAAAGCACTACATACTACAAAAGAAGTAGAGACCGAGTGTACATCTACAGCACCACAGCCTCCATTGGAAGCATCCGAAGAGTTGCCAGAGTCTCCACTAGAAGCATCACAAGAGTTGTGATGCATGTATGATGTTGTGTTTGTAGTTTTTGTTGATTATACACCAATTTGTGACTTATTACTTAAGTGGCATAATCATGATATTTATATAATTTCTTTATGCACACAATTTTATGATATGAATGTGTGATGATGTGATTATTTGGAAATAAATCCTTGTGTGATGAGAATTCTGATATGAATATGTGATGATGTAATATTTGTAATATATTTATTTCATGCACACAATTTTATGATATGAATGTGTGATGATGTGATTATTTGAAAATAAATCCTTGTGTGATGAGAATTTTGATATGAATATGTGATGATGTAATATTTGTAATATATTTCTTCATGCACACAATTTTATGATATGAATGTGTGATGATGTGATTATTTGGAAATAAATCCTTGTGTGATGAGAATTTTATTCAGTTGGACAGTCTCCACTCACTTAAAGTAGAGCATTCGCAATGCTTCTCTCACTTTATTCCAACCCTTATCCTTATCATCTCCACTCAGTTAAAGTAGAGCATTCAATCTCCACTCGCTTTATTCCAACCCTTATCATAGTGAACACATCGTGCCACTCACTTTATTCCAACCCTTATCCTTATCGTAGTGAACACATCGTGCCTTAGTGCACTTGTATTCTTCCATCCTAGTCCTTCCACAAACACTCTCTTATTTCTTACATCCTAGTCCTTCTGAGTAACTTGTATTCTTCTATCCTAGTCCTTCCGCAAACACTCTCAGAGTCTTCTTTCATCCATCCTGATAACCAAGTATTCTTCTATCCTAGTTCTTCCACAAACACTCTCTTCTTTCATCCATCCTAGTGCTTCTCATTAACTTGTATTCTTCTTATATTCTTCTATCCTAGTCCTTCCGCAAACACTCTCAGAGTCTTCTTTCATCCATCCTGATAACCAAGTATTCTTCTATCCTAGTTCTTCTGCAGACACTCTCTTCTTTCTTGCATCATAGTGCTTCTCATTAACTTGTATTCTTCTATCCTAGTCCTTCCGCAAACACTCTCAGAGTCTTCTTTCATCCATCTTGATAACCAAGTATTCTTCTATCCGTAGACACTCTCTTCTTTCTTGCACCGTAGTCCATCTCCCTTTCTTTATCATCTCCCCACCCATGGATGTCCTTGGCATTGTCGAAGACGTGGAGTTCGGAATTAACAATCTCAAAGAATGGATTGCTGACCAAGGAGCACAGAGAGAGGCCAGAATTCGACAAGGTTCTCCTTTGACACACATGGAGAGAGAGGAATTTGCTGCACAAAGGCACGCAGAGAGGGAGGAGACTCTCAAGATAGCAGACAGTGAAAGACTTCTAAGGCATATGATAAAAGCACGACAAGATCTATTAGACTTCTTAAGTAACCTGCGTTATCGCAGCTCTCGTCATGGGCGATTTGATGCGGATGCTGAGAGAACAATAAGAGCCTCTCAGAGAAATTATAAAGAAACAATTTGTGATTGCTTAAACTTCTTCTTCACATGTAATTATGTTGAGGATACAGCTGTGGAGGCAGTGAAGGATTGGGTTGTTGAGAAGATAAGAGAGACCAATGATGAGATCTTCTAGACTTAGATAAGAGAGACTGTATTAAGGTGTTTTTTGACACCATATGGCTTTGTATTAAGGTGTATTAAGGTGTTTTTTGACACCATATGGCTTTGTATTAAGGTGTTTTTTGACACCATATGGCTTTGAGTAATATGATCTACTTCTTGTACAAATGTGATGTTAAGATGATGTTAAGAGAGACTGTATTAAGGTGTTTTTTGACACCATATGGCTTTGAGTAATATGATCTACTTCTTTATAAATGTGATGTGCTCTTTTTTGAAATGTACTCTAGTTTTCATAACATGTCATGCCATTTTTTCTAATTTGATTTTTTAAAATCTTACTTTTTTGTCTCTTTTAACAATGTGATGTACTCTATTTTTAACATCTCACGTCATTTTTTCTAATTTGATTTTTTTAAATCTTAATTTTTGACTCAATGTTTTGTTTTATAAGAGCCTCTTTTTTTGAAATGTTTTATCCAGAATTACCTCACAAAATAAATTTGGATAGTGCAAGAGTCCAAAATTAATGAAATAGGTGTTTGAGGCGTAAGTATCAACTCTAACCTTATTTTAAACAATCATTCATATTCTGGTCGTGTAGCTCACATTGGAGTCTGATCTTCTGGGACCTTGAACTCAACCGTTTGTGGTTTGTGAATTCAATGGAAGGCTATCATGCAAACTCCCCAAGGTAATTATTCTCTTAATATTTTTGATATTTTCTTATTTTGTATCTTATGATCATGACATATTAATATATTTAATATGTCATGATGGACAGTGCTGCATATCGGCTAGTATCTGCTGTCAGAACAACCATGGAGCAACAAGATCAAGTAGAATTCAAAAGACATCTGCCAGTGGAGCAAAAATATGGACACAGCTGTGGGTGGAGAGTTGCCTACAACTGCATGTTGTTTCTTAGAGAGATTTTTGATTTGGAGTTACCAGTCAAAATGGAATCATATACAGAAGCCGATCTGCTAGCATTTCGGGCTGAGAGTATTCAGCATCTAATTACTACCATTGGGAAACAACCTGAAAATATGACTACATTGCAGCATGTATAAAACCTTATCTTTATACTTGTATGCTTGTTCAAGCCTTTACTTGCGATGTGTAAATCTCATAACTTTTTTATATTTTCCTCCAAGAGGAGAAGCGACTGAGTCTAATGAAAGCATGCTATCTTTATACTTCTATGATTATTTAAACCTTTATTTTTATTTGGGATGTGTAAATCTCATAACTTTTTAAATTTTTCCTCCAAGAGGAGGAGAGACTCACTCTAATGAAAGCATGTATGAAACCTTACTTTTTAAATTTTTGCTCCAAGCGGAGGAGAGACTCACTCTAATGAAAGCATGTATAAAACCTTATCTGCTTGTTTAAGCCTTTATTTGGGATGTGTACATCGCATAACTTTTTTATATTTTTATAGCAGAAGGAGGATGTAGAAGACATAGCAAGTGAAGAAGAATATGATGTAGACTACTCTTTCAATAAGATGAGTCATGAAAATATGAATCTATTGGAGCAGATTGGAAGTTCATTCACCGCTATGTTGTTAATTCGACAACAATCTCATTTTTTTGAATTTGGTGAAGAAGAGATTTCAATCCTCTTGAATCCTAAGAAAGAGGTTAATGTCAAAGTCATTACAACCATCCTCAGGTTTGATGCAGCCTTTTCCTTTGCTTTATACTTTGCTTATTTTGATTAAACCCAAGAAGCTAATACTTTTTTTTAAAATATAGTAATGTTGTAGCAAATTTTTTGCAAAATATACAAAGCGTTTCATATATGCTCAGTCCTCGTATTTCGGAAGTGCTTAGCAACAAAGAAGAAACCAGAGAGGATGTTTGCAAGTGGTTGAAGCACGTTCCTATGAATGACGCACGAGTTATTTTCACAGCATATTATGAGAAGTAAGCATCAAACCCTACTTGTTTTTTCTATTGCATTGCTAGAATTGTCTCAAACACAGTAATTATTCTTTATTGATAATGCAGCTCACATTGGAGTCCGGTAGTCATGGACATCCTTGTGAAGAAGTGCTTCTTTGCCAACTCAATGACATCTGTCCATGGCAATGTGTTAAAGTAAGTATAGAATACACTTGTTGTCACTTCTTGACATGTAGATTGATATGCAATGCACATATTCACTGATGTTATATGTTTTGATGTGCAGATCAGCTCGAAAGTTAGTAGGTGCTATCGACAAAGTAATGCGGCAATGTGACTTGGCACAACAAATAGAGTATATAACATGTCAGGTATCACATCAAGAGAATAGCCACATCTATAATTGTGGATGGAGGGTGGGCTACAATTGCTTTTTGGTACTTGGTCAAATTTTTGAGATACAAAATGACACCACACTGTCAACATATACGGATTTGCATCTCTATGCATTTATAACATGTACCATTCGAGCAATCATTAAGGGCGAAATGAATGCCGTCAAAGAGTCAAAGGGGATAGAAGACCTCAACTCTACAAACATGGCTTCATTGGAAGAATTGGGAAGCTCTTTTAATGTTAGGGTTATGATTCAACATAGACCTCAGTATCTTGAATTTGAGGGAGAGGAGATTTCAATCCTCTCTAGAGCTTCAAATGAGGTCAATAACAACGTTATGATGGCCATTCTCAGGTTTGATACAAAATTTTTCTCTGCTTGATATTCAATATTTTGATTAAATCTAATAAGCTAATATTCATTTATTTGTTGGTGCAGTATAGTTATCTCATGATTTGGCAGAGCCGTACAAAACCATGTGTATATGTTGGATTCCCTCCTTTCTCCTATACTTAGCGATAGCAGAAAGACAATAGCCGATGTTTGTAAATGGTTACAGCCTTTACATTTAATTGGCATGCGAGTCCTATTTATGGCATATCACGAGATGTAAGTATCATGGCAACCTTTATTTTCATCTTATACTGGCAACATTGTGTTAAATAATAATGGTTCTTATTCATGTAGGGAACATTGGAGTCTGGTGGTTTGGGACCTTGAAGACAACTATTGTTGGTTTGTTAACTCGATTGCAGGCTTTCATGGCTCAGTGCAAACGTAAGTATTCTATTAATTTGTTGTAACTTCTATATGATGTACCTTATGTAATAGACACACTAAGTTTTTTTAATATGTCATGATGAGCAGGTCGATTGAGAAGTTAGTATCTGCTATCAGAGAAATAGGACAGTACAAAGACTCGGTAGACTTCCAAAAGAATTTAGTAGTAGAGCAGGAAGATGGGCATAGTTGTGGGTGGAGACTTGCCTACAACTGCATGTTGATTTTCAAAGAAATTTTCTCACTTAAGCCACAGATCTCGTCGGAAGACTCTTTGGAGCTCAAATATTCAGAGGAGGATATACAATTGTTTAGGGCTGAAATCATTCGAGACCTAATTGCTGCCATTAGAATACAACGTGCAACTGAAGCAATATCAGAGCTTGCATTTAAGGAAGAGGAGACTGAGTCTACTGTGAAAGCACTGCACACTAGAGAAGAAGTAGAGACCCAGTGTACACAGCACCACAGCCTCCACTGGAAGCATCAGAAGAGTTGCCATAGCCTCCGCTTGCATTTAAGGAAGAGGATACTGAGCCTACTCCAAAAGCACTACATACTACAGAAGAAGTAGAGACTGAGTGTACATCTAGAGCACCACAGCCTCCATTGTGTGCATCAGAAGAGTTGCCACAGTCTCCACTAGAAGCATCAGAAGAGTTGTGATGCATGTATGATGTTGTGTTTGTAGTTTTTGTTGATTATACACCAATTTGTGACTTATTACTTAAGTGGCATTTACTGATGATATTTATATAATTATTTCATGCACACAATTTTATGATATGAATGTGTGATGATGTGATTATTTGGAAATAAATCCTTGTGTGATGAGAATTTTGATATGAATATGTGATGATGTAATATTTGTAATATATTTCTTCATGCACACAATTTTATGATATGAATGTGTGATGATGTGATTATTTGGAAATAAATCCTTGTGTGATGAGAATTTTGATATGAATATGTGATGATGTAATATTTGTAATATATTTCACTCGCAAGTATCAATTCCCAATGCTCCACTCACTTAAAGTACAGCATTCCCATTGCTCTGCAAAATTTTGTTCAGTTGGACAGTCTCCACTCACTTAAAGTAGAGCATTCCCAATGCTTCTCTCACTTTATTCCAACCCTTATCCTTATCATAGCGAACACATCGTGCCTTAGTGCACTTGTATTCTTCCATCCTAGTCTCCACTCACTTAAAGTAGAGCATTCCCAATGCTTCTCTCACTTTATTCCAACCCTTATCCTTATCATAGCGAACACATCGTGCCTTAGTGCACTTGTATTCTTCCATCCTAGTCCTTCCACAAATGCTTTCTTATTTCTTACATCCTAGTCCTTCTGATTAACTTGTATTCGTCTTTCACTTTATATCTTCCCTCACTTTCTATCCCTTCAAGACACTCTATTATTTCTTACATCCTAGTCCTTCTAATTAACTTGTATTCGTCTTATCGCGCTCTCTCTCTCTCTCTCTCACTTGTAATATATTTCACTCACAAGTATCAATTCCCAATGCTCCACTCACTTAAAGTACAGCATTCCCAATGCTCCACAAAATTTTATTCAGTTGGACAATCTCCACTCACTTAAAGTAGAACATTACCAATGCTTCTCTCACTTTATTCCAACCCTTATCCTTATCATAGTGAACACATCGTGCCTCTCACTTTATTCCAACCCTTATCCTTATCATAGTGAACACATCGTGCCTTAGTGCACTTGTATTCTTCCATCCTAGTCCTTCCACAAACACTCTCTTATTTCTTACATCCTAGTCCTTCTCAGTAACTTGTATTCTTCTATCCTAGTCCTTCCACAAACACTCTCTTCTTTCATCCATCCTGATAACTTGTATTCTTCTATCCTAGTTCTTCCACAAACACTCTCTTCTTTCATCCATCCTAGTGCTTCTCATTAACTTGTATTCTTCCATCCTAGTCCTTCCACAAACACTCTCTTCTTTCTTCCATCGTAGTCCATCTCCCTTTCTTTATCATCTCCCCACCCATGGATGTCCTTGGCATTGTCGAAGATGTGGAGTTCGGAATTAACAGTCTCAAAGAATGGATTGCTGACCAAGGAGCATAGAGAGAGGCTAGAATTCGACAAGGTTCTCCTTTGACACACATGGAGAGAGAGGAATTTGATGCACAAAGGCACACAGAGAGGGAGGAGACTCTCAAGATAACAGAGAGTGAAAGACTTTTAAGACGTATGATAAAAGAACGACAAGATCTCTTAGACTTCTTCAGTAACCTTTGTTATCACAGCTCTCGTCATGGGCGATTTGATGCGGATGCTGAGAGAACAATAAGAGCCTCTCAGAGAAATTATAAAGAAATAATTTGTGATTGCTTAAATTTCTTCTTTGCATGTAATTATGTTGAGGATACAGTTGTGGAGGCAGTGAAAGATTGGGTTGTTGAGAAGATAAGAGAGACCAATGATGAGATCTTCTAGACTTTGGGTGATTAAGAAGATAACAGAGACTGTATTAAGGTGTTTTTTGACACCATATGGCTTTGAGTTATATGATCTACTTCTTGTACAAATGTGATGTGCTCTTTTTAAAATGTACTCTAGTTTTAATAACATGTCACGCCATTTTTTCTAATTTGATTTTTTAAAATCTTACTTTTTGTCTCTTTTAACAATGTGATGTCCTCTATTTTTAATGTACTCTAGTTTTAATAGCATCTCACGTCATTTTTTCTAATTTGGTTTTTTAAAATCTTCCTTTTTGACTCAATGTTTTGTTTTATAAGAGCCTCTTTTTTTTAAATGTTTTATCCAAAATTATGTCACAAAATGAATTTGGACAGTGCACGAGTCCAAAATCATCAAGAGACTTCAAAAAAAGAAAGTCAAGAAGAGCCTAACAAATTAACAAATGCAACTATGCCACCCAGTACACATGACACATGTTAGGCTAGTTTGAAACCCCATCAGAGGCCGATCTTCAAGAAGTGCTGGAATACTTCAAGAATTATACAAAGTGGTAGTGCAGCAATGCCAAGACCACTCAAAGAATCTGAAGTTCGAGAAACTGATAGCATTGGAGAAACTCCAATCTATGAGGGACTGGCAAAAACATGCACAATAAACCTCTCCCTTGAAGGGGAGGAAGAGAATTTGGTTTTCATTGGGAAACAGCTTCTTCAAGAAGATGAAACCAAACTCAAAGAACTCCTAATGGAATACCATGATTGCCTAGCATGGTCATACAAAGAGATGAAAGGAATTTCACCAGAAGTGGTAGTACACACGATACCTATAAGGGAAGGTGCTCACCCTAAGGTATGTGGACCTTATCGCACAAATCCTAAATATGGGACCATGGTTTATGCCGAGATGGAAAAACTCCTAGATGCCGAATTCATCTACGAGATAGAGCACACTAATTGGGTTTCACCCATTGTCATTGTACCTTAATGCAATAAGAAGCTCGAAATATGCGTAAACTTAAAAAATGTGAATGCCGCCACAATTAGGGATCACTATCCCCTACCCTTAATAGAAACAGTGTTGGAAAAGGTGACAAGATCCAAAATATATAGCTTCTTGGATGGCTTCAGTGGATATAACCAAGTGCAAATTGCTCCTCAAGACTAATCAAAAACAACATTTGCTATAGAATGGGGTATTTTTGCATATAGAGTCATGCCATTCGGCCTTTGTAATGCCTTGCCAGCGAGTCATGTTCATAGCTTTCAAGACATTTTTGAATAAGTTTTTACAGGTGTTCTTGAATGATTTGTGCATCCATTCAAACAAAGAGGACCACTCCAAATGTCTTGAAGAAGTACTAATCAAATGTAGGGAGTATGGCATCTCCCTAAATCCAACAAAATTCTAGTTTATGGTCACCCACGGAGTTGTTTTGGGACACATCGTCTCTCAACAAGGGATTGCAACTGACATGGACAAAATCAAAATCATCATGGAATTGCCTCCTCCTACAAATTCCAAAGGTGTATAGGTCTTTATGGGACATGCCAGCTATTATAGAAGATTTATATTATGATATGCCATGATAGCTAGACCAATTTACAAATTATTAGTGGAATTCTTATGGACCAAAGAGTGGAACCAAGCCTTTGAGCTTTTAAAGTGGCGCCTAATCACATCACCTATCCTTATATCTCCTGATTGGGTTATTGATTTCCATGTTCATACAGATGGATCCAAGTATGCAATTGGGAGTGTGCTTTGTCAACTGGTGAACATAAGAAAGACTACCCCCTCTACTTCGCCAGTCGACAACTCAATGATGCAAAGATCAACTATACAACCACAAAAAGAGAAGCCCTAGCAATGGTGTATAGTGTAAAGAAATTTCGGCACTATCTACTGGCAAATGATTTTGTCTTTTACACCGACCATCAAGCATTGCTTTATCTTGTGAATTGTTTGTGTACAATAGGAAGAATAACCAGATGGCTACTCTTGCTTCAAGAATTCAACTTCAAAATAGTGGTCCACAAAGGTGCCCAACACTACATTGCCGATCACATGTCTCGAGTCAAGTCGGGAGAAGAAGCCATTGGAGTAGAAGACGACTTACCAGATGCCACACTATTTCAAATAGATGCTGTTCTAGAATGGTGCAGAGATATCATTGGGTACTTGATGGCAAGAAGACCACCCCCTAGCAATAAAGCAGTAGATGCCAGAAAATTGATTCTAAAGGCTGCACCCTATCAACTCATTGCAGGACAACTTTACAAGATGGGCAAGGACCAGATATTAAGAAGATGTGTAATGCCTCATGAGATCATGCCAATCCTAAGTGAAGTCCATGAAGGCATTGCAAGAGGACACTTCCAAGGGGAAGCCATAGCAAGAAAAGTTCTCCTCATAGGCTACTAGTGGCCAACACCGTGGGCAGATGCCTATGAATATGTAAAAGGCTGTGATGTATGCCAATAGACTATTAAACCTCAACACAAAGACTTCAATCCCCTAACACCAATTAATGCACAGGAACCATTTGAAAAATGGGGGATTGTCTATGTGGGTCCCATACATCCAATAGCAAAAGGAACACAGGCATGCTACATCATTGTGCCACTGATTACTTTAGAAAATGCGCTAAAGCTAAAGCAGTCAAAAAGGTAGATGCCAGAAGCACAGCAAGATTCTTATACGAAAATATGATCACCCGATTCAAATGCCCCATTGAAATTGTGTCGAATAAAGGCACACATTTTGTCAATCAAGTAATCCAATAACTCGTCTGACTTCATGGTAATCCATAGAAAAAGCACACCCTACTACCCCTAAGGGAATGGACTAGCAGAATCCACCAACAAAATAATATGCATTATCCTCACCAAGGTAGCAGAACCACAGCGTTCTGATTGGGCAGAGAAACTGAATGCTGCCTTATGGGCGTACAGAACCACATTCAAGGTCAGTACAGGGAACATACCTTTTCAATTGGTGTACCACCTTGAAGCTATGGTCCCACTCAAATTTGTAATACCAAGTCTATGCATCGCAGTACGCATGGGAGTCCATGGATCCTTATAATTTTGACTAGATTGTTACATGCACATTCACTGGCATATGCACATTTTTGCACATGTAGGAAGACTTAATCAATTTGGTATTAGGGATGATTGAGTCTTAGTTTCGCTATTAAATCCCACAAATAAGCATATAGTTAGACACATCACATGCACTCACACAATTTTGCATAGGCACATAATAGATTGCATCGATAATAGTGTCACACACTTAAATTCCATACTCTCAAAGCATGCAATGAATTCACAAGCATGACAAGAAGCTATGCCAAAAAACTCAAGATGAATTGGCAAAAGAGTCTGCAGCCTCTGCAACGAGACACCCGCCAAACATCACAATCATCTCCTATATGCTATAATATTAGACTTGCATACAAACCATCTACAAGCTCAATGATACGGGTGAAATTTCATCCAACATGTATGCAAGATAGCAAGAAATGCCAGCCTCAATAATGAGACCCCTGCCAAACCTCTTCCCAAGAAGATTCGATGGTAGTGTCCGCAACCTCAGCAACAACTACCCCTCCTTAAGAGGAGATAAGCTTCTTGACTACAGACCACAAATTGTATGGTGCAAAAGCATTACAGTAGGAACGACTACATTACGCATATGGCATCCCAACTCTAAAATCAAAATAAGCCATAACCCGAGGATGGGTAATAAAATCGATCCGGGAGTATGTTGACTCTATGCCAACATGGACTTATGTAGAAAGAGAATGTGTTACAGCTTTGTGTTACAACTTCTACATACAACTTCTACATGTAGAAAGAGAATGTGTTACAGCTTTGTGTTACAACTTCTACATCCAGAAAAAGAATGTGTTACAACTTTGTGTTACAACTTCTACATGTAGAAAGAGAATGTGTTACAACTTCTACATGTAGAGAGAGAATGTGTTATAATTTTTACATGTAGAGAGAGAAGCTCTCCAATTTGTATAAATACCCCATAATGGAATGAAGCCCACACTCTTTGGGGCATTGGGTTGAGTCTACTTTGGTATTCCAAGCATTTGTCTCAAGTTTCCATGCTTCCTTGCACTCCACATCCAAAAGCATGTCCTAACCTTGCAACTCCTCCTCCCCTCTCCTCCAACCTTGCAACCCATCCTCTCCCTCTCCTCCTCCCTCCTCCTCCCTCCTCCTCCTCCTCCTCCCTCCTCTGCCTCCTCCTCTCTCCTCCTCCTCCCTCCTCCTCCTCCCTCCTCTCTCTTCTTTCCCCCATGCTCTTACACCTTCTTTCTCTCCCACTCCTATGTTCCCCCTAAACCCTTTGTTTCTCAACCCTTAATGAAAGCCTTCATTACCTCAACCATGATGATTCATGTTCCCTTTACACATGCATGCACTATGTCCACTTACCACACTCAAGCCTATGTCTCTCACCGGAACACGACTCGAGTTCCTAAGCTACACGTATACTGCAATCGACAACTCTAATATATCTGTAGGTGACAAAAAGCCTCGGAACCTTGCATACTAAGAAAACCTAGCTCTTCCTGCAAAAGTAGTAGGAAAGAGCCAACAAACTCCAAGAACTAGTGCGGTGGTCTCTCCAAAACAACCTTGAATTATGGGCGATGACAGGTAATTAGGCTAGAGACTACGCTGAGGTGATGCTCAGAATGATAGCTTGCATCTCATTATTATGCCAAAAACCAATGCAGTGGTCTCTCCAAGCCAACCTATGATTTGCATGGGTTGCGGGCAAAGAAGTGGTAAAAGGCTACATGATGATAGGTGGTTAGGCCAGAGACTACATTGCGGCAGTGTTCAAAATGATAAATTGTGTCTAATTATTACAACAAGAACCAACGCGATGGTCTCTCCAAGCCAACCTTCAATTTTAATGATCTGCATGGGTGTGTGCCCAATGATAGGTGGTAAAGTTATAGCAAAAGGCTGCGTAATGATAAGTGATCAGGCGGTGTAGGCTAGAGACTGTGCTGTGCGAAGCCGTGTAGAGATGCCATGTGTCAAGCTATGCAGTGTTCTGAACAAATAGATTGCGTCTCGTTATTACACCAGTGCACCTTCATGACATTGAGAATTTCTGACAAGAGCATGGGTCCATGCAAAAATCAAATATTCACCAAGGAGCGCATTGCGTCACGGACCCAAAATGGCCTCAAAAATAGTTTCATGATTAGCTACACCCAAGCAATTGTTGACCCAGTTGCCTACTACAATTGGTCATGATATTGGTACTAGCCCTCGTGGTGTTACTAGCACATGCAACACTACTGGCACTTGCGGCACTGCTGGCACTTGTGGCACTACTAGCACTTGCAGCACTACTAGCACTTGTGGCACTACTGGAAATTGTGGCACTGCTAGCACTTTTGGCACTACTAGCATTGCTCACTTTTGGCACTGTGCTAGCACTGTTAGCACTTGTGGCACTTTCAATGCTGACTCAATAATTGGAGTAATTCATATTTGTGGATTCATATAGGCTCCCATATTCCATGGAGTGACCAGGTTCTCTTAAATTATAGGGATTCTTGGGTCTATTGGATTTAGAAATGATTTATATATTGAGCTGGCTTACTGGGTCTTTCTGCTTGTCCAGAGTGAATATGTTTGAAATATTTGATGCTCCAAAATTCAACTCCTAAAAGGGATTCAATTTGTGACTTGGTCCTACTAAATCTTCAAGTACTGCATATGCTTTCTTTTGTGCTAGCCTCTCCTTTCGCCTCTGTTCGGTCCAACACTTCCCCGAGCATAATGGTTCTAGCCCCTCCTTAGGTTGACACTATATTTGGATACCACAGAGTGTATGGTTCTGGCCCCTCCTTAGGTTGACACTAGATTCGAATACCATGGACTACTATGGGTATAGCTAAACTATTGATCATCATCAAATTCTTCTGCTGCTTCTTTGACTATGGGTTCTAATCCCTCTAGTAGCATACAATTTTCCTCATCTTCAAGTTTTGTGGGAAGATTCTTTTATCCAGTCCCTTCGATTGGAAGTGGGTCATTTACCATAATCAACAATTGGTTTTCCATTGAGCCAATGCCATGGTTCCAAGTACCAAAACCAAATCATGCTACTGCATTCTTCCATCAAAGCCATACCAACATCATCTTGAGACACCATTGGGATGTTTTTATCCACCCTGAAGGGTTTTGTTGCATTTACTATTGGGTCAACATTACATGAATCTACATTTGATTCTTGTAAATTCTACCATCATGATTGCATACGCAAAGTGATGGGTCCTGGTTGAGCCATGGAATTTGATACGTACACCATCGATCATTTCTTTCCATTCAAACTATATTATCAAATTCTCCTTGTGCATACTTTTCCTTTACACAACTTATCAAATTTTCATCAATCTCATAATGAAAATGATTCTACCACAAAACTGCACTTGTTATCCTTCATCTTCCACCCTGAACATTCAACTCTTTGGCAACCATGGTATTGGAGTTGGAAGGGTATAGGAATAGCAGGATCACCAGTGTTTTGAGGTTCATCTGGAACCCACAAAAGTATCCTAGACTAATAGAAAAATCAAATTGGAATGCTACACGACGGTATGCAAAATGTAGGCATAACATTATAAATTATGCAGAGAAACATCATTGAAATATAGTTCAGAAACTCACAACACTATTTGAATTGCAAAGAGCAGATCAAAAGATACGAAAAAAGGAATAGTCATTCAGAAATGTAAAGTGCTTACTAGTAGACTCAGATTAGGGGAAGTTTGGGCTCAAAAAGGCCTCATTAGGAGAAGATTAGGGTAGGATTGAAGAAATGGCAATATCCTTAATTTTAGGGGAGAAATGTTAAATGGGAGGGAAAATCCATTTGTAAAATGCATTAAATGAAGGCTTTTACGATTTGTGGGTGTTAGAGCTTATGTGGCATTTTTTGGATGGTCGTGATTCTTCAATAGATTTGATCCAAGGGATCAAATACATTAAAAATGACTACCAATGGAGGCCCTTAGATCTTTTTTCATGTAAGGGCTTGCAAGGAGCACCAAATAAGAGCCCTTAGATCAAAACCTTAATCTAAGGGTGGAGAGAGTCAACTTTAAATGTGGCATGAGTGGCTATTAGGTGCATTGTGACATGTAGTGATGTGCCAATGAGCTATCTATGAAGAGCTCTTGGCCCTTGGATTTAAGGGCAATTGATGGTTCATAAATAGCATTGAATTCCCCCATTCAATCTGCAAGCTTGATCCAACCATTCACGATCAACGCCACCTCTCACACGTTGGATGAAGATCCTCATCTAAGGGCTCGTGATCAGTGCCCTTCTCTCACCATTAGATCTTTTTAAGATCTAATGTTCCTAATTTGCACAAGAGAGGTTAGTCTTATGTTAGTAAAGGCACTCCTTGAAATATGTACATCCATAAGATCAAAGAGCCATCCATGGTGCACATTGAGCACCTAATATCCACCATGGGATGTCAATGATCATCCAAGGGTCTCAATTCTCCACATGTTGTGAGCCATTGGATCTAAAAGAGATCTAACATTATAAGGAAACCAGGGCGTGAGGATCCCACTTGTTACTTTGCATAAAGTGCATTGATGCCAATCGACCTCCAACTCCCCATAGCCATTGGATCATATAGGATCCAAAGGTTCATATATGTTCCATTGATAATTACCAATCTAGTTCAACTTTGTAGTGGGACCATTTCTCTCCACCAATGAGAAGGAACGTTACAAAAAATTGGACTAAAAACGGGCCCTTTGGAGAAGTACTAAAATATAAGAGGCTTGGATAAGGGAATATGGTATCCATGAAGGAGATTATGCCATGTGGACTTCCCTATAACAGAGGCTTCCAAATCTAGGGGAAATTTCATTTTTTTTTCAAAATAGTTTTGTATATGTTAAGTAGATACATTTTTGTATCACACTTTATTTATATGTTTGTTACAAAAGACAGGGAAGAGGGAGAGATTGAGGTAGATGATATTTAAAACTACAAGACTATTTTTGACTTTTTTTCCTTCATTGGTATAAGATGGATAGATAGAAGAAGGGAAAGAGAGAGAGAGAGAGAGAGAGAGAGAGAGAGAGAGAGAGATTATTTCAAAGTGCTATGTTTTTTTCTATTTGAGGGGATGACTGAGGGAGACAGACAAAAACAATCATTTGTTTCTTCATTAGTGTAGGAGGGACAGATAGAGGAAGGGAAAGAGAGAGAGAGAGAGAGAGAGAGAGAGAGAGAGAGTGACTGAGTGAGTGTGTGAGAGAGAGAGAGAGATAAAGAGATTATATTGGAAACTGCTATGTTTTTTTATTTGTTTGAGGGGATGAATGAGGGAGAGAGACATAAAATAGTCATTTGTTTCTTTGCTAGTATAGGAGGGGTAGATAGACACACAGAGAGAGAGAGAGAGAGAGAGAGAGATTATATTTTTAACTGCTATGTTTTCTTCCATTTGAGGGGATGATTGAGGGAGAGAGACAAAGATTGTATTCCAAACCACTAGTTTTTAGAAGTATTTGAGAAAGAAGGAAGAAAAAGAGATCGTAATCAAAGAGTTTTGGGAGGGAGAGAGAGAGAGAGTGATATCATCTTGATAATGTTTTCTTTGTTTGTGGAGAAACATAGTAGGAAGAGAGCATATCTTAAACTAAGTATTTCAAAATAGTTTGATGCTTGTTTGTGTGAGGGGTACCTTGGAAGACTGATTGAGAGAGAGAGAGAGAAGTATTATATATTTTTTGAAATAATTTTTTTTTGTTTTTATATGAGGTTTAGTTAAAGGAGAGAGGGAAGGAGAGAGAGAGAGAGAGAGAGAGAGAGAGAGAGAGAGAGAGAGAGAGAGAGAGAGATTTGGTGTCAGCCACATGGAGAATCACAATAGTGCCATTCCAATTCATATTTTGGAAATGGCATTGGTACCAATATTCATGTGACTAACTCCAGTGAGATTGGCATTGATGTCACTCTCATTCTATGTTAAGGTTTTATAGATTGGCAGCAATGCCATGCTTAACTGGAAGATGGAAACAAGTGTGAAATATTAATGCATAATATTTATGAGATATTGGCACCAATGCCATTCTCCATAAATAAATGTGAAAGATTGCATTGGAGAATGGTTCTAGATCCATCTCTAATGGATTGAAATTGCATTGGAGAATAGCACTGGTGCCATTCTCACATGGATTAGAATTACATTGGAGAATGGTGCTGGTGCCAGTCTCCAATGCCATTCTCTATACCACTCAAATTGACACCAAAACCATTCCATTCAAACTTACATGGATTTGAATGGCATTGGTGCCATTCTCATTTGAATGGTACCAAAGCCACATTCTACAATATGAATTTAATTAGCAATGATGCCAGTCTCATTTAAGGACTTGGAGAATCTCCATCCTCTACAAATCTTTATGGTGAATTTTAAGAGAATTGCACTGCCATTCTAAGTAGTGCTATCATTCTCCAATGTGACTAGCATGGAGACACTTGTTGGGATTGGATGATGATACTGTGAGAAAGATCCGGGTGACATTGTACTCAAGTCCAAGCAAGACAACAAAGATGCTACTAACATGGCTCAAAGGGCATTAGGAATGAACCATGACAACATACTTAGAGAGGATCTTATGAAATTATTCACCTCACGGCATCCATATCCCTCCTTTGGAACATGGGATAACTTTGCAGCATATTTTGGTATTACTTCTGTTGCTTTTCAAAGATTTTGTGGAATTTGCGAGACATGGCTAAAGGAAAAGCTATAGGTTGATAGATCAACGCCTGAATTCCCACTAGCTGCAATTAGTTGAATGGTTAATAGAAGCAAGATATGATGACAGTGTTAAGTCAAAAAATTGTTTTCCATGGAGAGTCTCTCTTGTTAATATGGAAATGGAAGGTGACAAGTTTTTGTCACGACACTTTATATATGACCTTGCTTTTAGCTTTTGTGTACTTGAAACTACATAAGGGTTTGCAAAAAACATTGATTGGAATAAAGCTACATTTGGGAAGTTAATTAAAGGTGCAATGTGGTCCACACTGTCTCCGTCACAGTTTGCTCTTTTAAAATTTTTGAATATGATAGAGATGGCTAATCTCAAGAATGACATTGATGAGTTTTCAATTGGAGTTGAAGATTCATTTGTGACATTCACACAAAAGATGAAGCACTCATGGGTCTAACTGAAACATTTGGCATTTTGACATTCTTGAGCTCAGATGGTGGATATGCTGGATTTGATCACCTCTTGCAAGTTGCCAAGCCCTACAACATATTGAGGATAATATCATGGTTAATAGTGATGATGAAGAGGAAACAAAGGATCCACAGGAGGCCATCAAAGAATGCATTATGAAAGAAAGCATCATGAGTTTTTGCAAGGATGATCAGTTTGTAGTTGACTTCTTCACCAAAGGAGTTGTGACAACACATGCATTATCACTAAAAGAAGAGGAGTCTCCTTGGTGTTGGCAAAAGCACAAACCATAGAAGTCGAGTCCATATGATTTGATATTTTAACAAATGATCCAAAGATTAGATTTTGGTTCGGAATCAAAAAGCCACAACAAACACCTGCACCACCACGTGATTCAGATGATGATGGTAAGCCAATGGGACTCTTGCCTCCTACAGCTACTGAAGATATTGCTAATGTTCCACTTGTTATGTCTTTGGATGATTTGTAAAGGGATCTATGGCATGTCAATCCTAGTTCAAAAATAGTAATAGCGACCAGTTCAATAATATCACATTGCCACTTTTTAATTGATATTGGTTTCATGTGATATGAACCCCATGTATTGTAATCGTTATTTTTCCAAAGTGTTTGAATTGAAGTTATTTCCATAGATCTATCAAAATTTAGAGAGTGGCACTAGTACCATTCTCTGATCATTTTTTAAAGAAATTCACCATAACCTCATTAAGGGATGATGTTATTGTCATCCACTAAAGCTAAAATGGTACTAGTGCATTTCTCTGGCAATTCATATGAGGTTGTGGGGAATAAGAGTAAGGTCATTTGTAATGTATTTTTTGTTGTATTTTAAGTGCTTCATTGAGAATCATCATGATGTGGAGAATGGCACTAGTGCCATGGGAAAAAATGCTCTCCATGTGGTGATAGGGTATAGTACTTTGTATAGTTCTTAAGCTAAGGATGAATGTGACATTGGACTTGAATGGCTTACTATAACCTGTTGCTTGTTCAAGTCACCAATACACAAGTCTATTATGTATGGCAACAATAGTTATATGGTTTTTCGAACTGGGTGCATTGAATTTCTAAGGATCTTGCTACAAAAATTTAATGTAGGTATTTGGTCAACATAAATGGAGCATAGTGTCATTGAAATGGTAGAAAATCTTCAAAATAAATGCAAAGGGAAACCTCCCTTTCTTTGTGATATGGGCTCTGCAAGGATGCTACTCTTATAGTAAGAGGAGGGTTAGTGTTGAGGATATGTTCAAACACTTAGCAAAAATATTAAAGGCATTTGGATGTGATGCTAGAAGGACAATACTTATTGATGACTCTTCATACAAGTCTTGTATCAATCCTCCATCAAAATGCATATCTCCTCTTACATTTAATGTGCAATACAATGAAGATAACATCCTACTAGGAGAGTTGATGCCTTAGTTGCTACATCTTGAAGAGGCCAATGATGTGTGTGTGATGGTTGGGAGTAATCAGTATGGACAATTACTGATGGTGGAGGGCCATAAAGATTTCAACCTCATCTGGGAAGTTCTTGAAGGATGGAGTGATCAAAATCATCAATGGTCGATAACGGAATATAATATAGGAAAGCTTCCTCTTGCATACCAACTTCCTCTTGATAAGATAGAATGAGAGGGCACATCCCATATGCCACAAGTCACGATGGTGGTGAATTCTTGCCTCAACTTAACATTTCACAAATAAATTTGCTAAGGACTATTCCACCCATCAATAGTATAAGTGCTATGCAAGCTTCTCATATGGCTATAGAAATAGGTACAAAGGTTGCTATATCAAGAAGCACATTGCTAAGGCATTTCTAAAGAGACTTCTAAATGCATATTTTCCATGAAGGTACATATGTCAAATTTCATTTGATTTTGTCTCAAGTTACTGTAATTTTTTTTGGGCTAATTGGGTTATCATGTGCTATGTAGATAGATATACTTTAAAATATTGTCTAAGTATGAACGTACCAAGATGTGATCCACTTGGAACACCAAAGGATCCCATCCCCATCAATGAAGTCTTTTAGATTAAAAATGTGGATTTTGATGTGCATGAGTCATCTAATACAGGCATTGACTATATTTGTGCATGACTCCATTAAGAGAGGGAATACTATTCTCCATTATAAAGGTGAAAAATGTGCGTATTGAGATTGGAAAATTTTGTGTGAAGTTAGACCAAGGCTAAAGAAGTATTCTATCCAAGAGGACGCTTATGTTTCTATGGAGGATATGGTGTACATTGTTGGTGATGTGCAGCATGGCAATGTGGATGAGTTTATCAACAGCTACAAAAATACAAATTCAAAGAAAAATTTTTGGTATGTATTTTCCCATTATTTACCACCTTGGTCCATCTCCACAAGGAGTGTAGCGTTGCAACCATAGATGAAATATGTGCAAGAGAGGAGTGTCGAAACCATAGATGACATATGTGCAAGAGAGGAGTGTTAGCGAAAATGAGAGAGGGTAGAGAGGAGTGCACAAAAGATACAAACTGTACACTAATTGTATTCAAACAAAAACATGAATATATACATGGACCCCTTAGGGTTTGGGTTAGGGCTAGGGTTGTCCCATAACCCTTATGGTGCAATTTACACACCATTCTCAATAACCCCTCTTAAATTGCACTGCACTGTATAAGAAGAGGGTGCTTTACAAAACAAAATTTTTGGATTTTTTGAATGTTGCATAACAGCAACAGAAATAAAGACCAGAAAAGATGCACAAGAGTGTGCAAAAAGAGCACAACATCAAAATTATGTACAAAGGTGTACAACTTAGCATTCACTTCCCCCTCTTAAGTTGCAATTGGCAAAGACCAAGCTGATGTGGAAAGTGTGCAAGCTGATCAAGTGAAAGTGGCTTGGTGAAGATATCTACGATCATCGCAGAAGAGAATTGGGGTCTCAAAAGGGCCTCCAATTAGTATTTCCTAATTTCAAGGGATTAGAGAGTGATTTGAGGTGTACCAATGAGAGTGCTAGAAGGTATGGGGCAATGGTATGTTGAGGTGGAGGGTGGGCAGGCCTGCAGAGAGCCCGTATTGGTTGCTCCCCTTACACTAGGGACCACCCAAACCATCCCCCCCTCTTAACCCATGTTTGACTCTCCTACCAAGTGCACCTCCCCCACATGAGCCCAAAACTACCTTCAATGGGATGGTAGGGCCCTTGTGGCAAATTTTTCTTCTCCCCTCCCTCTTTCTAGGACCTCTGCCCCCCACTATTCTGGTCCAGCCTGCCAAATCACTCAGATTTGAACCAAATCCCATGCATTTTCCCTCTCCCCCCTCTTTCTCTACTCCGTCTTGCTCTGGCCTGCTTGCTGCAGCTCCTCTCTCTCTCTCTCTCTCTCCCCCCTCTCCCTCTCTTGTGCCCCTGTTGGAGCTGCTCTGTCCCTCTTCTTCTCCCTCTCATGTGCCTCTGTTGCTATTGCTTTGACCCTCTTCTTCTCCCTCTCCTGTGCCTCTGTTGCTGATGCTCTGTCCCTCTCCTTCTCCCTCTCCTATGCCTCTATTGCTGCTGCTCTATTGTCCCTCTCCTTCTCCCTCTTTTGTGCCTCTGTTGGAGCTGCATTTCCTTCTATAGGAGTCCCATTCTTGCTATTGCAACCTCTGCAAGCATGGTGAGGAGAAAGGCTACAAGACCATGCAATGCTATGACCTCTTGTGTCTTCCACAACACCAGAAATGCATTGGATGAGTGGATCCCTTGACCTAAAATCTACCTAACTCAATCCCTATGGTGTATGTAATCCCATATGTGCAAGTACCCTTTAAATACCTTAGAACTTGTAGACTTGCCTTCCAGCAGTTCTCCCTAGGTTTCTTAGAAGGCTAACACAATAGCTCAATGGCAAAGGAGACGTTTGGCTTGGTGTTGGTTAGATAAACCAGACTGCCCATCAACCATCAATACTTGTTGGCATCTACCAAATCTAAAGAGTCATGACTCCATATTTTTCCCCAAACTGCAAGATTGTGGCACACCTATATCTTTTGATTTCCAAATCCTAATGGAGTCATGTTGTTGATTAAATCAAATGGCAAGGCATGACTTTGATGAATACCATGTCTCTTTTTATCAAAATTTAATATACTAAACTATGAATTTTATGAAATTTTGGTTGATTTCTTGCACCAAATTCGAATAAGGTTGCCCATAATAAGGAACATTTCAACACATTGTCTATTTTGGCAAAAAAACCCAAATTTGAACATCCTTTATATTTTAATTGCCAAAAACTAGTAGGGTCATGTTAAAATAGTCCTTCACATTAGACTACTCAGTTTCAAGAAATATGACACATAACCTACTTTTTGACTACTTTCTACTTCAAGAAATTATTGGATGGGACAACCAGATTCTTTCTTTGCTTGCTTGATTATCCTATTGCCTAATAAATTATCGCTTTCTTTTTTGGGCTTGCTTGCTTTTCCATGCTCGCTCTATCGACTTCCTCTTAGTCCTCCATTTTGAATCACTTCAATATCTTCTAATGGTATTTATCCTGTGAGATGAAGATGGCATCCTTATTTTTCTTGACCTCTCAATCCCAAGGAAGTAGTAGATGGATCCCAATTTTCATCTTGAACTCCTTCATGTAGTATCTTCTTGTCCTAAGAGATCTTCTTGGTATGGTCATCTATAGGGAGTGGATCATCCATGAATAAGATCACAACCATTTTTTGGTCCGTGCTTTGAAAAGAGATAGAGGTTTGCATTTGATGGAATTTGATTCAACCCAATATTTGAGAAGAACACATCTATGCACTAGTACCATGCTCTTGGGACTTGTTTCGGTTACAATGCCTTCTTCAATCTGCATACCTTTGAAGTGGACTGTGGAACCTAAAAATTGGGTGTTTTATGGATATATACCTTTTCCTCTAGGGTTCCATTCAAAAATTCCAACTTCACATCCATCTGGAAGATGGACCATCTGTTATGGGAAGTCAAAGCGCTCATAGTCTGGATAGTGACCTTCCTAGCCGTGGGGACAAAGGTCTTGTTGAAGTTAAGTCCCTTTGATTAACCATAGCCTTTAACCACTAATCTTTCTTTATATTTGTCCAATCTCCCATTAAAATTGAACTTAAGATTGTACACTCACTTCACTACAAGGCATAGGCCATTTTCCGACGGAAATACCGACGCTTTTTACATTAAAAATTTTTCTTTTCACGGGCGCAAAGGTCGCTGTAAAAGTCGTTATAATCGTCGGAAAAGGAGCGTCGCTATAAACCGTCGCTATATAGCGATGCTGTTAATCGTCGCTATATAGCGACGATGTAAACGTCGCTATATAGCGACGATATAAACGTCGCTATATAGCGACTCTATTAATCGTCGCTATATAGCGACACTGGTAAACGTCGCTATATAGCGACGATTAACAGAAGGTAAAAAAAATGGTTAGTGGGGCTAAACAGGGCCAAAAGGAAGCCCTGTTTAGCCCCACTAACCTTTTTTTTTTTTTTGTAATTACAAAAGAAAGTTTTTTATAACAAAATTTCCCTTGCTTGCAGGGTAATACAAAATTGTTCTTGTGAACGATGAGGAAGAAATGCATATACATATACAACTGTGTTTGAAACAAAATTACCCTGTGAAAGGGCGATACAAAATGGCTCTAACGAGCGGATATGAAAAATGCTACTACCACTACTAATCCGAATCCGAATCCGAATCGTCTTGTTGGGCTGTTCCCTGGTCCTCGGCACCTGCATCTTCTCCCTCGTCCCCGACACCTGCGTCTTCTCCTTCGTCATCGGCACCTGCGTCCGATCCTTGCCCCTGTTGATCGCTCGTCTCTGATGATGGGACGCTTGAGCTTTGACCCTGAGACTGAACCAAATAAATCGAAAATTAGATTGGAACTTAAATTAAAAAGTGAGATTACAAGCAGGAGTAAACTTATACCGTGCGAGCAGCCACCTCAGCCCAATCGACTGTCGCTCCCATTGCCTCTTGCTCAATGAACCACGGCTTGGTTCCTATCCGAAATGCGCGCCGCGTCTCTGCATCCGTAGGAAGACGACCCATCGCAGCTTGCTGTGGATCCAATTTACGAGAGTTAGAGTTAGCTAAAGTGCATGTAATATGTAAGTAAAACAAATAGAACAATACATTAAATGGAAAGAAGTAAACTTACCACGGTTGCCTCGAACGCATACCGTCCACCTGCACCAAAGTGCGAAGTACCTACGACATCCAGCCGTCTCTTCGCAGCCCTCCTCTGACCCTCGAACATTTCAGGATGGTCCCTATTCTGCTTCTTCAAGAACTTCCAATCAGCTTTGTCTGCCCAGCTGGGTTTAGACAACCCCTTTGTAATGGAAGTACGCATGGTTGATCTGCGATGCTTTAGGACCAAACCCATGCGCTCGAGCATATAACTGTTATTAAACTCCACATTTGGCGGATTAGGAAATCTGAGTTTTAACTCATCGATCACCGCCTGCTTCTTTTGGCCATCTTGATACCGCCAATCGATATTTATGCCGCTCTTGAAGTGATGACTCATCAACCGCCTCATGGCGGCCATCACTGCTTTGCCCTTTTTGTCTTCTATTATCTCTCCGGCAGATGTGATTTGATAGGAGAGATCCCCTGATGAGTAAGGGGGACTCACGGTAGCAGAGTCTGAAGGAGTGGAAGCTGCGCGACCGCTTCCGGATCGAGGAGTAGCTGTGGGAGTAGGAGAGGGAAAGGGACCCGACTGATACTGTGTCTCCGGACCAAGTGGAGACCTAAAGGAGCGTGAGTGTGCTGACTCGTCTACATCTCCTGAGTCAGCACAACATGAGCCGCCCATCCTACTCTTCCTTCCCTTGCGGGAGGCATGCGCAGGTGATGATCCCGCGGTCGAAGGGGCGCGAGGGGATGGCTGGGCTGTACGTCCACCCGTCGGTGTAGGGGAAGGAATTGCGGAGGTCCTCTGAGAGAGCAGAGAGAAGAATCTCGCTGCCTCCTCATCGCTCATCTGCGCTACAAACTCGTCGGGAGTCCCAACAAATCCATGCGCGGCTAGCAAAGGAGTCCCCTGAGGGGTAGTGGCAGTGCTACGTGGAAGAGGGGTCGGACCAGGGGTAGTCACAGTGCTAGGACCGAGAGGAGTCGGACCAGGGGTAGTCCTCGGGGTAGTCGCCTGAGAGGAATCAAAGTCCTCTGGAGCATATAGATCGTGAGCTCTCCTCCTGCGAGGCTGTCCGTACTCGTCGGATGAGCGACGTGATCCCATGTCTAACATAGACACAAACACGAAAACAGAAAACAAATAAACAAACATGAGCA
The DNA here is from genome assembly GCF_047967505.1 of Dipteris shenzhenensis. Classification (NCBI taxonomy): domain Eukaryota; kingdom Viridiplantae; phylum Streptophyta; class Polypodiopsida; order Gleicheniales; family Dipteridaceae; genus Dipteris; species Dipteris shenzhenensis. Next base: position 5,821,357 of record NC_141617.1, on the reverse strand, counting down.
TTCTCATAGGCATAGGCATAGGCAAGAAGAAAGAAGAGGGAAAGGAAAGAAGAGGGAAAGGAAAGAGGGAAAGAAGAGGGAAAGATAAGAGGGAAAGAAGATGTAAAGGAAAGAAAAGAATGAGAACGCGGAAATAGAGAATGAGAGAAAAGGAAAGAGATGAGGGAAAATAGAGAATGAGAGAAGGGGGAAATGAGAGAAGGGGGAAATAGAGTGGGAAATAGAGAATGAGCTTATGCAAAAATAGAGAATGAGCTTATGCTTCTCTCATTCTCTATTTCCGCATAAGCTCACGCATGTGCATGAGCTTATGCAGAAACTTAAGCATAAGCTCATGCACATGCATGAGCATAAGCATGAGAAGGATGAGTTTCCGCATGCTTATGCTCATGCGGAAAAAGAGAAGGAGCTTATGCAGAAAAAGAGAAGGAGAGAAGCATCTCTCATTCTCTATTTCCGCATAAGCTCCTTCTCTTTTTCCGCATGAGCTTATGCTTATGCTCATGGGTGAGCATGAGCTTATGCTCATGTTTCCGCATATGCAAAAATAGAGGAGGAGAGAAGCATAAGCTTCTCTCATTCTCTATTTCCGCATATGCTCACGCAAAAGAGAAAGAGAAAGAGCTTATGCGGAAAGAGAGAAAGAGCTTATGCGGAAAAAGAGAATGAGATCCGCATATGCTTCTCTCATTCTCTATTTCCGCATAAGCTCCTGCGGAAACTTCCGCATAAGCTCATGCTCATGAATAAGCATAAGCTCATGCTTATGCTCATGCGGAATGAGAGAAGGAGCTTATGCGGAATGAGAGAAGGAGCTTATGCGGAAAAAGAGAATGAGAGAAGCATATGCTTCTCTCATTCTCTATTTCCGCATAAGCTCTTGCGGAAACTTACGCATAAGCTCATGCGGAAACTTGCGGAAACTCATGCTTATGCTCATGCGGAAATAGAGAAGGAGCATAAGCATGAGCATAAGCATAAGCATAAGCATAAGCATGAATGAGCATAAGCATGAGCTTATGCTTATGCTTATGCATAAGCATAAGCATAAGCTCATGCATAAGCTCATGCTCATGCATAAGCTCATGCATAAGCTCATGCGCATAAGCTCTTGCGGAAACTTGCGCATAAGCTCATGACAAGCTCCTTCTCTCATTCTGCATAAGCTCCTTCTCTATTTCCGCATGAGCATAAGCATGAGCTTATGCTTATGCTTATGCATAAGCATAAGCATGAGCTTATGCTTATGCTTATGCATAAGCATAAGCATAAGCATAAGCTCATGCTTATGCTCATGCGGAAATAGAGAAGGAGCTTATGCGGAATGAGAGAAGGAGCTTATGCGGAAAAAGAGAATGAGAAAAGCATATGCTTCTCTCATTCTCTATTTCCGCATAAGCTCTTGCGGAAACTTACGCATAAGCTCATGCGGAAGAATGAGCATAAGCATGAGCTTATGCTTATGCTTATGCATAAGCATAAGCATAAGCTCATGCTTATGCTCATGCGGAAAAAGAGAGGGAGCTTATGCGGAAAAAGAGAAGGAGCACTTGCGGAAACTTGCGGATAAGCTCTTGCGGAAACTTACGCATAAGCTCATGCTCATGAATGAGCATAAGCATGAGCTTATGCTTATGCTTATGCATAAGCATAAGCATAAGCTCATGCTTATGCTCATGCGGAAATAGAGAAGGAGCTTATGCGGAATGAGAGAAGGAGCTTATGCGGAAAAAGAGAATGAGAGAAGCATATGCTTCTCTCATTCTCTATTTCCGCATAAGCTCTTGCGGAAACTTACGCATAAGCTCATGCGGAAGAATGAGCATAAGCATGAGCTTATGCTTATGCTTATGCATAAGCATAAGCATAAGCTCATGCTTATGCTCATGCGGAAAAAGAGAGGGAGCTTATGCGGAAAAAGAGAAGGAGCACTTGCGGAAACTTGCGGATAAGCTCATGCGGAAACTTGCGGATAAGCTCATGCGGAAATAGAGAAGGAGCTTATGCGGAATGAGAGAAGGAGCTTATGCGGAAAAAGAGAATGAGAGAAGCATATGCTTCTCTCATTCTCTATTTCCGCATAAGCTCTTGCGGAAACTTACGCATAAGCTCATGCGGAAGAATGAGCATAAGCATGAGCTTATGCTTATGCTTATGCATAAGCATAAGCATAAGCTCATGCTTATGCTCATTCTTCCGCATGAGCTTATGCGTAAGTTTCCGCAAGAGCTTATGCGGAAGTTTCCGCAAGAGCTTATGCATAAGCATAAGCATAAGCTCATGCTTATGCTCATGCGGAAAAAGAGAGGGAGCTTATGCGGAAAAAGAGAAGGAGCACTTGCGGAAACTTGCGGATAAGCTCTTGCGGAAACTTACGCATAAGCTCATGCTCATGAATGAGCATAAGCATGAGCTTATGCTTATGCTTATGCATAAGCATAAGCATAAGCTCATGCTTATGCTCATGCGGAAATAGAGAAGGAGCTTATGCGGAATGAGAGAAAGAGCTTATGCGGAAAAAGAGAAGGAGCACTTGCGGAAACTTGCGCATAAGCTCTTGCGGAAACTTGCGCATAAGCTCATGACAAGCTCCTTCTCTCATTCCGCATAAGCTCCTTCTCTATTTCCGCATGAGCATAAGCATGAGCTTATGCTTATGCTTATAAGCATAAGCATAAGCATAAGCTCATGCTTATGCTCATGCGGAAATAGAGAAGGAGCTTATGCGGAATGAGAGAAGGAGCTTATGCGGAAAAAGAGAATGAGAGAAGCATATGCTTCTCTCATTCTCTATTTCCGCATAAGCTCTTGTGGAAACTTACGCATAAGCTCATGCTCATGAATGAGCATAAGCATGAGCTTATGCTTATGCTTATGCTTATGCATAAGCATAAGCATAAGCTCATGCTTATGCTCATGCGGAAATAGAGGAGGAGCTTATGCGGAATGAGAGAAGCATAAGCATAAGAGAATAAGAGGGATGCGGAAATAGAGAATAAGGGGGAAAGGAAAGAGAGAAGGGAAAAGAGAGAGGGGGAAAGAGAGAATAAGAGAAGAGGGAAAAAAGAGAAGGGGGAAAATGAGAAAAAGAGAAGGGGGAAGAGAGGGTTCCTACGCCCATCACTGCAGCTAGCGCTTAAGGCGCTAGCTGCAGGCAAATGCAAATAACAAAAAGCTTAAATGGAAAGAAGAGGAAGCACTTACCTGTAAAAGTATGTCCCGCTCGGTGTAGTGGACTGGGCCCACAAAAGAGAGACTATGTCCCGCTCGGTGTAGTGGACTGGCCCTACAAAAGAGAGAAAACAACCCATTTTTTCAAATAAGATGTTAGTGGAAAGAGGAGATCACAAAAGCAACTTCTTGAAAGGAGACAAGGAAAGAGAAGATTGAGGAGACAAGGAAAGGAGGAGATTGAGGAGAAGAGAAGGAAGAGAAGGAAGAGAAATACAGAAAGAAGAGGTGAGTTTCTTTCTTTCTTTCTTGAAATTTCGTTTTTTGTTTGAATCCTTTCTAATCAAGCATGAAAACTAGTTTAAAACTTTAGCAATACAAGTAGAAACACTCAGAAAACCAAAGCTAACAAACAAACAACCTACATTGTTGAAAAAAACTCACCTTTTGAAGAACTTTCTTTCTGGAAACCAAAGAGGGAAAGAGGAGAGAGAGGGTGCACAAGAGGTAGGAGGAGGGTGAGGAGTGGGAAATAGGGTAGGAGGTTGCTTGGAATAGATGGGAGGTCAGTGAAAATAGGTGGGAGGAGATTTTGGAGAGCTCAGTTTAGAGATTAGGAAAGCTTTGAGCAAAACGCCGCGGGTTTCGGCGTTTCGGGTTTTAACCCACAGCGTCGCTATATAGCGACGCTTATTCGTCGCTATATAGCGACGTTTTTAAGTGAAAACGTCGCTATATAGCGACGCTTTCAATTAAAATCGTCGCTATATAGCGACGGAACAGAGCGTCGCTATATAGCGACGCTTATTGTTTGTTTTTTAATGAGGCCTCTTGTGACTCAAACATGCTATGCCTATAATTGTCAATATCTCCTCTTACTACACAGCCTTACTATATAGGATTTTTTGTTTCAATCCTTACTATATAGCGATGTCATTCTTTTTATATAGCCTCAAGAGAAGCTCAAATTAAACATGCTATGCTCATAATTGTGTACATCTCCTCTTCATGCTTATGTTTTGGTTTTATAAGTGTAGATGGAAGGGACGAGTGGAAGCTCATCCGATGATGCGCCAATGCCCGGGAGCACGAAGTGGCTTACGGAGAGGTTATATTGTCATTGCACTCATTGCAAGCGAGAAGTACGACATCAACGTCGTATTATCATGCGCCACTTGCGGATGTATGGGGAGGAGCCGGAACCAGTACCCCCCGTTGGTGTTGCACATGTTGATGGATCATCGGTAAGTCAAAGCTATTTAAGTTCGCAATCTTATTGTATACCCGGAATTAGAAGATCTTCTATTTACACGAATGAGCTTATGACAGGATGACGAGGGTGACGAGGGTACACATATACCTTCTCACTTTCAACAAGACTATAGTCTCCCAGATGACGACGAGGGTATGGTCGACATGATGGATTCCATTTTTAGGGGCACTACATCCCACGTACACGTGATGTCAGAGTCTGAGGTGAAAATGCGAGAGTTGCAATCAACACAATTGTACGAGGGTGCCAGGATGTCTAAACTACATGCTTGTCTCTCAATCTTGAATCTACAAGTACAGTATGGGTGGTCGGATACAAGTGTCTCGACCTTAATGAGGTTAGCCCTTGCATTAATTTGATTGACTCATTATTTGGATATTGTTTGTTTTGAGAATCATCATTTGGATAGTGTCTTTGTCATAGGTTGCTCCAAAAGATGTTGCCTGCACCAAATACCATGCCCGCATCAAGAGATGAAGCGAAAAAGATGCTAACAATGGTGGGTATGGATTATGATACCATCCATGCTTGCCGTAATGATTGTATTCTCTTTCGTCGTGAGCATGGAGATTTGGCTAGTTGTCCAAAGTGTGGGGAACAACGATATAGAGATGACTTGCAGGGTGAGAGGATACCGGTAAAGGTCTTAAGACACTTTCCCATCATTGCAAGAATACAACACATGTTTCGATGCAAATCCATAGCGGAGTTGATGACATGGCATGCATCTCATCGGTCCACTGATCACACATTGAGGATTCCCGCAGATTGTGCGGCTTGGAAGCACATAGATAATCAGTGGCCGGACTTTGCGAGAGAGCCACGCAACTTACATCTTGGGCTAGCCATGGACGGCGTGAATCCTTTCGGGTTACGCTCGACATCTTGGTCGACATGGCCCATAGTCGTGGTGAATTACAATATCCCACCATGGCTAACAATAAAAAAGGGACACCTCATGCTTGCACTACTTGTGCCAGGAAAGTACAAGGCAAGAAACATGGACGTGTACATGGCACCTTTGATAGAGGAGTTACAGATATTATGGAGAGGAGTGCAGGTCTTTGATATTTCCAGAGCTCCTAGGCATACCAATGATATTTCCGTCAGGGGTATCTTGATGTGGACCATGCATGACTACCCAGGATATGGAGAGTGCGCAGGTACGTGGTTATGTCTTTACATGTACAATGAGGGATTATGCTTTTTTTACTCTCTTTTGCACGCATGTCTTGTACTAACATATTCATGCACGCGTGCAGGGCTTGCTACAAGTGGGTACCATGCTTGTCCTGTTTGTGGACCCGCTCTGAAATCGCTTGCACGCTACTCCAAACACATGAGGAAAAATGTTTATGAAGGTCATGCTCGATACCTTCCGCTCGACCATCTCGCACGTGGAGGTCAGCTTGATCCACCACCATCATATTTAAAAGCAAGTGATTGGATTCAAGCTTGGAGGGAGAATGGAGAGGAACCTCCTCCTGGTATGAAGAGGCTATCGATCTTTCACGAGCTTCCTTATTGGGGTCAGTTACAAATCAATCATCTCTTGGATCCCATGCATATCTTTAAGAATGTGGGGGCTACCATTTGGGCACACTTGGTTGGTTCCAAGGACTCGAGAGGAGTGCGAGAAGACTTGCGTGCTATGAATAGGATGTCTCGTTTGTGGCCCCAAGTGCATGCTTCAGGAAAAGTTGTCCTCCCGAAAGCAACGTGGATCCTCTCTACGAGGGAGGAGGCAGCGATCAAGGCAGACATTGCCTCTTTTCAAACACCGACAGGGTACATGCGTTGCTTGAAAGGAGCATTTTCAAAGGACAATAAGCTTAGTGGCCTCAAGTCCCATGATTGGCACAAGGTCTTACAGGTATTCTAAGTAGAATTAGTGTACCGATAATAGTGATGCATTAGCGTAATTATTATTATGTTATATTGTTGACATGATTTCATTGTTGCTTTGATAGTTCATCCTTCCAATTACAATAAAAGGGTGCTTACAAGAAGATGTTAGAAATGCTATATTCAAGATCTGTGGTATTGTGAGGTATGCTTACTATCAATTCGCATTATCTATTTTCTTCATGGACATGTGAAATAGGTGGATATCTCAAATATCTTACATATGCATGGACATGTGAAATAGGTGGATATCTCAAAAAGAGATCTCTATATCGAGCATCGAGAAGGCTAGGGTGGAATCCATCGAAGCCGTATGCTTGCTTGAGAAGCACTTTCCCTCAAGCATTATGACAACTCAAGTCCACTTGCTTGTGCACATAGTTGATGAGGTGGCTATAGCAGGTACCGTTCATAATCGATGGATGTTTTTTCTCGAGCGGTTTATGAAAACTTTAAAGGGGTTTGTAAGACAAAGAGCAAGACCAGAAGCAAGCATGGCAGAGGGATGGCTTGTGCAAGAGTCATTAGTATATATCACAGAGTTTCTTGCATCCACGGATCCTGATATGCCGCAAGCTTGGCACAACAAGGATGATGATCGCATCATTGGCGAGGTCCCCCAAGGAAAAGGGATTGAAAGAAAGATGAGCGAAGAGCAAATGGAGAAATTCAATAAGTTTTGTATCCTCAATAGCCCTGAGATGCAGAAGTGGATTGAGAGATATGAAGTGGCCAAAGCAGAAAGAATAAATGCAAGGACGAGATTCAGAGTAATGTACAGGCGATCACAACCATATCCACGAGATCTGGCTCTTCTCCCTACTCACATGTCACTTGATTGGCTACAACTAGCTATACGTAAAGCCGAACGTGATGGAGAGACAATAAACGAGCGCGAGCGGGAGTTATCATCTGGATGTATGGTGCATGTAAGTTTCTTATCTCTTGATGTAATTAAGTAATTATTTGTGGCAATATATGCTATAAAATAGGTGCATCTTCATTGTTTTAATGATGCTCTTTTACAGTACAAAAAGTACAGTGCATTATGGTCATATGGACGACATTTTCGCATAGAACGCATCGATTCAAAGAGAGTCACGTATGATTGTGGAGTCATGGCTAACTTCACACAAGATAGCCGAGCAAGTGCTTCGGATACCAATCTTCTCTCCTCACAGTTGGATTATTGTGGAACCATACGCGACATCTATGAAATTGATTTCAGACGATTTACTATTTTCATTCTTGATGTAAAATGGTTTAGAACTACTTACAACGGTCCCCATGCAACTGTGAGAAAAGATGGTAGCGGTCTCTTTGCAATAGACTCCACCAAACATTGGACCGATGAAAGTGATACTTTTGTTCTTCCCAAGCACTGTGAGCAGGTGCATACTAATGATTTAATTAGTCGAAGCTTTCGTTTTTTAAGTCCATTGATATATATATAATTGACGACATTTGGCACGTGATTTTTCATCTTCAATATAGGTGGTTTTTCATCCGGATCGTTCTGATCCAAGATGGTGGTACGTGATCCAAGTTGCGCCACGAAGTAAGCAGATTTTTGAAGATCGAGATGTGGATATAGAGATGCCACTACCAAATCCGGATCCAATTGATGAATCTAGCGAAGAAGATGTAGATCACCATATGAGGCAAGAGGAAGATGCGCATAATGACATCGCATGGGAGGAGGATGGAGATCACGATATTGACGAGGAAGACAACAATCGTCAAGATCGATCACCACACTTAAGCTTAATTGAAGAAGATGATCAAATACTTTTAGGTGAACGTACGATGCTAGAGTACGATGATGATATAGGAGATCAACTCGGTATAGAGTTGGAGATAGACTTACTTGGCGCCTTAGACTTGGCTCAAGATGAAACAGTTGATGTAAATGCTCTTATTTAATTTGATTTTTCTCATCTCCAACTTGGACATGAATATATGAGCTTCAAAGGCTTGATGTACATGCTCTCATTTTTTATTTCTCTATGAGCTCAAACATGTATGAAAATTTAAAAAATTTTGTCATTGGAAGAAAATAAATTTTAAGACTTAAAAAAAAAAAAAAACCTCTCTGTAAAACGTCGCTATAATATAGTCTCAGTGTCGCTATATAGCGACCTTTAAAAGTCGCTATATAGCGACTTTAATAGAAGTCGCTATATAGCGACCTTTTATAGTCGCTATATAGCGACTATTACTAACGTCGCTATATAGCGACGATTCTTAAAAGTCGCTATATAGCGACGATTTACGACACCCGATTTTTATACCGACGATTAACGCTAAGCGGGCGCTAATCGTCGGTACGTAAACGTCGCAATAGGATGCGTGTGTAGTAGTGCTTGCTACCTATTACCTTTTGCTTGTAGGAACTTTCCATTGTCTCAGATGTCATTTTTTGAATGGCATCCATTTTTGCCTTCATGGTAGCTTTCCACTTTGGTATATCTCTTGCCTTCTCAAAGGTTTGTGGCTCATGGAGCTGAGCCACCAAGGCAAAGTTGGTTAAGGGTTAGACACATTGTGTTGTGACTAGTCAAACTCCTAAACTTGACTCGAGAATGTTTGTGACCTGAGAATCCTGTAAGGTCTCTAGATACCACATTGGTGGTAACTTCCTTTCAATGGAAGTTGACTTTGGGGGTGGCTCTATTGCATTTTGCTTTTCCTCTGGTTCCTCTAGTTCCTCAAGATCTTCAATCATTGCTACCTCTGTAATGGTCAACTTGGGTGTCAAAACTTTGGGAAATTTGATGACCTCTTCTTCTGCCTCAAAACCACATCCCTACTAATCAATATTTGTTTCTTCACTGGGTTCAAGATGTGGACTGCCTTAGATTCTTCACTATACCCAACAAAGACACACTTCCTACACTTGGCATCTAGCATTGACCTATCATCTTTATGCACATGTACGAATGCATCAAAACCAAAATCCTAAGATGAGAAATAGTGGGCCTCTTACCATAATATGCTTCATAGGGTACCATATCTGCAAGCCTTAGTAGACTTGGTCCTATTGAGGATGTGAATTGTAGTATTGACTACTTCATCCTAGTAATCGTTTAAGAGATCTCTCCCTCTAATCATAGTCAATCCCATCTCTATAGCCGTTTGGTGCTTTCTCTCAGTAAACCCATTCTGTTGAGATGTGAGGGCATAAGTAAGCTAATGGTTGATCCCATTCTTCCTAAAGAAAGTGTTAAACTTTGTAGAGGTGAACCACCCCCCCAGTTCATGCATAATGCTTTGACATCATTCCATGTTTCTTTCTCTACCTTGGCCTTCCATTCTATGAATTTCTCAAATGCTTGGGACTTCTTGGACATGCAATATATCCAAGTGATGTGACTAAAGTCATTCACAAATAGAAGAGAATAGCTTGACCTTGCAAATGAGTTGGGTGACATTATTCCACAAATGTTAGAGTGGACTAGCTCCAATGGTCTCTTAGCCTTTGATGTAGACTCCTATGGGAATCACTCCCAATGTTGCTTGCCCTCCAAGCAAGCATGGTAGACTTTCTCTGTGGTTTTGATAGGTGGGATTCCCTCCATCATGTTGAAAATTTGTATTTCTAAACTTTCATGTGACCTCTTGGAGTGCCCATGGTTCCCATGAACAACTAAGGCATGTAATTGGTATAAGCCATCCTTCTCATCACTTGGGCCACCACATGTCTGTCTTCCTTAGAAGTGACGGTGGCTTCTCCATTTTTGAAGAGTACTGACATCTTATGCTTATCCATCTAACTCATAGAGAGAAAAATCTTGCACAGATTTGGAACAAACAACACCTTGGATATTACGTTCCCTTCTCCCACTATGGTGATGAACAAAATACTACCAACCCCCTTGATAGGGCATGTTGAGCTATTGCCCATGGTCAACTTTGAGTTAGGATGGGTCCCCTACATGGTCTTGAACCACTCCCACCTGTTGGTGGACATGTTTTTTGACGCGCCACTATCCATGTATGAAGCCTCCTTAAGATCACTCACTACATTAGTAGTGTAGTGCTCTATCATGCATATGAAAATATTTCTTATAGTGACATTAGCTGTATTTGTCTTAGTCTCCTCCTTGGTCATGGACTTCTTCTTTTTCTTTTGATAAGCATTCTTGTTCTAGAAATCTCTTGCATAATGACTAAGACTTTCATGTCATAAAAATTTTACCTTATTTTTATTCCTTGTGTTGTTAGCCTTGCCTTTGGACTCCTTGGGCTTGCCTTTAGTGGGCTTGTCCTTCGCCAAAAGTGCTTTATCATTGTCCTTGCAATACAACTTCTCTTAAGCTTCTCATGAAGACAAGGGCCCAAGCTCTTTGAATTTGAAGGGCTTGGTCCTTTTTCCTGCTATCACAGTGGTCATACATTCCTTGAAGCTATACAATAAATACCTAGTGTCAGCAGTGTCAGCGTGGATGATTTTTTCATCTTAGTTTCGTTAAGAATCAAAAAATTTTATATTGGTGTTGAAAGTTTGTATGCCTAAATTAATATTAATATTTGAAACATTTTCCAAGATTTGAAACTTTTATGCAAAAATATTTAAAGTTTCACTACGATTCACATCTTTTACTTGTAAATCTAAAAGAAAATATACAAAACCATACTAAGTTCTATCAATATTGTGAAACTAAAAAAACTAGCTCAATAAACTTTTACCTGGATTTTATATAACTATATAAGTATAGCTTTGATAAAAAAATCCATGGTGCCAGCTAACTGGAGTACCTTTCAATGCTAGGTTATCTCTTACCACTTTGACTTTCATCAAGTGGTCATGTACCGACTCTCCCTCATCCATGTGCATATTGAAAAGATGGTGTTGGAGAGTCATTATATGAAGAGTGTATCTATCTTGTACAAGTCTTTCACAGTGGCCCATGCTTCCATTAATGTGCTAGCCATCTATGAGGAATCATAGATTCTTCCATCATCCCTATGATTAAATCCAGGGCCTAGGCATCTCTATCCTCCCATAATTCAAGTTCATTGTTGTCCACCAATGGCATCAAAATACTTCCCTTGTTGTCTATAACATCTTTTGGCTTCACAACCACTCTTGTGAGCTTCTGTTATTTTGGGCCATAAGATGACTCCAGATCTTTACCTTTCAAATGAGGTAATTTGTCCCATCCAACTTCTTGGACTCTGAAAAATTTGAGATGGTATAAGAGGGAACATGACTAGAGGAGGGAGTATGAATAGTAGTGGCAGTAGAGGCATCTAACTTCACAATGTCTACTAATAAATTTCACACAACAAAGAATCTCCAAATAGAATGTGTGGTAGATGAAATAGAACTCTGCAAACCTACTTTGAATCATAGTCAATTTCTTGAAGGAGACCTTCCTTCAATGTGAGAGCATCTAGAGTTGAGAAGCATGCTCTAATATCACATTGGAAATGAGGGATAGAATCACTCTAGCCTCACAACCTGTGTAGAATAGGAACACATTGCCCATGCATGTCATATTCCAGCATGGATTATGTGTACATATTGCACTACATTTGTATTATAGTTATTTGTGCACATAGCATATGGTTTGGACCATAGGGTGGGAGGATTACATCCCCTCCACATCCTATTGGTTGCAATCCATTCAGCCTCTCAGTGTATGCCACATGGCATAGGGGTAAGCCTCTTCTATCTATATATTGAAAGCACGGTGGGAGTAATCCCCATTCCTCTAGCCCTATTGAGAGCATCGTGGGAGAAGTCCTCATTCCTCTAGCCCTAGTTTGGAACCCACTCATGTGTGTTCTCCTTAAGTATTTGTCTCCTTCTTATGAATCCCCATTCCTTTAGCCCTAGTTTGGAATCAACTCATGTGTTTCTCCTTGAGTTCTTGTCTCCTTCTTATGAGTCTTGTTGTGTGCATGTTCCTTTGAGAGTGAGAGGCTTGAAGTTGCTTGTGTGCATCAAGACTTGGTCAAGGATCCTCATACGATATAATACACTCTTGGGTGTAGTTTAGAGTGGACGATTGTCTTGTGTGATCACTTGAGTGGCATTCCTTTCTCCTCATCTTAGAGGTTCTTCATGTGTAGTGGATGGCATAGCTCAATTTCACTCTTTTTGGAGACTTGATTTACCCCATACCATGCTTACTTTCATGACTAGAGCTTGTATGGTGAGGTTGGGATCACCCCATGGATGATGCCCATGCCTTGTGTTCTTAGAGTGGGAAACGATGTGCTAAAATTGTGTTTGTGTGTGTGTGTGTGTGTGTGTGTGTGTGTGTGGACATCGCTCGCTTGATCGACTGCCTCGTCTAGTTCCTCCACTTTTTCCCCTCTCCTTTTCTCACATTCTTCTCCCCCCATATTTTCACTCAATGTTTACCTCTTAACCCCCCTTGAGTTTTATTCCACTCTTTCCCTTTTTGCCCCCCTCCTTTTCACTTCCCACCACTCCCCTTTCCTTTATTTTGTCTTCTTTTTTATTTGTGCTCCCACACTTCATCTTGTACACCATTGGCACTTTCCTTCAGTATTGGATTTGTTGGGATACTCACAAAATCCAATCATGTACATCTTTAAGCATATCAAGCATGGACATAGAAGATATCATTCACATTCCACCTCCACTCATTGATGTATGCATTCGCATTCCACCTCCATCATGGGATAATGGCATCTTTAGTTACATGATTTTCCTTTGTAGCTACGATGATTTTTGGGAGTCTATACCATTTCTAGAGCATGCCTGGCATGAGGTTGGTGATACACTATAGGGACCTTGGAATTCACATCATGATTGCATTTTTTGACAATCCTTAATTGTGATGGAATCTCTAGGTTTGCCTCATTTCCTACCATGACTACAAGATCATCTTGACTTTTTTAATCTTGAGCTTCAGTGGGATATCATGCAATATGAAAATTATTTTGTTCCACCCACCAGAGAGGTCCACCAGGGTTTACCCTCACCATCGAGCACCCCTCCTATCCATCATGATGCTCCATTGAGTGACACACCACCTTCATCAATGAGCACCCCTTTCATTACATGACCTTGTAACTTCATATTGCTCCATCTTTTGAGGAAGAGTCTCTTTGCATGACCGTGGATACTTGATTGACACATTTTTGAGATGTTATCTCTAATATCCCCACTTCCAAGCCTTGTATTTTTTTATTTCTCATCGATAGCCATTATTTGAGCACCCACTTTTAGCATCTATATGTGGGATTTAGGCATGCACCCTAGAGGTTCATTTTTAGATGATTTTTCAATGTTTGGAAACAGGCATGGACACTTTGATCAATTAAAACTATGCTTTGAAAAATGCAGGTTGGCTAGGCTCAGCCTTCACCCTACAAAATGTGCATTTGCTATCAAAAGAGGAGTCCTACTAGGACATATCATATCAGACGAGGGGATAGAAATTGAACCTAAGAAAGTCTGTGTCATTCAAAAGGCAAATCCACCAAAGAATGTGAAACAATTACAAAGGTAAATCCACCAAAGAATGTGAAACGGCATTGTAAATTTTTGAGATACTTGGATGAGATATGCTATCCACTTACAAAGCTAACTAGATAATGAGAGCCATATGTATGGGGAAAAGAACAAGATGAAGCTTTCAATATCCTTAAAAAGATGTTGGTCATAGCACCCATCTTGCAACCACCTAATTGGGGTTTACCATTTGAGGTCTTTGTGGATGCATCAAACATAGCTGTTGATGCAAAAAAAAAAAAGACAAATGGTTGAGACTGAGAGTGCTCTCAACGGAAGTAAGAAAGGAAGAGGGAAAGAGAGAAACAGAGAGCCACACAAGTTTTGGTAGGTGCAGAACCACCCTAATCTTCTTTTTCATTCATTTATATATGTGTTTGAGTATTGTACATAACCGGGGTAAAGGCACAGTGACCTTTAACCCCCACAACCTCCCACTTAAAGGACAATGTGCCTTTAAGGGAGAACAACCAGTGAGCATACTATCCAATGCCCATCAATACACACGACAATACTCAAACCGCTGACTAGGTAGACTCTTCGTTAGCATCTCTGTAGGGTTATCATCTGTATGAACCTTGACAAGCTATATGCTCTTGTCCTCAAGTACCTCCCTGATGAAATGGTACCCGACCTCAATGTGTTTGGTCTTTGCATGAAAGAACAGATTCCGTGCTAGCTGAATAGCACTCATGGAGTCACTATGTAATGTCGGTACACTTGTATGAATCCCCAAATCTCCCACTAGTCGATCAAGCCATATAGCCTCCTTGCAACCCTCTGTGGCTACAACATACTCAGCCTATGTGGTAAACAAAGCAATGCACTTCTGTGCATGAGACATCCAGGACACTGCACCACCTGCAAAGGTGAACATATAACCAGAAGTGGATCTCCTACTATCCACATGCCTTGCATAGTCTAAATCTGTGTACCCAAGTACACGCATGTCTCCTTTACCAAAGTAGATGCACATCTCCTTGGTACCCTTCATGTACCTCATGATGCACTTAGCTGCCTCCCAATGCCTCTTTCCTGGATTAGCCATATATCGGCTAGCAACTCCCACTGCAAATGCAATGTCTGGTCTAGTAGCTATCATAGCATACATAAGACTCCCAACTGCTGATGCATAAGGAACCTTGGCCATCATGGCCCTTTCCTCATCTGATTTGGGACTATCTGTATGACTCCATTTCACATATGGAGGCAAGAAAGTACTCACTGCCTTCCCCCCCTCCATATTGAAACGCTGCAATACTTTTGTAACATACTCCTTTTGTGAAAGCCAAAGGAGTTTCCTACTCCGATCATGCGTGATGCGCATACCAAGAATATGACCTGCAAGTCCCAAATCCTTCATATCAAAGGCCTCATGCAACTTGGCCTTTAAGGCATCTAGCTCATAAGTATTCTTGCTAGCCAATAGCATATCATCCACATATAGTTCCAAGATTATCAGGCTATTATCCTTAGCCCTTTTAGTGTAGAGGCAGTGATCAATTTCACTCCTTCTAAAACCTGGGACCGAATGAAAGCATCAAACTTCTGATACCATTCTCTAGGTGCTTGCTTAAGACCATAGAGACTCTTCTTCAGCTTGAAAACTAAATGCTCTTTGACCTTTTCTTCAAAGCCTTCTGGCTGCACCATGTAAATTTCCTCATGCAAATCCCCATGCAAGAAAGCTGTCTTGACATCCATCTACATAAGCTCCATATCCTCTGATGCCACTAGTCCAAGCATGCATCTAAGTGTGGTCATCTTCACAACGGAGAGAATATCTCATCAAATCCACACCCTTCTCTTTCTTGAACACTTTAGCGACCAAATGGGCCTTGTATTTAGGCACATCATCATCTATGACCTTCATTTTGTAGACCCATTTCCATGGCAATGCTTTCTTTCCATGTGGCAAAGAAACCAAGTCCCAAATCTTATTCTTCATAAGTGAACTCATCTCTGATTGCATAGCATACTCCCACTTGCATTGATCTTCACGCATCATAGCCTCTCTATAGCAAGAAGGCTCCCCGCAAACAATAAGCATCACATAGTATACTCCTGGAACAAACCTATCAGGCGGTCTAGACATTCTAGATGATCTTCTCAAGGGAATTTCAGCTTGCTGTCCTACCTGCATATCAGCCACATTTGGCTCATCATTTCCACGAATAGATGATCCATCATCTACCCTTGATTGTATACCTGTGGGAGTACTTGGTGGTACCATTTCTTGCACATTTGGTGCATGGATAGCTTGCTGTCTATCAACATATGCAGGTGGATTCACATCCTGAAAAGTGATTCTCCTCATTTCCACATCCCTCATGGGTGCCTTATACATCTTCTTCTCATTGAAGACTACATCATGGCTGCGTATGATCTTCTTTTCTTTTGGATCCCAGAGATGATAGCCCATCTCTCCACTTTCACCATAACCCAGAAAGATGCATTTCCTAGACTTAGGATATAGCTTCTTTTGAAGCTCTTTTAGCACATGTGCATATGCCTCACACCCAAATATACACAAATGAGAGTAAGAGGGCTTCTTGCCACTCCATGCCTCTTCAGGAATACCGCCATCCAAACTCTTACTAGGTGATTTATTGATCACATGATCTGCAGCCTTCATTGCCTCAGCCCAAAAACCACCAGAAAGACTTGCATTGGAAAGCATGCATTGCAACCTTTCTTGAATGGTACGATTCATCTTTTCTGCAACTGGATTTTGTTCTAGAGTACGAGGGGATGTGAGCTCCCTCTTAATCCCATGTATATCATAGAAATGTTGAAAGTCTGCTGAAAGTCATGAGAGAGATACTCTCCACCCTTGTCAGTCCATAGGCATTTAAGCGTTCTACCTGACTGATTCTCAACTAAGGCTAGCCATTTCTGAAATACTTGGAACACATCACTCTTCCGAGATATAGCATAAGCCCACACTTTCCTAGTTGCATCATCAATGAATGTCACATAGTATTCAGCCCTGCCTAATGACCGTCTAGGCATGGGACCACATATGTCTGAATGCACCAAATCAAGCTTTTCAAACTCTTTCTTTCCCCTTCTTTTATGGGCTGATTTAGTTTGCTTCCCATCAGTTCTCACAAAATTCAAAATCAGAGAAACTCAAATGTGGTACATAACCCAAATGGCATTAGAGTTTTATTCCATTCTGGCTCATGTGCCCTAACCTGCAATGCCACAAAGAAGTGCTTGGTTGCTCGGTTATTGCAACAACATGATCAAATACCCCTGATACATGTAAGGGATACAAAGTCCCACACTTGGCACCCCTGGCCAAAAGCATAGAGCCCTTTTGAATTTTCCAATTCTGAAAGCCAAAAGTGGTGTGAAAACCAGCACCATCTAGCTGACCCACTAAAATAAGACTCTTGGTCAACTTAGGCACGTGTCTCACATGTTTCAAAATAAATGCAGACCCATTTGTAAAAGAAAACTTTATGTCACCTACTCCCACTATGTCACATGCATAGTCATTTCCAAGATGCACACAACATGTCTTTCCACTGTCATAAGTGGAGAACCATTCCCTATGGGGAGTAACATGGAATGAAGCACCAGAATCCAAAATCCAATTCTGGGAATATGCATCATCTGAAGTGGTAAGAAACTCTACAGATAAACTAGACATGAAGAGAACATCATTATCACTATCATGTGTGACTGCATTGATCTCCTTGATCTTCACTTTTCCTTTGTCCTCCCTTGGACTCTCTTCCTTTTGATTTGCACCCCAATTTTCATTTTTTTTCTTATCCTTTTCCTCTCTTTTCAGCTTGTAGCAATCCTTTTTCATATGGCCCTTCTTGCCACAATGGTAACACTCAATGTTCCATGTTTTGGATTTGCTAATGGTAACACTCAATGTTCCGTGTTTTGGATTTGCTACGAGACTTCCCTCTTTTTTGGGACTTCCCCCTGAACTGTGATCTATCCCTTTGCACATTTAAGGCTGCAACCTACTTGTTGCCATCCATAGACTTCCGTCTAGTCTCCTCGGCCAACAAGCTACCCATAACATCATCAAATTTCAGTAATCCACCAGGTGCAGAGTTACTGACAGCTATACGGAAGGTATCCCATGAGGATGGCAATGAACATAAGAGAAATATTGCCTTAGTCTCCGCATCAAATTTCATCTTTTGAGCCTGAAGCTGGCTGAAAATATGCATCATCTGAAGTGGTAAGCAACTCTATAGATAAACTAGACGTGAAGAGAACATCATTATCACTATCATGTGTGACTGCATTGATCTCCTTGATCTTCACTTTTTCTTTGTCCTCCCTTGGACTCTCTTCCTTTTGATTTGCACCCCAATTTTCATTCTTTTTCTTATCCTTTTGCCCTCTTTTCAGCTTGTAGCAATCATCTGAAGTAATAAGCAACTCTCCAAATAAACTAGACATGAAGAGAACATCATTATCACTATCATAAAGATAAACAATCTTGGGAATATGCATCATCTGAAGTGGTAAGCAACTCTACAGATAAACTAGACATGAAGAGAACATCATTATCACTATCATGTGTGACTGCATTGATCTCCTTGATCGTCACTTTTCCTTTGTCCTCCCTTGGACTCTCTTCCTTTTGATTTGCACCCCAATTTTCATTCTTTTTCTTATCCTTTTGCTCTCTTTTCAGCTTGTAGCAATCCTTTTTCATATGGCCCTTCTTGCCACAATGGTAACACTCAATGTTCCGTGTTTTGGATTTGCTACGAGACTTCCCTCTTTTTTGGGACTTCCCCCTGAACTGTGATCTGCCCCTTTGCACATTTAAGGCTGCAACCTACTTGTTGCCATCCATAGACTTCCGTCTAGTCTCCTCGGCCAACAAGCTACCCATAACATCATCAAATTTCAGTAATCCACCAGGTGCAGAGTTACTGACAGCTGTACGGAAGGTATCCCATGAGGATGGCAATGAACATAAGAGAAAGATTGCCTTAGTCTCCGCATCAAATTTCATCTTTTGAGCCTGAAGCTGGCTGAAAATATGCATCATCTGAAGTGGACCCCCACACAGACTAGTGTACTATGCAAGTAGGATCCTCACAAAGTATGGAAGGAACTATGTTGTCACTAGGAGAGAAGCACTTGGGATGGTATATGCATTGCATAAATTCAGACACTATCTCCTGGGCAACAAGATTAATTTTTATGTGGACCACCAAGCACTGATATATTTGGTTAATAAACCACGTACAACTCACAGACATAATTGCTAGATGGATGCTCCTACTACAAGAATTTGTCAACTATACAATTGTTCATAGACCTAGAAAATAGCAAGCTATTGTAGATTATCTCAACAGACTGGCATCAGGAGAAGCTGTAATAGGGATTCTAGATGACTTGCTGATGTTGGAATATTTATGATCTGAATAGAAGATCCTCTAGACTGGTATGACAAAATTATATTCTTTCTCACTAAATCCTTGACCAGAGATTAGAGAAAGAAGCTTGTCAAGTGCTTTTTCTACAGAGCAAGCCCTTCCTGGTGATTGCTAGAGTTCTCTATAGGAGAGGAATAGACCAAGTCATCAGAAGATGTGAGTAAAGTCATGAGCAAAGAGCTATTCTGCAGAGGCTCATGGAGGATCAACAGGATGACACTTTTTAGGTGAGATCTCAAGACCTAGAAAAATATTGCAAGCAGGCCTATGGTGGGCCATAGTCCTAAAAGATGCTCATACTATGCAAAATCTTATCTACCATGCCAAAGAGATGATAGGCCACTGAATGATGACAAAATGCCACATCAGCCCATCCTAGCATTGGGACCTTTTCAAAAGTGGGGGCTGGACTTTGTAGGACCTATCAAACTAGTAGCAAAGTACACAAGTAATCAATACATACTTGGTGCAATTGATTATTGCACAAAATGGGTGGAATTAGTAGCCCTCAAGACAACAAAGCTAGAACTGTTGCATATTTCTTATATCATGATATCATTACAAGATTTGGTGTACCTATCGAGACAACAAAGCTAGAATTGTTGCATATTTCCTATATCATAATATCGTTACAAGATTTGGTGTACCTATTGAGATAGTATGAGACAGAGGAATACACTTCGTCAACAAAACAATTAGGAAAATGACAAAGCTGCAATGATGCTACACAAAAGTTCAACGTACTACCCTCAGGGAAATGGTCAAGCTGAAAGTACCAAAAAAATAACCTTTTGCTATCAAGCGACCGTTATTTTTCATATCCTCAACAAAGCATCCATGAGGATTAAATCTGACTTGCAAGCCCTGCTCAACCATTTGACCAACAGAAACCAGGTTCTTGGTGATGTTCGGGACATGAAATACATCAGACAGGTATTTCTTTTTCCCATCCTACATAGACAAAGGAATTTTACCAATCTGCACAATAGGATGTGCAGTATCATCACCAGTCTCCACAAATCCTAGTTTTTCCATTTTCCTTGCATCTTGCATCCATTTTGCATGGCTTGTCATGTGGTTTGATGCACTTGAGTCAACATACCGCACATCATTTCGTTCTTCTGCACTTGTCACAGAATTGGTCATGTGCTGCACCATAAATAGATGCTCATTTCTGTCATCACCCTGTCTGCTAGAAGATGCATAATTTCCTTGCTACAATTTTCCATTCATAATGTCATTCTGGTTTTTGTAGCAGTCTTTAGCCATATGACCCATTTTACCACATTAGTAGCATTCAAAATTGCTGTTTGCATTTTGGCCTCTTTGGCTCCCCCTGCCTCTAGAGTTACCATGTCCTCCATAGGACTGGTTTTCTTTAGTTTGCTGCATATTTTGATTTCTAGCATGGCCTCCAGATCCGGCTCCTCTACCTTTGCCTCTACCTCTTCCAATATTTGAGTAGAAGATAGTTTCTTTTGAAGTTCTGCCTGAAGAAGATGCACCCCCATTTCTCTGCTCTTCAGAAATTAGAAGAGCAAACAACTCCTCAAAATCAAGAAATTTTTCACGGACTACAATGGATGTCCGGAACTGTGCATAATCCTTTCCTAGACCATTCAAGGTCACAGAAACTAGATCATCATCTTCCACTGGCGACCCAATGGAAGCAAGTGCATCAGCAATTTTCTTCACCTTCATGTGGTAGTCATTGATGCTCATATTTTCTCTCTGCACATTATGCAACTCCTGCTTGAGCTGCATTTTCCTGGCTTGAGTATTTGTGCTGTACATTTTTGCTAAGGTATCCCATGCCTCCTTTGGCATACTTGCATCCTGAATATGCACAATCATAGAATCCGAAATACTGATAGAAAGCCAGTACATAACTTTTTTGGCTCTCTCATGCCATCCTTTAAATGCCTGCATTTCCTATTGATTGGGAACATTAGGAAGAACTGGTTCCTCTTCATTTCCTGTAATGAACTCCCAATAGCCTTTTCCCATAAGGAAATTCGTCATTCTAAACTTCCATGCCTGGAAGTTGTTCTTGTCAAGCTTTTCAGTGACAATCTGTGAAAGAGAATCAGATGCCATTACAGAACACTGCAAAATATTCTGTCACTGCAAAAAACACAGCTTTTGCCTCACACGAGCAGATCTGCAAAACTGACGAAAGTGATATTTGACCACACAATCACTTCCTAGTGACGATTTTGCATCAACAGGCAACAAGGATGATTCTGCAACTCCCAATATCTCTATGCATAGGCATTCGATGCAATTTTCACAGCAACTTTTCATGGACCAGCAGAGCAGTGGTCGCACAGCAAAAACGGGGCCTTTTTCTGAGTGCCTACGAAGAACTTCCCCCTTCAAAACGGGCCCCGAAATGGACTCGAATCAAAAAATTAAAGTTACCGAGGGCATATACTACTGAAATGGCCTCCCGTAGCATATACTGCCCTCTCACCACACCGCAAAGGGCGTCTCAATCTGAAACAGTGCACTCTTGCACTTCCGGCTGTGCTACCTGCAGAGATTTGCTCCCAAACTCGAAAAAGGAGAGCAACACTGGACCTCTTACCAGGACACCGCGAACTTGGTTTGCTTTCTTGAGCTCCTTACCACAAACAAGGCTCTGATACCATGTGAAGATAGTGGGAGAGAGGGAAGGAGTCTCACTTGTAGCTTTCTCACATACACAATGGGGGAATACACACAAAGGTGGAGGCTGAAAACAGTTTTCCTCTTCTTAGTTGTGAAAGCCAAAAGAACTTTGGTATAGAGAAATAGAAGAACCCTATATGTGGGTCTCAAACCAAACTCAACTAACTAAGGTGGCATACTAACTGAGCCACAAACTAGAGTAGATAAGGATAGCTGTCATCTAGCTATTATTCGTGGGCGGTGTACCAACCGCATCTGTAGCTAACAAGTCGGTGACATAAATGCACAACGGTCACCCTGGCATATCACGAGTGGAGCTCCATATCTCAACAAAGTGACATAATTGTAATGTTTAACAAAAAGCTAGGCAAGAGGCTTGGAAAGTTTAAGCTGAGATATGATGAATCTTTTAGTGTTATGGAAGTTTTTGATCAAGGAACATTCAGCCTAGCTGATCTTCATGGCAATGTTTTTGACAAGCCTATCAATGGATTTTGGCTCAAACCATATGTGCGACCTGATCCATCGGAGACAAAGATTAATGCTCACAATCTGATCGCAATACAACACCTAGTAATTACAAGGAGGTAGACAATAGTTTGGCTTTCCATAAATAGCCTAGAGTCATCAAAAGCACATTCTGCCAACAAGTACAATAAAAAGGGCAAAATTTGACTACACTTCGCCCAAAATTGACCAAGATCGACTCCACAAGGCATAAAAAGAAACTTAGGCTTTCTGACATTGGCCTGACTTGCAACGGCACTATTGAGAGCCCAATTGCACATCTGACACTGATTTGACCAATAAAGATAGCTAAGGATCTGACCACACTCTACCAAACATATATTTTATTACCTCCCACAGCTCCGACCATGAGCACAAAGGAGCATCCATCATCAGGCCAAAATCTGGATGTACGGGATCACATCAAGCTTGCCATCGATAAGCTCTCTTGCGCATTCCAGGCACAAACATCAAACATTCCATTGGATCTAGACTTATCATGCATAGTGATCATCCACTTTCATCGAGCTTCATTGGATGCGTGTAATGCTCACAAGTGCCAACCTTCGATTACAAGAAAATGCACACTTCAACCCAGTTCACACTATGTGATCAGCAGTCCTCACCATTAGCATACTCAAGCTCCAAAGATTCCTTCTCCATCTATATGACCCTGAAATGCTCTTGTATAGATGTGTTGCTAATTAATGTCAATTGCAAGTTTGCTGATGCATGGGCGAGAGCAAGCAAACTGCTTCCATTTTAGGGTGAATCTAGATACCAATACCAACAACTATCAATGTTTTAAGACCACCATGTAGTAGTCCCACAAGTTTGGATTCTAAATTTTCAATCCATTTTGGTTTTTAACTAGGGATGTTTTTATCGAAGCTATACTTATATACTAATATAAAATCTTGGTGAAAGTTTATCGAGCTAGTTTTTTTAGTTTCACAATATCTATAGAACATATTACAATTTTATCTATTTTCTTTTGAATTTTAAAGAAAAAGTTGTAAATCCTAGGCGAAACTTTAAATTTTTTCTCATTAAAGTTTCAAATCTTGGTAAATTTTTCAAAAGTTTATTTTTATTAGGGCATACATACTTTCAACACCAATATAAAAGTTTCGCTTCTTAACTAAACTAATTGGAAAAAATCATCCATGTTTTCAATAAATCAAAAAAACATTATGGAGCGTGCCCTCAAATGGGTATGCATCACTTTAGCACAACATTGGAGGCCCGTTAACCCATGCCTAACATTCTCATTTAGGTGTGTTGGGTTGAGGAGAAGCTCATGTAGTGTACTTTTGAATGATTACTTGGTTCCATGTATGTATAGAATAAAATTTTGATGTTTTTGAATAAATTTCTATATCCTATATAGTCTTCAAGATGCATGCTTCACATGCAACATAGCACTTGTAATGCTTTAACGATCTCGTTCCAATCCTTATTCCATAATTTTTTGCTCTTATGTTCAAGTTTGGAATGTGTACTACAACTTGAAGACAAAATTTATCGAATTCCGTTGAGCAATGCATAAGTTATGGGTCATGTAAGAAACCTATATACAGAAAAGTCCTTGAACCTCACTAAAAATGGCTACACCCAAGCAAACAATGACCTAGGAAAATTATGGCACAAGTGACAATGCCCATGAGAAAATTGGGAACAATGGATGGGAGAGCCTTTGACATTGAGAGACCCAAATTGTTAGAGGTTGGAGTGTAGATGCACCAAGGAATAGAAAGTTGAAACTGAGAACGAATCGGCCATAGAACTCCATCGTGCCCATTCAATCGATCTTGAATAAATACATGTGCATCATCAATCATTTTTGCATTTTTTCACCTTTGATCTATCCATCTGTCGTTCAAGGGACCTCCCTTTTCACATTATCGTGCTCCTCCTACATGTCATGTGTGCTTCCTCGCTTCTTTTCTTCTATCTTGAGAGACTTCATGCTTGCTTCTTAGCTTGTTTCCTAATGTTAGCAGCCTGCTTCTGTGCTCCTCCTGTGTATGTGCAAGTCCTCTTGCTCGGAAGGCAAAGTTGACATGCATGAGACATACTTTTCTAGACTTCAATGTCCACCTAGATTCACTAAAAAATTGAAATCGCACGTCACACAATTGAAGAACTTTGTGACAGTGAAGCACCGTACTGAATTACCGGTTGGTTCACCTCACACAGAATATTAGTATGTCATCTTCAAAGAACACAAGAACAAGAAGGGAAATCAAGCACCCAAAAGAAGAACTCAAGGGGAAGGAGAGCACGGCTAGCATACAGTCAGGGAGGAGTTGGAAAGAGAAGAAGAGACAACAGCGGATTCCTTTTATCCATATAGAGGTACTTAAGACAGCCTAGCAAAAGAGCATGAGCACCACGAGAAGAGGAGTAAGAGGCAAATCTCACAGAGAATACTTAATGCCCTTCCATTACACATTTGACAAACACATAGTGCTTTAGTAGTTTAGTTTCCAAGAGCATACGAAAGAGAACCAATGCATACAAAGATTGTGCTTAAAAAATCAACTAGAATGCTTAAGTATATAATTGTAAGTAGCTAATAATAGGCGAATTGATCTAAGAGCTTAGAATGTGCCACATGGCTGCGCTGGCCAAGTAAAAAAGAAAAGTAAGTTCCTAAAACACAAACCCTTCAATATGGCTAACTTTGAGGGAGGCCAAAAATGTGGTGTGTGAAAACTAAGTAGGACACGCAAGGGCAATGCGAATGAAGAAGGACGTGCATGAGGGAACGTGCTTGCATTTCTGTCTCGGTGGCCAGCTCGTTTCGTTCTGGCTCGCCACCACGTTCGCTCCACCGTCTATATTATCTGCATGGATCTGCATCTCCCATTCTACGACATTCTCCATCACCTCCAATTGTTTGAATTTGTTCTCGTTGCCCATCACTTTGACGCCTGCAGCTGTCCACCCATTCTCATGGGACACCCTACCTCCCCATGCACGCATCCTGCCTCACCTCTACGCCTCCTTGTGCTCCTCCTTGCTTTTGGTTTCGTGGCTGGCGATGGCTACGGCCTTGTTGCTGCAGCAGCACATCAACGTAGAGCCCTCTCTCATCATCCCCGTGACCCTTTCTATCCACTCAAGTTCGGCTTCTATCGCTATCAGTGCCCTCAGGCGGAAGTTGTCGTCAGGCTTGTAACTGAACGATACATCGAGGCCGACGAGACTTTGGCCGCTTCGCTCTTGAGGATTCACTTCCACGATTGCTTCGTTGAGGTAGGGGATTGATCATTGCAAACACCTTGCATTCTAATTGCTCAGTCCTATTCCCTTAATCCCATGGCGCTCTGCGTAGAATGGTCACGATATCGTTTCCAGCGAAATCACAGACTCCCGTTTTTGAAATGTAGGGGTGTGACGGGTCTATACTCCTGAACTCTACCAACGGTCAGCCAGCGGAGAAGGATGCCCTTCCAAACCTTACTTTAAGAGGATTCTTCGTATTCGAAGAGGCCAAATCTATTTTAGAAGAGCAATGTCCTGGCGTAGTCTCATGCGCGGATATAGTCGCCATGGTTGCTCGGGATTCTGTAAATCTGGTAAGCAGCTGCTCCAAAATGTGCATCTTCGCGCTTAGGCATCCATGTACCTCCAGAAAAAAAGCTGCATCGGCTTCATGCTGAACTGCACGAGAACGATCAGGTCTTTTAAGCAATATATTGAAGGTAGATGCACGATTTCCAGCGTCCTGATTCCTAGCTCGCTGAAAAACCATGTTTATGTAAACAGATGGGTGGCCCTTACTACGCTGTTCCCACAGGCCGACGAGATGGCACGACATCCCTCTTGAAGAATGCACTTCTCAACTTGCCGCCCCCAAGTTTCAACATTGCCCAGCTGAAATCGTTGTTCCTGAGTAAGGGTCTTTCTGAGGAGGACCTTGTGGTCCTTTCGGGTGCGCACACTATTGGAACCGCGGCGTGCTTCAACTTTGTTAATCGCCTTTACAATTTCACTGGAAAAGGCGACGCTGATCCATCTCTGGACCCCGTGTATGCTGTCCAGCTGAGACAGATATGCAAGCCAGGAGATTTTCTGACCAGAGTTCCTATGGACAGAGGCAGCGACCTGACATTCGACTCCCACTACTTCTTAGGGGTTCAACAGCACAGGGGTCTGTTCTCATCGGATGCAGCTCTTCTCGATGATCCGTTTACCCGAGTAGTTGTGCAATCAGAGACTAGGGGAGGATGGGGAGGAAGGTTTCCTTTCTTCAATCAGTTTCCGAAGTCGATACGAGCAATGGGCAAGATCGGAGTTCTAACAGGGAAGCAGGGCCAAATTCGTAAAGTTTGCGCGCTTCGCAACTGATCGATCAACACTCCTCGTACAGCTCAATGATAATGCCATGAATCGATGGCTGTGATAACACCATTTACAATGTTTTCCACACGATGAATAAATCTATGTGCACGTCTATAGTTTCAGAACGTCCTTCATAGGCGTAATGGCCACTTTTTAAAATCTATTGCCTCAGCTCGTGTTTCAAATCTAACTGCAACTAGAGTGGATGGCTTAGAATTTCAAATACACAGCCTACGTTCATCTCTTGCAATGATGGTGTTTACGGAGTGCCACACTCTTGGGCATGGGTGTGTGCCTAAAGATCATGATGGACGGACAAGATTGCATGCCCACGTTTAGATCACGGCCCGGTGTAGTTTGCAAATACCCAATTGAGTCTCAGTGCATTTATTCACTGATTGTTAATAGCCTTTTTGTGATCATGAAGCAAGTAACTACTAACTCAAAATTCAACCTAAATCTTACCATTTTATCTTTTTTTTTTAAGTACAAATAAACCATGGACATGAGACATGACACAAGTGTTGAACCCATCAAATGAAGGGGTCCGACAAAGCAAAACATCAAATGATGTGAATGCAAAGCGAGGCGATTCATTCACCAATATACGAATTGTCTAGATCAAGCAGCCGAAAGGTGGCATACCAAATGAAATATACACACCACATATATCGGCAAAAGTCCAACCCAAGTCTCAAGGGAATTTCCACAGTAGTTTAAGAACGGTAGCAAAGGCAAGATACCTAGCATGAATTTGAGCCAAGCATCAAGGGCGAGGAGTATTTAAGGAAGAGGAGTTCACTATAAGAGAATAGTTTCAATCTCATTTCAAATCCACGAGTTCCATTGTTCAAGTTGTAATAGTTGTAATTTCAAGTCTGAGACCTAAGTTATGCGTTTATGGTGTGTTAAGGATAGGCATCAGATACTTAGCTCATACTTAGTTGCAAATGATTAGAGATTGCCAGCCTATGGAAGGTCCAGTTTTGCATATGGCAACTTCCATGTCTATTGAAAAATGAATACATTATTTACATTTCTTCTAAGGAGAATTAATTGATACTCATCATCTCAAAGGCATGTACCATCCTCGGGGGGGGTCACTATTTATAAACCCTCTATATCACGTGCGTTCAAGGCCTATATTTAAAGTCCCTTATCTGTAAAAAATTTCATTAAAAAAATGTACCCCTTTTCTATACAAATCTGTAATTTTTTTCCAAAACTATTTTAAATAGTCCCTTATGTATATTTATTTCTGTAAATTTTAGAAATTAAAAAAATCCTTCTGTTGAACTCACGTGATATTGTTACATATGATGAGTGACCCCCCCGAGGTACCATCTTGTTTCCAAGTACATGGTTCATATTTATCTTGATTCGTTTTCCTATTAGCCAATTTAGCAATACTAAGATAGCAAGTCTAACTTATTGCAACATCTAGTACACATTAAAGATGATAGACAAAGTCACAAGAAACTTACTAGATCATACACTCATGTGAACATGTGTGGTCCATCAATGCTCTGGTCAGAGAAGCTACCTAGGCAATGGAATTAAAAAACATAATGCTCCAATTTGGAGCTGTGTTTTGCACTTTGAATGCCAACACCATCATATCATCTGCTCATGGCCTAAAGCTATAACAGTTACACTTCCCTGTAATACATAAGGGATATCTGCTATAACTAGCTTTGGATGTAATGAAAGATAACAATGAGATGCAAGTACAGAATAGAAAATTGGAGAGAATGAAAATTCCGGTATACCAAAGCTTGTAGCATAACTAATGGCTATTGTTGTCCACTAAGGCAATATCAAGAGAGACCTCAGATGGTAATATAGATAAATACTAAATGAAGGACTATGAGAACTCAAGATTGGATTATCGAGCAAGACAAGAGCGAAAACTATTATACAATGAGCCATGTAGGTTAATCATAGTAGCTTAATATAGATCCTTTAGAAGTCAAATTGTTGAGTTGACTATAGGCCTTCTACAAGTCATGCCATTGGACCAAGGGCCTCTGAAGCACCCTCAGACCCCACTATGGAGCTACCACGCCCGCAAACCCCTTGCTACATTGAGAGGAGAATGCCCCCCCAAAACCCCCCTTGAGGATGTATTAATTAAGTGTTATCCCATTCAACAAAATGATCAAGTCCACACACAGGTTGTCTTATCGCTATTTGGTCTATAAATTGAAGCCCCTTCCAATGTCTAAACTCTGGTTCTCTTTTAATAGTCATTGAGCATGTTAACAAATCTGGCCTATCCAAACCCTACGGGTTTTGAGCCACAAATGGCTCTATTTTAAAGTTATCATAGGGATCGCCCAAATAGGCAAGGATAACACAAGAGCCATTTGGATTCCATATATGGAAAACACAAGATCCATTTGGAGACAAAGGAGGGTTGAGAGAATTAGCATATCCCTTGGCGCCAGATGAGCCCAAGTGGTTGCAACAAGAGAGAGAGTGTGATACAAGGAATAGGATTGGAACTCCCTTCGAAATGTGACTAGTACAAAAGACCAAATGTTTGACTTTGGTTTTCATTGTGTACTTTCAAGGAATGGAATAGAAGCACTTTTTCTCTCATTCTCTTGGATTGAGTTTCCTTGTTCTTCCTTATGATTTGTCTCTCCGTTGCTCCCATCTCCCTCCCTAATGCTCTCTTCTCCCTTATCTCCCCCTCTCCCCTCTCTTCCCTTTCCTCGTGGAATCAGTACTTGTACATGATTCGGTAACTGCTTGGGTGACACAAGCTAGAATGCTTAAGTATTTTTTGTCGAGCCTCAGGTTCCAAGACTAATCACAAAAAAGCATGAATTTTTGGCACTAGGAGTGCACCTCCATAGATTCTATTAGATAAAGGATGCAACGTTATAAAGGAGGGAGAAGAATCCAGGCTGCTTAGAATTCCTATGGAGTTCATATGCTCAATGAAGGACAGATGGGACTAGGTAACTGATAGAGTTAGAGACAAAATCACAAATTGGCAAGGTCTATAACCAACGCTATTTAGAAGGAAATTTATTTTGAACCACTATATCTACCCATCTATTATTTACTTTATCTCCTATTGGGTGCCTACAACAAAGAGTCTAGCTCAACTGAATAGTCCTTTTTTGTCTTTTCTCTGGGGAGGGAAAAGGGGCAACACAAAATAGCCAAGTTCAGCAGATGGCAATTTTGCACATTACCAAAATTGGCAAGAGGATTGGGAATAGTGGACATGGAAAAATCTTCGGATAGATTCATGGCCCAATGGATTCTGAAGGCAGTACAGGATGCTGACTCTACTTGCGAGGTTATTCTAATTCATAGAAATGTTGAAGGGTAAGGATTCTTAGATGCAGGCATTAGAATCAAATTCCTTTTGGTGTCACTCTATTTGGCAAGGAGCCATGTGTGGCTAAGGGATCAGAGTTGTGGAAGGGTATGTGGAAGGCATGGGAAGGGATGAGACCTTTCGTCACTTGGAAGGGATTTTCTCAAAATAGCGAAACCTTCTATAGCCAAAATTCAATTTGATTCCCAGTCATATGGTCGGAATCTCATATTCATTATGAGGCATTTAAAGTAGCACTGTGCTTAAAACTAGAAAGGTATTAGAATGTGGGGACGCTTGTGGGATTGGGCCTAGGGTAGGTAGATAAAGGAAGAGAATTTGAGAATCAGATATTGTCAATGACTTAACAGATTTGATATACTGCTCATCCAAGAAAGATAAAGCTTGTGGTTGAGAGACTCTCTACCTTGGATGGGAGGTTGCTTACTTCCTTCTCTAAAAGAATTTAGGTGGCTGGGATAGTCCTAGATTTTTCCTATCCCTATCCTGATCATAGAAGGATATGATAAGCTCATCATGCACCTCAATCAAAAATGGCACAAAAGAGATGCGAAAAAATATGGATGAAAAGATTTGAAAGGGTATGGGATAAAGAACTGCCAGAAAAACTATCTTGCCTTCTTTGGCTAATTCTTCATAAGGGTTTTGGACAACCAACTGGGTGAGAAGGATAGGCCTAGGGGATGACCTATCAAGCAATGCCACAAGCTGAAGAAGATATTCCTCACGTTTTCCTCAACTTCATCTCTTCCCCCCAACAAATCACCTTCAAATTGGAATGTTATCCGTAGCTTTGGAATATGGACCATCTGCCATCAAAGATTCTCTAAGGTGTTCAATGACGTTGATTTTGATATTAATAATTTATTTTTTAATTTATGGTTGATCACAAGAATGCGCGATAACTTCCAATAGCTTAGCCAACTCCAAGCTCAGATACAAGATTGTTGCAAAGAAGAAGACAAGCAAGTTACAGAACAAAGTTTGATGTTGCTCCAAATTCAAATTGTGGTGGATATCCTGGGAACATAGCTTCCACAGGGTACTCGAGAAGATGTCGTGCCCCCTATAAGTTTTGCTCCCCCCATTCTTGTTGATCCCCCTTGGTCCTCCTATCAGATCCTCTCCTCTTGTCAGCTCTACTCCGCCCTCTTGCACTGATGCCCCCCTATTGCCACTTCAACTTTGAGCACCCCACCATTCTCAACAGCTCCCCCCATCCCACTTTTTTAAGAAACCCATCTCCCACTTCGATATTTGAAGAATTATTTTTGGAATCCCTACAAAGGGTTGCGGGGACTACTCCATAGCCCAGAGACAATACCAAGAAGCGCAGAGGAAAAAACCAGTGCCCCTACCCTTGTGTGCCAAGAACAATTGTTATTAAAGTTATCACCCCTGTGGTCCCAAAAGAAGAGACACAAGATACTGATCATTGAGTTCTATTGTTGTTCTATTGATTTTGAAAGCCACTTCTCCTCTATTTTGCTATTCTCTAGGGGAGAAAACTTATCACGATGTATAAAGTATTTCTTAGCTTTTTAATATAAACCCTCATTTTTTGGGGGAAAAAAAGTTTCATGATTTTTCCGCATAGCACAATGAGTGCAGTAGAGTCATGGCCTTGCCCTTAGATGAGGGCACTCATTCGTCGAGTGGTGGATTATGCATATCCCACACCACAAATTGTCTCCCCATGGGAACAAGTGCATCGAGTCTTCCCTGCCTAACCTACCCTTGAGTTATTGGGCTACTCGATTCAAAAGGTCTGTGGCTACCTTGTCCATGTTTGTGGCCTTAGTCACTTGGGCAGCTTCCTTGCCCTCGATAGAGCTAATGGTCTTACCAAAATGAGATACTACTAAGGGAGCAAATAGTGACTTCTTGGACTGGGCCTTATCCTTCATGTTATCATCTAGGAGCACAACAGTCTTGCTACACAGCTCAAAGGATGTGGGATTCACGATGAATAGATGATCATGCAACTTAGTATCCCTTAATTTGATGAGGAATCTAGGCAACAAACGCTCATTGCTCATCCTCTCATGTAGTTCACAACAATAAGCACTTAGATGTTTGATCCTTGCAATATATTCCCGAAGGGTTTCGTGCTCCTTTTGCTTACTTTGTACAACTGGTTGATTGAGCTACACTTTGGGCCTATGGGAGTGAATCCCACTACAAAGGCCTTTTGTAGAGTCTCTCAGATGATCTTTTCTTTAGGCCCCAGGGCTCTATATCACTGGCCTGACTTGCCATCGTGGCTAAGCCCGAACACATTCACTTTATCCAAGTCACCAATGTCTCTAAAGGTTACACAGATCTGCTCGAACCTTTTTGGACATGGGAGACAGGATCTCCTTCACCTAATAACCCTACTAAGAACTTAGTGATGAGCTTAGAGATGACTGAGTGAGGCATTAGTATCCCTACCCATGACTACTAGCAACATCGCCCCCCTTCTTGGTGCTTGCAAGAGGATCCTCATTGCCTCATCAGTTATGAGTACCATGTGTGGCACAGGTGGGGGTGCTTGAAAGACAGGCATACCAGGTCCTTCAGGTATACTATAAAAGTTGTTGGCCTAATAAGGATTGGAATGGATTTTCCTAGCCTCATGGGACCTAGAGCCAGCATACATGGTGGGCTTAGATCTATTGGTCTTATCGGTATGGGCCTTGGTACAAGTATATTCACATTTGGAACCAGCCTATAGGATGAAGACATGGGGAGGGAGGTACTACCTAGAGCTCCTCCCTAATTTGCAAATAGATTGGGATGAGGGGCCATTGATATTAGGAAGGTGTTATCCCCAAAGTCCATCTAATCATCAGCCCTCCATCCTTTAGGACTAGGAGGCCAATACATGGGTACCCAGGGCTCAGAAGACCTTGTGAAAGAGGGTCCCCCTCATAGAATTGTACATGTAGTCCTGAGGGTCCCTTAGTTGATATGGTTATGGGGTTTTTGGGTGTACTACCAGATATTGTGGTGGGTGGTGTGTCTTGATACTCCTTAGCCACCCTTTTTTGCTTGGCAAATAGATTGATTTGGTTGAGGTTAGACAAGCCGAACCATCCCATGAGATTGGAGAATTACTCCCTTATTCGTGAGGTTGGGGTGGGGGATTGGGGCCTTACCAAGCTAGAGTTGGGAGCCATAGAGGGCCCCGGATTCAGGTTGATACCTTTTCCCATCTCAATGTTGAAGCTCATAGCATCCTCTGAACTTGAGCATTTAGTGTGTGTGGGACCTTGCATTGAGTATGAGCTTAAGATTGAGATCCCGTACAATACTAATAGTGCGGCACTAATTGGACCGGTCAAGACGTTATTGGAAGTGCTATCCTTACGGTTTGGGTTCAACTGCTATCAACCTCCCAAACCTCAAGGGCATGTGTCACCTACTCCACTTGGCTGCCTAATCAGAATCAATCACTATGCTTTCCTGACCTTAATGTGCCAGTCGTTGTGTTAACCTTAAAGCAACGACTCAGGAAATCACTGCATTGTCAGTCGCTACACTAACAATATAGTAGCGGGTGATATAGCAATGACTAAATAAAGCAGTGGGTGATATACCAATGACTCAATAAAGCAATGGGTGATATAGTAGCAACTCAATATAGCAATGGGTGATGAGTTACTGCATTATCGATAAAGCAATGAGTCCTTAGTCACTATGCTAGCCTTAAAGTGGGGGGGTTGACTGTTGAGATATCGAGCTCCACTCGCGATATGCCAAGGTGACTGTTGTGCATTTATGTCACCGACTTGTTAGCTGGAGATGCGGTTGGTACACCGCCCACGAATAATAGCTGGATGACAGCTATCCTTATCTACACTAGTTCATGGCTCAGTTAGTATGCCACCTTAGTTAGTTGAGTTTGGTTTGAGACCCACATATAGGGTTGTACGAGAGTTCTTTTGGCTTTCACAACTAAGAAGAGGAAAACTGTTTTCAGCCTCCACCTTTGTGTGTATTCCCCCATTGTGCTTGTGAGAAAGCCTCAAGTGAGACTCCTTCCCTCTCTCCCACTATCTTCACATGGTATCAAAGCCTTGTTCGTGGTAAGGAGCTCAAGAAAGCAAACCAAGTTCGCAGTGTCCTGGTAAGAGGACAAGTGTTGCTTTCCTTTTTCGAGTTTGGGAGCAAATCTCTGCAGGTAGCACAGCCGGAAGTGCAAGAGTGCACTATCTCAGATTGAGACGCCCTTCGCGGTGTGGCGAGAGGGCATTATATGCTGCGGGTGACTTTATTTTTCTGATTCGAGGTCATTTCGGGGCCCGTTTTGGAGGCGGAAGTTCTCCGCAGGCACTCAGAAAAAGGCCCTGTTTTTGCTGTGCGACCACTGCTCGGCTAGTCGGTGGAAAGTTGCCACAGAAATTGCATCGTATGCCTGTGTGCAGAGACATTGGGAGTTGCAGAATCATGCTTGTTGCCTATTGATGCAAAATCGTCACTAGGAAGTGACTGTGTGGTGAAATACCACTTTCGTCAGTTTTGCAGATCTGCCCGTGTGAGGCAAAAGCTGTGTTTTTTGCAGTGACAGAATATTTTGCGGTGTTCTGAAATGGCATCTGATTCTCTTTCTCAGATTGTCACTGAAAAGCTTGACAAGAACAACTTCCAGGCATGGAAGTTTAGAATGACGAATTTTCTTATGGGAAAAGGCTATTGGGAGTTCATTACAGGAAATGAAGAAGAACCTGTTCTTCCTAATGTTCCCAATAACCAGGAAATGCAGGCATTTAAAGGATGGCATGAGAGAGCCAGGAAAGTTATGTACTGGCTGTCTATCAGTATTTCGGACTCCATGATTGTGCATATTCAGGATGCAAGTACGCCAAAGGAGGCATGGGATACTTTCGCAAAAATGTACAGCACAAATACGCAAGCCAGGAAAATGCAGCTCAAACAGGAGTTGCACAATGTGCAGAGAGAAAATTTGAGCATAAACGACTACCACATGAAGGTGAAGAAAATTGCAGATGCACTTGCTTCCATTGGGTCGCCAGTGGAAGATGATGATCTAGTTTCTGTGACCTTGAATGGTCTAGGAAAGGATTATATGTAGTTTCGGACATCCATTGCCGCCCGTGAAAAATTTCCAGATTTTGAAGAGTTGTTTGCTCTTCTAATTTCTGAAGAGCAGAGAAATGGGGGTGCATCTTCTTCAGCAGGAACTTCAAAAGAAACTGTCTTCTACTCAAATGCTGGCAGAGGTAGAGGTAGAGGTAGAGGAGGCCGATCTGGTAGAAATCAGAATATGCAGCAAATGCAAGAAAACCAGTCCTATGCAGGAGGACGTGGTAACTCTAGAGGCAGGGGGAGCCAAAGAGGCCGTTGTGGATGGCAAAGAGGCCAAAATGCAAACAGCAATGTTGAATGCTACTATTGTGGCAAAATGGGTCATATGGCTAAGGACTGCTATAAAAAGCAGAATGACATTATGAATGGAAAATTGCAGCAAGGCAATTATGCATCTTCTAGTAGGCAGGGTGATGACAAAAATGAGCATCTATTTATGGTGCAGCATATGACCAATTCTGTGACAAGTGCAGAAGAACGAAATGATGTGTGGTATGTTGACTCAGGTGCATCAAACCACATGACAGGTCATGCAGAATGGATGCAAGATGCAAGGAAAATGGAAAAGCCAGGATTTGTGGAGACTGGTGATAATACTGCACATCCTATTGTGCAGATTGGTAAAATTCCTTTGTCTATGCAGGATGGGAAAAAGAAATACCTGTCCGATGTATTTCATGTCCCGAACATCACCAAGAACCTAGTTTCTGTTGGTCAAATGGTTGAGCAGGGATTGCAGGTTAGATTTAATCCTCATGGATGCTTTGTTGAGGATATGAAAAATAACGGTCGCTTGATAGCAAAAGAAAAGAACAAGGGCAGGATGTTTACGTTGGATGCGGACATGCCTGAATTGAGTGCAGCAATGTTTGCACATGGGACCGGTGTAGTTGCAGATATTGATATCTGGCACAAACGCATTGGTCATGTTAATATACAGCGACTTAAATCAATGCAAGCCCAAAATATTGTTGCAGGATTGCCTAAATTCAAGGTTGCAGAAATGCACAAGGTTTGTGAAGCCTGTCAATTTGGGAAACAGGCAAGGAAACCTTTTCCTAGGCATGTTCAAGAGAGAAAAAAGCCATTGGATTTAATCCACTCTGATGTGTGGACTACTAAAGCTGCATCTATTGGAGGCTGTCACTATTTTGTCACATTTATTGATGACTTTAGCAGAAAACTTTGGGTGTATTTTATGAAAAAGAAAAGTGAAGTGTTTGGGCACTTCAAAGCTCTTAAAGCTATGGTTGAAAAAGAAACAGGCCTGCAAATAAAATGCCTAAGGTCAGATGGAGGGGGAGAGTACCTCTCAAATGAGTTTGCAAGGTTCTTACAAGAGCATGGTATAAAGCAGCAATATTCATGCAGTCATACCCCTCAGCAAAATGGAATTGCAGAAAGGAAAAACAGGCATATTGGAGAGGTATCTCGGGCCATGCTAAATGAAAAAGATCTACCAGATTATTATTGGGCTGAAGCAGTTGCTACAGCAGTTTATATAATGGACAGGACTCCCACTGTAGCAATACATGGCATGACGCCAGAGGAGATGTATACTGGTAGGAAACCAGATATTTCTCATTTGAAAATTTTTGGTTGCATTGCCTATGTCCATGTGCCAGATGAGTTGAGGTCGAAGTTGGATCCAAAAGCTGAGAAGTGCATCTTTATTGGTTATTCTCTGTAGCAAAAAGGGTATAGATGCTATAACCCTTCTACACGAAAGTTCACAGTGAGCAGAGAGGGGTTGTTTTGATGAGATGAGCAGCTAGTATAAACCAGTAAATGTAATGATTGATGTACATGCACAAAATGGTAATGCTGCATAGAATTCACAGCAGCAATCACAAAATATTAGTGGACCTGGAGTGTCCTCTAGCAGTGGTTCACATACTTTGCCATGGACAGGCAGATTGAGATCAGGAGGATCTCCTCAAAGCAATGCAGAGAGTGGTATGCAGGTATCACGAAAAGGAAAAGAGAAGGTAGATCAGCCCATGTTTGATGTGAATGCAGGTCACTCTTATGTGGATGGTGAATCCAGTGGCTCAGAACAGAGCATTGATGATGAGTTGGGTATTCCTTCTGTTGTTACACCTGGAGTAAGGAAGACCAGGGATGTTTTGAGAGCACCTTGAAGTGAGCCTATTTTGCGCAGGTCTACCAGGGTTAGGTATCCTGTGGATAGGCTGAAATATGATGGATTTATAGCCATTCACTATGCCTATATGGTCAAAGTGATACAGGAACTAGAACCCACTTCTTTTGAGCAAGCCATGGGAAATGAAAAATGGGAGAAAGCCATGGATGAATAAATGGATGCCTTGGATGCAAATGCTACATGGGAATTGGTGCCTTTGCCTAAAGACAAGAATGCAATTGGCTGTAAGTGGGTTTATAAGATCAAGCACAATGCAGATGGTTCTGTGAATAGATACAAGGCAAGATTAGTTGTCAAGGGGTATGCACAGACATATGGCATTGATTATGAAGAAACTTTCAGCCCGGTTGCAAGGATGGCAACCGTAAGAGCAGCGATTGCTATGGCTACATCAAAGGGATGGTCTTTACATCAGATGGATGTAAAGAATGCCTTCTTGCATGGTGATTTGCAAGAAGAGGTCTTTATGGAGCAGCCAGCAGGTTATGTTCATGCTATTCATCCTGAGTTTGTTTGCAGGTTGAAGAAAGCCTTGTATGGCTTGAAGCAAGCACCTAGAGCATGGTCTGACAAGATAGGACAGTATCTTATCACTATTGGCTTTCAGATTTCCAAGGCAGATTTCTCACTCTATGTGAGAAAAACAGAGAAAGGGATTATGCTGCTTGTCATTTATGTTGATGATTTGATCATCACAGGTGATAGTGATGAAGATATCCTTCATGTGAAAATGCTATTGAGGCAGAAGTTTGAGATGAAGGATTTGGGAGAGCTGCGTTATTTCTTGGGCATTGAGGTGATTAGATCACCAAGTGGGATACAACTCTTGCAGAGGCAGTATGGATTGGACATGCTGTCCAAATATGGGATGACAGGCTGTAAGCCTATTTCAGTTCCTTTGGAGCAGCATGTGAAGCTGAGCACAGATGCAGGTGAGCTTTTGGAAGACACTACTATGTACAGACGCATAGTAGGAAGTTTGATTTATATGACCATTACCAGGCCAGATCTAAGCTATGCTGTTGGATTGGTAAGTCAGTTTATGCAGGCTCCAAGGAAACCACATTTGGATGCGGCTAGACGCATAATCAGGTATGTGAAGTCCACATTGCAGTATGGACTATTTTATGAGGTTGGGGTTCAGATACAGTTGCATGGATACACTGATGCTGATTGGGCTAGTAGTATTTCTGATAGACGATCTACCAGTGGATATGTGTTCTCTTTTGGGAGTGCTGCAGTCACTTGGAGCAGCAAGAAACATCCTACAGTTGCCTTGTTGAGCACAGAGGCTGAGTACAGGGGTGCAGCAATGGCTGCATGTGAGGTAGCTTGGTTGCATAAGCTACTCTATGATATGCATCAGTCTACAGATGGGCCAGTTAGGGGCCAGTTGTCATTTATTGTGACAACATGAGTAGTATACACTTGGCAAAGAACCCAGTCTTTCATGCTAGAACAAAGCACATTGAGGTGCATTATCACTATGTGCAGGAGAAAGTGTTACTAGGTCTTATTGATCTAGTTTATGTCAGCACAGAGGATTAGGTAGCTGACATCTTCACAAAAGCATTGGGCGCAGAGAAGTTGCGCAAGTTCAGAGACCTGCTTGGTGTGCAAGAATTGGGATTGAGCTTGAGGGGGAGTGTTGAGATATCGAGCTCCACTCGCGATATGCCAGGGTGACTGTTGTGCATTTATGTCACCGACTTGTTAGCTGGAGATGCGGTTGGTACACCGCCCACGAATAATAGCTAGATGACAGCTATCCTTATCTACACTAGTTCGTGGCTCAGTTAGTATGCCACCTTAGATAGTTGAGTTTGGTTTGAGACCCACATATAGGGTTCTTCTATTTCTTTGTACGAGAGTTCTCTTGGCTTTCACAACTAAGAAGAGGAAAACTGTTTTCAGCCTCCACCTTTGTGTGTATTCCCCCATTGTGCTTGTGAGAAAGCCTCAAGTGAGACTCCTTCCCTCTCTCCCACTATCTCCACATTGACATCTGAAGTGACAATTGTGAGTTCATTAACTACCATAGGAAGTTAGGTGAGGTGGTGGGGGTGGGTGGCCAACTATCAGTCCATGTGTCAATCACCGCATTATATAGCAGCGACTACCTGAGTCGTTGCTTTAAATTTATAGGAGCGACTCTCATTCTAGCATAGTTGCCGATTGGGTTTTGATGCTCTCTGGATATTTAAAGTTTTTGTTCAAGGTATGAGAGCACAAATGGAAACTACACTACCTATTCTACCTACTTCAAACAAAAAAACACAAAAAACAACCACTTGAAATCATAAAAAATGAGAATTTTTAAAATTGGTGGTGGCTAAGAGTACACT
Source organism: Dipteris shenzhenensis (assembly GCF_047967505.1). Taxonomy (NCBI): domain Eukaryota; kingdom Viridiplantae; phylum Streptophyta; class Polypodiopsida; order Gleicheniales; family Dipteridaceae; genus Dipteris; species Dipteris shenzhenensis. The sequence goes on along the minus strand of NC_141617.1, from coordinate 5,781,608 downwards.
CTTGTGCCAATTTGAACTTATTCAAACTAATTTTTTGGTGTTTTCATGTGAAATGTGACTCCATACACACCTTAGCAATCATCCCTACTAGGTACTCCTACAATGTAGCAACGAAAAACAAGCTCAAATGAGCAAAAAACACTCTATGGATAGAAATGGTAGTTTCTATTGTTCCTACACCAAAACCACACTTATCTCCATCAAAACCAGCCTATACACCACTAACAACACCTCTAGATAAGCTAGAAGCATTGTGAAATGGGTAGATATTGATAGAAATCTTATGCATCATAGAAGCATACCTTGAACTCCCTAGCAACAGTGCCAAAAATGTGGCCTCTGATAGTGACTCACATGTCGTGGGGATCTTGAGGAATGCCTTCGAAGCCTCTACCCTCAAAAAACTCCTTGTGGGAGCTCCATATGCACAAATAGCCCAAATAGCTTTAACTATCATTTCACAGTTTGAGGTTGGTATCGTCGACAAACTGCTGACAAATAATCTATCTGTTTTGATCCACTTGGATGCCCTAAATACTTCCCTTTTCAGATCCATCATGAATTATCCATCCAAGATCATTGGCTGTAATTACAAAAAGGTGCGGGTCAAGTGGATAGCCTTGCCTTATAGATCTCCTTAAAGTAAAAGGAGGAGAGGTGTTTCCATTTATCTCTATCTTGCCTTTGGCCAGATACAGGAGGACATCGACAAAATATATGAAATTAGGGTCTACCCCATATCCCTAGGGAGGTTAATACAAGTCCCCATTCCATTTTGTCATATGCTTTATCAAAGTATACTTTGAAAAAGAATATGTCCTATTGATTTTCGTTTGCAAATTCTAATCCTTCCCAAAGAGTAAGGATATGTTCTAAGTTCATTCACAATGCAGAACACTTGAATAGCATTAACTGGAAGAAATGGAATCTCAAGGATTAACACACAGTTGAAAACAAAGCAGATAACTAAAAGAACGACTGCATATATCATTCAAGATACCAAAATGTACAGGAGAGCTGAACACAAGACTCTATCTTCTTGATATTACTCTAAACAACAACTAAGCTCTGCTTGAGCCAAAAACAAGGCTAATACATCAGTAAAGCTATAGTCCGAGGCTGCAGTCTGATAATAGTCAACTGCAGGAATCATTCTAGAGACAAAAGTCTAAGAGAGTGTTCTTAGAGGCAACTAAGACTATTTTCAATTACAAGATAGTATATCCAAATACTCTATTCCTTCACCTGGAGGTAGTAGCTTAGTGGGGTGGTGGAGTTACCCCTCAACTCCTGGCACTCCCTAGTGGATAATATTTTTGGAACAAGATGTAGACTCGAACCCTCATCTTATTGAATATATTCTTTACTATATTGGAAATATGTGGTCTAGCTACATTTGATATCAAAACTCTCCTTTATGCCAAAGAGGGGCTCATCTCAAGTGGGTACCATTTCTTGATTTGCAGGTTTGCTTCCAACAGGCTCATCTGCCACATTGGATTCACTTGTGTCAGTGATAGTTGGGGCCTTTCCACTGATTTGTTCCTCCTTAGCTTCAAAGTTACATGGCTCTGTGCATTCTTCCCCAATCATGGGTACTTCTACAAGTTCTACCTCTGCTACAGCCTCTATTAAAATGTTGGCCCTAGAGTTGAGAAACTTTGTTTGTGGGGTGTGTACAAATTCAAGTTCATTTATTGGGTTATCCTGCTATGGTGTCTTCTTCAGTTTGGCTCACGTGTTCTCCATTTCTTGGGGCATGGCTTCATAAGCATATGTTATTGAAGCCAAGGCCTCATATGGCCTTCTAGCAATCACAAGTAACCTGTTCTTCACATTAGCCTATAGGGCTTGAGATGTTTCTATCAATTGCATTTTTAGTTCAACCATTTCAACAAAAGACATGAATATGCCATTAACCACTTCAGCCATCTCTTTGAGCGATTGTTTTACTCCTTCTAGGGCCTTAATTTCTCTCTTTGAGCAATGTATTCTCGATCTCTTGGTCTGTGTTTTTTGATACAAGTCTCTCAAGTTGAAGAAAGAACTCTTCTTTCATTTCATTGAGCCATTTTGTAAATTTTGGCAAACATTCCTTTTATATCTTCAATTGACCTCATATCCTAGACACTTGTTGTTCTTGAGATTTCTTGTATTTTAAATATTCCTCCTTGAGTCAGTCCAATTCCTCTTGGCTTTCCTCTAACTACTTTTGTTGTTGCTACTGCATGTTGAGATTTTGCTTGACTACATCCCTTTCCTTTATTTGTCTTGTCTTGTTGAGGTGTACACTGTCCTGTTGATCATGGAATGACTTTAGAATCTTCATTGAATACTCAACATTTGAACTGGATACTTTGCCCAATGTACCAGCTGTGGTACGTTGCCTCACTATGGTCAGAGTTACTGGATTTCTTGCTCCATGTTTTAGTGGTGTGAGCATGAGTGTCTCAATGTCATCTTCACTGTCATTGTTTTGTTGTGTGAGCTTGGTGACAAGCATCCTTTGTTTTGTCAGTTTGGTCTTCTTGGCCTTCTTAACATTGGATGGTTCAACTAATAATTTTGCTCCTCAATATGAGTATCCCACAAAGTGTTTGTTAGGGGGTTCCCATATATCATTAGATTTGCCTCCTCTATGCTGTAGTTTGCCTCTATCACTTGTTGTACTACTTTGCTTTACCTTTAGGGTCATCCTGTGAGTCTTGACTAGCCTTGGTTCTATATTCTTTGTATTGCATGATAACCTTCCAAGGATGGGTTGTAGACTTGTTTGAAAAATCAAACAAGGCAGTAATAAAAGGAGCTACCTTGGAATGCTTGTTAGTGGTGCTCACGTCCTTCTTGGACACCTTAGCCATGAGTTTGGAGTGGAGGACATTTGCCCAAGAAATCTTCATGCCCTTCTCAACAGTTCGGATGATTGCATAGCTTTCATAACTCATGGTGTTTATCTTTACGAGCAATTGGCCTCATCCCAAGTACCATTCGAGTTGTTGTCAGCAAGCAGGGTCTCGAACTTTCTTAACAAAGAAATAGTTCTTAGCCATTTTTGGAGCTCCTAATTCCTTTTGCAGGTCAGCTTCCACAATCTTGTCGTAAGTGTCATCTTGTTGTGTGAGGGGAAGGTTGAACACATGTGAGATGATAGTAGGCATTGCCATTAAAGTAGGACTGATCATTCCTGCAGTCTTCTAGAAGTGTTGTATAGCTTCATAGCATCTCCATAGCATTAGGCTGGGACTTCCATGTGTTCTAAGGCAAATTTGCATAATTTAGAAGATCAACTTTTTGCAACCACTTGTGCTGCTGTGTGGGATCAAAGTGACACACAAAATGCCTTGAAACTCATATGGATCATCTGTATTTTTGCTAGGTGCATGATCTGTTCTTCATCTGATACGATCTGTACTTCATCCGATATGAGCTATGGCAATTGGTTTGGGATCTACAACTTCTTTCTTCCTCAGGCTTTTCCAAATTGCCATTTGGCCTTTCTTCATCTCCATTGTGTCCTCTTGTATACCTATGTCGCTGAGCGATGTCAATTGCAAGCTTGACGTTGCATTTGTGGATGCATGGGCGAGAGCAAGTGAGCATTTCAAGGCCATATAGATGGAGAAGGAATCTTTAGAGCTGAGTAGGCTATCGGTGAGGACTATACATCACATAGTGTAAACTGGGTTGAAGTGTGCATTCTACTTGTAGTCGACAATTGGCACTTGTGAGCATTACATGCATCCAATGAAGCTCAATGAAAGTGGATGATCACTGTGCATGATAAGTGTTGAGATATTGAGCTCCACTCGTGATATGCCAGGGTGACCGTTGTACATTTATGTCACCGACTTGTTAGCTGCAGATGCAGTTGGTACACCGGCGATGAATAATAGCTGGATGACAGCTATCCTTATGTACTCTAGTTCATGGCTCAGTTAGTGTGCCACCTTAGTTAGCTGAGTTTGGTTTAAGACCCACATATAGGGTTCTTCTATTTATTTGTACGAGAGTTCTTTTGGCTTACACAACTAAGAAGAGGAAAACTGTTTTCAGCCTCTCCAAAAATGGCTGTTAAATTTGCTATCCCGGTCATGTAGGGGTTAAAGGTCACTGTGCCTTTACCCCGGTTATGTACAATACTCAAACACATATATAAATGAATGAAAAAGAAGATTAGGGTGGTTCTGCACCCACCAAAACTTAAGTGGCTCTCTGTCTCTCTCTGTCTCTCTCTCCTTCTTCCGTTCTTGCTTTCGTTGAGAGAACTCTCAACTGGTATCAGAGCTCGGGTGATCTAGCTGAGTGTGCATTTTGCATATCCATGTGCTGCTCTCATGCTAGAATGTTTTGTCTCTGAAAGGTTCACTGTAGGAACAAATCCAGAGTGCTCTTCTTGCCGCAAGAACATTCCCCCCCACTGGTTGACTCTAACATCCCACCAAGCAAGCCACGTATGCAATGTTGGTAGCTCACCCTCCTTCACATGAGTCGGGGACCAATACAAATTCAATGTTTGTTTGCATTGGTCTGCAAAAGTTGAAGTTGTTGCCTCTCTCCAATTCCGACATAGAACTTTATTCTCCTCCTGAAATTGTGGCTTAATGCATCGTCTGGTGTGCTCAACCATGCTCATCTCCCAATGGAAAACACAAGTTCTTTCTCTACCATCCATTACATTTTCAGGTCCACCATTGTAAACAGTGCGGACAGCCAGCCAATTTGCTCCTGCTCCATCTGCCATGAATCCATGGAATTCAGGTTTTTTAAAACCATTCTTCTCCATTGTATTGTTCAGTAGCTCCCAGAATCGAACTTGAGCATGGTTATCCTCCACCTTGAATTCACATATTGCTATAGTTAATAGTTCCCTTATGAATGGGTCATACACATGAGCACCCATTGTTGACCATCCCCTCACTCGATGCACATGGTCAAAATGAACCCATTGTGATCCCAAGCTTCCATCAGGCCGCATGCGATTCACTATATCAACTCCTGATCCTGGACCAATGGTCGACATTTTGAAGATATGTGGTTGTTGTTCATCTTGCAATTGTTCAAGAAATAGGATACTTTGTAGGTATGGATATTTGCATCTCCTCTTTAAATCAAGTATTGAATCCATTCCACCATCCCCTCCTCTAGCCTCACTTCTTGCGCTCTAAACCACTCTCTGAAGCCTCCTTCTCTGGGTCATTGGTGTAATGGTTTCAAGCACTTCTTCGAACTTTTGATCATCTAGCGGCTCCACAACAACCCCATCCTTTGCTAGCATCATCTCCATCACAAGGTCTTTTGCCACAGACACCTCGATATTTTTGCAAGAGGAATTTCCATTCAACCTAGCACACATTGAAATGAGATCCTCTACTTGCATTTCCTTTGCTCGACTTCTACCTTTTTCAACTGGATGGTCATGGAAACCCACATGCACTGCGCATCTCGTTGTCTTCACTCGTTCATGGGGAAAGCAATAATATATAATAGCACTGCATAGGTAAACACACTCTGGTATTGCATCATAATGCTTGCACACAAGTGACCCCAAGGCTGGATCAATGGGACCAGGTAGAGGAGGTCTCCTAAGCTTTCCTTTCCATTGTGTATCATTTAAAATTCCCATTCGTTCAAGGAAAGCACAATCCAAATTACAACATCTCAAATAACCTGAACATCTACTCATTCTCACAACACAATTGAAGCAGTCTTGCGGACATGTGGAATATTTTGTCCAAACATGACCATCAGCATATTCCAGACATTGGTGAACCCTTAGGCATAGGTGGAAGTTTACAGAAAATATATCCATCGTAAGTTAGAGGAAGCTCAGTAACCTTCTCCACCCGAACTGCAGATTTGAGTGCAACATGAAGAGAACTATTCAAAGGCATCCTCTCTATAAGTGAAACCACACTATTCAGTTCATGATTCATAAAGTCACCATGAGTACCTCTCTTATCAGACACGTGAACTCTTAAGGTAGATTGTTGGCCACCACTAATCTTGAACCCTTTCTGACCATCCTCTAAGTTCACCACTAGAAGTACGATGGCAAGCTCATCTATTCCGATTTCTTGATGCAGCTCAATGTCTTCATTCTCAATGTGAAAGTGTTCCTTAAGCTCCACCAATGAAACCTCCAGGAAAGGAGTGTCAAAATGAATGGTCAATGATTCGTGTTCTCCAAAGCGAATGAAAACTGAGAAAGGCATGATTCAAATGCTAGAGCCAAGATGTAGCACCAGACGACACCAACCAAAGAACAAGAGAAAAGCTAGCTACACAAAGGGTCCGAAAGCAGGGAGGCAAAAGAAGAAATGGCATAGATGTGTTGGAGACCGAAGAGAATGGAGCAAAGAGAAGTGTTGAAAGAGCCACTGAGAGGGATTATGGGAGAGAAGCAAGTTCATCTCTGTAAGTGTCAAATGCAAATGGATGTCACTATTAGCATCCAAGGTGGTCATTTAACTGCAAGTCTTTATTGAACAAATATGTGTTTATTAGCTACAACAAGATGCCTTCATGCATTTGAATGACGCCTCCATGCATTTCATTCAGTAAGGGTGTACATTTAATATAAATGAATAAAAAGAGAACTAAATTTCAAATCTATATATTGGTATTGAAAGACTAAAATATCAAGAAAAAAATTAAAGATTAATAATTACTATATTTTACTAGCAATAGTTAGAATGAGTAGTATCTTGAAATCCATATCTAAAATGAAAACTATCGAAATGTGTTTGTTTACTTCACATTTGCATGAACGAGCAACATTACTATTTCCATTATGAGTCATTACATGGTGTTCTGCTCACTATTACAAGGTGTTAGTTATGTGGTCTTCTTCTACCGTCTAATAATGACCAGGCCTGCAAAATCCCTCAAAAATCGTTTCTTTAAAGGGGACGCCTGCAAAATCTGTTTAATAATGACCATTGCCTGCAAAATCATTACTACAGAATCGCTTGCAAAATCTGTCTAATAATGACTATCGCCTGCAAAAGGAAGGGCGTGGTGGGCTCTCCAACCTTGAAGCGATTTTATCTCTCTGTCTCTCTAGCCTTAAAGCTTACCCCAAATGCTCCTCACACTCCTCCAAATGTCCAAAAAAAATTATTTTCCTGCCCTCTCATCTTTTCACAGTTCAAAAGTTTAGCGATGTTGACTCCTTCCTTTCCGAGGTGCTTGCCATGACATCGAGTTGCTTGTGGCTTTCAACAAACTTCACGACATCGACCTCCTTGCGGACTTCAACAAACATCAACGAGCAAAGAGCTTTTGAGGTAAGTACTCTTTTCTCTTCAGAAATTCAATGACCATAGCCTAGGGAGGCAAGCATAACGGCAAGAGTGCACGCAAGAAAAAGATATGAAGCAAAGTGAGCCGAAAGAGATATGAAGCAAGGTGGCTCACTGTGGTGAAAGTTGGACTCCCTGAGGCAGCAAAAGAGGTAGCGCGTTAACGCGCTGCCTCTTTTGCTACCTCAGGCAGTCCAGGAAGGAAGTTGGATAACCTTGCTCACTGTGGTGGCAGTTGGACTACCTGGGGTAGCAAAAGAGGTAGCGCATTAACGCGCTGCCTCTTTTGCTACCCCAGGCAGTCCAGGTTAACGCGTTGCCTCTTTTGCTGCCCCAGGCAGTCCAAGAAGGAAGTTGGATAGCTCTACCAGTGAAAGTGCTTGTACGAGTGATAATGCAAGTTGAGAGGTAGAGATGTGAAAAAGAATGCAAGCACCTGAGTGTGAAGGGCGTCCAAGGGGCAAGCTCAAAAAGGCAAGGAGGCTACGAAATGAAAGGAGAAAGTACACCTATGTGAGTAGGAGGTTGCCATCGAGGGAGAAGGATGAAGCTAAGCGCATGAGACAAAGCTTCCGAATTGATGTGGAAAGGCAGGAGCTCACGGGTGTTGAGTACTCCATACAATTCATTGTAGGTTGAGGAGGGTGAGGAGGAGCTCACGGGTGGTGAGGTTGCAGAAGAGGAGGAGCTCAAGGGTGGTGAGGTTGCAGAAGGTGAGGTGGCAGTTGGACTGCCTGGGGTAGCAAAAGAGGCAGCGTGTTATAACTGCCTGGGGCAGCAAAAGAGGCAGCGCATAACGCGCTGCCTCTTTTTCTACCCTAGGCAGTCCAGGAAGGCAGTCCAGGCAGTCCAGGAAAGGCAGTCCAGGAAGGAAGGAGCTCGAGGCTGGGAAGGAAGGAGCTCGAGGCTTCCTCACCAGAGCAGCAGCTATGGCCATCCCTGCCGCCCTTTGGGCTTGCTGCTGCACCATTGGGAGCAGAATGGAGGTTTGCATGCACGACCCTGGAGGCCATTTTCGGGCAGCTTGGCAGAATATGGCTGGAGGTTGAGGAGGGTGAGGAGGAGCTCAAGGGTGGTGAAGTTGCAGAAGGTGAGGTGGCAGTTGGACTGCCTGGGGCAGCAAAAGAGGCAACGCGTTAACGCACTACCTCTTTTGCTACCCCAGGCAGTCCAGGAAGGCAGTCTAAGCAATCCAGGAAGGAAGGAGCTCGAGGCTAGGAAGGAAGGAGCTCGAGGCTAGGAAGGAAGGAGCTCGAGGCTGGGAAGGAAGGAGCTTCCTTAGCTTCCTCACCGCAGCAGCAGCTATGGCTGTCCTCGCCGCCCTTTGGGCTTGCTGCTGCACTGCTGGGAGCAGAATGGAGGTTTGCGTGCACAACCCTAGAGGCCATTTTCGGGCAGCTTGGTAGAATATGGCTGCAAAACTTAGCGATGGTCAAGAAGCGCAATTTGCTAGTATTTCCTGGTTATAGTGAAGAAGAGCTCAAAGATTTACTCAGTGATCACATTGTCTGCATCCTCGACGAGATCTCCTATACTTATACTGCATACAAGCAATACAAAGATCGTCAAGAACTCGTGCAGATGGGCCGCACACTTGCCTCTCCACAACAAGATATCACCAGAGTTCTATGGACACAAGCCTTCGGGCGGGGGGAGGGGAATCAGGTGACTACACTTCCTTTTATATTAATGATACAAGATTGGATGCGCTATCTAATGAATGGCTCGAGATGGGATTTAGAGATTCGCTTAATTTTGGGTAAAATGCTAAAATGGGTCTCCTGAGGTTTGATACGGGATTCGAGATTTCTCCTGAGGTACTTGGATCCCATTGCACCAAATCAAAAACCAATATCTGATCAGACCTATAAACCTTCAACGAGAAATTTGTACTACTCGTCTTCTGTAATAGCTACTGTAAAGGGAGAAGAAAACACCCATAGTACACTGAAGAATAGTTAAACTAAAAGGAACAGCAATGAAACCAATTAGGGGGAACATCAGGTGAGATCTAGGAGAAATAGAGGGGAGACGACATTCCTTACTTGCGACTCGCATGAGTGTGATCCTTGTGCTTGGAGACAACAGTTCAAAATGGCAAAGTGAGCAGAGACGTTGGACCTTTAGAAGGAAGACAACAATGGTAGGAAAACTGTAAGCTTGATGAAAGACACACACCATAGCACACCCAAATGTCATGGGCTTATTAGTACTTAATGTCAGCGGAGTGTAGCGTATGTAGTTATTATGTGGATCTCATGCGGTGGAAAGGAGGACACAGAGAAAGAAAATGGAATGGGAGCGAGGAGCATTGATGAGAATGGGGGGGGTGCGGCGTGGCGTGTTGCAGGCAAAGGAGGCACGCTTTGACGAAGCAATCTTCTTGTTACGTAGTCACGTGATTCCCGTGGTGGCATCATGCATGTCTTCCTTGCCGACCACTCGGGGCAACTCAAGGACTAGGGTGTCTCATTACCGGAGCTATGCATGCGAGGATACCATCTTCAAAATCCTATTGTGCATACTGACTATAGATAATGACACAAGTTGCCTCAGACGCTTGGCTTAGCGGATTTGCTATAATGTTTGATTCGGGATTCAGGATTTCTCCTGAGGTGTTCGATTCATTTCTTTTGGCCATCTGCTCAAGAAATGTATGTCGAATAATGGTGACTGCTTCCAAGTCCAATTATTTTCTCCCCTAGCACCAGCCTTAACTGATGGCTGTGCCTCTCTTGAAGTAAGAACGATAGATAAGAGCCTCGCAAGTGCTCAGAGTTATCAAGACTTTTTACAAGACAAACTATCTAAAACATACAATAGAAGACCGACTAGCAATATAATTACAAAACGTGTCGAATGCTACGAGTGGATTGCTTCCTAAAACTCAAAGAGATTATTATCACGGGGAACTCTTTCTTTACTCCCGAAAGCTGCTAGTCCAATTTCCTTTCCTTAACAGCGGTTCAACTGATGGTTGTGCCTCTATAATAGTCTTGCTCAAATGTACCCATACTTTTACAAGAAACTGACGATTATCCCGAAGCACATACTTTATTCGAACGTCGAAAGTCCAATTACCTTTTCCTAGCACCAGCCAGGTTGGCCTCAAATGATGGCTGTGCCTCTCTACAAGTAAGAACGTCATGTACTTAAGTGTCTTGCTCAGATGCACCCAAACACAATTTTGGGTAAGATTGAATGTAGATTGAAAGTATACGTGAGAGACTAAATGCAAACCTCCATCCTTCCCTGATCAAAGAAGAACGACTACTACACCACTGGGAGCTCTTCGGTCTCATCGCCAGGAGGTACATCGATAGCAATTCTGATACTTATAGCGTTATTATTACTCTGCAAGGGAGGGGAACTTGGACTGTCGAGGGTAGTAAAAGAGGCAGCATGTTAACGCACTGCCTATTTTGGTCCCTCGGGCAGTCCAATAGTCCCCTCCTTGCATAGCGTTCAAAAGACCATGTGACCTATCCCTCCAAGAGTCCAATAGCATTCCAAAGACCATTAGACCTGTACACCAAAGCATACTTGTAGATAAAAGATGAAATGGTCGAAGCAACCTTTTGTGAGTATGAAAGAAAGTATTGATACATGGAGGATTGAGTAGAAAAGCTTTCATAAAAAGCCTTCATGAAAAGACAGCTTGAGATGCCAAAAAGGATAGCACGTTAACATGCTGTCCTTTTTCGCATCTCAAGGTGTCTTTTCATGAGGGCAAGGGGTAGGCATAGAAATGCATATTTACCACTGCAATTCCATATATCCAAGTGTATAGATACCACTGCAAGTTGATATACTATGTGAATTAGAGATGAATCTTTTTCTTTTAGGACAGAAGTGGGTGAATGTTCCCTAAACTGGAAATCGATTGCATTGGTAGATACATGTATTTGTTTTTAGTTTTGGTTTTTATTGAAAAGGTTTTGAGAACTATGATTGGAAAAATGCCTTGTTTTTTGTCTTTTCAGGATGACAGGAAAAAAAGGCAGAAAATGTCAAGTGGTACATTCTACAAAGGTGACAAGAGGAACAAAAGTAGATCACAATGTTGAATCATCAGTTGGTGGAATGGAAGAGCAAGAAAGTGTGGTGGGTCTAGAGGTTGAAGTATCATCAACTCAAAGAGATGAAGGTCCAAGAGTGGAGGAGGATGAGTTGGATGATAGTGAAGTTCAGGTGGAAGGAGGAGGTGATGTGATTGGCAAATGTAGGATGCTTGATTCAAATCAGTGTCCTCACATTCCCTTGTGTAGGTTGATACCTTATGCAAGAGTGAGAGGACTTCGTGATGATGTATCTTCACTCAAAAGTACATTTCAAGTGGAGGGCTATCTCCCAGAGAAAGGGTCTTTCATTGTATCTATCTGCAAAAGTGATGGAGAGGAGATAGTTGTGACAGATGATATGAGGAAGAGTTGGTCTCCCACCTGGAGAGAGGTGGATGGGGAGTTTGAGAAAGATGTGATGTCTAACACTGACTTTCATTTTATGTTACAAAAGATGTTATTTGTTTGGGAGGGCAATCATAGGACCACTGCATGGATGAGTGTCATCAAGGAAATCTTTCCTACAAACAAGAAAAGACATGTACGAGTGGTATGCACAATAATTGATCCAAGGAAAATTAGTGAGATTTCTCTCTTGGCAGGGCTACAACGAATGAATTTGTAAGTACATGGACTCTTTTAATCTTCTCCACATTTGTGTTTTATGCTACTTTGCATTTATTGATTGGGTTGTGTACTTTGCTGCTTGTTTTCTAGCATGAATGAACATGCCATTATCAAACCCAGTCTAAGGGACATACTCATAAATGCACACAACATTTGTGAGTGTGACTCTATGGTGTTTATGAGAACATTGTCTTCGAGTGAGATCAAATCAATAGAGAATTGGAGGGCTCAAGAGAGTAAAGGGAAGAAGCCATGGTTTCCATTGACAAGAGGTTATCTGGCAAGGCTTGTCTTCCAGGTAGAATGTTGCATTTGTATTGATGCTTACATCTTTATCACTCCTTTGCTTTCTCTAATTGGAACTTATGTATGTAGGTTGAGTACAATACAGAGCTTAAAAAAGCAATGGACAAAATATCTACAAAGCTACCTTTAGATCAAAGGGGAGAGGCAAAAGGAAAGCAACATACCATAATTCAAAAGAGAATTGCTGATAGGATGGGAAAGGTGTGAATTGAATTTTCTATACTTTGTTGCATTTATTTTGAAGTTATCATCTTTGGATAGGTGTTGAATTGTATAGATCCTGGTCTTGGAGAGGCTTGGTTGGAAAAGTTGTTTGCCTTGCGCTTTGATGGTACGGACTCTCACGTGACATTGGAGAAGCTCCAACTCATTGCAAAGTCTGATTTGAGATTAGAAAAAAAAAATATTTTCCTTTCTTTGTTAGAAGCCACTAAACCTATGCGAGACATGTACTTCATGCCTGTGGGCGACCTTGAGTACAGAGGGTGTGTTTCTTCTACCAATACAAATCATCTTTCATGGTGTTTGTTTGTTTCTTGCCAATGGCATGACTCTTATTTTTTTATTATAAAATTGAGTCAACTTTTACTGTTTAGGTGGATTAGTAGAGAGATATTTTTGGAGAAGGTGGAGAGATAGTCATTGAAAGTGCTTGAAGATTTGAGGGTGATCACAACAATGGGCATGCCTTTGGATACCCCTAAGGATTACACATTGCAGCAATACATGGAGGATATCAAATTGGAGGGGATAGAACATATGTTTGTGGTGCTAAGATCAAAGGAAACAAAGATAGAGAGCAAGGGTGGAAAAAAAGGAGATGGACTATCTGAGTTGGACATGGCTGCCCATAGGGTGGTTTATAGGTATGTTGTCAATTCATTTGAAGGTTCATTTTTCATTTATCTATGTTTGTGCTGTTGATTCATGTAATTACACAATCATTTATGGTTGTTCCACTTGATTTCTTGACCTTTTGATGGTTTGGGACATCCATTTTTTTTTTTGTTTCTTGGTTGATAGATATCTCTTCCACTTGGCAATAGAGAAAAGGATCTCTGACATTCCAAATTTGTGCAAGAGTTGGGTGGAGATTGGTCATGCTGCATGCATGTATCCACCTGGCATGCACCGTCTCTCTCAATGGGAATTAGCACATTGTCCCTGGTGGACAGATTTCCCTAAAGGACAAGTACTAGTGCAGAAAGAGACTTGTACAATACTTATGCTTCACAAAAAGCCAATGAAGCAAGTAAGGACAAAGTGGAGGGAAGCTCAAGGAGAGATAAGAAAGAGAAAGAGAAACAAGAACATCCTACAGAAAAAGGTAAGGAAGATACAATATGATTGTTTGTTGATGTTGTCTTCAATTTGTTTTGACATTGCATTAATAAGTTTATGATTGTTCTCTTTCTAGATGAGGGACCATCTAGTCCTATGCGGGATGAAATGGATCACATAGAGAGTGCAGGTAAGGGTGTTGTTGTGCTCTGCATATGTAGTTGTTCCTTTAACACTAGTTTTACTTGTAATTGATTTGCTTTTGCATATAGGTGGAGAATCAATCTCGGGACTTGTGAAGCAATACGTGTTCCATTGATCACAGTCACCTGACATTTCCTTGGCCCATGGCATCACACCTTTGTTTGCTTGTACAGTTGGAGATTACATTGCAATGGACAAAGACTTTGCTGACTCTAAAAGAAATGATAAGTATGCTATTTTGCATGAGTTTTTTATTACAGTGGCTAGTCGAGATCAGGACTACAAGAGGATGGGTAAGAAGGTGAAGTGGGCTTCAGATTTTATATTGCTCAATTTTCCATCTGGCTATCCACTTGATGAGAGAGGATCCACTCCTACTTGGAATGTCTTGCTCGAGGACCATGTGCAACATGGGCTTGCAGTTGCATCAGCTTCTTTGTCTGATGGTGGTTGGTTGGCATGCATATGTCCTTTGGCAGGTAAGGCACAATACCACAATTGACATTTCACATTTTGTGTTTCCATTCTACTAGTTTTAAATAAAATTAATTGCTTGCAGGACAAAATATTGGTTGGATGGAACAGTTTGCATATGTCCAGGGCTTGGAGGTTGTTAGACGTGTGATCATTCATGACAAGTTTCCATATGGATTTTGTAGAGAACATGATAAAAGTGTTAAGGTAAGCTACCATTACCATTCCATGCATTCTATGTTTGCATTCCATGATAAAAGTGTGTTTGACAAATGTCTCCTCGTTAGTCCTATGCATGCTATGTTTGGAAGGATAAGTCCTATGCATGCTATGTTTTCCATCTTTCATGCTATAATGCTTGCTAGTTGAAGTCAATATACTATACATGTTTTTCTCCATGTGGTTTCCAGATGCAATCTTCAGTATTAGCTCTAATACGTAGAGCAAAGAAGAATCCAACAGTTTTTTGGGAGGAGAGCTTTCCACTTTTCCAACAGCTTTTGATTGATCCACGTGAAGATGTCTGGACTCATGATATACCTCCCTCTGCAAGAACAATCATGCCGATGTCTTCTCAGCTAGCACGAGGTGGACTAGAGAGGAGTAGTTTGTTTGTAGGTTGCATTATGTCTCTTCTCTGTGCTCCTGGAGGGCTGGTTCTAGAGATGGGTTGTGGTACAACCCCTCTTATGCGTGCTTGTCAGGCCATTGGAAGGCCTTGTTTTTCATTTGATTCAGACAACGGTATTGTGGCTAGCATTGTTGAGCCACTTGTGGCAGATCATTCTGGAAAACGGATCAGGTCAGAGCATGATGGAGAGGGGGAAGAAGAGAGAGTGGAACCTGTCACAAACCCCTTTGATGAGTAGTATGCTACTCGCCCTGAGTTTTTCTGTTGTATATTTTGAATGCTAAAATTGAGGACTTTGAAAGTGTTATTTAGCATCTTGAACATTTACGGGTGCCTTTGAATCAAGAAAGTACAAAATTTGATGCCTTGGATAGTGTTTGTAAGGCCTTGATCTAGCAATTGATTTTTCCTACTTTTTGTTGGTAGCGAATTGTCTTTTGTATAACACATAAGGATGGCAAGTTCTTCTTATTGGAAATTATTTTCATTGTTCCACTTTGACTTGCTTTCCTTTGAAATGTATGTTTTGTTGTAGTTTGTTACCATGCTATGCAGAAAAAATGGCAAGATTCATGACAGCCGACAAGAGATATGATGAGTACCCATTAGATAAACCACATGCGTGCAACTACTTTCTTGATGATGAATGTCAGGGGGATTAGAATATGGTTTAAAACACCATTTTGTTCATAGACTGATAATTGTTGTGGTGAACCATGGACACATTTGGAAAGTTTTGGTCTAGTGCATTTTGCAGGTGAAGTGGTATTTCAACAGTCATCTATGTTATGATTTTGGTAATTAGTTTATGTTCTTCAAGTGAAAGATAGGGTGGATTGTATGTCTAATTATTGGTATGCTTACTATGACAACATCTTGCTATAGTAAGTTTGGTCTCAAATTTTTTCTCATCGGAGGAATTGTAAAAAAACTCTCTCGCTTCATCGGGCTCGCTCGCTTTTTCTCGCTCGCTCTATTGACTACCTCCATGGCAGTGGATGAGTGTTGACTCCCATTTCTCACTCATCGGTTGGGATTTTGGAGTTTTGGCAAAAGAGAGATATTTGCAGATTTTCTTGCTGAGTCCGATTATGCAATGGCGCCCATGTTTTAAGGCATCTTAGCTTCTATTTTCAGTAACGGTCATTATTGTGGGACTATGATTTCTTGAGCATACCTTATGCAGATCACTCTGGTTGCAATTTGAGCAGTGTGCACTCATTCGTGGTATGCATTGGGTTGCAATGGATGATTTATAGGCCATTTGGATGCATTGCAGTCCTTATTGGATGCGCTGATAGGCCCAAATTGCCTTGTGGGATGCTATTTTTTATGGATGCTTTGCACATGGGTACTATTTTATGTTGAGGGACAGCTTTGACACATTGCAGGTGATGCACTGATAGTGCTATGCTCTCTTGGATGAGATATTATTAATGCATATGCCAGTGGACGGTGTTTATGCTTGAGTCATTTGGCACTTATTGGCATTTTGGATTGCCATTGCAGTTGTCATTCTCTTTTGGGCCAGATTTGCTCATATGGATGCATGGTATATGCACATGAGTCAGATGCTTTGAGCTTTGAGTTTTGGTGATATTTCACTCTATTGTGGCATACACATTTGAGTGCACCTGGTATTTGGTGTGATTCTCTCTTGCAGGCACTAGCATTTGGGATTTTGTTTCATTTGCATCATGGCATCCTCTTCCATGTCTGAAAAGGAGTTTTTCAGCATTAAAAAGTTTGATGGGACAAAATTTTCTTTGTGGAAAGAACAAATAAGGGATGTGCTTATTCAAAAGAAGCAGATTAAACCCTTGGCAGGGATTGAAGCTAAGTCTGCAAATATGTCTGAGGATGATTGGAATGAGTTGGATGCATTAGCAAAGTCTACTATTAGACTTCATCTTGTAGAGTCAGTTTATTTCACAGTAGTAAATGAGCAGACTACAGAAGATTTGTGGAAGAAACTGTGTGCCACTTATGAGAAGGAAACTGCCTCTAATAAAGTTTATCTCATGAAGAGGTTGTTTGAGCTGCAAATGAAGGAAGGGTTCTCCATTGCTTCTCACTTGAATGAATTCAATATTATTTTCAGCCAGCTTCAGGCTCAGAAGATGAATTTTGATGCGGAGACTAAGGCAATATTTCTCTTATGTTCATTGCCATCCTCATGGGATACCTTTCGTACAGTTGTCAGTAACTCTACACTTGGTGGAGTACTGAAATTTGATGATGTTGTGGGTAGATTGTTGGCCGAGGAGATTAGACAGAAGTCTATGGATGGCAACAAGCAGGATGTAGCCTTAAATGTGCAAAGGGGTAGATCACAGTTCAGGGGGAAGTCCCAAGAAAGAGGGAAGTCTCATAGCAAATCCAGGGCACAGAACATTGAGTGTTACCACTGTGGCAAGAAGGGCCATATGAAAAAGGATTGCTACAAGTTGAAAAGAGAGCAAAAGGATAAGAAAAAGAATGCAAATTGGGGTGCAAATCAAAAGGAAGAGAGTCCAAGGGAGGACAAAGGAAAAAAGAAGATCGAGGAGATCAATGCAGTCACACATGATAGTGACAATGATGTTCTCTTCATGTATAGTTTATCTGCAGAGTTGCTTACCACTTCAGATGATGCATATTCCGAGGATTGGATTTTGGATTCTGGTGCTTCATTCCATGTTACTCCCCATAGGGAATGGTTCTCCACTTATGACAATGGAAAGACAGTTGTGTGCATCTTGGAAATGACTATGCATGTGACATAGTGGGAGCAGGTGACATAAAGTTTTCTTTTGCAAATGGGTCTGCATTTGTTTTGAAACATGTGAGACATGTGCCTAAGCTGACCAAGAGTCTTCTTTCAGTGGGTCAGCTAGATGATGCTGGTTTTCACACCACTTTTGGCTTTCAGAGTTGGAAAATTCAGAAGGGCTCTATGCTTTTGGCCAGGGGTGCCAAGTGTGGGACTTTGTATCCCTTACATGTATCAGGGGTATTTGATCATGTTGTTGCAATAACCGAGCAGCCAAGCACTTCTTTGTGGCATTGCAGGTTGGGGCACATGAGCCAGAATGGAATGAAACTCTTATGCCATTTGGGTTATGTATCGCATTTGAGTTTCTCTGATTTTGAATTTTGTGAGCATTGTCTCTATGGGAAGCAGACTAAATCAGCCCATAAAAGAAGGGGAAAGAAAGAGTTTAAAATGCTTGAATTGGTGCATTCAGATGTATGTGGTCCCATGCCTACATGGTCATTAGGCGGGGCTGAATACTATGTGACATTCATTGATGATGCAACTAGGAAAGTGTAGGCTTATGCAATAGCTCGGAAGAGTGATGTGTTCCAAGTATTTCAGAAATGGCTAGCCTTGGTTGAGAATCAGTCAGGTAGAACGCTTAAATGCCTACGGACTGACAATGGTGGAGAGTATCTCTTTCATGACTTTCAGCATTTCTATGATACATGTGGGATTAAGAGGGAGCTCACATCCCCTCATACTCCAAAGCAAAATCCAATTGCAGAAAAGGTGAATCATACCATTCAAGAAAGGTTGCAATGCATGCTTTCCAATGCAAGTCTTTTTGGTGGTTTTTGGGCTGAGGCAATGAAGACTGCAGTACATGTGATCAATAAATCACCTAGTAAGAGTTTGGATGGTGGTATTCCTAAAGAGGCATGGAGTGGCAAGAAGCCCTCTTACTCTTATTTGCGTATATTTGGGTGTGAGGCATATGCACATGTGCCAAAAGAGCTTCGAAAGAAGCTAGATCCTAAGTCTAGGAAATGCATCTTTCTGGGTTATGGTGAAAGTGGAGAGTTTGCAAGCTGAAGAAGAGTCTCTATGGTCTTAAGCAAGTGCCTAGAGAATGGTATCATAAGTTTGATGCTTTCATTCGGTCCCAGGGTCTTAGAAGGAGTGAAATTGATCACTGCCTCTATACTAAAAGGGCTGAGGATAATAGCTTGATAATCTTGGCACTATATGTGGATGATATGCTATTGGCTAGCAAGAATACTTATGAGCTAGATGCATTAAAGGCCAAGTTGCATGAGGCCTTTGATATGAAGGATTTGGGATTTGCAGGTCATATTCTTGGTATGTGCATCACGCGTGATCGGAGTAGGAAACTCCTTTGGCTTTCACAAAAAGAGTATGTTACAAAAGTATTGCAGTGTTTCAATATGGAGGGGGGGAAGGCAGTGAGTACTCCATTGCCTCCATATGTGAAACTGAGTCATAAAGATAGTCCCAAATTAGATGAGGAGAGGGCCATGATGGCCAAGGTTCCTTATGCATCAGCAGTTGGGAGTCTTATGTATGCTATGATAGCTACTAGACCAGACATTGCATTTGCAGTGGGAGTCGTTAACTGGTATATGGCTAATCCAGGAAAGAGGCATTGGAAGGCAGTTAAGTGCATCATGAGGTACATGAAGGGTACCAAGGAGATGTGCATCTACTTTGGTAGAGGAGATATGCATGTACTTGGGTACACAGATTTAGACTATGCAGGGCATGTGGATAGTAGGAGATCCACTTCTGGTTATGTGTTCACCTTTGCAAGTGGTGCAGTGTCATGGATGTCTCGTGCACAAAAGTGCATTGATTTGTCTACCACAGAGGCTGAGTATGTTGCAGCCACAGAGGGTTGCAAGGAGGCTATATGGCTTGATCGGCTAGTGGGAGATTTGGGGATTCATACAGGTGTACCGACATTGCATAATGATTCCATGAGTGCTATTCAGCTAGCACGGAATCCGGTCTTTCATGCAAAGACCAAACACATTGAGGTTAGGTACCATTTCATCAGGGAGGTACTTGAGGACAAGCGCATAGAGCTTGTCAAGGTTCATACAGATGATAACCCTGCAGATATGCTGACGAAGAGTCTACTTAGTCAGCGGTTTGAGTATTGTCGTGTATTGATGGGCATTGGATAGTATGCTCACTGGTTGTTCTCCTTTAAAGGCACATTGTCCTTTAAGTGGGAGGTTGTGGGGGTTAAAGGTCATTGTGCCTTTACCTCGGTTATGTACGATACTCAAACACATATATAAATGAATGAAAAAGAAGATTAGGGTGCTTCTACACCCACCAAAACTTGAGTGGCTCTCTGTCTCTCTCTGTCTCTCTCTCCTTCTTCCATTCTTGCTTCCGCTAAGAGCACTCTCAGGTCACTAACAATACCGGCTGGTAGCCCATACAATCTATAGATATGCTCCACAAATAGCCTAGCTAATTCTGGAGTTTTAACATCTTCATTGACAGGAATAAAATGAGTCATCTTGGTCAACCGATCCACAATTACCCACACAGGGTTGTGCCCCCTCTGTGTTCTAGGTAGTCCCACAATGAAATCCATGGAGATGCTTTCCCATTTGCCAGATGGAATCTCCAATGGGTGTAGGAGACCTCCTACCTTAAGGCGTTCAGCCTTATTGACCTGGCATTTTTGGCACTTCAATACATAATGTTGGACATCCTTACCTATTCCAGGCCAAAAGAATTGTCTTTTCAGAAGTACATATGTCTTCTGAATTCCCGGGTGTCCAGCACTCGAACTATCATGACATTCAAAAAGGATTTGGCGCCTAATGTCATTATCATCCGGGACACATACTCTACCCTTGTAGAGTAGGTAGCCATCTTCAATAGTATATTTTCTCCACTTGAGTCCTTCATCACCAACCTGTGATGTGTTACCATTTCCATGCGACTCCTCAGTGAAAGCCTCTCGATTACTTGGATCCCTATTTTTAATTGCTTTCCATATTTCAGAGAAGTGAGGATCAAATTCACATTTCCCTTTTAAGGACTCCAAGAAATGATTTTGAAATTGAGTAAAACTCAATTCATTAACAATTGGCATTCGGCTAAGAGAGTCTGCTACCACATTAAACTTCCCATTTCTATATGTCAATTGTATATCAAACTCTTGCATTTACTCAGCCCATCTAGCTTTTCTACCTTTAAGCTCTGGCTGATTACAAATCCATTTAATGCTTTCTTGATCAAAGATGATCTCAAATTTTGCACCATATAAATAGTGCCTCCACTTCTTTAAAGCATAGACTATAGCATATAGTTCCTTCTCATATGTCGAGTAATTCTGTTGGGCACGATCTAGCTTTTTGCTTTCGAAAGCTATTGGTCGACCTTTTTGTATAAGTACTACCCCAATAGCAAAATCATTGGCATCTGTCTCAACCACGAATGGTTCATTGGGATCCACTACTTTTAAGACAGGAGCTGTCGCTATAGCTACCTATAATTTTTCAAAACTTCTTTTTTGAGGTTCATCCCATATGAAGGTGCTTCCCTTCCCCTTAAGCTGGTCCGTCATCGAAATAGCAATCTTAGCATAATCTTGGATGAATCTCCTATAGAATCCTAACAAACCTAAGAATATCTGTAATTCTTCTAGATTTGTAGGATGTGGCCATTCCAATATGGCCCTTACTTTGTCAGGGTCCACACGAACCCCTTCTTGGGATATTATATGTCCCAAGTATTTCACTTCTTTTGCAAAGAATTCACATTTATATTCTTTTGCAAAGAGTGAATTATCTCTAAGCAGTTGGAACACTTTTTGCAAATGTTCCAAATGTTTTTTTTTTGTTTTACTATAAATAAGAATATCGTCTAGAAATACTACAGCAAATTTCCCTAGATATGGCCTTAAGACACTATTCATAAGTGTCATGAAAGTTGCTGGAGCATTTGTTAATCCAAATGGCATTACTTTAAATTGATAATGCCCATACCTAGTACGAAATGATGTCTTAGGGACATCTTCTTCCCTAATTCGTACTTGATGATATCCTAATCTTAAATCAATTTTAGTAAAGTATTTTGCCCCTTGAAATTGATCAAAGAGCTCATCAATGCAAGGCATAGGATACTTATTTTTTATGGTGATTTTATTTAGTGCTAGGTAATCTATGCATAAACGCATAGTACCATCCTTTTTCTGTACCAGTAAAACTGGTGCAGACCAAGGTGAACTACTTGTTTGGATTTGGCCCTTTCTAAGATATTCCATTAACTGTCTTTCAACCTCATGTTCCTCCGTTTGACTAAGCCTATATGGGGGTTTACAAACAGGGGTAGATCTAGGAATTAAATCTATTTTATGATCTACTTCTCTCTCAGGAGGTAAACCATCAGGTAAATCAGACAAAAAAACATCTTTAAATTCAAACATTAAATCTTTTAAAGAAGAAATTTATACTTTTTAACATTACAAAAGACCACATTACTTCTTTCCAATACAGAAGACATAAAATCACCAATAAAAGTAAGTTCACAAAGATATATCTCGCATTGTTCTTGGTGTAGTAGTCGTTCCAATTCCATCGAACAAATAAGAGGAGAGTTAGGCACATCATGTTCTCCTTGAATCTAAAAGACTCTACCCTCTTTTTCAAACATAATGGAGTTTTTAAGATAACTCCTCTGTAAGCTATGCCCAAGACTATATAGCCATTCTCGACCAAGCACTACATCTGTTCGGTCGAGATGCATGATTTGGAAATCCAAGGCATCCTGATAGCCTTGAATATCCATCTCTACACCATATATCATGGTGTCCCAAACTTTTTCATCACTGCCCTTCGCCAAAGAGACCACATATTTATGGGCAATGGGACTCTCAGGCAATTTTAATTTCTTAACTAACGAGTAGTTTAAGAAATTATGTGTTGCACTATCATTGACCATCACTCTTACTCTTTGCCCCTTAATTTTTTCATGCATCCTCATTAAATCATGAGGACCAAAGGTGGGCTGCCACATTGCCGATGATAGACACCACATGTGGGTGCTATCCTCATGATAGACCTCTACCTCAATGTACTTTTCAGTACCATTAAGCAGTAACACTTGCACCGCATGCACTTGTTTTTGTGGAGGTCTATTTGGGGCTTTAGCTCCCACTGATTTATTTTTAGGACAGTTCTAATCAGCATGGTCTTTGCCCAGACATTTGAAGCAAAGATTTTCTTGCTTGTCCCTTTTATAATCCTCTTTCTTCAAGAGAGGATAATTTTGTGTTTGAGGTTTCTTAGGTGGTACCTGAGGAACCTCCTTCTTAAAGTGCCCCTTCCTTTTCAAATTGGAAAATTTATTGAACTTTGGAACAAAACCTGTTTGCTCCGAAGTTCCAATTTTGAATTTTCCCATCGTATCATCATATATTTGGGCATACTTAATGGCTTTCTCAAAGGTTTTTGGAGAATTTCTTTTCACCTCAACCTTATGTCTTTGAGACCTCTCACAAAACCCCTTATCTTTTGGAATTCATCAATTCCCTTTAGCTTAAGGACTGCCTCCCTATAATTCGCTATGTACTGGACTAGAGTGTTTTTACCCATAGTGCGATTATCCCAAGCCTCCCATGCTCTTTCTAATTGATTTTCCGATAAAAACTCTTTTAGGAAGGCTTGTTCAAACTTAGTCCAATATCTAGGAATTTTATCACTCTCCCTGAGACTCATCCACCATTTATAGGCTTTATTTCCAAGGGAAAGACGTACTTGCTTCCACGACTTGACTTTTAGGAGGTGTACTCCTGAGTTGATGAAAGTCTTGCCATTTTTGCAAAAACGTATTAATCGCATCTTTATTACACTCCTTTTCTTCCCCATTAAAAATTGGTGGTTTTAAGTCCTTAAGGATGTTCGAGGTTTCTCTAAGTCGAGACATAGAGCTCTCAACTTGATTAGGAGAAATCAATGATTTTTCAGTAATAGATACCGATTGAGAATCGGCTATCTTAGTTATAGCTTCAGCTAGGATTTTTAATGTTTCACTGATGACCCCTAACTGTGTTTCTATATTTTCCATTCGAGTTTCAAGTTTAGTGAATTCCGCATACTGAATTTTATAATCACCATAATCAATATCCTCCATTTGTACATTATCCTCTTGAGTTTCAGTTTGTACCTCCTCATGTATTTCCTCTCCAACTATTGCTTTTCCCTTTCTAGCCCTTTCCTTGGCCTCCCTAATCATACCATCCCTTTTTGGAGTGGTCATTATAAAGACATATATTTTCCAAAAATTATAAAGCAAAGTGCTTTACATCAAAGAGAAAAATGTGATGCCCACTTTCCTGGTATTTGTTCGAGGCGCTAGATTCATCTTGAAAGTCATCTCGCTTTCTTTCAATTCACAATCTTTCGATCCTGCTTCTTCCGTTTCCCTTGATGTAGAACTTTGAATTCCTCGACATCTTCTTCTTCTTTCAATATGGCAAGGCTAAGGAGTTTTGGAAGAAGAATGGGGTAGAAATGCTCTGATGAGGTGGCTTTTTCAAAGGTTGTGGAACCTTTGAATGACGTGGTTTTTTTAAAAAAAAATAAAAGCTTTGGACCTTTAGAAAAGATGACGTGGCTATCTTCTCTGTACTGCTGCTACTCTGCAGGTTGACGAAAATACCAAATTCTTCTTCCGAGAAGTCGACTTGACTTGTGCAATGCGTATTAAGCCGCTTCTTCATGTCGTAGTTCTCTAATGTCCTTCAAGCAGCTTCAAGTCATCATAATTATAAAGCGTACACTGCCCTGCTCCTACTCCTTCTCTGTAAGCCTACGCTGCCCTGCTTCTGCCGCCTGCGTAGCAATTGCGGCTTGTCTCCCGAAATGGTTGTATGAGCTCATATTACAAGACTGGGCTTGCAAAATTAGGGAGACTAAGTCGTGAGTGCTGCGCAGACAGATCAATTAATAGAACTGGCTGGCTCATGTACGTTGAAGCTCGCAACTCCCGAGTCCCAACTGTGGGCTTGAGCCTTAAAGCATATTGCAAAAGTTGTAATTATAGGGCGCCTTACCCGCCTCCTATGTACGGCACCCCTGTCGGGTATCCTAGCGGGGGATTGCCTTGAATGCTGAGAATGATTTTAGTCATATCTTGCACTAGTTCAAGGTCTTCACTGTAGCTCTCATAGCAATGCCTCCATCGTGGATCTCTGGAAACTGCTATGTAAGGAGCAAAGGCATACGAGTCAGCATATAGAAAACTTAAAGTCTTCAACACCAAGTCTTCATCGTGGCTCTGATACCAATGAAACATCACCGTAAAGAGGGCCCAATTTGAATTCTCCACCTAGCCACGGCTTTCCAGAGTGCTCCTCCCATTCCACACTGCGAACTCCCTTGTTTCTTTTCTTTTCTTTTTTGGAGCCTCTCTCTGGAAGCCTCCCCTAAACCCAATGCATGCCATGTGGTCTTCCTATGATGCCAAGTGTCATTTCCAAGGTCCTCACCCTTTTAACCCCTCTTGGCATCCCCCTTAATACTAGATCTATTTTGCCTAGACATTAATTTGTGTGTCCACCATTGCACTTTCAAGCCCTCTAGCTTCCCGCCTTATACCATGGTCACACGGTATTATAGTTGACATAACAAGTTTGGAGGTTAGGGTTTAGGGTGTAGGATTTAGGGTTTAAGGTTTAGGGGTTAGATGTTACGAGAATTGAAATTATCCCATTACTTTAATTCTTCAGTATTTAGTTTAGTGAGATCCAGCATTTTTGTCATGCAGTTGATGCATGTGTGCTTGCTGTTCTATAGTGATGCATGTGTGCTCCTACATGGTTGGATATATGGCTGTGACTATATGAGTGTGTAGCATTGTGTGCACCACTTACACGGTGATGGTATGTGTAGCATGTGTGCACCATCCATATGATTTTATTCATGTGTAGCATCAGGTGCACCATGAGATGGTATGTGTCACATGTCTGCACCATTCATCTGTGATTTATTGATTTCGCATTGCTATAATACTAAAAGGTTGATTGATTGTGGTGATTAATTCCAAGGTTATCTTATGCTTGAAATATTTCATTACTATTGATCATGTGAATCCAGGGGAAGAGTGATTGATTAGGCGATGGCATCTGGCAAGCATGATCCGCCATATTTGGGCACATAGGCACAACTCCAGTGATGCGGGGATGAATAAGGCTTATGCCTAATTTTTGATATTACAAAAGCTTATGTACATATTAGAATTTTGAAACAACGTCTAGTTGAAAAGTTAGGGCTCGCAACCATCAAAACAAAATATAAAGTCAAATCAGCTTTTCAAGGAGCTAGAGTTCTCTATAGGAGAGGAATAGACCAAGTCATTAGAAGATGTGTCTAAATTCATGAGCAAAAAGTTGTTTTGCAGAGGCTCATGGAGGATCAACAGGATGACTCTTTTTAGGTGAGGTATCAAGACCTAGAAAAAAATTGCAAGCAGGCCTATGCTGGGCCGTAGTCCTAAAAGATGCTCATACTATGCAAAATCTTATCTACCATGCCAAAGAGATGATAGGCCACTAGATGATGATAGAATGCCACATCAACCCATCCTAGCATTAGGACCTTTTCAAAAGTGGGGGCTAGACTTTGTAGGACCTATCAAACTAGCAGCAAGGTACATAAGTAATCAATACATACTTGGTGCGATTGATTATTGCATAAGATGGGTGGAAGCAGTAGCCCTCAAAGACAACAAAACTAGAACTATTGCATATTTCCTATATCATAATATTGTTACAAGATTTGGTGTACCTATTGAGACAACAAAGCTAGAATTGTTGCATATTTCCTATATCATAATATCATTACAAGATTTGGTGTACCTATTGAGATAGTATCAGACAAAGGAACACACTTCATCAACAAAACAATTAGGAAAATGACAAAGCTGCACATGATGCTATACAAAAGTCAACAACGTACTACCCTCAAGGCAATGGTCAAGCTGAAAGTACCAATGAAATAATGAAGAAGATATTCAAGAGGATAGTGGCAGACAATCCTACAGATTGGGATCAAAAACTAGATTCAGTCCTATGGGCTTTAAGAACAACCTACAAAGTCACCACAAGTCTGACACCATTCCGATTGGGTTATGGTTGTGGGGCTATATTTCCAAAGGAGTTTGTTGTAGGAAGCCTAAGAGTGGCTGTAGAGCACGTGCTTTCATCAGAAGAATCAATTAATTTTGGCTGAGTGGTTGTAGAGCACATGCTTTCACTAGAAGAATCAGTTAATTTTGGACTATAGCAATTATTGCAATTAGATGAAGACAAGCTTCAGAGTTCATATATGGCTAAGAGTGGTTGTAGAGCACATGCTTTCACTAGAAGAATCAGTTAATTTTGGACTATAGCAATTATTGCAATTAGATGAAGACAAGCTTCAGAGTTCATATATTATAGACATTATTCAAAAGAGAAGAGTTGCTTGGATCAATAGAAATATCAAATTCAAATTATTCAAAAAAGGTGACCTCATTCTAATGTTTAACACAAAGCTAGGCAAGAGGCTAGGAAAGTTCAAGCTAAGATACAATGAACCTTTTAGGGTCATGGAAGTTTTTGATCAAGGAACATCCAACCGAGCTGATCTTTATGGCAATATTTTTGACAAGCCTATCAATGGATTTTTGCTCAAACCGTATGTGGGACCTGATCCATTTGGAGACAAATATTAATGCTCACAATCTAATCGCAATATAGCACCCAGTGATGACAAGGAGGTAGACAATAGTCTGGCTTCCCATAGATGGCCTAGAGTCATCAAAAGCACATTTCGCCAACAGGTACAATAAAAAATACGGAATTCGACTACACTTCATCCAAAATTGACCAAGATCGACTCCACAAGGCACAAAAAGAAAAAGGATTTCTGATGCTAGTCCGACCCACAATAGCACTATTGAGAGCCCAATTGCACATCCGACACCGATTCAACCAATAAAGATAGCTGAGGATTTGACTACACTCTGCCAAACATACATCCGACTACCTCCCACAACTCCCACCATAAGCATCAAGGAACATCCATCATCAGGCCAAAAGCTAGATGTACGGGATCACGATGAGCTTGCCATCGACACTATCTCTCGCACATTTTAGGTGCAAACATCAAACATTCCATTGGATCCCAACTTATTGTGAAGGTAGTGGGAGAGAAGGAAGGAGTCTCACTTGCTACTTTCTCACATACACAATGGGGGAATACACACAAAGGTGGAGGCTAAAAACAATTTTCCTCTTCTTAGTTGTGTAAGCCAAAAGAACTCTCGTACAAAGAAATAGAAGAACCCTATATGTGGGTCTCAAACCAAACTCAGCTAACTAAGGTGGCATACTAACTGAGCCACGAACTAGAGTACATAAGGATAGCTGTCATCCAGCTATTACTCATGGGCGGTGTACCAACCGCATCTGCAGCTAACAAGTCGGTGATATAAATGCACAACGGTTACCTTGGCATATCAAGAGTGGAGCTCGATATCTCAACACTCCCCCTCAAGCTCAATCCCAATTCCTGCACACCAAGCAGGTCTCTGAACTTGTGCAGTTTCTCTGCGCCCAATGCCTTCATGAATATGTCAGCTACCTGATCCTCTGTGCTGACATAAACTAGATCAATAAGACCTAGAAAAACCTTCTCCCACACATAGTGATAATGCACCTCAATGTGCTTTGTTCTAGCATGATAGACTGAGTTATTTGCCAAGTGTATATTGCTCATGTTGTCACAATAAATGACAACTGACCCATCTGTAGACTGATGCATATCATAAAGTAGCTTATGCAACCAAGCTACCTCACATGCAACCATTGTTGCATCCCTATACTCAGCCTCTGTGCTCGACAAGGCAACTATAGATTGTTTCTTGCTGCTCCAAGTGACTGCAGCACTCCCAAAAGAGAACACATATCCACTGGTAGATCGTCTATTAGAAATACTACCAGCCCAATTAGCATCAGTGTATCCATGCAACTGTATCACAACCCCAGCCTCATAAAATAGTCCATACTGCAATGTGGACTTCATATACCTGAGTATGCGTCTAGCCACATCCAAATGTGGTTTCCTTGGAGCCTGCATAAACTGACTTACCAATCCAACAGCATAGCTCAAATATGGCCTGGTAATAGTCATATAAATCAAACTTTCTACTATGCGCCTGTAAATAGTAGGGTATTCCAGAAGCTCACCTGCATCTGCGCTCAGCTTCACATTCTACTCCAAAGGAACTGAAATAGGCTTATAGCCTGTCATCCCATATTTGGACAGCATGTCCAGCCCATACTACCTCTACAAGAGCCGTATCCCACTTGGTGATCTAATCACCTCAATGCCCAAGAAATAACACAGCTCTCCCAAATCCTTCATCTCAAACTTCTACTTCAATAGCATTTTCCCATGAAGGATATCTTCATCACTATCTCCTGTGATGATTAAATCATCAACATAAATGACAAGTAGCATACTACCTTTCTCTGTTTTTCTCACATAAAGTGAGAAATCTGCCTTGGAAATTTGAAAGCCAATAGTGACAAGATACTATCCTATCTTGTCAGACCATGCTCTAGGTGCTTGCTTCAAGCCATACAAGGCTTTCTTCAACTTGCAAACAAATTCAGGATGAACAGCATGAACATAAGCTGGTGGCTGCTCCATAAAGACCTCTTCTTGCAAATCACCATGCAAGAAGGCATTCTTTACATCCATCTGATGTAAAGACCATCCCTTTGATGCAGCCATAGCAATGACTGTTCTTACGATTTCCATCCTTGCAACCGGACTAAATGTTTCTTCATAATCAATGCCATATGTCTGTGCATACCCCTTGACAACTAATATTGCCTTATATTTGTTCAAAGAACCATCTGCATTGTGCTTCACCTTATAAACCCACTTACAGCCAATTGTATTCTTGTCTTTAGGCAAAGGCACCAATTCCCATGTAGCATTTGCTTCCAAGGCATCCATTTCTTCATCCATGGCTTTCTCCCATTTTTCTTTTCCCATGGCTTGCTCAAAAGAAGTGGGTTCTGGTTCCTGTATCACTTTGACCATATAGGCATAGTGAGTGGCTGTAAATCCATCATATTTCAGCCTATCCACAGGATACCTAGCTGTGGTAGACCTGCGCAAAGTAGGCTCACTTCCAGGTGCTCTAAAAACATCCCTGGTCTTCCTTACTCTAGGTGTAACAATAGAAGGAATACCCAACTCATCATCAATGCTCTGTTTTGAGCCACTAGATTCACCATCCACATAAGAGTGACCTGCATTCACATCAAACATGGGCTGATCTACCTTCTCTTTTCCTTTTCGTGATACCTGCATACCATTATCTGCATTGCTTTGAGGAGATTCTCCTGATCTCAATATTCCTGTCCATGGAAAAGTATGTGAACCACTGCTAGAGGACACTACAGGTCCACTAATATTTTGTGATGGCTACTGTGAATTCTGTGCAGCATTACCATTTTTTGCATCTACATCATCAATCACATTTACTGGTTTATACTAGCTGCTCATCTCATAAAAAACAACATCTCTGCTCACTGTAAACTTACGAGTAGAAGGGTTATAGCATCTATACCCTTTATGCTGCAGAGAATAACCAATAAAGATGCACTTCTCAGCTTTTGGATGCAACTTGGACCTCAACTCATCTGGCACATGAACATAGGCAATGCAACCAAAAATTTTCAAATGAGAAATATCTGGTTTCCTACCAGTATACATCTCCTCTGGCGTCATGCCATGTATTGCTGCAGTTGGAGTCCTGTTCATTATGTAAACTGCTGTAGCAACTACTTCAGCCCAATAATAATTTGGTAGGTCTTTTTTATTTAGCATGGCCCAAGATACCTCTCCAATATGCCTGTTTTTCCTTTCTGCAAGTCCATTTTGCTGCATGAATATTGCTGCGGGGTATGACTGCATGAATATTGCTGCTTTATGCCATGCTCTTGCAGTAACCTTGCAAACTCATTTGAGAGGTACTCTCCCCCTGCATCTAACCTTAGGCATTTTATTTGCAGGCCTGTTTCTTTTTCAACCATAGCTTTAAAAGCTTTGAAATTCCCAAACACTTCTTTTCTTTTTCATAAAATACACCCAAACTTTGTTGCTGTAGTCATCAATAAAAGTGACAAAATAATGACAGCCTCCAATAGATGTAGCTTTAGTAGTCCACACATCAGAGTGGATTTATTCCAATGTCTTCTTACTCTCTTGAACGTGTCTAGGAAATGGTTTCCTTGCCTATTTTCCAAATTGACAAGCTTCACATATCTTATGCATTTCTGCAACCTTGAATTTAGGAAATCCTGCAACAATATTTTAGGCATGCATTGATTTGATCGCTGTACATTAACATGACCAATGCGTTTATGCTAGATATCAATATCTACAACTACACTGGTCCCATGTGCAAACATTGCTGCACTCAATTCAAGCATGTCTGCATCCAATGTAAACATCCTGTTCTTCTTCTTTCCTTTTGCTATCAAGCGACCGTTATTTTTCATATCCTCAACAAAGCATCCATGAGGATTAAATCTGACCTGCAAGCCCTGCTCAACCATTTGACCAACAGAAACCAGGTTGAACTTGGTGATATTCGGGACATGAAATACATCAGACATGTATTTCTTTTTCCCATCCTCCATAGACAAAGGAATTTTACCAATCTGCACAATAAGATGTGCAGTATCATCATCAGTCTCCACAAATACTAGTCTTCCATTTTTCTTGCATCCTGCATCCATTCTGCATGACCTGTCATGTGGTTTGATGCACCTAAGTCAACATACCACACATCATTACTTTCTTCTGCATTTGTCACAGAATTGGTCATATGCTGCACCATAAACAAATGCTCATTTCTGTCATGACCCTATCTACTAGAGGATGCATAATTGCCTTGCTGCAATTTTCCATTCATAATGTCATTCTACTTTTTATAGCAATCTTTAGCCATATGACCCATTTTACCACAATAGTAGCATTCAACATTGCTGTTTGCATTTTGGCCTCTTTGCCATCCACCACGACCTCTTTGGTTCCCCTTGCCTCTAGAGTTACCATGTCCTCCATAGGACTGGTTTTCTTGAGTTTGCTGCATATTCTGATTTCTACCACCGCCTCTAGATCGACCTGCTCTACCTCTGCCTCTACCTCTGCCTCTACCTCTTCCAGCATTTGAGTAGAAGACAGTTTCTTTTGAAGTTCCTCTTGAAGAAGATGCACCACCATTTCTCTGCTCTTCAAAAATTAGAAGAGCAAACAACTCCTCAAAGTCAGGAAATTTTTCACGGACAGCAATGGATGTCCAGAACTGTGTATAATCCTTTCCTAGACCATTCAAGGTCACAGAAACTAAATCATCATCTTCAACTGGTGACCCAATGGAAGCAAGTTCATCTGCAATTTTCTTCACCTTCATGTGGTAGTCATTGATGCTCATATTTTCTCTCTGCACATTGTGCAACTCTTGCTTGAGCTGCATCTTCCTGGCTTGTGTATTTGTGCTGTACATTTTTACCAAAGTATCCCATGCCTCCTTTGGCGTACTTGCATCCTGAATATGCACAATCATAGAATCCGAAATACTGATAGATAGCCAGTACATAACTTTTCTGGCTCTCTCATGCCATCCTTTAAATGCCTGCATTTCCTGTTGATTGGGAACATTAGGAAGAACTGGTTCTTCTTCATTTCTTGTAATGAACTCCCAATAGCCTTTTCCCATAAGGAAATTCATCATTCTAAACTTCCATGCTTGGAAGTTGTTCTTGTCAAGCTTTTCACTGACAATCTGTGAAAGAGAATCAGACGCCATTGCAAAACATTGTAAAATATTCTGTCACTGCCAAAAACACAGCTTCTGCCTCACACGGGCAAATCTGCAAAACTAACGAAAGTGGTATTTAACCACACAGTCACTTCCTAGTGACGATTTTGCTTTAACAAGCAATAAGGATGATTCTATATCTCCCAGTATCTCTGCACACAGGCATACGATGCAATTTCTGCAGCAACTTTTCACTGACCTGTAGAGTAGTGGTCACATAGCAAAAATAGGGCCTTTTTCTCAATGCTTGTGGAGAACTTCCGCCTCCAAAATAGGCCCCGAAATGGTCTCGGATAAAAAAAATAAAGTCACCAAGGGCTTTGCCTTCTCCCGCAGCATATATTGCCCTCTCGCCACACTGCAAAGGGCATCTCAATCTGAGACAGTGCACTCTTGCACTTTCCGACTATGCTACTTGTAGAGATTTGCTCCCAAACTCGAAAAAGGAAAGCAAACTGGTCCTCTTACTAGGACACCGCGAACTTGGTTTGCTTTCTTGAGCTCCTTACCACGAACCAGGCTCTGATACCATGTGAAGATAGTGGGAGAGAAGGAAGGAGTCTCACTTGCTACTTTCTCACATACACGATGGGGGAATACACACAACTGAAAGGGTCAATCAAATCATTGAGGATATGCTTCGAGCATATGTAAGTAAACGGCAAACTAATTGGGAACAGTATTTGCCCATATTAGAATTTGCATATAACAGTGCCAAACATTCAGCTACAGGTTTCAGTCCATTCATGATGATGTATGGATTTCAACCTAGAGCCCCAATGACAATGGGACTTGAAAAAGAGAAGGTTCAAGTGGCCAAAGACTTTCTTGAGAATATGAATCAAATGCTTAAGTTAGCTAAAGATAGCATAAGAAGAGCTCAAGATAGAGCACGAAGTTATGCAAACCCCCACCGTAGAAAGTTGGAGTTTGAAGTAAATGAGAAAGTCTACCTTAAGGTACCTAGATCTTCAGAATCTCTAAAAACATGTAAATGTCCGAAGTTGTCTCCTAGGTATTGTGGACCATTCACAATACTTAAGAGGATGGGAGAACTTGCTTACAAATTAGCCTTACCTGCTGAGGGATGTAAAGTACATCCAGTTTTTCATGTTAGTAGGCTAAAAAGAAAATTAGGAGATGATGATAATCTCATTGGAAATGAAGTCCTAGTTGAACTTATAGAACCCGCATCTTTACCACATGAACCAGAAAAAATTTTAGATACACAAGAAAAAAGAACGCGACATACCATATGGAAAGACTGTCTACTTAAGTGGAAAGATAGATCTGAAGAGAGTTCAACATGGGAAAATGTAAGCAGTCTCCAGAGGAGGTTTCCCAATTTTGTTTTCAAGGACGTAAACAATTCTTAAGGGGAAGGGAATGTTACGTCAACTATAATACCGTGTGACCATGGTATAAGGCGGGAAGCTAGAGGGCTTGACAGTGCAACGGTGGACACACAAATTAATGTCTTGGCAAAATAGATATAGTATTAAGAGGGATGCCAAGAGGGGTTAAAAGGGTGAGGACCTTGGAAATGACACTTGGCATCATAGGAAGACCAGATGGCATGCATTGGGTTCAGGGGAGGCTTTCAGAGAGAGGCTCCAAAAAAGAAAAGAAAAGAAAAGAAACAAGGGAGTTCACGGTGTGGAATGGGAGGAGCACTCTGGAAAGCCATGGCTGGGTGGAGAATTCGAATTAGGCCCTCTTTACGGTGATGTTTCAAAATCATAGCCCGTAAACCCTAACCCCTAATCCCGACATTCTAATCCCTAATCCCTAAATCTTAAACCTCTAAATCCTAAACCCTAAACGCTAAACCCTAATCCCTAATCCGTAAACTGTAAATGTTAATCTTGACCCTCTAAACCCTAAACCCTAATCCCCAAGCCCTAAACCCTAATCCCTAAACCCCAACTTGTAAACCCTAAACCCTAACCCCCAAACCCTAAACCCAAACCACCAAACCCTAAACCTTAAATCCTATGAGTGTTTTCAATAATATCATTTATTTAAGTAATAGTTTTGATTAGGATTCATAAGTGGGAGTGGAATTGATAGTAGGAATGTGGGAATGGGAGTGGGAGGTGGGAGGGTGGGAATGGTAGTGTGGAAGTGGGAGTGGGAGTAGGAGAGGGGAGGTGGGCATGGGAGTTGGAGAGGGAGTGGGATTGGGGGAGGTGGGGGTGGGAGGATGGGAGTGGGAGTGGGAGAGGGAGTGGGAATGGAGGAGGTGGGGGTGGGAGAATGGGAGTGGGAATGGGAATGGGGGAGATGGGGGTGGGGTGGGGGTGGGAGTGGGAGTGGGAATGGGGGAGGTGTGGGTGGGGTGGGGTGGGGTGGGGGTGGGAGAATGGGAGTAGGAGTGGGAGAAAGAGTGGGAGGGGTGGGGTAGGGTGGGGTGGGGTGGGGTGGGGGTGGGAGAATGGGAGTGGGAGTGGGAGAGGGAGTGGGAATGGGGAAGGTGGGGGAGGGGTGGGGGTGGGAGGATGGGCGTGGGAGTGGGAGAGGAAGTGGGAATGGGGGAGGTGGGGGTGGGAGGATGGGAGTGGGAGTGGGAGTGGGAGGATGGGAGTGGGAGTGGGAGTGAGAGGTGGGGGTGGGAGGATGGGAGTAGGAGTGGGAGTGGGTGGGAGAGGGAGAGAAGATAATGTGATGGAGAGGCCATGCTACTGGCCTGGTCTTTCTCTGCTGCTGTCTACTGTAGGCAGATGTGCATGGGCCGAGGATTCCCATGACATGAAATGTTTTTAGGTGGTTGGATGATGCTCTAGGTCAAAGATAAGAGAAGACATTTTAGGACCGTTACTGAAGGGGAGATGCAATGTTTTTATCATGGGCAGATAGAAAGCCATCTTAACTGAAGCACATGTAATTTATATAGCAACAGCATTGCCAGCTGCATCCCCTCCATTTCACAAAGCATCACGTGATGAAAACGTTGACCCACATGTTTGAATTGCAAAAAGTTTGGCCATGTTACTAAATATTGTCGAGCACCCATACTAAAAAACATTCAAAACGCATGAGTGATGAACCCACAGCAAATTGTTCCCAACATGCTGGGAATCGGTTTATTGACTAGTTAATGGAGGATAACCAGCCGTCAGTTGCTCATCCCTCCTTGTTTACCTTCTTTGTCTTGCTCATCCAAGCCATTGTTCTACAAAAGCTGGTCTGAGTTCTTGTTGACACTAGAAGGTTATCTGAATGTCTTGGCTGGGTCAAGGGCCAAGAGATTAGAACAGAAACGAGGGATGGCAAATCTCAAACATGGGATCCAGAAGAGGAATGGAGAGCAAGAGGGCTTTTGGGGGGGCATAGCAGTGAAGACAGAGAGGAGTGCAGGAATGTGCAAAGGAAATGAGCAGCAGGGAAGGGAAGATGAAAACCACATTGCAAGATGAATGGGGAGAGAATAGCGTACAGAACAATGGTGCAGAAGGGAAGCCCTCGTAGTAGGAGAGGGGTAGTAGTGTAGAAGAAAGAAGAGAAGGGGAGAGAACAGCATGCAGAGAGGAGAAAGAACAGTGCAGAAAGGGAAGCTTTACCCTCCTTTATTCTCTGTTGTACCCCTTATCGTCTCAGCAATGCAGATAATTGTTATCCTTGTGTGGTGCTTTTGCAGACATGTCCGGCATTCATGTGCATGGTCAGTCACCTTCACATTAATTCTGTATTTGCTATTTCTGAACATGTGCCAGTAAGGTGCATAGGAAAGTGCATCTGTGAGCATTGATCTATATGTAGTTCTGCGTGACATCTTTGGCCATTTAAAGGTTCTGTCTTTGAGCTTTGAAGATTAATACAATACTAGCAAAGAGAAATTGAAAGATATGAGATTGGTACGGCTGAAAAACCTAGTCACCATGATGATTGGAATATTACCAACCATAATAGCAACACAATTCAAAATTCAGGAAAAAGCTTGTGGGGGAGCAGCAATAACATCAGTAAGTTTTCTCCCTGCATTACTTAGCATAGCCCTCTTACCTGATCTTGTTCGTAATACGCCATCAACTGGTTCGAGGTATAAGGCAAACTATTCCAGTGGAATAGAAAGAGCGTATGGAGAGGCTATATGTGATGGCGGTGCCTTTTATGATTGTAGAACTTGTTTTGGCTGCCTCGATTATGTTAGAGGCCACATACTGAAATACTGTAATTTGTCCACTAGTGTGCAAGTATGGGCTGAAGGTTGCTATATGCACTTTGAGGTATTTGCCTTTTGACAGGAATTTGGTGATCGTACACATTCATATGCCAAGGTTTACAAAAACATTAACCTATAGATAAGTCACATGGATATCAATAAAATATGCCCTGATTTTGATTTATGGACATAACTTTTAACTAAAAGCACAATTCCTAGGTACATCATTGGTCCACCCCACCAATCGGCAAAATTTCAATCCATGTTGACTATATTAATTGTGCACAAGTATTCAAGATGTAAGAAATGTGTACCCTTTTTCCACCAGTATATATGAGAAAAGAATGGCAAGCCTCTTCCTTTCCATTGTGAAAATATTGCATTAGAAAATAAATTTACAAATAAAAT
The DNA here is from genome assembly GCF_047967505.1 of Dipteris shenzhenensis. Taxonomy (NCBI): domain Eukaryota; kingdom Viridiplantae; phylum Streptophyta; class Polypodiopsida; order Gleicheniales; family Dipteridaceae; genus Dipteris; species Dipteris shenzhenensis. The sequence continues at coordinate 5,744,485 of NC_141617.1, read as the reverse complement.
TCACCAAATACAAGTTATAAATGGTAGGCACTGTTGAAGCATTTTGAAATGTCTTTTTCAATTACTTTTGTTACCTTGAAGAAAGATAAAATATATGACTTAAGTTTTAGAATAAAAATGGGGGGTTGAACTAGTCGAGTTCGAGCATAATAAGATAAGAACATTTAGGACATGCCCGTATGTACTTATCTTCAAAATTACCCTACCTTAAGAAGTGAGTGGAAAATTATAACAGTCTCGTGGTCGTACTAAGTGAGGAGGAAAATGAAACTCTTATCCCTTATGAGCTCCTTTGAATGATCTGACATGTGTCGCCACAACACCTTCTAGAAGGTAGAGTGGAGGTACGTTCTCCTAACATTGCAAAAATTCTAAGCTTATATGTAAAAGGTTTGGTTGGTCATTCAATGCCTACGAGATAAATCCCATGTGCCATGTCACATTTAAATATCTCTTTATCAATGCTTTACACCAAATACACACTAATAATTATGGTGGGATTGCCTTACAAAACCTTTTTTTAATATAAAGACCACCAGATGATCATGAGGTTGGCGTAGGGACTTAAAATTGTGTGGTGATCATTACTAGGTAATTGAATCTGCATCTTTCTCAAACTACTCTTAAGTCGAGGGTTTTGTGAGAATACTTTGCTTTCATTGGGGACAAGGATATTATTCCTTACTTTTTTAATAACTGTGAGATAACCCTTTGAGTACATTAAGACCTTTTGTGGACCTTTGTCATAATCGTTGTTTTAGTATCCATTTAGTCATGTTTTTAGCTTCAATATTTTGATTTCATTTAAATGTATTATTGTTTTTTTTGGGGTGCTTTGAAAGTGGCTATGAATAGTATCTTTGTGGGCTCTTGAACTCACACGATTCCAACAAGTGGATCCACATTGCAAGGTACAAAGCAAAGCATGTGTCTGATGGCACTTGTAGACTACCTCCTGCTCTTGTGAACACGTGCTTTTGAGATTCTGCTCTTCCAAAATCCGTTGGGTTTTCCCGTCTTTCAATCTCTTTTCCCCTCTTTCAAACATATGCTTTCTTTCTTTTTCTCTTATGCATATGTTTTTTCTTCTCCTATGCTTATGCTTATGCATGAGCATATGTCTCCTTCTCCTTCTCCTTCTCCTCTTTTCCTCTTTTCCTCTCTCTTTCTTTCCCTCTTTCCCCTCTTTCAATGTCTTTTCATAAGCATATGTATTTGCCTATGCTTATGTTTATGCATGAGCATATGCTCATATGCTCATACATAATCACAAGCTTATGCTTCCTCTCTTTTTCTTTGATGTTCATATGCTCATGCATAAGCATAAGAATATGCTGTCTTTCCTTTTCTCTCATGCTTATGCTCTTTTTCCCTCTTCCTTCTCTTATGCTTATGCTTATGCATGAGCATATGTCTCCTTCTCCTTCTCTTTTCCTTCTCCTCTTTTTCCCTCTCTTTTTCTCTTCTTTTCATAAGCATATGCCTATGCCTATACCTATGCCTATGCTTATGCTTATGCTTATGCTTATGCATGTCCTTCTCCTTCTCCTTCTCCTTCTCCTTGTCCTTTCCTTCTCTTATTTTTCCCTCTCTTTTTCTCTTCTTTTCATAAGCATATGCCTATGCCTATGCCTATGATTATGCTTATGCTTATGCATGAGCATATGCTCATATGCTCATATGTTCATGCATAAGCATATGCTTTCTCAATGTATTCTCTTATGCATATGCTTTCTCTCTTTTTTCTCTTATGCATATTTGGTTATTTTCCCCTCTTTCAATCTCTTTTCCCCTTTTCTTTCTCTTCTTTTCCCCTCTCCTTCTCTTATGCTTCTCCTTCTCTTTTGCTTCTTATGCTTTCCCTCATATGTTTTTCGCTTCTTACCCGCTCTTGTATTTTGTTTTTTGTTTTCGTGTTTGTGTCTACGTTTGTCCAGTCCCCCCAAATTAGACATGGGATCACTGTAAGAAAATAATACAATGTCTGTGCTCAATAGATAACAGGATCTCGTATGCAAGACAGAAAACAAGATAGTATGGAGAATCAAAAATTTGATTACTGTAGAACTGATACAATAGATGGCGCTACCTCCCAACCATGCGCTCCTGTGAAAGAAGCTTTGATGGCGTGCTGGAAATAGTAGAGACAGAGGCTGAATGCTAAGGAATCAGGGTTGCTGTAGCCAGTAATGAAATGGGCTTCACACCGGTGTGCAAAACAGAGCAACTGACCTATGGTCACCATTTGGCCCAGAGCCATCCGAGATTATCTGAGGCTCCAAACGGGCGGCTCCAAACGGGCCCCGCAACCCGAGAGTGGGCTGCCCCGAGAAATGCTCCGTCTACCCTCAGTGCGGTCAGTCAAGGGATGCCTTCCCACACTTGCATGTAGCCTAGTTGGCGGTGTGCCAACTCTATCTGAAGCCGTCCAGCCATCAAGCCACACATGGCCCCCATCTGGTGTCCAAACGAGGACCTACTGGATAACCGAGCTACTCAAAATGCCTTCTCCTCATTTGGGGGGCTTACAAGTAGAGTTAGCTGGTTCTCGCATAGTTACACGAGAGTGGAGCATTGATATCTAACACCCCCCCTCAATGTCCACACCCACAAGTGAATTTACTTTTTCGGCCCAATGCCAAGTCGATGAAGATGCATCTCCAGCAAGTCTCTTCCAAGAGCCTTCGTGAAGATGTCCGCAGCATTCTCCGTAGTCGGACAGTACACCAAGTCAACCTCTCCATCCATGATGAGCTCACGTACAAAGTGATATTGAATCTCAATGTGTTTTGTGCGAACGTGTAACATTGGGTTCTTTGCAATCACCATGCAACTCTGATTGTCACATGATAACTGCATAGGCTTGTTCTGCACTGCACCCATGTCCCCCAAAATCCTCCTCAACCATATTGCCTCGCAAGAAGCAAAGCATGCAGATTCATACTTGGCCTCAGTAGAAGAAAGAGCAAATGTGGGTTGCTTCTTGCTGACCCATGACAACTCCAGATCCAAGTGAGAAACAATACCCTGTCACTGATCTCCTGCTGTCCACGTCTCTTGCGCAATCCGAGTCACAGAATCCGGTCAAGATGTTGCCCTTGGTATAGGTGATGCCATAATCAAGTGTGCCTTTGATGTATTTCAGCACCCGCATCCCTGCCCTCCAATGGTTCTCCTGGGGCTTATTGGAAAATCTGCTTAGTACACCAGTCGCAAAACTGATGTCCGGCCGTGTGTTGCATAGGTAAATCAAGCTACCCACAAGCCTTTTGTACTTCGCTTCATCCACCAGTGGTGATGAATCCTTGTTTGAGAGCTTCACGTCAACCTCCATAGGGGTACCAACTGTCTTGCACTCAACCATGCCAAATGCCTTCAGTATCTCTCCAACATACTTCAGTTGTGAAATGAAAATCTGTTTTGGCTCCTGCCAAACTTCAATCCCCAAATAAAAATGCATCAGTCCGTCATTTCAAACTCTCTTCTTAGCAAATGCTTCGTCTGCAAGATCTTCTCTTCATGGTTCCCTGTTATGACAGGGTCATCCACATAAAGGACCATGATCATACACCTACCTCCTTCTCTGAAGATATACACATTTGCATCAAATGGGCTCCTCCTGAACCCGTTTTGCAAAAAAAAGGCATCAATTCACTGGTACCATGCTTGTGGGGCCTGTTTCAGCCTGTAAAGTGCCTTCTTTAGTTTGCAGACTTTACCTTCTGAACCGGGGATCTCAAAACTGGTGCCCCTATTAGTTGGCCTACACAATGCCCATGTGCTGTGGGTGCATCAAAATGGCCAGATTTGAGCCCATGTACACCTATCTATTCCCCCCTTTTCTTACCAAGATCTACTGCTCCCTTGTCCTCCTCATTCGAGGGCTCACAGGATCTACAACGCACTGGTAGCCTTTGAAAGCCATAAGGTCAAGGTCTCAAGAGTTAAATCAAATCTGCAAGAAAAGGAAATTCTCATTCATGCACCCAAGCATTGGAAGCAAGAACTCATGGGTACACCAACTCTAGATTTTATGAATTCACTTTGGGGGAGCCTGGAGCAATGGCTAGGAGTGGCTGCTGTACAAGTTGCATAGCCTAGAAGAAGCGACCTAGTGAGTTGTAGGAGGGAGGTCAAGAGGAAAAAGGGAGGTAAGGAGGGGGAGAAAGAGTTGCGTTCAAAATGTTGAGATAAGCTCGGAATTGTTTGTGCCCCCTACCAGACCTTGCTCATGGCCTACATAAGATGCGTGTCCTGGCCTAGAAATGGACTGCTATCTAGCAGCCTTAGGGTGGGTTCAAACCACCCGCCCACCCATGGAGGAGTAATAGAATTGGAGGATGGCAACTGGGTGTGGTGGTTCACACCACCTGCCGGCAGTCATGTTCTATAAAGCACTGAAAGCAAGATATCATGGGAGCTAAGCTGGAAGATCAATCTAGATTCAATACGTTTGCCTCGAGCAATGGCTAGGAGCTTTGGTACAAGTCGCACAACCTAGAAGGAGCGACTTAGTGAGCGGTTGGAGCTAACAAGCTGAAGGGGAAGAGGGAGAAAGGAAGGGAGGGGAGGAGTTGCAGAAGACACCGAAAGCTCTCTCCTTGCTTTGCAAATTTCAGCAAGTGTTACTACCTTAGTCATTTAATGATCATGCTTTGGTGTAAGGAATTAATAATTCAGAACTGACGTCTCTTGTTTAAGCCTAGTCCTTGTGATAAGGGCTACAGAGTTCCTGTGTATGGTACCAGCCTCCAAATAATTTATCTAGATAGGCCCATGTGTTTGTAGCAATTTCTTAACAACTATTCGCCATGCTTCTTTTCTTCCTCTCTTATTTTTTGGGGTTGGGTGGCGGGCAATACCGCGACAAAGTCCAAGAGGTAGAGTTGCTCAGTAATGCCACGTGTAATGCCTGAAGTAAAAAGTACCTCTGTAATTTGAACTATTTAAGAGGCTATTCCCGCTTAGGGCCACATGAGCAGGATTGCCTTGCCAAACATCAATGGAAAGTCACCTTGCTAGAGAGTTTGCAGTGGTTGTAAACCTCTAACAGGTCTATGATTAGGGGTCCAGTATTTCTTGTTAGAGACGAGCTAGGAGCTGTTCATGGGAATGATTTCTCGCCAATGCTCACAAGCATGGCAGAGCAGTGAGTGGGTACCTTCTCTAAATAGCCTAACGCAAGTGAACGGGTTATCTTTGCCCCAATAAGTCTTCTTTGTCATCCCCCCCGCCCGTCTTGTGGTTTTGATGACTTAATTCATGGAGATACCATGGAGTTAGATCCACAAGAACCTGAGTTAAGAGCCTATCCACACTTGCAGATTACTCGAGAAATTTTAGCTAATCTCCTTTCTGAGTTAGTCCAATCTAATATGCATGTCACCAATATCACTGCCCATCCTTCATCAAAGCAATGCATAAGTTCTAGTTATGATTCGAAAATACAATCCAAAGTTTAACTTACTTATACCTCTTGAACTAGGAGCGAGGCTCCATCCATTTCTTAGTGGGACTTTTGCATACAACCAATAAATTGTGCCACATGTTGGTGGCCTTTATTATTGCAATCCCCATTAAGTTTGCAAGCAATTGTACTATGTAATACATAGGCAACATATCCATTGTGGGATGGGGTAGTGCTTGGATCTTGTCTATGAGTACTTGGCGCTGGTTAGTCTTTGGCGCTAGGCCTTATCTTTTATAGCCAAATTGGAAAGCTGCCATGCAAGAGGAGTATGACAGCATCATGAAGAATCAGACTTGGGACTTGGTTGATCGTCCAGTAAAAAGGAAGATCATTGGTACCAAATGGGTATGGAAGGCCAAGTACAAATCTGATGGATCTTTGGAAAAGTACAAGGCTAGGCTTGTTGCACAAGGATACTCTCAAGTTGAAGGCTTTGATTTTGAGGATTCCTTTGCTCCTACAGCAAGGATGACAACTCTTCGGGTGGTACTTGGGTGGCTGCTCATAAGCAGTGGCCGGTGTTTCAAATGGATGTGAAATCTGCATTCTTGAATGGACATCTCAAGGTGGCATTACCTACAGAGCAGGGAAGACCTTGGCGGGTTACTGTGACTCAGATTGGGCGGGAGATTGTGATTCTAGAAAGTCAGTTTCTGGATATTATTTCTCACTTGGTTCAGGAGTGTTCTCTTGGATTAGCAAGAAGCAACCAACAGTGGCACTATCTTCGACGGAAGCTGAGTACAAGGCAGCATGCATTGCTGCTTGTGAAGCAGTTTGGCTAAGAAGGATCCTGCAAGACATAGGAGTTCCAATCGAAGATGCGACGGTTCTAAAATGCGACAATCAGAGTTGCATGGCCATCGCAAAGAATCCTGTGTTCCATGCTCGTACAAAGCACATAGAGATCCAGTATCACTACGTACGAGAGCTCATCGAGGATGGAGTCATAGAGCTGGAGTATTGTCCCATAGAGGACAATTGCGCAAACATCTTCACGAAGGCTCTTGGGAGTGATTTATTGTTGCGGCATCTACATCGACTCGGCATTGGGCCGAACACGTAGTTCATCTTCTGGTGAACATTGAGGGGGGGTGTTAGAGTTAGCTCAAATGTCCACCTCTCATGTAACCCACCAATATTCTGTGTACCCAATGTTGTAAGGCCCCCATATGAGGAGAAGCCATGATGGGTATCGGATATTGGGAGGGATCCCCAGTTTAGACACTGGAAGGGGTCTTAGAGTAGACCAGATGGTTATGAGACGGCTTAGGAGCCAAGAGTAGATACCCGTCTGCAAAAAGGGGGGGTTCGGGGGGGCGATAGCCCCCCCGATAGCAAGGGGTCCGAGGGGCGCAGGCCCCCGGTGGGGGTCTGGGGGCAAAGCCCCCAGCGGCAGGGTCCGGGGGCTGCCGATAGCCCCAGGCCTGACGGTATGACCTATGCGCGATCCTTCATCTGCCCGCCGGCATGTTTTCTGAAGGGTCGGCTGGTCTTCTAGGCCGACTGTCTATTAGGCCGACTGCCTATTACAGGGCCGACCGTCAACCACTTACACTATATAAGTGGCCACCCCCTATCATCAGATCACCAGTTCTTCACGCTCATAGTCCTCCGTCCAACATCTGTCTAGATCACCATCGAAGCTCTGTCTGTAGAGCGCACGGGTGGACAGTCAACCATTAGTTGTATCAGCAGTTTGGTATATCAGAATTTTTGTATTCTCTGCAGCTTTCCATCGTGCACTTGCGTTTTGTTGTTATCTTCTGCTGCGTACTATTTTCTTACATGGTATCAGAGCTCAGGCTATCTGAGTAACGACTTTATTGCAAGTTCAACGAGCTTTGTTAGCAAAGGCTACTAGGAGTGATGGCTGCACCAACCCCGTTGCGAATTCGTCCACCTGCCTTCAATGAAGGCAAGCTCGATGGGACGAATTATACTTTGTGGAAATTCAAGATCAGCGCGATCTTGGATTCATATGAGCTTCTGGATACTGTTCTGGGATTGGATCCAGAACCGGTTGGATCACCGAATCCAAACAACCCCAACGTCATAACGCCACCGAATGCAGATCTTCTTCGGGCATGGAAACGAAGGAACGCAGATGCACTCTGCGCTCTTGTTACCAGTTCAAGTGATTCTGTTTTGACTCTGATTCAGCATACAGACAAGGCAAGTGAGGCTTGGAACATACTGAAAGGTCAGTATGAAACGCGGAATCAGACCAGAATTCAAAATTTGGAGAATATGCTTGCTGCAGAGAGGTGCTCTGATGGAGAATTAGCTGAGACATTCATCACACGGATCAAGAATCTATGTGATCAGATGGCGGCGGTTGGGATTACAAAGACCAGCGAAGAGTTGGCCAGAAGGTGCATTCGGATCCTTCCACAAAAGTACGATGCGTTGGTCACGACACTCAACACGCAGGTAAGAAATCCACCCCTCACTTTTGAAGAGTTCAGCGCGATGCTTCTAGAGGAGGAGATGCGAATGAAGACCCACGATGGCGGAAGTGATGCAGCATTCTCAACCACATCCAAAGGGAAGGGTGGAGAGAAGAAGAATGGTAAGAAGAAGAAGTTTTCAGGTAAGTGCCACTACTGCAACAAAAGCGGTCACATGATCAAGGATTGCAGAAAGAAGCAGCAGGACGAAAAGAATGGCACTACACAGTCTTCTTCGAAAGGCAAGGAATCTGACAACACAGTTGAAACTGAGTTGGAGCTATGGGTTGCAATTGAAGAATTATGCTCCTCAACAGAAGTTTCAACAACGAATGATTCGTGGCTTCTTGATAGTGGAGCGTCCCGTCACATGACCAGAAAGAAGGACTGGTATAGCTCTTTCAAGCCTCTACAAGAGCCCATGAACGTGACGGTCGGTAATAATGCAAAATGCCCTGTGGAAGGTACAGGTACTATCTCTCTTTCCATTCAAGAGGGTGAAACTAAAGAGCTTTCTGATGTATTACTAGTTCCTCAGCTAAAGAAGAACTTGCTTTCGGTTGCTGCGATAACTGATCGCAACTTGGAGGTGCGTTTCAAGAGGACCGGAGCAAAAATCCTTAATGCAGCGGGCAAGGTGGTCGGCAAGGCAGTAAGGAAGAACAATCTCTACGAGCTGACGGCACTAACAGTCTCTTCAGGAGTGGGCATCAGTAAGGTATGGCATGAAAGATTTGGTCATCTTAGTTATCCTATTCTTTTGGAAATGCAGAAAACAGGGATGGTTGCACACTTGCCTGCACTCTCAAAGGTGCAGGAACCTTGTGAAGCTTGTATGATGGGCAAGCAACAAAGGAAGGCTTTTCCACATGAGAGCGGCTATCGGGCAAAGGCTCCTCTACAATTGGTTCATGCTGATCTCAGTGGGAAAGCTCCGACTCAAGCTTTGGGGGGATGTAACTACTATATGCTTATCGTCGACGACTACAGTAGATACATGTGGGTGTATTTTCTACGAGATAAGGCTGAAGCTCTTGGAAAATTCAAACAGTGGCAAAAGATGGTGGAAAACGAAAGCGGGCTGAAGGTAAAGAAGCTTCGCACGGATCGAGGAGGAGAGTTCCTGTCAAAAGAGTTCGACACATACTTGCACGAGAATGGCATTAAGCGCCAACTCACGACTGCACATACTCCGCAACAAAATGGTGTTGTAGAGCGTCGCAATCGTACTGTCATGGAGATGGCACGATGCATGGCACTAGGTAAAGGACTGCCTAAGTCTTTTTGGGCTGAGGCAGTCAATACAGTAGTCTACATCCTCAATCGAAGCTTCACAAAGGCCTTGATGGGCAAAACACCTTTGGAGGCTTACTCAGGTAAAAAGCCTTCCGCTTCTCATTTCAGAACATTTGGATGTGAGTGCTTTGTTCATGTTCCAGATAGCACTAGAAAGAAATTAGATCCAAAGAGCAGAAAGTGTATCTTCATGGGCTATAGCCAGGAGTCAAAGGCATACCGGCTATATGATCCAGAGGCAAAGAAGATCGTGGTCAATCGTGATGTGGTGTTTTGGGAACAGCCACATACAGTGGAGGAGGAGGTATGCCCTTCCACTTTATCATCAGCCGTAAAAGTAACTCACCTTGTGCCCGTATCTAAAGCAGAGTTGCAGAATGAGGAGGAGTACTTCGAGGAACAGACTCCACCAACACCACAACATGCCTTGGCTCCACAAGGTAAGCCACTTCCAAAGTGGGCAAGGCAGCTCTTTGATGAGAAGAATCCGGCTCCAGACTTGGCAGAGTCATCTGCAGATGGACTTCGACGATCAAAGAGGATAGAGGAGCAGAAAAGGGCTTCTGATTACATAGTCAATATGGCCTTGATGGCTGAGATTATGAAAGTTCAAGAGCCTACGAATTTGGATGAGGCAATGGACGATCCAAATTGGAAAGCTGCCATGCAAGAGGAGTATGACAGCATCATGAAGAATCAGACTTGGGACTTGGTTGATCGTCCAGTAAAAAGGAAGATCATTGGTACCAAATGGGTATGGAAGGCCAAGTACAAATCTGATGGATCTTTGGAAAAGTACAAGGCTAGGCTTGTTGCACAAGGATACTCTCAAGTTGAAGGCTTTGATTTTGAGGATTCCTTTGCTCCTACAGCAAGGATGACAACTATTCGGGTGGTACTTGCCTTGGCTGCTCATAAGCAGTGGCCGGTGTTTCAAATGGATGTGAAATCTGCGTTCTTGAATGGACATCTCAAGGAGGAGGTATATGTGTTCCAGCCACCAGGATTTGAGGTGCCCAATTCAGAGAACAAGGTTTGCAGACTAAAGAAGGCATTGTACGGGCTGAAACAGGCCCCAAGGGCATGGTACCAATGGATTGATAGCTTTCTCATATCTATTGGTTTCTCAAAAAGTGCTTCTGATGCTAACCTGTATGTTTGTAAGCAGGATGGCAAGTATGTGGTAATAGTCCTTTACGTGGATGACTTGATCATCACAGGAGATCATGAGAAGATGCTGCAACAGTTGAGGGAGTCGTTGAGTTCCGAGTTTGAGATGACAGATTTGGGGCTCATGCACTTTTGCCTCGGCATTGAGGTTTGGCAAAAACCTGGCAGGATTTTCATCTCTCAGCAGAGATATGCTCGCGAGATCTTGAAGGCATTCGATATGACCGAGTGTAAGGACGTGGTCTCTCCCATGGAGGTGAATGGTAAGCTCTCAGTGGAGGATGCATCACCACTTGTCGACATCAAGGAGTATAGGAAACTTTGGGGAGTCTCATTTTTCTGTGCAACACTAGACCTGATATCAGCTTTGCAGTTGGTGTACTTAGTAGGTTCTCAAATCAACCTCGAGAGAACCATTGGAAAGCAGGGATGCGTGTGCTAAAGTACGTGAAAGGTACACTGGAGTATGGCATTACCTACAGAGCAGGGAAGACCTTGGCGGGTTACTGTGACTCAGATTGGGCGGGAGATTGTGATTCTAGAAAGTCAGTTTCTGGATATTGTTTCTCACTTGGTTCAGGAGTGTTCTCTTGGATTAGCAAGAAGCAACCAACAGTGGCACTATCTTCGACGGAAGCTGAGTACAAGGCAGCATGCATTGCTGCTTGTGAAGCAGTTTGGCTAAGAAGGATCCTGCAAGACATAGGAGTTCCAATTGAAGATGCGACGGTTCTAAAATGCGACAATCAGAGTTGCATGGCCATCGCAAAGAATCCTGTGTTCCATGCTCGTACAAAGCACATAGAGATCCAGTATCACTATGTACGAGAGCTCATCGAGGATGGAGTCATAGAGCTGGAGTATTGTCCCACAGAGGACAATTGCGCAGACATCTTCACGAAGGCTCTTGGGAGTGATTTATTGTTGCGGCATCTACATCGACTCGGCATTGGGCCGAACACGTAGTTCATCTTCGGGTGAACATTGAGGGGGGGTGTTAGAGTTAGCTCAAATGTCCACCTCTCATGTAACCCACCAATATTCTGTGTACCCAATGTTGTAAGGCCCCCATATGAGGAGAAGCCATGATGGGTATCGGATATTGGGAGGGATCCCCAGTTTAGACACTGGAAGGGGTCTTAGAGTAGACCAGATGGTTATGAGACGGCTTAGGAGCCAAGAGTAGATACCCGTCTGCAAAAAGGGGGGGTTCGGGGGGGCGATAGCCCCCCCGATAGCAAGGGGTCCGAGGGGCGCAGGCCCCCGATGGGGGTCTGGGGGCAAAGCCCCCAGCGACAGGGTCCGGGGGCTGCTGGTAGCCCCAGGCCCGACGGTATGACCTATGCGCGATCCTTCATCTGCCCGCCGGCATGTTTTCTGAAGGGTCGGCTGGTCTTCCAGGCCGACTGTCTATTAGGCCGACTGCCTATTACAGGGCCGACCGTCAACCACTTACACTATATAAGTGGCCACCCCCTATCATCAGATCACCAGTTCTTCACGCTCATAGTCCTCCGTCCAGCATCTGTCTAGATCACCATCGAAGCTCTGTCTGTAGAGCGCACGGGTGGACAGTCAACCATTAGTTGTATCAGCAGTTTGGTATATCAGAATTTTTGTATTCTCTGCAGCTTTCCATCGTGCACTTGCATTTTGTTGTTATCTTCCGCTGCGTACTATTTTCTTACAATGAATCCAAGGGAAGAGTAATTGATCAGGCGATGGCATCTGGCAAGCATGATCCGCCATATTTTGGGTGCATAGGTGCAACTCCAGTGATGCAAGGATGAATAGGGGTTTTTGCCTAATTTTTGATATTACAAAAGATTATGTACATATTTGAAATTTGGAATATTAGTGGCTTGGCTAAGTGTATAAACTAAAGTTAGAAAAAAGCTTTATTTTAAGAAAAAGCCAGCTATTCTAGAAGGTGGATGGGCTTTTTTTTTAATGGTGCATGGAGGAAAGCACAGAGGCTTTTGTATGATTTTTGCTCGGAAGCTTTTTGGGGAATATACATAAATACATAGGAGGTGGAAGGAGAGCACCACACCTATGGGGGGAGATTGTACCCAACACGCTTATTCTGTCTCTTCCGTTTGTGAGTTTTGAGAGCATGTGCATATTTTCGATGTGTTTTTCAAGGATTTGTAGGTTCCATGAGCGTATCCTGTCGCAGTGGTATCAGAGCCAGGCTTCGTCATCCATAGCACAGGAAGCACACGCACCTTGCGTCCTCGAACAAGAAACTGTAGCACGCATCAGATTGCGGACACCGCCTACAAGAGCGCAACAAAGTTCGAAGCAGCAGAAGTGAGCAGCGCAGAATGGCTTGCAGGTAGGAAAACGTGTGACGAAGAAAAAAAAATCGTAGCAAAAGAAGTCGGTCGTACGTAGATAGGTCGAAGCTTGTGAATGCACACTCAAACCTTAGCTCCTCCAAGCATATGACAAAGGCGGCAACCAACGTATAGTCCTTGGCATACCTGGCACGGAAGGCACCGTTGGCTGCACGCGAGGAAGCCTTAAGAGATTGCTCTTAAAACTTCCCAAGAGGTCACCCGGGAAGAGGGGAAAAGAGATTGAAAGAGGGGAAAAAGAAGAGAAGGAAACGATGGAAAAAGAGTTTGAAAGAGGGGAAAAAAGAAGAGGGGAAAAGAGATTGAAAGAAGGGGAAAAGAAGAGAAGGAAAGGAGGGAAAAAGAGATTGAAAGAGGGGAAAAAAGAAGAGGGGAAAGAGATTGAAAGAGGGGAAAAAGAAGAGGGAAAAAGAAGAGAAGGAAGAAGGGAAGAAGATGGAATAAGAGAAGAGAGGGGAAGAGAGGGTTCCTACATCCATCACTGCAGCTAGCACTTAAGATGCTAGCTACTGGCTAATGCAAATAACAAAAATAACAAAAGGAAAAAAGAGGAAGCACTTTCTTACCTAGAATAGTCTTGCTCGGTGTTTTGTGGACTGGCCTTACAAAAGAGAGGAAACATACCATTTTTCAAATAACTAGTTAGAGGAAGGATGAGTTTAGGGAAGCAACTTCTAAAAGGGATTGGATTAAGAAGACAAACATAAGCCTACAAATAAGGAGAAAGCATAAGCCTACAAACAAGGAGAAAGAGGAGGGAGAGAAATACCAAAAAGAGAAGAGGTGAGTCTTCTTTCTTTCACCAAATCTCGTTTTTTGTCCTTAATGTCTAAAAATCAAGCATAAAAACTAGCACATAGCCTTAGCAATACAAGGAGAAACATGCTTCAACACTCACAAAACAAAATATCACAAAAAATGTGTTGAGATATCGAGCTCCACTCGTGATATGCCAAGGTGACCGTTGTGCATTTATGTCATCGACTTGTTAGCTGCAGATGCAGTTGGTACATTGCCCATGAATAATAGCTGGATGACAGCTATCTTTATGTACTCTAGTTAGTGGCTCAATTAGTATGCCACCTAGGTTAGCTGAGTTTGGTTTGAGACCCACATATAGGGTTCACCTATTCCTTTTGTACTAAGAGAGAGTTCCTTTTGCTTTCACAACTAAGAAGAGAGAAACTATTTTCAGCCTCCACCTTTGTGTATATTCCCCCTTTGTGTATGTGAGAAAGCTACAAGTGAGACTCCTTACTTCTCGCCCACTCTCTTCACATGGTATCAGAGCTCGGTTCATGGTAAGGAGCTCAAGGAAGCAAGGATTAGTGTTGCTTTCCTTTTTCGAGCTTAGGAGCGAATCTCTTCAGGTAGCACAGCCGGAAAGTGCAAGAGTGCACTGTGTTAGATTGGGATGCCCTTCGCGGTGCGGCGAGAGGGTAGTATATGCTGCAGGAGATGTCAAATCCCTTAGTGACATTAATTTTTTGATTCGAGGCCATTTTAGGGCCCGTTTTGGTGGCAGAAGTTTTCCACAGGTAGTCAGAAAGGTGCCCTGTTTTGGTTGTGCGACCACTGTTCTATAGGTCGGTGAAAAGTTGCCACAGAAATTGCATCATACGCCTATGTGCAAAGATATTGGGAGTGACAGAATCATAAGCATCGAGAAGGCTAGGGTGGAATCCATCGAAGCCATATGCTTGCTTGAGAAGAACTTTCCCTCGAGCAATATGACAACTCAAGTGCACTTGCTTGTGCACATAGTTGATGAGGTGGCCATTGCAGGTACTGTTCATAGTCGATGGATGTTTTTTCTTGAGCGGTTTATGAAAACTTTGAAGGGATTTATAAGACAAAGAGCAAGACTAGAAGCAAGCATGGCAGAGGGATGGCTTGTGCAAGGGTAATTAGTATATATCACAGAGTTTCTTGCATCCAGGGATCCCGATATGCCGCAAGCTTGGCACAACAAGGATGATGATCGAATCGTTGGCAAGGTTCCCCAAGGAAAAGGGATTGAAAGAAAGATGAGCGAAGAGAAAATGGAGAAATTCAATAAGTTTTGTATCCTCAATAGCAAGGAGATGCAGAAGTGGATTGACAGATATGAAGCAGCCAAAGCAGAAAGAATAAATGCAAGGATGAGATTCAGAGTAATGTACAGGCGATCGCAACCATATCCACAAGATCTCGCCCTTCTCCCCACTCACATGTCACTTGATTGGCTACAACTGGCTCTACGTAAAGCTAAACGTGATGGAGAGAAATAAACAAGTAGGAGCGAGAGTTATCATCTTGATGTATGATGCATATAAGTTTCTTACCTCTTGATGTAATTAAGTAATTATTTGTGGCAATATACGCTATAAAATAGATGCATCTTCATTGTTTTAATGATGCTCTTTTACAGTACAAAAAGTACTTTGCATTATGGTCATATGGAGGACATTTTCACGTGGAACACATCGATTCAAAGAGAGTCACGTATGATTGTGGAGTCATGGCTAACTTCACACAAGATAGCCGAGCAAGTGCTTCAGATACCAATCTTCTCTCCTCACAGTTGGATTATTGTGGAACCATATATAAAATTGATTTCAAACGATTTAGTATTTTCATTCTTGATGTAAAATGGTTTACAACTATTTACAATGGTCCCCATGTGACAGTGAGAAAAGACAGTAGCGGTTTCTTTGCAATAGGCTCCACCAAACTTTGGACCGATGAAAGTGATACTTTTGTTCTTCCCAAGCACTGTGAGCAAGTGCATACTAATGATTTAATTAATTGAAGCTTTCGTTTTTAAAGATCCATTGATACATGTACTTAAGCATAATTTCATATATATAATTGATGGCATTTGGCAGCCATCTTCAGTATAGGTGGTTTTTCATCTGGATCATTCTGATCCAAGATGGTAGTACGTGATCCAAGTTGCACCATGAAGGAGCCATGAAGTAAGCAAATTTTTGAAGATAGAGATGTGGATATGGAGATGCCACTACCAACAATTCTGGATCCAATTGATCCAGATGGATCTAGCGATGAAGAAGATGAAGATCACAATATGAGCCAAGAGGAAGATGCGCATAATGACATCATACAGGAGGAAGATGGAGATCACGATATTGAGGAAGAAGATGACAATCATCAAGAATCACCACACTTTATTGAAGAAGATGATCAAGTACTCTTAGGTGAACGTATGATGCTAGAGTACGATGATGATATAGGAGATCAACTCGGTATAGAGCTAGAGATAGACTTGTTTGGCTTGTTAGACTTGGCTCAAGATGAAGCTATTCATGTAAATGCTCTTCATTGATTTTTTCCATCTCAAACTTGGACATAAATATATGAGCTTCAAAGGCTTGATGTACATGCTCTTGTTCTTTTATTCTCTCAAAGGATAAAAAATGTATGAAAATGAAAAAAAATTTGTCATTGGGAAAAACTCTTTTAAGGTCGGTATGGGAAAAAACTCTCTTTATAAAACATCGCTATAGGAAACTGTCTCAGTGTCACTATATAACGACGACCATCCACAATCTGATAAGGGTCACTATATAGTGATTTTAGGCAAATGTCGGTATTGGAAGCGGGATACGTTAAGGGTCACTATATAGCGACTTTAACCAAACGTTGCTATCTAGCAACGTAGATAGCAACGTTTGCTTAAAGTCACTATATAGCAACCCTTTACGTATGCCGCTTCCAATACCGATGATTAGTGCCCCATGCATGCTAAATGCTTGTACTTAAGCATCGCAATAGGGTTCATGTGTGGTAGTGTGATAGCACTAGGTCAAAGATAAGAGAATACATTTTAGGACTATACCAAAGGGAAAATGCAAAGTCTGATCGGATGAAATGGAATTGCTTACATCACATGGATGCTAATTTTGCCCGTACTGCTGTGGGCTACTGGAGGTGTAGGGATAGGTGCTACTAAGTCTATTGGAGCTACTGTTCTTCTACTAGAGTTGATGGAGAAATGAGGGAGGAAGGCTCGATTTTATAGATGTTGCTGTATGCTCGCTGATAGGAGAATGCTGACAAACTGGCTGATTGGTCTGTGTGGACCTATTTGGGTCTGTGGCTCTACTGACTGCCATGTGGCAGTAGTTGACTGGCTATTGCCTTCTTTCAACTAGTTCTGAGCCCTATAAATGGTCCATGACGTTGGCTTGGTCTTTCTCTGCTTCTGTCTATTGTAGGCAGATGTGCATGGGCCGAGGATTCCCATGACATGAAATGTTTTTAGGTGGTTGGATGATGCTCTAGGTCAAAGATAAAAGAAGACATTTTAGGACCATTACTGAAGGGGAGATGCAACGTTTTTATCATGGGCAGATAAAAAGCCATCTTAACTAAAGCACATGTAATTTATATAGCAACAGCATTGCCAGCTGCATCCCGTGCATTTCCACAAACCATCACGTGATGAAAACATTGACCCACATGTTTGAATTGCAAAAAGTTTGGCCATGTTACTAAATATTAAAGAGCACCCATACTAAAAAACATTCAAAACGCATGAGTGATGAACCCATAGGAAATTGTTCCCAACATGCTGGAAATCAGTTTATTGACTAGTTAATGGAAAATAACCATCCGTCAGTTGTTCATCCCTCCTTGTTTACCTTCTTTGTCTTGCTCATCCAAGGTATTGTTCTATAAAAGCTGGTCTGAGTTCTTGTTGACACTAGAAGGTTATCTGAATGTCTTGGCTAGGCCAAGGGCCAAGATATCAGAATAGAAACGAGGCATGGCAAATCTCAAACATGGGATCCAGCAGAGGAATGGAGAGAAAGAGGGCTTTTGGGGGGGCATAGCAGTGAAGACACAGAGGAGTGCAAGAATGTGCAAAGGAAATGAGCAGCAGGGAAGGGAAGATGAAAACCACATTGCAAGCTGAATGGAGAGAGAACAACATACAGAAAAATGGTGCTGAAAGGAAGCTCTCATAGTAGGAGAGGTGTATTAGTGTAGAAGAAAGAAGAGAAGGGGAGAGAATAGCGTGTAGAGAGGAGAAAGAACAGTGTAGAAAGGGAAGGTTTACCAAGATAGGAGGGGCACTAGTGTAGACGAGAGAAAATAGTAGTGCAGCAAGACTGAGGAGAGGGAGGGAGCCAGCAATTTTCTTCTTGGATTTTCAAATAATATGCTTTTTTATATTACTTTTTTGTTTTTGTTTATGCTTATGTTAAGACCTTAAAGCTTTCTGCAGACATGTCCGGCATTCATGTGCATGGTCAGTCACCTTCACATTAATTTTGTATTTGATATTTCTGAACATGTGCCAGTAAGGTGCATAGGAAGGTGCATCTGTGAGCATTGATCTATATGTAGTTTTGCGTGACATCTTTGGCCATTCGAATTTCTGTCTTTTAGCTTTGAAGCTTAATACAATATTAGCAAAGCAAAATTCAATGATATGAGATTAGTACGGCTGAAAAACCTAGTCACTATGATGATTGGAATATTACCAACCATAATAGCAACACAATTCAAAATTCAGGAAAAAGCTTGTGGGGGAGCAGCAATATTATCAGTAAGTTTTCTCCCTGCATTACTTAGCATAGCCCTCTTACTTGATCTTGTTCGTAATATGCCATCAAATGGTTCGTGGTATAAGGCAAACTATTTCAGTGGAACAGAAAGAGTGTATGGAGAGGCTATATGTGATGGCGGTGCCTTTTATGATTGTAGAAGTTGTTTTGGCTGCCTTGATTATGTTAGAGGCCACATACTAAAAAGCTAAAGTGTGTTGCTCACCCCAATAGAAAGCACGAGTCTTACACAGTAGTTTGGTCAATGGATGTGCCTTGTGTGCAGAATTTCTAACAAATCTGCGATAGAAACTACATAGACCTAGAAAAGATCATAACTCATGGATATCTTTAGGCTGTGGCTAGTTTACCATCACTTCTGCCTTCTTGGGATCTACTCAAATGCCTTCAGCTGAAACAATGTGTCCAAGATATTCGATTTCAGTTTGGAAAAAAGAACTTTTCTCCGGGTTGGCGGATAATTAGTTCTCACGCTCTTCTCACGTAAGAGAGAGAAAACAAGATCCAAGTGTTTCTCATGTTCCTCTCGACTCTCGCTATAAATCATGATATCATAAAAGAAAGCTACCACAAAGTCTTGATAGGGTAGGAAGATATGATTCATCATCTGATTAAATGTGGCAGGTGCATTGGTCAATCCAAAAGGCATAAGAAGAAATTCATAGTGACTAGTTTGGGTTCTAAAAGTAGTCTTGAAAATATCGGGTTCGATCACTCTCACTTGATGATATAGAACCTGCCAAGACAAATGTTGATCCACATTGGGAGCCACACAAGAACCTTTCTTACTAAGAAATTTGGCATCTATCATCAGGGTAGCTATGCAAGAATCGTAATGCCCATCACAACAAAAGTCCCACAAGAACCTTCCAATGTGAACAATGAATTATCTTCATCCCTAACAACTTTTTCAGCTAAAACTTGGGCCCAACAAAAGCAAAAGAGCTCTGAGACATTGCAATCCTACTCACATTTGATACATATAACATATATAACTTTCTTACGATGAGTATCATAGAAGTGCTACATGTGGGAGATTGCAATGCTCAATGATGCAACACTAACAATAAGAAACATGCCAATAGTAGATCCACAAGAACCTGCTCCTAAAAATGGTGTAGCTCCACAAGAATCTATTGCTGCAATCAAGGATCTCAAAAACTTCAATCAACATTGCTACCAATGGGATGACAACTGCTCACCAACAAACATCTCTAGTGATGTCTTAGCGACTCTCCTTTGAAGTGACTATCAGACTTACATGAGGTTCCGAATAGCTATACAATTCATATTCCTTGGTTGGTTTACAAAATTATGTTCTTGCTAGGTCTGAGTCACAATTGGTCAATATGTCACTGCACTCACCTTATGATGTACTCATAGGTACTAAAGCCATTTAAGTGAATAGTCACTTAGTTCCAAGTGCTAGGTCTAGGTGTGTCCATAACGAGCATTTAAGTTATAATATGTGGAAGTCCAACCTCTTTGCTCACATGTGGAAGTCCTAGTAGGTGAAAATAGGCGGTTAGTCCTCTTTTGGTCCAACACGGGACACTCAACAAATCGCAACTACATCAGCCCAAGGGCTCCTTGGTCAGGAAGATAAGCTACAAACATTATGGAAAGTCAATACAATAATTAGCATCAACAACACATCCCTTCAGCAAAGCCAAAACAGAACAGGGCTTGGACTTATGCCTAAGTCATCAAGGTCTTGAATTTGAGTTCACACATGAAACAACAAGTGTGTTCTCCACAAGCAGCTCTCAAGGATGCATTCAACTTGAGGGTGAAGGTGATTAGACCGGTATGGGTTTGGATGAGTTTCTTGTGACCCGCAAACTTTACTAACATCACAATTAACTATCTAACTTCTACTCATCCTCTTTTCTTTATTTTTATTTTCTTTCAGTTGTAGCTTAGAAGACTTTCCTAGAATCCCCCTTCTATAAACCTCTTCAGCCATAGTCCTCATTTTAGGGGTTTGTATGGTGTATTATCAGACTCCTCTCGATTTGATGACTCAGACAAATAAATCTCCAAATTATACCACCACTATATTGGAATCAAATACTTCCAAGCAATGCCCTCGATGAAATATAATCCATAAAATGGAATTTAAAGGAACTTCAATGTAGAGAAGCAAGACAAAATGTCATGCACAACTCTGGACGTTCAAACATGGCATGACAAAGACATAGTCTACTGAGAATCCATTGAAAGTCCTACTCAAATTAAATATGGGACTTAAGAGGAGCATGAGAATGCACTTTACTTACTCTACTAACACTAACACCACTAGGATCTTTCATCAATCCCTACTAACACCTTCTTCATAATAATTTACCCCTAGAGTTTTCTTTTCCTTTTTCTTATTCCCAACACTTTCCTAAAGTACCCGTCGACAAATTGGGCCAGTACTTTGAGAGTGATGATACAATGCAATACTATCCATATCATACCATGATAAACAAGTGACATCAATCATACCATGATAAACAAGGCAATACTATCCATAACATACCATGATAAACAAGTGATAGCATTCTTGGATAGAGGAAGGGGTGTAAGCATAGCCACTAAGCAGTGATGGGCCAAGTGGGGACAACTGAAGATGGATAACACAAACCTCGTAGTCAAATTGGCTGATGGAGCAATAGCCTAGCTGCTGGGAGTTCTAAGAGACATTAAGATGAAGACCTTCATCCTAACCTATTGAGTGTGGTTTGTCGTAAGGACTTCCCCAACCAATCAGATGGCTATGACATCATATTGGGTAGACCTTTCATGCAAGATGCAAGATTGGTCCATGACTACATCTCAAATAGAATTCTCAAATAGAATATATTTACATAAGGATGAGCAAGTCATGAGGGTGGATCTCCAAACTTAAAAGGCTTACCCTACATCAGGGAATCTATTCGTAGGCTAAATTTGACACCACCAATAGGTCAACATCAATAAATGGATTGAATTCTTATAAGGAAGAGGAAACAAAAAGAGTCCTGAAGACTCTTCGTGTGAACCTTTACCAGAGTTAGAAGACTCAACAAATTGGATACATACATCACCTACAATAGGAAAGGGCTTTCTCATTGCCAAAACAAGGTGGCAAATACCCTAAAGGGTCTGCTAATGCAAAGTTTATCGAAGTACAGTCTCTCCTCACCAAGGCACACTGATCCATAGAGATGGCATATTGCTTCGCACCATCCTTGACCATCGCCTCAAGGAAGCAGCACACTTCCTATCCACAATCCTGGGAATTAAATACGGCAAGGAATGCTCCTTTCCACTCCGGACATTTGTTTTGCTGAGTAGGAAGCTAAAACAAGACTGGGTCCAGCACTTCGTCATTTTCTTTACCAAAAAACTCGATGGTTCTTTAGGCTAAAAATGTAAAATTCGACACTTATTGGCTATAATCATTAAAAAAAAACTACAGTCACCAAAACCAATTGAGGAGTTGGACATACCCTTCTCACCAGTATGAGAGCCGTCACCAACATGACAATGATAAACCTACCGCCACTGCACCTTTTTACACCATAAGAGCATTACTACCTAATCAAAATGAATATGCAATTGATAATGCCATTGATATTAAGGAGATAGATATTACTTTATCTCAACTTTGGGTAGATCTAACATCAGCATGTGCAACACGCCGAATATAGGCCTTGACAGATGGTTAAACAAGCAACAATCCTCATCTCCTGGGAAATGTTAAAACATCTTTGCCAGGGACTTTGGTTGCTCTTCTTCTTTGTTTTCTTACTAGTGAGGCTCTTATAAAGGTTGAGAGGTGGAAGTGGATGTTGATGTTGATGCTTGAATGTTGGGTTGGTTGGTAGTGCTGGGTACATCTTAATGGGTTGATTCATCCCAAACAATTCTTTGTGAGTGTCTTAGATCCACCTTTTACCAAGAATTGTGGCTTCCATTAGATACCTGTAGGAGTTACGAAATTCTTGCAAGGCATAACGTGACTGTTCATGGAAAAATTCAGCATTAAAGAACCAATAACCTTAATTGAGGTACCTCCTATAGATTGAATTTCAATCTTGTAAATTTTAAAGGATCTACTACAAGCCCAAGGCTACTTTAAAGGTGAATGAATCATATATTTGAATTCCAACAAAACCTTAACCTCAAATTCCACCCCATCATGTAAACAACAAACCTCAACATTGAAGAACAAAATGGTACCATCCAACAAGGAAGGTACAATACTGTTTAATTCCCACAAGACTCCTAGAGGGCCAAGGATATTACCTTGGAAACACTTATATTTGGGTACCCAAGGTAGTACATGGAATGAGATCATCTCCATGATCTTCAAGTAACAATGAGAATATGCTCAATAAAGAGCACAAGAAAGACTAGAGGCCAAAAGCCTTTAAAATTATCATCAACAAAAAATGAGAGGCAAACATCAAATTTGTCTCTACCAACGATTATGAAAAATCAAGGCAACGATTGGAGAGCAGAACCACAAGAACCTACCTTGAAAAAGGTAGAGCCACAAGAATTACAAGGACAAGGGAAAAACACCAATACATGACAGTCCCACATAAAGAACATCCTCTACCTCCTGTAAAGTAGTTACATAAGAACCTGTCTCAAACAAAGAGACATTAAGACAAGAATCTACTCGGTCACTAGTCTATCGAAATCCATTGAATTTAGTGCATCATCTTCAAGGCAAATGAAAATTACACAAGAACCTCTCTCCAAAAAAGAGACAATAACACAAGAACCTTCCATGAAAAGAATGGAATCAACTTTGGGAGCCACAATAAAACTTTCCTTAGTACAAAATTTGGTATCAAGCTTTTTGATAGCTGCACATGTCAAACTAACCATGCTAGAAAGTAGAAGTCACATAAGAACCTTCTCATGATAATGATGAATTATTTTCACTGGCAACTTTTTCAGAAGCGTCTTGGTCTCAACAAAAATAGAAGGTCTCCAAGACACTACGTTCCTACTCACATTTGATCAAAAGGAGATATATTACTTTATTATGGTGAGACAATGGAAGTTGAACGGGTTAGAGGATGTAATGGACAAAGGCACCAGAAATATGGGATCATGAAGGAACTACTAAAAGCTCAAGGATCTTACGATGGCAATATGGATCCATGGGAATGGATGAGTATCTTGTGATCCTCAAAGATTTTTTTTCAATTTTATTTACTAACACCACCCTTCATTAGCTAACTCCAACTCTCCCTCCTCTTTTTATTTCTTCTTATTCTTCTTTCTTTTTATATTTAATACTACTACCCACTTAACCATTTGAGCCTCCCAATGTAATATCAGTTTTAATCTAGAGGAATTTCCTGAAACCCAAGATGCTATAAACCACTTCAACCATAGTCCTCATTTTAGGAGTTTGTATGGTGTGTTAAGAGGCTCCTCTCGATTTGATGAATCAGACAAATAAAGATCCAGATTGCTGCAACCTTATTGGGCTCAAAGAAGCTACTAAGAAAATCCTCAATGTCATGTAATCCATCGAATGAATTTTGATGTGGAAGCTCTACGAAGAGATGCAAGACAAAATGTCATGCAAAACTTTGGACTTCCAAACATGGCATATCAAAGATATAGTCTGATGAGAATTCAATAAACATCCCATGCAAATCAATATGGGACTTAAGGAGGAGCATGAGAATACTTTGTACTAACTCTACTAACACTAACACCACTAGGATCTTACACCTACTGACACCTTGTTCCTACTAACTTATAGCTTAGATTTTTCTTTTTCTTCCTCTTCTTTGAAAGATCACAAGTACTCATCTCCAATCCATTCACCCAACGTCTAGCCATTGCAATCACTCATGCCATCCCATATCAATTACATTAGAATCTGGTGCTCAACCAACACCTCAGTAGACACATGTCCATCATATGAGCAATAATTTCAACAACAAAAGATCAAATGAATACCTATGGAGCACTGCAAATGTGGGGGCCATGTGTGGCCTGATGGCTGGACGGCGTCAGATATATTTGGCACACTACCAACTAGGCTACATGCAAGTGCAGGGGGGCATCCCATGACTGACCACACTGAGGGTAGACAGAGCATTTCCTAGGGCAACCCACTCTCGGATTGTGGAACCCATTTGGAGCCTTGGATGATTTCGGATGGCTATGGGCCGAACATTCTCGTATTCTGCGCCATGGTTCTATCGTGTAGTCGGTGGCCTATTTTGGGACCGACCTCCAGTCGACCGATTTGGGCAGACTGGGTCGGTCTCCCAATTGAGTCTAATCGACTATGACTAGTGGCTATATAAGAGCAAGCTCGTGAAGCCCATTATCATCATTAGCTACATCAACCTTGATTCCTTAGCATCCAGCCTCCGTCCTCTACTATTTCCAGCACGCCATCGAAGCTTCTCTCATAGAAGCACACGGCTGGGAGGTAGCGCCATCTATTGTATCAATTTTATAGTAATCAAATTTTTGATTCTCCATACTATTCGCTTTTCTCTCTTGCATACGAGATCCTGTTATCTGTTGAGCACAGACGTTGTATTGTTTTCTTACAGATTACCCCTCCCACTACCCACGTCCCTCAAGACCATAACGGCCTGCCAAAATCTTGTAATTGCCTTTCAAAATATTGTTATTATGTTACTATTTAAACAATATGTTTTCATTTGTCTTGTGCTGAGAATGCATGCTGAAAGCACATTGTCCCAGATAGTGCTTTTTGTGTCACCTTCCCATGCTAAGACCCATGTAGAAGTACTCATCTCAATGTATGCAAATTAAGTGAGTAAAAACATATACTAAACACCCAACAAGTTCATAGATGTGGGGAGAACCATTAGATAGTGGAGTATCCACATAGAGGTAGCCCAAATGCATAGATTCCGAAGTTGGGCATGCATGCATGGAAGTCCACTTAGAGAAAAGCTTCAATAGACTAATGAAGTAAAACCAAATGCACCCCTTGGAATCATTGGCATTGAAATTCAAGGTGTAGCAATGCAAAGCATTGTAGAGAGAATATGAATCAAGTTGTGTTAGCATACCTTTGCATGCTTGTAGAGAAATATTTTGGAAAGTGAAATTAGGATTCCTTCCAATTGGCCACACACATGACCACATCGATCAAATTTTTAGTAAAGTTTAGAAGGAAAGAAGCATGGGATGGAGATGCAATGATCTGCATTTTACAGGATGCATATGTGCCAAAACCAATAATTGTAAACATGCAAAAAACAACTGAATGTAGGTGCTTTGTGTTTGGTGACCACACTAGTACTGATCGATGTATTGAGAAGTTGAACGAGCTAAGTTTTCAACATCAATTTTGAATGAAGAAAGATCTACAAGGCACAACATTCTTGTGGGGTAAGTTCTATTACACATCACTGGCTTGGGGTTCCATCCAAAGTAATAAAGTTCTTGAAGTGCGTTCCAAAGCTTGAGTTGTATGTTGCACCCTTACAACCTTTACAATCAATGAAGGAGGTGAAATGAGCCACTAAGGAGCCCTATCCGCTACTACTTCTATGTTGTCTACCTCAAATTTCTTCTATTCTTGTATTAACTATTGCTTCAAGGCTTAATACCAATATTTCTCAATTGTAGCATTGGGATAGACCTCTTTTTCTTCTTGAGTGGCACTAGCACCGATGCTTCACATCGATACACTTTGTTTTGAGCCTAGAATAGTTTGTTGTGAGCTTGAAATCTTTGCTTTTTGAGCAAAAGATAGTTTTTTCCATGCCGCTTCTTTTTTTATTCTTGTTATTCAAAAGAGGTTTTGTGTGATTCCTCAATGCATCATGTAAAACTGAGATTGTGAGATTAGGATCATTTCTTATATTTGGTGTTGTTAGATAAACCTTGGGGATTAATTCACCATGGCAGATCATGCAACCAACCACGTGATATGTGATGAAGTTCTCCTCTATCAAATCCGTGGGCACTCACTTGAAGTGAGGAAGTTTGGTCGTCTTTTGATCCATCCCATCAATGATGATGGTTAGGTATTTATTGAGCACTTGATACCCCTTCTTGCAATGCTTCGCTAACTTCTTTCTTTCTAAAGCTTGCATATCTCGATGCTTTGCAACTCGGCAATTTCTTCTTCTACAAATATGTAATAATGTTAGCTTGAAAGAAAACTATTTCAGAGAAGAAGAACAAAGGTCTATGACGTCATTATACGCACCTCTCTCCTACCCTTGACTTTGATTATGTAAGGCCTTCAAGTCCATGCATGTGGAACACACACCAAAGTGACTAAAACCATTAGGTGTAGAAACATATTTCAAATTATTTTGAATAGGAATTTAAATTCATGTTCTAATAATGAGCAAAATGAGTTGCTTTTTCATATTAAAGTTTTCTTGTGTATTTGTAATATATTTTGTATGTATTTTGAATGTGTTTTCTATCAAATCATTTGTGTGAATTTAATGTTAGCTTTGATTTGTCTCCCCTTATTTCTTTATGAAAATTTGTTCTATTATAGTTCAAATTTCTTCTTTTGGTTTGTAGCTATGTCAAACAAACAAACTTTTGGAGAGATCCATAGCTTTGGAAAGCCCTCCAAATAGGATGCTCCATCCAAAAGCAAGAAGATAAAGTTGACAAAAAAAGATACCAAGGAATTAAAGAGAATTGGCAAAGATTCAAGTCCAAATGTGCAACAACTTCAACAAATTTATGATGTTCCTCCTCCTGGTGATCATAACTATTTGCATCTTTGAAAATTATGGGACAATGCTGAAGTGTAGAAAGTTCAAGATTTGAAATGGTGCATCAAAGTTGATCTGGATATAGAAGAGATGGCATTGATGCTTCCAAAGACACTTCCCAATGGAAGATCTATCTTCAAGCCAATTATAAAGATCAAAGACATAGCCAAAAGTGAGTCAAATATTGGAGAAGTCAAAATGCTAAGGCTTGATAACAACAAGAGACCTCTTGTGTGTGTCATCTTGGAGGACAAGTTTTCTTACAAAGCTGTGACTCCACCTACTCTAGGAGAACAATTGAAAAAAATTCAAGGCAGAAGGAAAGGTTAGCTATTTTCCAAACCTAATAATCTATTTCTTCTTTTTGTGTAGATTTCCCTTGAACCATGCTCTGATACCATGACAAAATATGCGTGCCTTTGGATCGATGGAGCACTCTAAGGTGGATGGAACCTATGTGGAAACATGATGAAGAGAGTGCTCATGACATGTACCTCAAGTCAATTAGTTTCCAAGATAGATTAGCTTGGACTCATAAGCGAAATCTTGAGTGAATGTGCATTTCTCTTTTTTCAACAACACATGATAGGCCTCTTATATAGAGAGTGCCCTTAGAATGGTCAACACTTATGGGATCCTCTGTTGGTACTAGAAGAGGTACATCAGCCACCCTACATGGGACGTAGAGGAGTCACTGCTACGTATCAGACTATAATTCAAGATTTTTTCTGGCCTAAGCTTAAAGTTGATGTTGCAACTTTTGTTGCACAATGTCTTGTTTGTCAAAAAGTCAAGAGCTACAAGGGTAAATATCAAGGTTTACTTATGCCTTTACCAATTCCTAATGGCCCATGGGAGCAAATTTCTATGGACTTTATTACTGGATTTCCTACGACTAGCTCAGTTTTTTATATGATTTGGACTATCATTGATAGATTTAGCAAGCAGGCTTTATTCCTTGCAAGAAGACCTTGACTGTAGTTCAGGCTGCTCATTTGTTTATCAAGCACATCTTTATACACCATGCCTTCCAAAAGTAATCGTGTCAGACCGGGATAGTAAATTTTGTAGTAACTTCTGGACCGCACTCTTTGACAATCTTGGTACGAAGTTAGATTTTTCGACTGCTTTTCATCCCGAGTCTAATGGCCAAACCGAGGTCACACAAAACACTATTTGTGACATGTTACGTGCTTACGTGTTTGGTTGGCTAGGCAAATGGGATAAATTTATACACATATTATAATTTGCCTACAACAACACTAAGCACTCTGCTACAGGCAAATCTCCATTCCAAATTGTCTATGGAAAGACCATTCCTACTCCATTAACCCACCTTAAGCACCAAGTAGAGGCTGCTGATGGATTTACTGAAGATTTCTCTAGCATTTTGGCTACTGTCAAAAAGAATATCAAGCATGCTCAAGCTATGTATATCAACACGAATTACCACCCGATTGGAAAATTCATAATTCTTTTCATGTGCACCTCCTGAAACCTTTCCATGGAGACCCACCAGTTCGATCTATTTTAGACGATGCACCGTTGCTTCAAGGAGAGACCCAGCTCTTAGAGCCAGACCAGATCATTGATCAACAAATCACTCAAACAAGACCTGGAAACTCGTATCCTATTTATCTTCTTACATTTAAGAACCACCCCGTTGATGATGCTAAGTGGATGCTTGAGCGATATTTTCGCCAATACCCTGATTTATTGACTACTTTTTTGTCACGCAATTGAGGTCAATTGCGATTTCAAGCAAGAGGGATGTTACGAGAATTGAAATTATCCCATTAATTTAATCCTTCACTATTTAGTTTAGTTAGATCCAGCATTTTTGTCATGCAGCTGATGCATGTGTGCTCGTTGTTCCATAGCGATGCATGTGTGCTCCTACATGGCTAGATATACGGCTGTGGCTGTATGAGTGTGTAGCATTGTGTGCACCACTTACGTGATGACGGTATGTGTAGCATGTGTGCACCATCCGTACGATTTTATTCATGTGTAGCATCAGCTGCACCATGAGATGGTATCTGTAGCATCATGTGCACCATTAGAGTTCAAATAAGTTTTCTCAAGATAAACAGAATACCTATGGACATGTCTCTTAGCATTAATATATGAGAAATTATGCTATTTATATACCTAACCTTAAAAGTAAACTTTTGTCAGTGGAAGTTATGACATGCAAATAGATACAAGCATGAGGTTAATCATTTTATTTTAATGAAGACAAAGAAGGTTAGTCAAATTCATAAATTACAATCAAATTGATTTTAAATCCACATTATTTTTGGATATCCATCACATTTAAGATCTAAGAGGTATGGCCATGTCCACTCAGATACTGTGATTCAATTCAGAGCACGTGTATTGAGTTACCCTTTTGTGAAAGAGCCTATCTAGTAGGTTGCATGGGGTAAGCAACCCCAAATTTGAATGAAATAACTATATCTTAAGAGAGTCGAAGCGAACATCCTTAGAGATCATTTCTCTCCATGCTTGAAGCAATGGCATGAAAATAGGTCCAACCATGAGATCAATAATTTTAACTGTATCAATGGCAAATAACAATTGAATCAAGTAGCTGCAAATGGTGTTATGAAGGTTTTATCAAACTCACAACATCACTATCAAAATTGATTTTTTGAAGTGCATATTATTGATGGATGTCATCAATACGCTTATGATACAAGTGGTATGCCCATGCTTGCTCAAACTTTGGGAACGGGAATTGGATTGAATACTATTATACACTATCTTATAATTTTGTCATTTTTTCTCAATGAGTCTAAAAGAATATGGTTAAATGTGAGGTTTATAACAATCAAATCTTCTAAAAGCTCAAGCTTTTATAGATAGTGAAATAGATAGGCAAAACAAATGACTTGAAATAGATATGGACGGAAAACATACATCGCCTAAGTTCTTTTAATTTTGAAAATGACATGACATGACATGACATGATAAGAAAGTAGATTTATTCTCCCATACCTCAAAAGAATTGCACAATGTATATTTAATATCTTATAATAGAACATAAACTAGATACGCACCACATGAGGGATCATTTGGACCACAATTAAAGAAAGAATTCAAATATTGTCATTAGCGTATTATGATTATTGGTGTATCATAGGTGGATACATATTACGAAGAAACTAACGTCCCATCCTCGATATAATAATGTACACAAAATTATGATTATTGGTGTATCATAGGTGGATACATATTACAAAGAAACTAACGTCCCATCGTCGGTATAATAATGTACACAAACAACTCATTGTTTCAAAGGGATGCTATATTCTATTGAGAAAAATCATGGAAAACTTCAAATATTATAAAATCCAAACAATTATTTGTAATCCCATCTAAGCATATTAAGTAAACTGTTATAAATAAAATTAGGAGAATTTCATAATACAAGCTCTATTTGCAAAAAAAAAAAGCTTGGAAAGCATGTTAAAGCAATAAAAGTTGTCAAGTCGCAAACTTGTCTACACAACAATGGCGAGAGTAAAGCAGAAAAACATTGGATGCAAAGAGAGCCGACGTCAAAGTTAGCACAACTAGTTGAATCACTACTTTATTGACCAAACACTAAACCTAAATTTTCATATGTAATAGAGCCAAATGTAAAATTAAGTCCTTGGACACCCCAAAAAGAACAATAATACATTTAAATGAAATCAAAATATTGAAGCTAAAAACATGACTAAATGGATACTAAAACAACAATTATGACAAAGGTCCACAAAAGGTCTTAATGTACTCAAAGGGTTATCTCACAGTCAAAAAGTAAGGAATAATATCCTTGTCCACCGAATTAAGAGTAGTTTGAGAAAGATGCACATTCAATTACCTAGTAATGATCACCACACAATTTTAAGTCCCTACGCCAACCTCATGATCATCCAGTGGTCTTTATATTAAGAAAGGTTTTGTAAGGCAATCCCACCATAGTTATTAGTGTGTATTTGATGTAAAGCATTAATAAAGAGATATTTAAATGTGACATGGCACATGGGATTTATCTCGTAGGCATTGAATGACCAACCAAACCTTTTACATATAAGCTTGGCATTTTTGCAATGTTAGGAGAACGTGTGTTGTCCACGCTTTACCTCCACTCTACCTTCTAGAAGGTGTTGTGGCGACTCGTGTCAGATCATTCAAAGGAGCTCATAAGGGACAAGAGTTTCATTTTCCTCCTCACTTAGTATGACCACGAGACTGCTAGAATTTTCCACTCATAATTTTTAAGATAAGTACATACTGGCATGTCCTAGATCTTCTTATCTTATTATGCTCGAACTTGACTAGTTCATCCCCCCATTTTTATTCTAAAACTTAAGTCATATATTTCATCTTTCTTCAAGACATTTCAAAATGCTTCAACAGTGCCTACCAACAGTGCCTACCATTTATAACTTGTATTTGGTGAATTTTATTTGTAAATTTATTTTTTGATGCAATATTTTCACAATAAAGAGGAAGAGGCTTGCCATTCTTTACTCATATATACTGGTGGAAAAAGGGTACACATTTCTTACATCTGGAATACTTGTGCACAATTAATATAGTCAACATGGATTGAAAATTTGCCGATTGGTGGTGGACCGATGATGTACCTAGGAATTGTACTTTTAGTTAAAAGTTATGTCCATAAATCAAAATCAGGGCATATTTTATTGATATCCATGTGACTTATCTATAGGTTAATGTTTTTGTAAACCTTGGCATATCAATGTGTAGGATCACCAAATTCCTGTCAAAAGGCAAATACCTCAAAGTGCATATAGCAACCTTCAGCCCATACTTGCACACTAGTGGACAAATTACAGTATTTCAGTATGTGGCCTCTAACATAATCAAGGCAGCCAAAACAAGTTCTACAATCATAAAAGGCACCGCCATCACATATAGCCTCTCCATACGCTCTTTCTATTCCACTGGAATAGTTTGCCTTATACCTTGAACCATTTGATGGCGTATTACGAACAAGATCAGGTAAGAGGGCTATGCTAAGTAATGCAGGGAGAAAACTTACTGATGTTATTGCTGCTCCCCCACAAGCTTTTTCCTGAATTTTGAATTGTGTTGCTATTATGGTTGGTAATATTCCAATCATCATGGTGACTAGGTTTTTTAGCCGTACCAATCTCATATCTTTGAATTTCGCTTGTCTAATATTGTATTAAGCTTCAAAGCTCAAAGACAACCTTTAAATGGCCAAAGATGTCACGCAAAACTACATATAGATCAATGCTCACAGATGCACTTTCCTATGCACCTTACTGGCACATGTTCAGAAATAGCAAATACAGAATTAATGTGAAGGTGACTGACCACGCACATGAATGCCGCACATGTCTGCAAAAGCACCACACAAGGATAACAATTATCTGCATTGCTGAGACAATAAGGGGTACAACAGAGAATAAAGGAGGAAAGAATGAGAGAATTGGATGAAAGCTTTAAGGTTTTAACATAAGAGCAGATTATTTGAAATCCAGGAAGAAAATTGCTGGCTCCCTCCCCCTCCTCAGTCTTGCTGCACTGCTAATTTCTCTCGTCTACACCAGTGCCCTTCTGCTCCTGGTAAAGCTTCCCTTTCTGCACTGTTCTTTCTCCTCTCTGCATGCTGTTCTCTCCCCTTCTCTTCTTTCTTCTACACTGCTACCCCTCTCCTACTACGAGAGCTTCCCTTCTGCACCATTGTTCTGTACGCTGTTCTCTCCCCATTCAGCTTGCAATGTGGTTTTCATCTTCCCTTCCCTGCTGCTCATTTCCTTTGCACATTCCTGCACTCCTCTCTGTCTTCACTGCTATGCCCCCACTGCTATGCCCCCCCAAAAGCCCTCTTGCTCTCCATTCCTCTTCTGGATCCCATGTTTGGGATTTGCCATTCCTCGTTTCTGTTCTAATCTCTTGGCCCTTGGCCCAGGCAAGACATTCGGATAACCTTCTAGTGTTAACAAGAACTCAGACCAGCTTTTGTGGAACAATGGCTTGGATGAGCAAGACAAAGAAGGTAAACAAGGAGGGATGAACAACAGACGGCTGGTTATCCTCCATTAACTAGTCAATAAACTGATTCCCGGCATGTTGGGAACAATTTGCTGTGGGTTCATCACTCATGCGTTTTGAATGTTTTTTAGTATGGGTGCTCGACAATATTTAGTAGCATGGCCAAACTTTTTGCAATTCAAACATGTGGGTCAACGTTTTCATCACGTGATGCTTTGTGGAAATGAAGGGGATGCAGCTGGCAATGCTGTTGCTATATAAATTACATGTGCTTCAGTTAAGATGGCTTTCTATCTGCCCATGATAAAAACGTTGCATCTCCCCTTCAGTAACGGTCCTAAAATGTCTTCTCTTATCTTTGACCTAGAGCATCATCCAACCACCTAAAAACATTTCATGTCATGGGAATCCTCGGCCCATGCACATCTGCCTACAGTAGACAGCAGCAGCAAAATGGCTCTTAGTTCAGGACCAATGTGGATTACTCCAAATCTGTAGCTACCCTATGCAGCGGCATGATCCCTAAACCTGTCTCTATTCTCTCTCACAAGAGAGAGTACGTGACTCAGCAGACATAAGAGTACAAGAAACTCAGTGTATCGGAAAAACTTGCTCAATCGTGAGCTACAAACATCTGGGTTGATTAAACTGAGAACTATTGAGAGGCTAACACTGTTCACACACTCTTCCTGCTTTGCCTTTTAGAAGGACTTTGGTGGGATGAGTATGAGGAGAAGAACGGCTCCCTTTTATAGGCTAAGGCAAGCTCAAAATAGGCCGACCAGCATGCTACAGGGGCAAACCCACCTGGCCTGTTTGAGAGGGTCAATTCTACGCAACCAGAGCAAAGGAGCCTGGTCAACCTGATGCAAACCAGGTCGGTGCTGTTTCTGCCCCTATCAGCCCTTGCTCAGGCCTATGTAAAGCCGATGTGCTGGCCAAAAAACGAGATGCTGTCCAGCAGCCATAGATCTCAGGCCATTTACACCTTTTTACTCACCCTTTTCTTAACTGCCATTTCTGCCCCCTATCAGCTGGCCTACACAATGCCCATGTGCTGTGGGTGCATCAAAATGGCCAGATCTGAGCCCATGTACGCCTGTCTATTCCCCCCTTTTCTTACCCAGATCTACTGCTCCCTTGTCCTCCTCATTTGAGGGCTCACAGGATCTACAACGCACTGGTAGCCTTTGAAAGCCACAAGGTCAAGGTCTCAAGAGTTACCTCAAATCTGCAAGAAAAGGAGCTTCTCATTCATGCACCCAAGCGCTGGAAGCAAGAACTCATGGGCTCACCAACTCTAGATGTTAAGAATTCACTTTGGTGGAGCCTGGAGCAATGGCTAGGAGTGGCTGCTGTACAAGTTGCACAGCCTAGAAGAAGCGACCTAGAAGAACCTGTAGGAGGGAGGGCAAGAGGAACAACGGAGGGAAAGAAGGGGAAGAAAGAGTTGCATTCGAAATGCTGAGATAAGCTCGGAATTGTTTGTGCCCCCTACCAGACCTTGCTCATGGCCTACATAAGGCCCGTGTCCTGGCCCAGAAATGGACTGCTGTCAAGCAGCCTTAAAGTGGGTTCAGACCACCCGCCCGCCCATGGAGGAGCAATAGAATTGGAGGATGGCAGCTGGGTGCGGTGGTTCACACCACCCGCCGGCAGTAATGTTCTCTAAAGCAAGTTGCTAGTTTATGTCACCAATATGTGATTGGTGTAGTGGTTGGAAGAGATGGAATGGGCCAATCATGTAGAAGTTGCACGAGTTGGCCATAGGGTGGCCCTTCACACCAACTTTTGGAGGATGGGCGCCGGGTGGTCTGAACTCGGCCTTAGGTGCATTAAAATGGCTCAATCTGAGGCTATGTACACCTGTCTCCTCCCTTTTTCCTGCATGCATCTACCGAGATTTACTGCGCTCTATTCTCAAGGTCTCAGAGTTACCCTATAGTCGCAAGAAAACGAAATTCTTATTCACATACCCAAGCGCTGGAAGCAAGATCTCATGGGAGCTAAGCTTGAAGACCAATCTAGATTCAGAACGTTCGTCTCGAGCAATGGCTAGGAGCTGTGGTACAAGTCGCACAACCTACAAGGAGCGACTTAGTGAGCGGTAGAAGCTAACAAGCTGAAGGGGAAGAGGGAGAAAGGAAGGGAAGGGACGAGTTGCAGAAGACACCGAAAGCTCTCTCCTTGCTTCGTAAATTTCAGCAAGTGTTACTACCTTAGTCATTTAATGATCATCCTTTGTTGAGTGTAAGGAATTAATAATTCAGAACTGACATCTCTGGTTTAAGCCTAGTCCTTGTGATAAGGGCTGTGCAGTTCCTGTGTATGGTACCAGCCTCCAGATAATTTTTCTAGCTAGAGCCATGTGTTTGTAGCGATTTCTTAACAACTATTCGCCCTGCTTCTTTTCTTCGTCTCTTATTTTTTGGGGTTGGGTGGCGGGCGGGGGATGGCTTACTCCGAGAATTCAACTTTGCACGACTCGATTACATCAGCAAGCCACATTAATCAACTGGCCAGCCATATCGTCTCTAGCGTCAACAATCTCCCGACAATCACGGCCAAGCATTCATTTCCAAGAGAAACTCTTTGTGAAGGCGGTTAGTCCAGTGGGCAACACTACATCCACCGTTAATGAAAGCAAGGAGGTTATCTCTCTCTCTCTTTTCTTCTCTCTTCTCTATCTCTATCTCTATCTAGAGAAGGTGCCATGTGGCGAGCAATGGCACCACTCTTCCTTGCATGCTCAGACCCTCCACCTGGCATGCCCCCCTTATCACCAACCTTGATTCACTCGGGCATTTAATGCTCGTGCTTTATATGCCGGTGCTTTGTATGCCGGTGCTGAACTAGTATATATTATTGACAAAGTCCAAGAGGTAGAGTTGCTCAGTAATGCCACGTGTAATGCCCAAAGTAGAAAGTACCTCTGTGATTTGAACTATTTAAGAGGCCGTTCCCGCTTAGGGCCACATGAGCGGGACTGCCACTTTCGCTGCAAACGTTCCCCCGTGCCTTCGCTTGCCCATCCAGGCCAAACATCAACGGAAAATCGCCTTGCTGGAGAGTTTGCAGTGGTTGTAGACCT
Source organism: Dipteris shenzhenensis (assembly GCF_047967505.1). Classification (NCBI taxonomy): domain Eukaryota; kingdom Viridiplantae; phylum Streptophyta; class Polypodiopsida; order Gleicheniales; family Dipteridaceae; genus Dipteris; species Dipteris shenzhenensis. The sequence continues at coordinate 5,708,304 of NC_141617.1, read as the reverse complement.
CTAACAGGTCTATCATTAGGGGTCCAGTATTTCTTGTCAGAGACGAGCTAGGAGCTGTTCATGGGAATGATTGCTCGCCAATGCCCGCAAGCATGGCGGAGCAGTGAGTGGGTACCTTCTCTAAATAGCCTAACGCAAGTGAACAGGTTGTCTTTGCCCCAATAAGTCTTCTTTGTCATTCCCCCCCCATCTTGTGGTTTTGATGACTTAATTCGTGGTGACTTAATTCGTGGAGACACCATGGAGTTAGATCCACAAGATCCTTAGTTAAGAGCCTATCCACACTTGTAGATTACTCGAGAAATTTTAGCTAATCTCCTTTCTAAGTTAGTCCAATCTAATATGCATGTCACCAATATCACTACCCATCCTTCATCAAAGCAATGCACAAGTTCTAGTTATGATTCGAAAATACAGTCCAAAGCTTAACTTACCTGTACCTCTTGAACTGGGAGCGAGGCTCCATCCATTTCTTAGTGGGACTTTTGCATACAACCAATAAATTGTGCCACATGTTGGTGGCCTTTATTATTGCAATCCCCATTAAATTTGCAAGCAATTGTAATAGCACTATGTAATACATAGGCAACATATCCATTGTGGGATGGGGTAGTGCTTGGATCTTGTCTGAGTACTTGGCGCTAGTTAGTCTTTGGCGCTAGGCCTTATCTTTTATGGCTTTGTCAAAATGGTGGCAAGCGTTGTCATAAATGGAGACCTCTACCAGAGATCACCCAAAGGCTCTACCGAGGGTGGAGGGACTGATATGTGTGTGACAGGGAGGAATTGGACCCAATGGCTTGGGCCAAAGGCATTCTATTATAAGTGATAGGAAAATGAATTTTGGCAAGCACAGGGAGAAGTACTCGTGGGAGTACGACTTCTTGAGCAAGAGGGAGAGGTTTTGCAAATGAGAGTCACTCCACAGAGGTTTGTCTTGCTGCCTCAATTAGGCATAAAGAAATCGTTTGTGTACCCGCTTCTATCCATCCACTTGGGGATGAAGAACCATCGGTTATGAATGGCACAGAGTGGGGCTTGAGATCCAACAATAATGAGCCTAGGCCGTTGCATTGTTATCCGAGGCCATCGCCTGTTTGTTGGTGGGAGCCTGCCCTTCCTTAGCTTCAGTGGCCTTGGAACCAGTAGTCCTTGCCAAAGTAGCTGTTGTATGCGGATTGGTCACCAATGGCTGAGAGGGTGACTTGCATCTTGCCCGGAAGGGCCATCCTTGTCATCCTTTCTTGGTCCTTGGTGTGGGGCCAATTTCCTTGGGTGCTCCTTAGGAACCTTTGTAGCAGGGCTTGAATTTTCTCTAGAGTAGCCACCTTTTCTTGGAGTGTGGAGTTCTCTCGGCACAATTGGTGAAGCTCGACGATAATGGCGGTAGGCTGGATGAGGGCCTCCAACCATTTTTTGTTCGTGCAACAAACTATCTTTGTGCGGCAGCCGCACTTGCGCATCTTGCATTTGTGCCTAGGCTTCTTGGAGCTATCTAGTCGCATCTGCATGTTGGTGTGGGCCTCGTTGAGGTTGTTGAGCTTGGCTTGTAGCTTCTTTTGCTTCATATTATATATTCAAGCTTGTCCTCATAGTAAGTCTCAACCTTCTTTTCATAAGGCACAAGCTCACATTTGTTATAAATGAGAGCTTGAGGAGGAATATACTGCCTAGCTACATAGCGCGGGGTGTGAGCAGCTGTCAAAGTCTCTAATCTAAGCTAACACTAGCTACTCAATATAACATCATGGGGAAGATCATTTTCAAAGTTAGACAATTGATTAATTAATGCCTTCTCTCGATCTAACCCTCTGGGGAATATTCGGGAACCAATACGGTTCAGAGTCATTTGGCTACTCATAGAGCCCATCTCCTTGGGTACCTGGCTCTGCACTTTTGCACTTGGGTTATGTTACGAGAATTGGAATTATTCCATTAATTTAGATCCAGCATTTTTGTCGCGCAACTGATGCATGTGTGCTCGTTGTTCCGTAGTGATGCATGTGCGCTCCTACATGGCTGGATATACTGCTGCGGCTGTATGAGTGTGTAGCATTGTGTGCACCACTTACTAGAACATTTATTGTTTTATTTCTCATTTGAAGCATGCTTTTCTTGAAAACCAATTTCTTTAAGGCCGCCTTGAGAGTGGACTTCATCAACTTGTCCTACTTTGGTTACACTATCTCGTCATCACTTGTGTTCTTCTTCTCTTTGATCTTAGACTTGACTCCACCATTCTTTTCCAAATCTAATGCTCAATTCAGCAGGTCTTCCTAAGTCTTGGTCGGATTGACTATTTCTAGTGACCATATGTCCACTTGAGTACAACGCGATAGGAGCTAAGCATGTAGTGATTTATCATCCATTGGTGCGCTTAGCTGATTGATGAGAGCTCGTCCTCAAAACAAATCTGGGATTGACTTGCCCTCCTTTTGTTTGAGTTCACTCAACTTAGTACGAACATCTTCTTCATTGATTTCTTGTTTGAAGTGTTTTAGAAGGTTTGAGTCATGTGCTCCCAATCGCCAATCAACAATTGATTGTACCATCTCCAAGCACTTTTTACCAAGGTGCAGGGGAAGTAATTCAGATACTCCTCCTTGATCGGCCCCCATTAATATGACATACATGTAGAACTTTGCAGGTGGCTAAATGGGCTTTCATTAATATCTTGGAATGTAACCTTGATTGGTGTAGCTTCTTCTGATAGGGGGGAACAAGAGTGGAGTGGAAGAGAGCAAGAGAGTGAGAGTGAGACACTCTAGTGCGGGTGTGAAGTCCAATGTGAGCCACACCACAAACTCACTTATGTTTTATTAGGATTAGGTTTGCCCTATGACTGTCTTAAGACAGTCATAGGTGTCCTATCTTTTAATGAAGGGTTGGCAATGTGCCTTTACCCCAACAACCTCCCACCTAAAGGCCAATGTGCCTAAAGGGGAGAAAAGAATAAAAAATTACAGCAATATACAGTTACTGTATACAAGACCATAAAGTAAGAATGGTCTCATCCTAATCCCATGATGTGGCGGCAAAGTGCAAACCGCTCTGTAGGCAAGCTCTTAGTGAGCAAATCTGCAGGATTATCATCAGTATGCACTTTCACACTTGTCTTCCAGTACCTCCCTGATGAAATGATATTTCACCTCTATGTGCTTGGTCTTCTGATGAAAGACCGGATTCTTTGCCAACATGATAGCACTCTGACTATCACAATGTAAAAATGGCATATCTCCTGTAATGCCCAAATCTCCCACCAGCCGAGTAAGCCATATTGCTTCCTTGCAAGCCTCAGTGGCTGCAACATATTCAGCTTCTGTGGTTGACAGTGCAACGCATTTCTGCAACCGAGACACCCATGATATAGCACCTCCTGCAAATGTAAAAATATAACCGGTAGTAGACTTCCGGTTATCTGCATTCCCTGCATAGTCTGAATCTGTAAAACCATGCACCAATGCATCCTGCCTACCATAGCATATGCACAAGTCTTTGGTACCCTTGAGATACCTCAAGACACCTTTCACTGCTTCCCAGTGCCGCTTGCCTGGATTTGCCATATACCTGCTGATGACTCCCACCGCAAAAGCAATATCCAGACGAGTGGCAACCATGGCATACATCAAAGATCCAACTGCAGATGCATATGGAACCTTGGCCATTTCAGCCTTATCATCATCTGATCTGGGGCTGTCCTTACTGCTGAGTTTTAAATGTGGAGGCAACGGGGTACTAATGGACTTCCCCCCTTCCATTTTAAAGCGCTGCAGTACTTTGTCAATATACTCTTTCTGTGACAGAAACAAAAGTCCCTTGGACCTGTCACGAGTAATACGCATGCCAAGAATATGATTTGCATCACCCAAGTCTTTCATGTCAAAAGACTTATGCAGTTGTTTCTTCAAAGCATTAATCTCATGCTGAGATTTACTGGCAATAAGCATGTCATCCACATACAGAATGAGTAGCATCAAACTGCCATCCTTTGCCCATTTGGTGTATAAGCAATGATCGGTCTCACACCGATGATACCCTTGGGACTGCATGAAGGCATCAAACTTCTTGTACCATTCTCTTGGTGCCTGCTTGAGTCCATACAAGCTCCTTTTGAGCTTACACACAAGCTGCTCTTTCCCTTTAACAGCATATCCCTCTGGCTGACTCATATAGATCTCATCATGGAGATCTCCGTGAAGAAAAGCTGTCTTCACATCCATCTGACATAAATCCATGTCATCATGAGCAACAAGAGCTAATACTGCTCTCAAAGTAGTCATCTTGACTACAGGGGAAAAGATCTCATCAAAGTCAATGCCCTTCTCCTGCTTAAATCCCTTGGCAACCAATCTGGCCTTATACCGAGGTAAAGCATTTGAATCCACTTTGACTTTGTAAACCCACTTGCATGGCAAAACCTTTCTGCCTGCAGGTAACTGCACCAAGTCCCATGTATCATTCTGAAGTAGGGAGTCCATTTCAGATTGCATGGCTTTCTCCCACTTCTTTTTCTCTGTTCTTCCCATAGCTTCCTTGAAGCTGGAAGGCTCACCACAATCAGTCAGCATGATAAAATCAGCCACATTATTGGCTCCTGGAACAAACCTGGCAGGAGGCCGTTGTGCACGGGAGCTCCTCCTAACAAAATGTTCCGCATTAGGCTGCTGTCCAGCCTGTTGTTCATGCATGACGGGTGGCTGTACCACCATATCTGGCTGTTCTACAGCCCCATCTGTTGGCACATCCAGTGGTGCATCATTGGCAAAATTATCTGGCTGATTTTCAGCCTGTATACCCTCTTGAACAGGGTGATCTGCAGCAGCCTGCTGCTGCATATAAATGGGCATTCTTTGCTGTCCAACATCATCATAAATAACCCTCCTGTATTCCACAGGTTGCACGGGTTCCTTGTGTACACTATCCTCTTTAAAGATGACATCATTGCTGCGTATAATCTTCCGTTTAACGGGATCCCATAACCTGTACCCCATTTCACCTTCGTCACCATAACCCATAAAGATGCATCTGATAGACTTTGGATCCAGTTTGGTGCGTAGTTCTTTGCGTACATGAGCAAAGCACTCGCAGCCAAATACACGTAAGTGCTTGTATGAGGGTGGCTTGCCAGACCACACCTCCTCTGGCACTTTCAACTCCAAAGCCTTGTTTGGCGACCTGTTAATAATGTGAACTGCTGTTTGCACGGCTTCTGCCCAAAAGCCATGGGGTAATGCAGCATAAGACAACATACATCGAACCTTTTCCTGAATAGTTCGATTCATCCGCTCACTTGCACCATTTTGAGATGCATTATGAGGGGCTGTGAGTTCCTGTTTGATGCCCTTAGCTTGGCAAAACTGCACAAAAGCATGTGACACATACTCACCCCCATTATCGGATCTGAGGCATTTCAGCCTACGACCTGTCCGATTCTCTACCTGAGCGACAAATTTCTTGAAAGCATCTAAGGCATCTCCCTTATGCTTCAAGAAATAGACCCACACCTTACGTGTGGCATCATCAATGAAAGTAATAAAATATTTTGCACCCCCTAGTGATAACTGTGGCGGTGTGCACTAGATCAAGTGGTGCTCTATTCTGGGGAGATCTCCTCTTATGAGGAGTCACAGAATGCTTGCCAAAAATACAATGATCACAAGTAGGCAAATCTGAAAAAGAGAGAGGCGGCAGATAACCCAAACGTGACAGTTCTTGCATTCCTTTAATAGACATGTGTCCCAACCGGCTATGCCACAATGAAACCTTTGGCAGCTCGGTTATGGCAACAACATGATTACCCACACTGGAAACATTAAGAGGGTACAAGGTATCACTCTTAAAACCCTCAGCCACTACAGTCTGGCCATCAGTAATCACCCATTTGGAATCCCCAAATGTGGTGTGGTAACCACTGTCATCCAATAAGCCAGTGCTAATCAGATTTTTCTTGATTTGCGGCACATGGCGGACACCATCAAGCATGAATGTGCGTCCATCAGGAAATACTATCTGTATACTGCCAATCCCTGCAATCTAACATGCATAGTTGTTCCCAAGATGAACAACTCCATGAGTACCTGTGTAGGAAGTAAACCACTCCCTATGAGGAGTAACATGAAAAGAGGCACCTGAATCCAAGAGCCAGGTGTGCATGTCATGGCCATCAATAACCAAAGCATGTGCTATTACAGCAGAAGAGCATAAAACATCATGTATGTCACTGTCACTGTCCTCTGCTGCAACATTCACTGCATCCAAGTCATCTGCCTTGGCCTTGCCTTTGCCTTTGCTTGCATTTCCTGCATCCTTTGTTTCAGCCTTCTTGGCTTTCTGATCCCGTATGAACTTGAAGCACTTCGACTTCACATGTCCCTTCTTGCCACAATAAAAGCATTCAATGTCCTTTTTGCCACGGGACTGACTGCGGGATTTGGACTTACTAGCAGATCTCCCCTTCTGCTGAGTCCTGCCTCTGTCCTGTACCTGCAAAGCATTTGAAGACTTGCTGCCCGCATTATTCTTCCTGCTCATCTCCTCCATAAGGAGAGAGCTCTCTACATCAGCATAAATAAGAGTGGCATTCGAGTTTGACAAGGTGGTCTTGAAAGTGTCCCAACTCTCGGGGAGGGTACACAGCAAGAAAGTAGCCTTGAACTCCTCATCAAGGTTCAACCCCTGTGCAATCAGCTGTGTAAAGATAGCATTGAACTCACTCAAGTGTGAGGTCATAGCTGTACCTTCCTTCATGCGAAGATCAACCAGCTTCTTCAGCCAATAAACCTTACTGGCTGAGCTCTTTTGGGCATATAATTCTTCTAGTCTTTGCCATAGACCATAAGAGGTCTTTTCAGCCTGTACATTGAACACAAGAGTGTCTGAAATAGTGAGCATGATAGCTGCCCTCGCGGACAAGTCAAGCTCTTCCCAGTCATCAGCTGACATATCAGATGGCTTGACACCCTTCACCCTTATGGGCTTAGCAATCTTCTTTAACAGAAGTACATTCAAGCATTGTTCTGCCCATAATGGATAGTTGTGTGCTCCTTCCAGTTTCTTTATGTTCAGAATAGAAGCATCACTTCCCCCTGTACCTGACACCCTGGAAGTAAAAAGACTGAATAAAAGTTCTGATTTCTCAGAAAAAAAAAAAACTGCTCTATTCAAGAGCCAGAAGCACTCTCAATGGTGCTGTTTTTACTGTCAGTAAAATCTGCAGCAAAACAGTAAATGACCCTGCAAAAACTGTACCTTCTGACACACTATTCTGAGCTCAAAGAGGCATAAAAGAACAGTAATTTCAGACTGCTGCTGCTCAACAAGTGCTTAACAGTGCATAATCATCTGACAAAATCACCAACACTGCTGTAAACACTGCTGTACTGACTGTACTGATCACTTCTCCCACCTCAGATGAGGTCTTGCACTGAGTTAAATTGCAAAAACCACTTGACTAACATCCAAAAAAAAAGTAAATGATCCTTCAGCCTGTTACAAAGCCTGCAACAGAAAATGGGATAAATCCCAAGCAATCACCCTTATACCAAGGGGAGAAAATGCATCTGAAGATCTCTGTCAGTATCCCAAGTGCTGTCAAACAAAGTTTGGGCAAAAGCCCCTTGATCTGACAACTGAATCAAGTGGAGAACACCTCAACACTGAGGTAGCATGCAACATGAAAATCTCTCTGACAAAAATATCCACCAGTGTAATGCATATACTGCCCTGTGTAGAAATGACATACACAGATCCCAACGTACAAACACTCAATGAGGAACCTTTTAAGCACTGTCAACGATGGACAGTTAGGGACCGAGTAAACTCGATGCGCCCTGGCCAAGCGTGGCTCAACTGAAGTTCTCTGAGTGTTGCACAAGAAATGTGACCTGCAAGTAAATGTCACCTCGACACTGCGGAAATCAAGACAAAAGCGTGCTCTCTGGCACCACACTGCCTCAAGGCATACAATGCATCACCTTCCGTGCAAAAGCCCTATGATCTGCTCACCTGTAAACTGAGATTCAACCCAGTAAAAGCATATGTCCTCTTGCAAAATCAAGGCATTACATTCCCAGAACAGAATAACTGTGCAATCAACCACGCACTGTGGTTCCTTCACCTCAAGCACGAGATGAATGAAAGTACTGGCTGTACTTTCAAGATAAGACAGTTTTTGTGAACTGAAAAATGACCTTGAATCAAGAGAAATGAAGAGCAGAATGCTCTTTCTCCTCTCTTTCTTTCCCCAAAAAAAAAGGCTGGACCTGCTGTACTTTAGTCCCTGTGTACCTGTGCAGGGTACAGATGTACCTGCTGTACCTGTGCAGGGTACAAATCCAAGGAGAAATGTACTCCTCTGACACAGATCCAGAAAAAACGATGTCTTCCTGTCGAAAGTCCCTGACACAGCTCCCGAAAAAACCGAAAAATGTACCTCCCTGCTGCACAAAAAACGAAAAAAAAACAGCTCCCTGTAGGTATGGCAGTACGGCAGTACGGACGTACGGCCACCGTACAACTATACGGTCGTACAGATGTACGGCGCACGAAAGAGGCCTGCACCTGCGCGATGCGCCGCCTTGCTGCCCGCAGATCTGCTGCTGCCCTGTGTACGAAGTGCGCCGCCCTGCGCGCGAAATGCACCTGCAGGCAGCTGTATAGCTGCTTGATGCAGCTCCGCCCTGCAGCTATGTAGCTGCTGTACAGCCCGCGATCTGCGACCACGCCTGTGACCACGCCCGTGACCACGCCCGCTACCACACTCTGCACTGCTGTGCCGCCTGCGCACTGTGCTGCTACGCTGTCGCAGTCCGTCCGTACGACTGTACGGACGAAGTACGGTCGTACGGTACGGTCCGTACGTCCGTACGGAAAAGGTTAGGCTAGGGAGAGGAAGCTAGGGAGAGGAGGCAAGGGAAAAGGAGGCTCTGATACCAGTTGATAGGGGGGAAGAAGAGTGGAGTGGAAGAGAGCAAGAGAGTGAGAGTGAGACACTCTAGTGCGGGTGTGAAGTCCAATGTGAGCCACACCACAAACTCACTTATGTTTTATTAGGATTAGGTTTGCCCTATGACTGTCTTAAGACAGTCATAGGTGTCCTATCTTTTAATGAAGGGTTGGCAATGTGCCTTTACCCCAACATCTTCAACTTCATGGGCACTCTTCATCATAATAATGTCGACAGTGATGGGCACTCTTCATCATAATAATGGCAGCTGTCAAACACGACGGCCTTCCAGATCTAGCTCTTGTGGTTCTTGTTGGCCTGAACTAGGGCTCTCTGTCTCGTGGGCAGCTCTTCTTTGTTGTTCTCGTTCCAAAGCATGCCTTGCTTCTGTGACGGATACATTTCCTTTTTGCCGAGACCATGCACAAGACTGAGCTCTAGGACTGGTTCGTTGGCTTCTTTAGGGGCTAGCGTTTTGGTAGATGACTGCTCAGATTCTTCCAACCACCACCTGAAGGTTTCTTCTCGATTAAAACTTCCAGGTCAATTTGGACGTTGTCTCTCTTAGCGTCGGTGTAGTGGTCAGAACCTCTATGCTCTTGTCCAAGTCGTCTTCTCCCCCAAGCTCTCCAATGTAGGTGATGTCTGCTACGCCCTCCTAGTTCTCATGATTGTTCATTCCTATTTTGGAATTCATTGCAACCTCTCTATCTTGCACGATTGTTCATTCCTATTTTGGAATTCATTGCAGCCTCTCTATCTTGCACCTACCTATCTCTTTGTCCTGGGCGTAGGTGATCTTCCCTCCTGGCCACGTATTTTTGTCTTCACTCGTATCTATCAGACATCTCTTAAAGCTTCATCCCTATCAACGCAATGAGCATCTTCCTAGATCATTACACGATAGCCAGAACTTAGCAGAAAAGTGGGATTCAGCTTCGTTAGAATAGGATTCATGAGCCAAGTATTCACTTCCATCAGATCATGATCCATGAGCCAAGTATACGGATGTTACAGAAGTTCTTTTCATATGTTGTTTTCGACCTTCAATATCCCACGTGGTTCTCTCCATATACTAGTTCTAATTTCAGGTCACGTGCATCCACAGCCCATGGCATGCTGCCTACAAGTTGTAGTGCCATCAAATATTGCCAAGGTCAAAAAATGCAAAGTTGACTTTTTGGTCAAAAAGTAAACGCATTGACTTTTTAAATCAACATTGACTTTTGACCAACCTGGTCAACGATCGACATTGACCAGCCGTGGTCGAGAGACTATATAAGGTTGGAGTTGACCAGCCAACTAGGGTCGATCAATCTGCCCTAAGAGCCTATATAAGACAACCCCCTTGGCCTCATTCCTCAGCAGTTTGAGGCTTCACCACCTCAGCCAACAACAAGGGTTCAACCAACAGATGAGGCCTAGAATAGGGAGTAGCAGATCTGCTCTAGTCTTGGCATCTACACGTTACATCTACACGCCTACTTTTGCCCAGATAGTAGCAACGGTTAGGGTTCTGCATCAGAGTAGTTCCTTTCCTCCAGCACTCAGTTTAGCAATGAGGGTTTAGCCCCTCTATACAGTAGCTCCATTCCTCTTTGTAGTGAGGAGTCATTCCCTCTATATAGTACTTAGTCCTTTTAGTTCTTTACGATTATATTCAACCCCCTAGGCTAGACATTGTTTCAGTATTTCCCTCTTTGGAGGTCCACGTGAACCTTGAGGGCTAAGAGAGTGATTGTTGTGTAGAGCTATGAAAAATGGATCCTAGGATCAAATGCATTGGGATTAACTTTGTCAAAGAAGCTATTAAGATAGGTGTGGAACATCCATTTGTTGCTCATTTTATTTTATTTTAATGTGTTGTTCCTCATATCTCGAGATCATCATCATTACTTCTTTAGAACTTCATGTTCAAACCCTAGCTCTTGTCACTCATATGCGAAGGCAAGCATCATGGCACGTAAAGGTAATGTACATTGACATGTGAGCTTTAGCAGGCCACGATGCTTTAGCAAGCATCATGGCAACCTCATTAACATGGTATGCACGTAAAGGTAATGTACATTGACATGTGAGCTTTAGCAAGCCTTGGAGCACATCGAGTCTATGAGCAAGGGGAGAGCAAGTTTACATGAAGCTTTTCGTCCAAGTGATATCAATTGGTTCCTTGTATGAGGCATCAAGCATAATCTTGTCATATATGTACTTATATATCATGAACCTCCACAAGAATGAGCTCTTTGTATTCCTAGAGATGGTGTTGCTATTCATGTGTACAATTGGGAGGGTGAGCAAGGGGGATGAAAGGAGAGCTTCAAGAAGCATAAAGATACATGCTCCTTGTGAAGTGCCGTGTGTCCATTACATGCTCCTTGTGAAGTGCCATGTGTCCATCATGATGAGCATTAGCAAGCTTGGGATGAGCCATGCATGGTAAATGCAATCAGCATATGGAGCCTATGTACAATGGGCCATGAATTGAATCATTTCTATCCCTTTGATTCCTTGTTTCCATCTCATACGGAGCCATGGTAAATGCAATCAGCATATGCAGCCTATGTACAAGGGGCTGTTGAATCATTTCTATCCCTTTGGTTCCTTGTTTCCATCTCATACGAAGCCATGGTAAATGCAATCAGCATATGGAGCCTATGTACAATGGGCCATGAATTGATCATTTCTATCCCTTTGGTTCCTTGTTTCCATCTCATATGGAGCATCAACCATAAAATATTGCCCCTCGACATTCCATCTCATACGCAACATCAACCATAAACCATCATATATATGAACCTTGTATTTTGCTTAAATCAGCAAATTTGCATGATTTTATATCTACATTCATGAATTTGCTTAAACATGAGAGGTAGTGTAAAGAAACGCGAAGAAAAAGGCATGAACTCATATGCACGAGAATGTTCAATGACTCATTGCAAAGTCTCTACAACATAATAACTAGCTTTTACCCCACATCAATCATCAAATTAGACTAAACAAACAAGAACTCACAACATAGACTAAAATAGTGTGCATCAAACATCAGACATGGTGGATCTTAGTTTGAACTAGGCATTGAACATGAAGCCCTTTTATCTTTCATCAGTGGTGGCCAACATAGCTTAGTTAACAGTGTTACATACTGTCATTTAGACGTCCTTTAAAGGAGGTATAAATAAGCTCATTGTCCTACCTAACATAACAACCTGAATGTTATGAAGCTCTAAGAGGTAAGCAAAACATACATCAACAGCTCCATGGCCTCTTGGATTCAACCTGCATACAAAACGTAAGACGAAAGCATCCACCAGTTTAGCTTATTACTCTACCCAGTCCAGTGAATTCCCTGTACACCTGAATAACCGAAGATGTATGAGTCCATGCATCATTTTGCAAGAAAAGCAAATATTTTTTCTTAGTTATCAAGCATAAAACAAGTTTGGTGTAAGATTACTCAAGGCCAATTACTTGAGAAGCCAAAAAAAGAAAAATCATTACATCCACTCAAGAAACAGCAAGATCTTGCTAGAGCACAAGAAGAGCAGGTGTCAAGCGACTACACACCAGATTGATGATGCATGCTACCTTATCAAGCCAAAACATTACATGAGGGTCAAGATCTTGCTAGATCACAGCAAGAAGAGCAAGTGTCCAGCAACCTGAACACCGGACTGATGCATCTATGCTACCTTATCAGCAAGAAAACAGCAAGATTCCATTACACGAAACTAGTTCTTTTATCTGAATCAAGGCCAAGAGTATTAGAACAGCAAGAGTAATCCAAAAGCTTGCTTAGATTATGCCTAATCTGTGCTTACTCTATGCTTAAGCCTCACCCCTCAACAAAGCCCTAAGTCTTAAATGTTACATGCACCCTTGCAATAGGGTGCATGAAGACACGCTAGCTTCATTCTCAATCCATCTCGTACATCAGTGGTGCCCTATAGTGGGCTTATTGTTGTATGCCCTCTAGTACTTGTGTATATCCTTCCGCATTCCTGACCAAAAGAAATATCTTTCAATGGCTTGTGTAGTAGAAGAAATACCCGATGACCTGCATAATAATGGGCATGTCATTCTTCCAAGACTTCTACTCTCATATCTTGAGTCACACAAAGGTGACATCCTTCATGAAGAAACCATCTTTCAACGAGTACTAACTAGATGATTGCCCCCTGCTGAATATTCCACATAATCTCTCCGAAATCTTGATCTTGAAAGTAAAGTTCTTCTATGGCCTTGAGGTCCCTATGATGAGCTATACTCTTCAGATAGGGCCATATTCTTCACACAAGGCCTTCTCGATAAAGCATCTGCTACCTTGTTCCGAGATCCTGGAGTAGAGACAATCTGGAGGATTAAAAAATTGTCCACTTCATCTAGCTTTTGGAGATCTTTGCAAGAAATACCTAGGGCTTGGATGGTCGGTCTTGACTATAAAGTCAGCTCCAAGAAGATAATGCTTCCAAATTGTTAAAGCATGAATGACAGCCAGCACTTCTTTTTCGTAGATACCCATGTACCCCTTTGCATTACGCAATCTTCGGCTCTCATACGCTATCACTCGACCATCTTGGTCAAGGGCAGCTCCTACACACTCCCCACATGCATCACAATCCACATCAAACTGCTCATGTAGACCTCAAACAACCAGAATCAGGTCGGTTTTTAACTTTTCTCTGAAAGTGTTGAAAGCTATCTTTTTCCATTCTCCCCATCTGAAGACTACAGATTTCTTGGTCAAATCATCTAACAAGGCTGCTATATCCGCAAAGTGTAGAGAGTGTTGAAAGCTATCTTTTTCCATTCTCCCATCAAAAGACTATAGATTTCTTGGTCAAATCATCTAACAGGGCTGCTATATCCGCAAAGTGTCTGATGAAGCGTCTGTAATAGAAGCGAATCCCGAGAAAACTACGTACTTCAAGTACCGAGGTAAGCTTTGGCCATTCCTATATAGCTCTTATCTTAGCGGGATCCATTCGAAACCCTTTTTTAGAGCTAATCTGCCTAAGATAGTGAATCTCATCAAGGAAAAACTGGCTCTTCTTGCCATTAATCAAAAGCTTGTGATTTCGAAGTTCTTGGAACAATGGCCAAGTGCTCCTTATGTTCTTCTTCCGTCTTTGTAAAGACCAAGATGTCATAAAGAAAATACATGTGAAATGTCTGTAGCGTCTGAAAATCCAGTCCTTCAAGCGATTGAAAGTGGTTGATGCATTGCTTAACCCGAGGAGCATCACCAAGAACTCATACAATGCAAAAGTGGTCCGAAAAGATGTCTTATGAACATCCTAAGGATAGATCCTTCTCTAATGATACCTGCTTTTCAAATCAATGCGACTAAAGCTTTTAGTATGTCCAACATACTGTCTATGCAAGGGATTGGAAGCCTATTCTTGACCATCATTTTGTTGAGGGCTCTATAACCCACACATTATAATCCGAACACATACAACAGGAGCCATCTTTCTTTTGAACTAAGAGCACGGGTGACACAAGGGTGAGGAACTGGGTCTGATGAGTCCTCTAGAAAGTAGATCATATACCTGTGCCATGATTTCTTCAGATTGTACTGCGCTTACACCTGCGCTTACACAATAAGGTGGCCGATTCAGAGGTTCACTTCCTAGAATGAGATCTATGACATGATCTTTCCCGGCCGCTCAAAGACATAGCTGATTTTATTGATATAGCAATAGAAATGTTAGATACAACTAGGATTTGTCTCACCCCTTCCTTTGGCCAAAATCTTGTTCTCCTTGTTTCTATGCATCTTGTCTTGATGTCAAGATTTACTTCTTTTCTATGGAACCATGGCATACCCAAAATGACATCATGGTGTTTGAGGGGTGAAACATAGAGCTCCCCATGGTCCACATATCCTAGATATGAATTTTGAGCTTTCCAATCAATGAAGTGACTTTAACTACATTTCTTTCAAAAACATGTTCTACATCTAGACCTGCTCCTAACTCTTCAATCTTCACAAGCAAATGGAAGACAAACAAGAATATTATTTGCAGGTTTTGTAAGAGAAAAGGACAGCTTGAGGCTAATTGCTTCAAGAAGAAGGAACAAGAACAAGAGAAGCACCATGCCCATCTTATTGTTGAAGACCAGGCCGAGCCTGACGAGCTCCCTGAGGAGATACATTCAGCCATAGCTGAGGTTCATGGTCTCTCTCTTGAGGAGCATTATGATTGGTATTCTTGGGCTTTCTAGGCCCTATATGATGTGTGTTTTGGTGTTGAGTCAATAAAGGCTCTCAGCCTTGAGTTGTCCCTCTAAAATGAATGTATTTGGAGTCAATAAGAGGTACTCTGCCCTGGATTGTCCCCCCAAAAATGATTGTATGGTTTTTAACTTTGGTAAGATGGTACCGACCACCCAATTCAAAGTAAGGGGGGATGACAAGTGATGGTCTAACCTTGCCGGTCGCAAGCTAACAGAGAAGTCCCTATCACACGGGAGGTGTTGGATAGTTGGGCTTGCTCTTTGCGTATTGCGGTGGAGGGAGGATCAATCTACTCCTTATGTGTTGGGTCTCACTCTCTTTGATCTTAAGAGTGGTGTTGGAGAAATCATAGCCAAAGAGTGTGTTGGTGTATTGTGTGAAATGTTGTATTAGTAGAGGTTTAATGTGAGTGCCACGTGTCATCTTGGGAGTTATCATGTCTAGCCTATAAAGGCTTGTATTTCGCTTGTCTCATTGATGATGATGAATGAATGAAAGCCTTTCATGGTGTCTACATTTGACATTTTCTCTCTCTCTCTCTCTCTCTCACACACACACAATTTTTCCTTCAGCCATGTGATCCACTGTTCCCTAGGAAGACCAAATATAAAATCCATGGCAATGCTCTCCCACGGCCTATCTGGGATTGGCAATGGCTGCAACAATCCAAGCATCTTCTGCCGGTCAAGTTTGACCTTTTGGAAGATGATGCATATTCTCACAAAGGCATCCACATCTTGTCTCAAAGGAGGCCAATACAAAAAGTCCTCCACTTCCTTCACTGTGGCATCAATTCCTCTGTGCCCTACATACGGTGGAGCATGCCTTTCTATCATAACCTTTGACCTCAACTGCTTTGTGACCTAAAGGTGACCATGCATCATAAGAAAGCCATCTTTGAGATACTCATGATGCCGATTATTAGACAGCTGGTCATATGACATATATCCTTGAGAAATCCTCATCTCGAGCAAACGAGTCCAGTAAGCAATGGTTACTACTGAAACCTAGGGCTTCCTTGACAATGCATCAGCCACTACATTCTTTTTACCCTCCATTTCCACTAAATATGGATAAGAAAATTTGCCCAATGCATATGCTTCTCAGATAACTTCGTCTGAGTGAGGAAATATCTCAAAGATTGATGATATGTTTGCACTGGTAAATCAGCCCCAAGTAAACAATGCCGCAAGGGCATGAATTACAACTAGCGATTCTATCTCATAAATACCTAGATGTCTTTCATCATCCTGCAAAATCCTACTCTCATAGGCCACCACTCGTCCAGCCTACATAATGACCGCTCCAAGTCCATTCTTCCCACAGGCATCTGCTTGAACGACAACAAGCTTTTCAAAGATCTGGTAGGATCAATACTACATCCAAACTAAGCTTTTCCTTCAGCATCTCAAATGCTGCAATTGGATTTTCAGCCCATATAACAGATGCTCCCTTCTTCTGCATCACATAGAGGGGTGAAGCAAAGTGGCATATAAACCGCTTGTAGTACGAGCATAAGCCCAAAAAGCTTCGTACTTCATGCAAATTTTCCAATTGTGGCCAATTGCAGATTGCTTCAATCTTTGCACGGTCCATGTGCACTCCATCCTTGGAGAGAATGTGTCTCAGAAGTAAATTTTTGGCATAAAGAATTCACTCTTCATTGCATTTATGATCAGCTCGTGTTTGCTCCTTTTTATGCTCTGCCCCATTGTTTAGTACACTATCATATCATCAAAGAAAGTGCCCACAAAAAATCTGTGTGCCTCCGGAAGATTCTGCCCATCATCCGGTTAAAGGTGACCGGAGCATTTGTAAGCCCAAATGGCATATCTAAGAACTATACAATCCCAAGCTCGTCCTGAAAGCTATCTTGGACACATCCTCTGGACGAACGAGCCTCTAGTGATACCCACACTTAAGATCTATGTGGCTGAAGATAGCTGATCCCTCAAATCTATCCAAGATATCATCTATTCTTGGAATGGGAAATCTGTTTTTGATTGTTATGTTATTCAGTGCACTATAGTCAATGCACATATTTCATGAACCATCATTTCTCTGCACTAACAGCACTGGTGAACAGTACGGAGATGAACTGGCTTGAATCAGCCCCTTCTCTAAAGATCTCTCACCTAGCTCATGAACTCTTCCTACTGAGCTGCACTAACCCTATAAGCTGGTCTCTTTGGTGGACTATGCCTGGCATTATGTCAATCCCATGATCCTCAGGCCTCTGAGGTGGAAGTTCCCCGCGCAAGGAGAGGGCAAGGAGTCAGAAAAACACTCTCCAAACTGGTTGAGAAAATCTATCCAGTCTTTTTTAAGCTTAGAGATTACAGATTGTGGATGGTTGCACTTCGTATCCTTTGCAAAAACTAAATACGCAGGAATATGGTGTTTTATTATTGAGCATATAGCCGAAGTAGATACAACAAGGACTGACTCTCCTTTAGTTTGACATCTAGTATATGTGTTTCCCTCTATGCTCCAAAGTAATCTTCCGATTATATGTATCCACCAAAGCATGAACTCTGTGACACAAAGGCATACACAGCAACATCACAACCCTCGAGGCATAACATAAAATCCATTGCTGTCCACAAAGCTTTGAATGCGCCTTGCTCATACTCCTCTGCAAGGATTCCAAGTTTGCCTGCTAACTCCGAAGAGAGAAAGTTTGCACGAGCCCCTGGATCAAAGAAGATCAATGACATCTGATCCCTCACTTTGTCCCAAACCCTGCAAAGCTCCGTAGCATCCCCATTGGGTTGCTCTCTGATGTTAGCTGCTCACTAATAACATCAGGCTTAGGCTTCTTGGCTTTCTGCTCATCCCTATCATCCATTTTCCCTTTGAGCTTACGTTTTGGGCATTCCTGTGCCACTTGTCCCTCTTCCTTGCAGTGAAAACATTTATTGGCCTCCATCAAAGCTTTCCTTTCCTCACATGACATACAATTACAGCCTGGCCTATCACGCTTCTTCCCTTTATTGAATGGAGCCTTGGAAGCATTCCCTGGCTTCTCTGCTTTTGAAGCTATCAGACTGGCTACTCTTATACCCGCTGGTCTTTCCAAGCAACAATGCATCAACTGTGGTAGCATTTTACCCTTGTCTTTGTGCAGCTGTCTCTGATTTCCTTGGGCAATCCACCGCAATATTTTTCAATTTGCTACGACAAAGGCACATGCCAATAAGAGCTAATCGGAAATAGGGCTTCCCAAAACTTTTTATTGTACTCTTTTAAGTTATGACAGTTGGCTGCATTCAACTTGTGCCATGCTGTCACAACATCCACCTCAAACGTAGTGGTCAGCCAAGCAGCTGAGAATAACTGTTTGAACTGAACCCAACTGGTCAGTGCTTTGTTTTGTAGCAACAAATTGGTCCAACACTATAAAGCATTTTCCTTCAGAAAGGTGGCTGCCTTTTGCATTTTAGAGGACTCAGTGAAGTTTCCTCCTGAGAAGGCTGCATCAAATTGTTGCACAAAGTTAAAGCCTTCAGCCGATCTTGAACCCCATTGAAGGTCTCAAACTTCACTGCTGCCCCACCTTCCTTGTGATCCTTTACTTTACCTTTGCGTGTTTGATTGTCATAAATAGGTGGCTGCAAAATGGAGGACGCATAGCATTACCTCCAGCCTATCCTGCAATGCCATTACCCATTAAAGGGTTCGCCAAACCAGCCCCAGGCATTGAAAATTATTACCTTGTGCATGCAATCCTCCACCAAGCCCATATATAGATTGCTCCAATGGAGCACCCTGTACATTTGGCATTATTAAAGGCTGTCCATTGAATGGCATGGAACCATTGGGCTGCTTCTAAGTGCCATTAGTTTCCCTTGGATGGGAATGACCCTTTTTCTCTTTAGACTTAACATGACTTTGTATAAACTCAGCAAACCTTGGGTCCTGTGATTGCACTAAACAGCTGTGCTTTAAACAATGCATCAGCCTCCTCTACATTCTCAGCATTATTAGATCCTCCAGGCTGTGTTTCATTCACACCAAGAACATTTGCAGCTGGCTGTCCATTAGGATTTTGAGCATCCTAAGAAATTCCCTCATTCACTGGTTGTGCATCCTGCTCATCCTGAGAGGACTCCTCTAATCAGGAACAGTAAGCTTTCCCCCAACCCTTGATGTATCCAGGATATTTTGGCGGTGGTTTGGTTTTCCATGCTATGCTGGTCAAGCTGTAGATATTCTTGGAATGCTTGGAAACAACCCAATGGGTTCTCAGCCTGGTATACAAGGAATGCAAGCAAATGTGTTTGGGGGTATGCAGTTCAGAATGGCAATATTGCCAGGAATGCAAGGTGGAATGTCAGGGATTTTGGAGCTCCAAATATTTGCTTTGCTGTAATCCAATTACAGTAGAGACGATCACAGGCTGCTCACCTCCTTAAGAAAGATGGTGATGTCCCCGCAATGGAACCATGAAACCAGCCTCAAGGCCAACAAGAGGGTGGTAATAAACAATTAACCAGCCAATGCTTTCGCATTAACAATACTCAGCAAATACTTCAAATACACATTGGGAGCTAGAGTGCTCCTACCTAAGAACAACGACACAGATTGGCCTCAAAACCTTGGGGCACCTATAGATACAACTTTCCTTGCGTTCTTTGCATAACACACTTCCAGAGGGCATCCATGCCCAAGCAATAACCCTGCTTACAAGCAATGGGCATTCAACACTATTCGAAATGCTTGCACGAGACTTGGAAATTGTTACTAGCAACCTGTGGAGAGTCGCACAACTCCTTTGGCTGTCTCAAGTGTCCACTAGGCCATTGACATGCCCAAGCAATGGGTGAAAGCATAAATGATCAGCGTTCAATCTCAGGGACTCAGGTCGAACTAAAAGCATTCACTATAAACCATCCTGCCAACAAAATCTCCCCAAGAAGCATGATCAAGCGGAGCAACCAACGTATCCTAGTCAATCCAAGGGCATCCAACTAAGCTCATACATGAGTTGGGCAACCAAACGTCAAAGGAGCATTACTTTGCCTGAACGCGTCCTTTTTTCCATGTGATAATTTACTCCAGGTGCTTCCATAAGCAATTTTACCAAATCCATCCAAAGTATGGAAAATGCCACGTGGCATCCCCCTTTGAATTTGCCCCCATTGCCCCATCTAGTTTATGGGCCTAACCAATGGCCCAACTTAAGAACCGTAGGGCTCTTTGTCCCCCTTTTTGGACCAATTCACTAATTCACCCCCAAGGCACCAATCCCTAGGGAGAATTTTACACACGCATCTCCCATGGCCTTGCCCACTCAGTTTTCCAGTGTCCTGCCAGCATGCAAGATAAAAAAACTCACACCCTCGTGACAGAGACCGGAACTCCTGGATTCTTCCCTTTATGGATTCGTCATCAAGATGTTCATAAGGTGCAATATGACGTCTCATACTGAGCCGTCTTGTGGCTAAACTTCATTGTTCTCAAACCATGATGTGGAGATGAAAAATTGGACCCACTAAATTAAGCTTGGCAGAGCCTAAAACAACCAATTACAAAACCTCACTCCTCTTCCAATGAGGTAAACACTTACGGGCGAAGACGGAAGCCGGCCCAATGTGCGAAGAAGTAAAGGTGGGAGTGGCTATTGGTTGTATGACTCAACTTCTAGTCCAGGGTTTGGACCAAATAAAATAGTATATGCTTGGGTCAAATAAAATAGTATATGCTAACCCTGTTAGAAATCGACCAACAGAGGGTATGCACGATAGAAGACTAATAGAATTGCCCAGGAGCTCACACAGTGTGGTTTGGGTTATGGAATCACAAACTTCTTAAACTTATGTGCATAGCATAGATGTGCAGACTCATCAATAGACAATGAACCATCCAAATATAGAAGACACCAAAATAATATATTTCCGTCCAAAGCTAATGGACACAATACAAAAGAGATAGATCCAGAGTCCCACCAATGGTGTGGTCCTCTGATCTTACCACAAGGTCCTTCTCCTATCTGTCGACTATCTCTAGACTTGAGCCCACGTGCTCCACCTCGAGCGTCTGTAGACTTTCCTTCAAGAATGATCTTCTCAACCTTGCTGCCTTGTGTGTCAGCCTAGGTAGGCAGCCCTCCAAGCTCAGTCTGCAGCTCTACCTTCTCTCCTGGTCCTCCAGGAATAGGCTCCAAGAGTAGGTCTCCTGCTGTTCCTGACTGCTTGTCTTTTGCTGCTCCAGAAGCTATGAAATGAGGCCACAAGGCCTGCCCCAAAAAACCGACCAGAAGGGGGAGATCTGGCCGACCTACTCAGCCCCTCCATGACCGTCTTTACTGCCTCAAAAAACAGCCCCAAAGGGGCACACCAAACAAGGACCTTTGGCCCACACTTCCTTGCAAGGCCCAGCCTAGTACCCAGCCCAACCAGCCTGTCTAATGAGGCCGGCACTTCATGCTGCTGTCCCTCCTTCAATTCACCATGTGGCACTACTCTATACAGCCCCGTACATTGCTGATGTCACCTGCCAGCTCATCGACTCCGTTCCAGCCTGATTCTCCTGTGCAGATCTGCCTCAACCAATCTCAAACAGCCACGTGGCCTTTCCAAGCCCCTGTTGTCCTCCATGATTCTGCAGAGTCTGCGACCCAATATCTGTTGGCCTCCATATTAGAGCCCGATCATTATTCAACATAGGATTTCTATAAGAACAGATTATGTGTGCTCAAAGACAAGCGACAGGCACTTCTTCACGATGCACATGATTCCCTTGAAAGGTGTCATTGTGGCATCAAGGGCGGAGAAGTTAGAGCGCTCATTTTACTGGCCAAGGATGCGGAAAGATGTGTACACCCATGTTTAAAACTGTCAGATTTAAATGTGTCCCATACGAAGGCGGCTGGTTTACTCAAGCCGTCACCCATACCAAAAGGTCATTTCCAAGACATAGCCATGGATTTTGTGGGCCCTCTTCCAGGATCGACAGGTCGAGGAATACTCGGTCTTTAACTATTATCAGTCAATTCAGCAAATAGCAAACAACCAGTGTAGAAGACGTAGCGTCCAATTTATTGAGTACGAGACAAGCATTCCAAGTTCACATCGCAATTTCGGCAAGCCTTGTTTGAAAATTTCGGCACAAAACTTCAGTTATTACATGTGTTTTCATCCCTAGACAAACGGGTAGACAGAAGTCTACCATCAATTGCTGTTTGATGTTCTTAAGTCTTACTACGATGATTCACAGTTAAAGTGGGAGCATGAATTTTCTTAACTGTAGGCCATACTCACTGGCACGTATTCTTTCAGCATTGGTCAAACACCGTATGAGGCAGCATTTGGTAGACGGTTCTCATCAGAATGATCTCACCATCTCTTGAACCCAATACAACTATGGAGACCATGCCAGAGATTACAAAGACCGGCTGCCAAGGCACAAGAGACTATACGCACCAAGCGAATAAATCCTGTAGAGATGTTACATTTGAGAAGGAGGTGGGTGTTTTGATGCATCATCAAGGTTAAAGAAGGTGGGCAAGCAATGCCCTGAGCTCTCCTTTAGAAGTTTTGGACCATTCCCCACCAAGAAGATGAATAACGTCTCAATAAAGTCAAATTTGCCAGACAGGTGAACAATGCATAATGTTTTCATGTCTCGTGGTTAAAGCCCTATAGTGGACCAACACTAAGTCATAGAGGAGCCCTAGCACGAGGTCGTGCATGATACAAAAGTGATCGAGCCAAAGCCGATCCTTCTTCTCAAGTGAAAGCATGGGCCACATCCAAGAATTCTACACCACGTTCAGGGATCGTAGTACCAATGAGGTGGTATGGTTAGATGAAAGCTTCTTCCAAGAGTTCCCTCAGATTTTGGTGAACTATTTGGATGCCAAGAAGTTAAGGTGTGCACCCCTGCACTAGGGTGCATGGTAACACACTTGTTTCATTCTCAGTGCATCTTGTATATCAGCAGCACCGTATAGTAGGCTTATTATCATAGGTTGTGAACCATTGTGAGCCCTAGTTTGGGGATGAGTTAGGCACGAGCTACGTAGGTCAGTCCTTCCTGAGCCTTAGGGTCAGTGTCAGTCCTCTATGTTGGATTAGGGTCGGTCACCTCCCCACCGGTGAGCTCCCAAACGAGGAGTGCATCGGGGCAGTAGGATTCACGGATGTTTTGGGTCCATATGGGCTTGGTTTAGGGCAGAGAATAGGGCTGGATCAGCTTGGGCCACTGGCTGGATGCCACATGGCCAAGCAGGCCAAGAAAGGCCTTCAAATGGAGCCCTGAATATTTATAGAGACCCGCCCCCAAAACCAGGTGGTAGGGGGGATTCTAGTCGGCCCTAGTGGGCTGGCTGGTCAGTTTTGCAAAGGGGGC
Organism: Dipteris shenzhenensis; assembly: GCF_047967505.1. Taxonomy (NCBI): domain Eukaryota; kingdom Viridiplantae; phylum Streptophyta; class Polypodiopsida; order Gleicheniales; family Dipteridaceae; genus Dipteris; species Dipteris shenzhenensis. The sequence continues at coordinate 5,684,770 of NC_141617.1, read as the reverse complement.
CTTGAGCCCCTATAAAAGGGGGCATCAACAGTTCAAGAGCAGAAAGGAGCAGCAGAAAGGGCTTCCCTTGGGCTTACATCCAGAAGGTGGAGCAAGCATACAAGGCTGCAAACTTAGCTCAAGAGAGCTGCCCACCTAGGCGGATTGCCCGGGCTGCAAGGTGGAAGGATCACTCGACAGAGAGTTTATATAAGCTCAGAGGAGCATGCGAGCTTACAAGATCTAGAGGTGCCAGGCAAATAGTAGGAGGGCTTTTGGTAAGATCGGAGGACCACGGTTTGATGGGACTCCGTATCTCTTTTGTATTGTGTCCGGCTTTGGATGGATAAAAATATATCATTGTGGCCACTATATTTGTCTTGGTTGCATTGTCTATTTCCATGTCCACAGGAAGATTGTCCCAAAACTACCCTTCAAAAGGGACCTTTGGCCAACGTCTAGGTACAAGGGCATCGCATTAATGCCACTTTGTATGTGCAACCTTGAGCGTATTAAATATACCCAACACTTAGTTTCATGATGACCACAACTTTGCATTCCTTACAAATAAGCACGCTCATTCGTGGCCTGCGGCTTTGTTGGGGCGGTGCTTCCACTCGCTTCATGCATGATTGAAGTACAAGCTTCACGTGCCAAGAAATCAACAACTATATTTTGAACTCGAGGGATATGCTGAATTTTTACCTCTTTAAATTGTTGGCAAAGTTCCAATGCTTGTTGATGTTGTGGAACTAAGCCTTCGCTCCACACCTTCCACCTTCCACTAACTTATTCACACACGAGTTGAGAACCTCCTTGCACCTCAAGTTGCTTGATGCAATGTTATTACGCCTTTTGTAGCCCAAAAATGAGTGCCGAGTACTCAGCTTGGTTGCAAGTACTTGCTGGTGAAGACTTGCTATAACAATACACCTCACCCCCTCGTGAAGTGAGCTTCACACCCACACCAGCAGCCTTGGTCAAAGGTTTGTATGTGCCATCACATTGAAGGAGCCAAGATGTCATCACACCAAGACTAAAATCCAGACATCCCAAGTTTCTCGATAGTCCAAGATAGGTAGAAGGAGAGGGTGGGGAGAATTCAATACTTGAGCAAGATGTTCAGCACCAAATAAACTTGCAATCCTTTGTTGATAGTTTATCTTCAGACCAAAAAGAATTACAACTTGAAGCTCAAAATGAGGCACATCGAGAAGAAATCATTCAAGATGAGCTTATCCACAAGAATTAATAAGCAGATGCACCTAATCTCCCCCCAAGCTTGGGGAGCATCCCACCCTTCGAAGAATGTCACCCTTTTAATTACCTCCAATGCAGCAAGTAGCTCAATCACCGCACAATGAGTAGAATTGAAACCAAGGCCCTCCCAGTGTATCACTAGTTCTTCACCTTGAATCATCCATGGTGTATCATCCCACCCATCGTCTCCTTGAACCATGCATTGTACAATCAATTATTGAAGATCGACATGAAGATCATGGAAGAGATCTCGCCAATTGGCAACCGTAATGAGCGGAGGACCAAGCACCAAATCCTTGAACTCGTTGAGAAGTGACATAAATATCCACCCTCCTTGTGTGGCGTGCATCTAAGGAGTGAACTTGAAAAAGTTTAGAATCTACGATCTAGTATCAGACATGAATAGAGCACATGAAATGAAGTACTTTTGCTTTTTACAACAAGAGGAAACTCCCTACGGTTAAAGAGTTACAGTTCATGAGATTTCACCATATAAGCAATATATCATTACACTTTCATCACTTCCTAATTGCTAGCCCATTGGTAAGTCTCCCTTTTGTGAATGGGGAGGTCTTGGGTTCAATTCCCACTCCGTAATAAAAAGAGAGGAGAGGAGAGGAGAAGAGCAGGAGAAGGAGCAGGAGAAGAAGATAGAAGGGGGGCACGAGGTCTGTTGCAGATGCGCAGGTGCAGTTTTGTGTGGCACCACATAGAAGACGCGCAAAAACCCAAAAGATGTGCAAGAACCGCAGGCGAAAGGCACAAAAACTGAGAAGTTCTGCACCCACAGAGACGCAAAACTATGAGCAGAAGACACGCAAATTGTAGGTGTAGAAGCAGAACTGCACATGGAAGGTGCTGCAGAACTAACACCCAGCCATAGGAGTAACAAATTTTACACCACTAGCCGTGGAGATTTCAATCCTAGCAGCCACACCAATTCTATTAACTAGAAGAATTCGAGGCATGAGGCTAGACGCTAGGCATGGTGACGCTCGAGGGCCATGGAGAAAAAGGGAACGTGAGGGAAAAAGCATTAACATAGGTGGGGAAAAGGGATTAAGAGGGGTGGGAATGAAGAGGGGGACTATGGCACAAGGAGGAAGGAAGAGGGGGAAGAGGAGCATGTACATGATGGGAGGTGGAATGTAGAGATAGAGACATCAAGGGAAGAGAGTCATGCTTTATTGGAAAGATGGGGGGGAAATCAAAGTACTAGCTAGGTGGCTTTACAAGAATGAGCGTGTCCCATCAAGGAATAGCCCCCTCCTTTTATAGCCAAGAGAGGAGGTCTCTCCCAATAATGCATCCTCCCACATGCATGGTGTGTGTGGAAAAGTCTCCCATGCGGGCTAGGCAGTTATGCACTGTCAATTGTGTGCGACAACTCTTTGCCTCATTTTTCCACATATATTGACCCCCATATCCCAAGTCTAAGATACTCCCCTGGTCTCTTCCCAATTTTATAAAACGTTCAATTATCTAGGAGGACAAGTGGAGGGTTGGCACAAGGAATCTTGCCACCTCATCCTACTTTCCCATTATTTAACTTGCATTCTTGGACTTTCTACAACCCCCCCCACATGGGCCTATCCTATATGGAGGGAATAATCCAATATAATATCCATCTCCGCCTATTTTATATTACTTCTCCCATGGTCCTTGGGCCATATCTCACTAAATGCAGGTGTGGGACCACCTAGGTGGAGGGGTGGTACATGGAGGACCCATGCCACCTTATCATTTTATATTATTACTACCATGGATTACGTACAACACACCTTATGGGTCCTCTTATGTGGAAGGGTGGCACATGGTCATGCCCTGCCACCTCAACCCTAGGCCTTATGCACACCATATTTTATTATACTATTGCCACACATACAAGCACACACACATATTTATGCCTTTTACTTTGGTCAAATTTATCCATAACAGTAGCCGATCGACTGCATAAAGATAAGGTGAATTTGGATATCCATCTATGAGTTGCACCAAAGAGCTGACACTGTCAGTGTCGGTGCAACCATGGACAAAATCAATCGACTCGTAACAAGTCATGAATGTGGCATAATCAAACATGTATGTGATGGCCTCGCCTACAATAGCTTTAATCAAATGTACCACATGGGACCTCTCTTATATATGGGTACGTGAGCACATGTTACAGGTCGACTATTTTTGACTCATACTTTTCATGTTGTTGGTAAGTCAGAAGGCATTTGGAAACAGTGACAGCCTCGTGTGTCGAGCAGGGTCTCAATTAAGGAAATGAGTTATCTATTCTACTGCCTTCGGATAACCGATCCTATGTTTGATTATGACACATTCATGACTTGTTATAAGTCGTTGATTGATTTTGTCCACGGTTGCACCGACGGTGATAGCTCTTTGGTCTTATTACGAGTCGTTGATTGATTTTGTCCGTGACACCTCTTTGGTGCAACTCATAGATAGATATCCAGATTCACCTTATCTTTATGCAGTCAATTGGCTACCTATCTACATCACCGGCGATAGCAGTTTGGTTCATGACTCTCAATGAGTCGTCAATTGATTTAATTGGCTTGCCCTAAGTTAGGTCTAAGTGAAGGCCTTACGTTTTAAGAAACTAAATTCCAATTATGGAACTTAGCTGATTTTGTGGAGGGCTTGCCTCTTTTTCTCCACTTTTAGTGGAGAATCTTGCATACAGCTTGCTCAAATCTAAGAGCTTGAAGCTCTTTTCTCCAGCAATCAAGGAGGTAATAAAATATATCACAATCATGATATCACCATGAGCTTAAAAGCCTTCAAAATTACAGAGATTGAGACTAAGAAGATTTGGCCAGTAAGTTTTCTACGTCCTTGCATGTGATGTATGATGACTTTGCTCTCAAATCCAAGCAAAGATGAATAGGATCCCTAGGAACTGCAATGATGAATAGGATTCAATGATAAGAAGGTGAATCCTATTATCCTATTCATGAGGGCAACATTGCTTCCTAATGGATAGAATTCACCTTATCTTATCTTTGTATATATAAAGGAGACAAATACCAAACCTACTAGGATGGAGGTTTGTGGGAGGTTCGGCAAGAGACGGAGGAGGTTCGGAGGAGGCATTCACAAAGAGAGAGGGGGAGAGGATGTGCGAGGTCACCACGTGGAGGGTCCAAGTGACATAATTTACGAAACATTGCCATATGGCGAGGGCGTAGTGACAATGCCAGCAATCTTGAGGTGGGGCGTACTTTGAGTAAATGCGTGAGGGGGGTGGCGCAAATGCATAAGAGGCTAAGGGGCTAGCAGGACTGACATGTGATAGTTAAGGGGCAAAGCTGCAAATCGTTCCGACCACAAAAGCATAGAGATATGCCATGTGGCTGTCGAGGAAGGTGGAGGTGCTGCAACGCAGTCTAAAACTCGATGACACATGACTATAACTTGGTGGGGACTGTGGGAGTTCATGCATAAGGTATTGCGGACAGAGGTGCAGAGCTATAGGTGCTAGCATATTCGCTTTAAATATATTATAACATCGTAGTAAGTGGGCACGATGATGTGGCACAGAGGCGCAATGGGCAAGTGCAGAGACGAGCCAGGGAGGTGATGTGGTGTAGAGCGATGACGTGGGGTACACACGCTGGGATGCAGTTTTGTGACAGAGCATGAGCAAACGGGCAATAGGGACAGACAACACATGGCAAGGCACGTGGGCTTAATTATATATATATATTCTATATATATGTATATATAGTATATATAATTATTATATAATATAATAACATGCATATAATTATTATATTATTATATCATAATTATATTATAATAATATTATGATATGTAATAATTATTATTATTTAATTATTTTTATATAATATAATAATATGATATATATATATATATAATATTATGGTAATATTAATTTATATTATTATATTATTATATTATATGATAGTTATATGTAATAGTCCGCCAGTATTACAGTCGGCTTTGATACCATTAGAGGTGTGCAACAAGTGCCATGTGTCAAACAGGAGGGCACCGATTACAAGGGGTCCCACACTACACCATAGCCATGCCAAGGCCTCTCTCTCTCTACCAAAAAGTTGGCGGGATGAGAGAGAGGGCCAAGGGATCCAAAGGAATCCAATGCACCCACATTGCTTATGGGACTAGACTCCCACAAATCCACGTCGCAGCCAGTGCCCTAGAAGCCCCATTTCCAGAAGGGGGTACCAAGGGGCCTCGACCCACATGTCAACAATCATGTGGTTCTAAAAAATTTAAATTTCATTAAGTTTGGGTTGTAATGTGTGAGTCTAGGCATTAATTTTGCGACATTTCATATAAATAGTATATGGACAACAAAGGCAACAGATCCTCATGATTTTGTCAACAAACTAAGAGAGAGTGAGAGAGAGAAAGAGGAGAGGGGATTATATAATATATAATATATTTTATATATTATAATATAAGATATTATATTATAGTATATTATAATATATAATACACTTTATATTCTCTATTACCTATTATGTATTATCATAATATATTATATTATACAATATACTCTTTAATATATGTGTACACACACACACACAAATATACATACATACATACATATTGTGTGGAAGTATACTTGTCAAATGTGACAAATCCAATCGTTGCTCAAGCTCCCTTTGACAATTGAAGCAATAAAGCAGGTAGACAAGACAAGTATCTAGCTGCATTTATCATGCCTACAAGGGGTTCAACATCGAGCAAAAAACTTTGAAACCTGCAAGAAAAGGTGCTAACCATCGAGAAGGATTCACAAGCTACTCAATGTGAAGTAGTTCCCATCAAAATGCATCGATGCGTCTATGTGATCTGAAAGTGATGAAGAGGGTCCTATGGTCACTTGACGAGGACAAAAGGCTAAAGCAAAGTATCAATGTTGAATGAATACGCCACTTGGCAACAAGAGCAACATACCACACAACACTAGTATGTAGAAGCCGATAGACATTGGCATGGTCAAGGTCCTCAATTTAAACTAAGTCATGCATATCGCATAGATCTTGTGAATAATAGTAAAGAAATTTATTTTCATATTTATGTTTCATATAAATCCAACACATTTGAGGCATTACATATTTGATCGAGGAGTAGCATTTATACTTGTCTTAAGACAACATGGAACTGTCAAGGATGACATTATATAGGTTTGGCAACACATCTTTGCATTAGTTTGGTATGAATTATCATATCTGCTCACAATGCAAAGGATGGAGGATTGGGCAGCAGTTTCAAATGCTTCACTGCAATGTGGAGATAAGAATTCTCAATGCAATATCCCGTGATTGTATCGGATGTAGTTGAACTTTAACTAGTTAGAAGGATTGCCTTCTCTCATGGTGGTGCTAAAGATTCGGGCAGTTGTACTCCATCACACAAAGTAGGTTGGATCTTATTTTCTCTCACTTTACTTTTAATGCTATCACTCAAATATATATCAAATATCAATAACCTGATATTGATTTTGATGCTACAATTTTTGTTGTTGCTCGAAGATTAGGGCTTTTCATTTCCATGTTCCTCTAAAGCTCATTGAAGTCTACTTTGCAATCAGAGGCTCAAGGACATACTAGTGTTGTGAAGCTGCTTATAAATGGCATTCGTAATAATGAGTCTTGTGCACATGAAAACTAGGCTAACTTTGACAATCAAAGCAACAAAGCAGATAGACAAGACAAGTATCTAGTCGCATTTGGCATGCCTACAAGGGGTTCACCATCGAGCAAAAAACTTTGAAACCTACAAGAAAAGGTGCTAACCATCAAGAAGGATTCACAAACTACTCAATGTGAAGTAGTTCCCATCAAAATGCATCGATGCGCCTATGTGATCTGAAAGTGATGAAGAGGGTCCTATGGTCACTTGACGAGGACAAAAGGCTAAAGCAAAGTATCAATGTTGAATGAATACGCACTTGGCAACAAGAGCAGCATAGCACACAACACTAGTATGTAGAAGCCGATAGACATTGGCATGGTCAAGGTCCTCAATTTAAACTAAGTCATGCATATCGCATAGATCTTGTGAATAATAGCAAAGAAATTTCTTTTCATATTTGATGTTTCATACAAATTCAACACATTTGAGGCATTACATATTTGATCAAGAAGTAGCATTTATACTTGCCTTGAGATGACATGGAACTATTGAGGATGACATTATACAGGTTTGGCAACACATCTTTTGCATTAGTTTGGTATGAATTGTCGTATCTACTCACAATGCAAAGGATGGGAGCTTGGGCAGTGGTTTCAAATGCTTCAATGCAATGTGGAGATAAGAATGCTCAATGCAATATCCCGTGATTATATCGGATGTAGTTGAACTTTAACTAGTTAGAAGGATTGCCTTCTCTCATGGTGGTGCTAAAGATTCGGGCAATTGTACTCCGTTACACAAAGCAAGTTGGATCTTATTTTCTCTCACTTTACTTTTAATGCTATCATTCACATATATATCAAAAATCAATAACCTGATATTGATTTTGATGCTACAATTTTTGTTGTTGTTGCTCGAAGATTAGGGCTTTTCATTTCCATGTTCCTCTAAAGCTCATTGAAGTCTACTTTGCAATCAGAGGCTCAAGGAGATACTAGTGTTGTGAAGCTGCTTATAAATGGCATTCGTAATAATGAGTCTTGTGCACATGAAAACTAGGCTAACTTTCCAATCTATAATCCCAAGTGTGTGTTTTTTCTTTGTTACACTCTACTCAACTTGCTAAGGGTTTTTCTAGTAGAAACACCTTTAGTAGATGTACTTTTTCAGATGACTTGGTTTCTCTACTGAAGAGCCATATTTCCACGTTTTTTTAACTTGGTAGACTCCTAGTCAAACATGTAGTGATAGTCTTTTGGAGCATGCTCAAATGCTTGAGATGCCATTCAGCCTTGGAGTCCATTCAAATCCATAAGGAGAAGAAGAGGGAGGGCAAAGGGAGGTGGAGAAGGGAGAGGAGGAGAAGAAGAAGAAGGAAAGAGGGGAAGAGAACATGGCATTCATGAAACGCACTACGAGGGAACGAGAGACAACTCCAAATAGGAGAAGGACATCTTGTATTCCAATGTGTGCAACCAACAAGTGAAGACCAAAGGCAACCATTTGGCCTTTTATACATGCTACCTTTTGAAGGGAGGGCCGACCCTATTCCCTTTGTACCACTCTGTTTCCTCATTCTTTTATAATCATATTGGGCCAATTCGGCTCCAAGGAATAATCCTAGCTCTATGGACCTACCACTATCCCATCTTTGACAACAACTTCTCAGCTTCTGCAATGCACTGTGCGTATACTTCTTGCAGAATTAAATTCCAAGCATAAACAAGATGCAAATACAACAACTTATCAAGTATGCGTAGTTCTACATGTAAAGTATATATGTGTACTCTCTCAAGTGGGATGGGCAAGATGGGATCCCACTTTGGATCCTTCTTGTCGCGATTCGGAGCTTGCACTTGGCTGCAAGATAGAATGTCATTCTCCCATTGTAAGCCAGCCTTTTGCTTACGTTGCGAACACATGCAATAAAGGCATGTGTTCATTGCATTTGCCCCTGTATCACAACCATGCAAGCACTTGAGGGTTTTCAAATCACAAGCAAGATGCCATTCAACTTGAAAGGCTCCATGGCCATTGACTATCAATGTTTGCCCTTCCTCTTGTCTTCGGATGATCGATGGGATTCCTGTTCTATCTAGAACCCACTTCAATGTCTCACTCATGTCTCATGGCACTCTTTCGGAATCTCAAATGCTGCAAGCCACCATATATCTTTCTCTGATTGCATTGAGAAATCTTGCACTACTTCTTCATCCCCTTGAACAAAGGCTAAGGCTTTATTCATAATGCAGATGTTGACTCTCTCTAACTTGTGTTCTTTCACCAATTGAGCTTCATCCATTTTGATGACAAATATGATATTTCCATTGCAATCTATACAAGAAAAGAGAAAAATTGTTAGGATAAACATGATATAGGAAATGAACTAAGTTAAGTGCAATGCTATAATGGATTTCCTCTTACCATCTACTCTCATGCCATAGAATTTGACCATTGCTTATTGCAGTTTCTCAACATCTAAGTAGACATTGTTGAAAGCATTCATCTCAAAGGTTTGCAAGCTAGATTTCTTTTTACTATTCCAAGTCATTGTGCCCCTTACGCAATGGTACCCTCTAAGCATTTCCCTTGCACATTGGTTTGTTTCTCGCCGTGCACATCTCACAGACCAAGGTGTGGGTAGGGGCACTGTAGACTTCTTATACTTTCCCAAAATAGCAGACTTGAAAATTTTGAAAATAGATGTGTAAGCTTCATGACTTACACCAGGAGTATCACAAGCTGCAAGCATCTCCTTTGCATCCACAATATCCTTGAAGTCCTTCATCACCTCCTCATCAACTTGCATATGTAGGTGCTTGTGTCTTGGGTCCCTTAGTATCCTAATGACATCGCTTGACTTCAATAAACTAGCTAGAGTATATGAACAGTCAATATCATCCCCGTATGTTCTTCCCATCACATCTACCATGAAGTTCCTAAAGAAGAACACAATAAAAACTTAGTCACAAACAGTGTAGCACAAAAGAGTGTAATCTCATTGGAACATTTGATAACCAACCTTGTAGCCCGGACTCTCCTCTTTCTAGCACCACCAGTGGGTTCCCATGTATCCATGTTATGTAAGTACCTTCTTTTCCTCTCCTTCAATCTTAAAGGTGTTTCTTTCATCTTTTGCACTCGTTCTTCTGCCTTCTCTCGTTCCTTCTCTACGGCTCATCGTACTTGATTGTATATAGATATTTCCAAGCCTTTTTTGGACTCAACTAGCTTACAGAGTGACTCTTCTAATTTATGTCGAATGCTTTGGCTTCATCATAAAGATCCTGGTTCTCCCTTTTTAGATCCTACATAGAGTTATGCATTGCAACAATGGTGCTATTTCCTAAATGTGCTAGCATCTCTTGTGTCATCTCTCCATATTTTTATACCAAGAAAATCTTGGAGTTCTCCCATATCCTTCATGTCAAACTATGAGGTGAGCTAACTCTTTGTTTTTGAGATGAGATGTCCATTGGAGCTGATGATGATCAAGTCATCGACATAGAGCGCTACAAGAAGGATGTCTTCTGTAGTCTTTCTGATGTAAAGAGATGGATTTAAATTTGATGGATGAAAACTAGATGTCAAAAAGTGACGATGAATCCTTGCATGAGGATCCTGTTTCAAACCATAAAGTGATTTCTGCAACTTGTAGACCTTTTGTTCCATCCCAGTAATAGCATATCCTAGGCTATATCATGTAGATTTCCTCAATGTCTAGAAAACCATTGAGGAAGGCATTTCTCACATCCATCTAGTGGATGGGCCAATCAAAGTGAGCTACAAGAGCTATGGCTATCCTGACGGTAGTCATCTTTGCAATTGGTGCAAAGGTCTCCTCATAATCAGTGCCATACTCTTGGGCCTATCCCTTGGCTACCAACCTATCCTGGTATCTGTCAACCTCACCAGTTGAGTTGAGTTTGACTTTGTAAACCCATTTGCATCCTATGGGCTTCTTCTCTGTAGGAAGATCTATCAAGGTCCAAGACCTGGTGCTTGAGAAGAGCATTGTACTCTTCATCCATTTCATGTTTCCACTCAGGGACTTGCACTGCATCTTTGAAGGAGGTTGGAGATTCATCAAACTCCATCACTTTGGCCATGAATGCATAGTTTCTCTTGTAGGTTCAACTCTTAGGTGTCTTTCAATCATGAGCATATCTTCTAAGATTGGAAGTGGAACTTTCAGGATTCTTGGTAATGACCATGGTAGTTGCTGTATCCATTATGTCAAGAACCTTTTCTTTGCCTTTACTTTGAGTGGTCATCACTATTGATTGTCTGATTCTGTAGGCAAATAAATATGATGTATCATTGGCACTGTTAGGGCTGAGGCAGAGTAGAAACTATAGTCAAACTGTCAAAATATGATGAATCCTTGTCAATGATAACATCCCTGGATACAATTAACTTCTACTTGACTGGATCATAGAGTCAATATCCCTTCGACTCTGTAGCATATCCAAGAAAAACACACTTGATTGATTTGACATCAACTTTAGTTTTAAGTGCATCAGGAACATGACCATAAGAAATAGATCCAAATACTCTCAAGTGACCAATAGAGGCCTTAGTTCCTATGAGTTCCTCTTCTAGTGTTATATCTTGCAATGAAGAAGTGTGATTCCTATTCATCAAGTACACAGTTGTGTCACATGCCTTGGCCCAATACTAGTACTTGTCGGTCAGCTTTTCTACCAAGGCTTTGAAGTCTTTGAAAGTGTTGAATGCATTATTCTTCTTTTTCAAAAAGTAGTTCTAAGTCTTCTTTGAGTAATCATCGATGAAGGTCATGAAGCACAAAGACTTTCGAAGAGATGGTATAGTAGTCGATGAATGATCTAAAGAACATCATTACTTCGATTTGAAGATGTTGGAAAGGGTTGTTTGTGTTTCTTACTCATGCAACAAGCCTCACATACATCTTTTTGAAAGTACAACTGTGGAAGCCCCTGTACCATGTTTGTCTTTTAAAGGGCTACAAGGATTCTGAAGTTGAGGTGACCATACCTCTTGTGCCACAATGTTCTCAAATAAGCATCTTGATTATGATGATGAGCTACTAGGGTTCTTTGGATTGGAATGGCATAAGAAAGCTTGAACATTCTTCCAATCTTGATACCTTGAGCAATGATACATTTGGAACTCTTGAGCTCTCTCATATAGTACATCTAGACTTCTTGAAAATGACTTCCATATCACTCTCAGTCATCTGTCCAACAAAGAGAAGGTTCTGTGCCATTGTGGGGACATAGAATGCATCTCCAATGCTTCCTGCTATGGTGCCTACATTACTATGCAAGGATATGCTACTGATCCCTTCGATTTTGTAGGGTGTGTTATCCCCCATCATGAAGTTCTTTTTTGGGTTCCGGTTGGGACAAAGTTCAAAGAACCATCATTTCTCAAGTGTCATGTGGTTGCTTGCACCAGAGTCATGTTCTCATCTTTCTGTATCTGAGATTTAGACTATGATATGAGAACTTTGTGTTGATAGTCCTGAGAGTTGTCTTCATCATAGGCATAGTGGGTAGATGGCTGTTGATGATGGCTTCATCGATGAGGGTTGTGAGACATGTTTGATTGGCCTGCATTGCCTAATTCCTTTTGTTTCTTTCTTCATTCTGGTTCCCAATGGCCTGGAATGCCGCAATAGTTGCAATTTCCCTCACATCTAGGAGTAATTCCTTGATTTCCTCCTCTTCTAGAGTTACCTCTACCTTTGGGATTTCATGTCCCCCTCTGAGTGAGAGGACCATGAATTTGAGTCACTGAAGATGGAGGTTGTCTTCCTTGGTACTGTGACCTCTGCCTTGATTGCTAGAGCATCCAAAATTCTTGCCTTTTCCTCTGTATGACCCTCTTACACCTCCTCTTGCTGTGAAGGTAGTATTATGATTCTTCGAATCTGTTTTGAGACCATGTCTCAATTGCTCTTGTATGAGCATGTTTGACATGAGTTGAAATGTTGGAGATGCATCTCAAGTGACTAATGTAGTCACAAACTGCCCATAATCTAATTTTAGTCCATTGATGGCAAGCTAGACTAGTCTTTCTTGTTTGACCTCATATCCAAGTGATGTGAGCTGATCGCCAAGATCCTTCAATCTGAGTAAGAAGTTAGGACATGATTCATTTGGAAGCATTGGATTGTTGCTCATTTTATTCTCCAACAAGAGAATACGTGGCATGTTGTTGGCATTGTACCTCCTTTCCAAAGATTTCCAAGCAAGTGCAACTGAAGTCTTCCCATGAAGAAAAGCAATCACCATATCTTTCACATTGAAATTGATGATATTCAAGGAAAGTTGAGCCTTTCTATCCCACTCTTTTTGTTTCTTTGTGAGCCTTAGTTATTGATCTACTGCCATAAGAAGAGTTGCCGAGCAGGTCTCTTTTCATCTTTTATGACTACGTCCCACATGCTTTTTCTATCTCTAACAATGGAAAACTCCTTCAAAGAAGGATGCCTCGTGGAAGGAGGGCTTGACACTCATGAAGGGAGTGGGAGTACCTGGTGCTCTGATACCATGTTAATGGAAATGAGAGAGGGAGAGATAGGAGTGCACACAAGATACTAATTGTACACTAACTGTATTCGAAGGAAAATAGGAATATATAGGGTTCGGATTAGGTTTTGTCCCATAACCCTTATGGTGCAATTTACACACACCATTCTCAACAAGGTGCTACTTGCGAGCTATGATTTTTGATAAATTTTATTAACTATTGTGTATGATTCTTGTTTACATAATGTGTCAACATAGTTAAGTCAATGCTACATATTTCGTATTTATTAATATTAAACGCTTTGTAATTGCCTCATGTCATTCCATCAACTATAATCTACCTCCACTTAGTCCAACTGAGTGTGATGACATGATAGAATATTCACATGGATAGGTATGGTTAAGGTAAGAGATACTAAGGTGTTTATGAACACCACCAAGGTCCATGAGATGATTCTCATTCCTTAAATTCCATTGGCAAGGTGTTTGTAGATTATGACCCTGAAACCATTCTCCTTGGCATAGAATTATGGATCCTGGTTGGATTCTTCTCGTTGAGTGTATACTTTGACATAGTGTATGGGTGAATAAACTATCCTTTTTGTCACTTTATTTTTTTGCAATAAGTGAGACTTATTTCAGCTATGTATTAGTGCATAAGATCGATATTATTTTTTCTTATAGATTCATTCTTGATTTGAGTTTTTTGTTGGAACTCCAAGTTTGAAACTATGTTTTTGGGGGATACATGCACCAAGGATATCATCGTATTGTTCCTCCACGAGTTACGAGTGCCTGTGGACCACAAAGGATCTTGGTGTGCTTCTTGGGATAGAAAGAGTGGCATGCATTTTTTCGTGGGCAAAATGGAGATTACATCTATCAATTTTTGCATCTTATCCATGCTCCTGTGTGTAAGTATTCTAAGTAATGAGTTGCAAAATCCTTTTGATTTGACAATTGTAATTCTTGACTTGATTTATTTTCCTTACGTAGGTACAATATGGAGTTCTAAGACTCTGCAATACAATCATGGCCGACACCTACGTGGGACTGCAGTAAATAGACGTAGGATTTTTTGACTAGGATAGCTCAGTTTTTGCATGATTAGAATGTAAGAGCTATGATTAAAGGTGTTTATGAACACTACCAAGGATCATGAGATGATTCTCAGTCCATAAAGTCCAAGGTGTTTTAAAGACTATGACTTCAGAACCATTCTCCATGCAAACAATTGTGGAGGAATGGTATTGGTTTGATTCTCCCCAGAAATAGTACAAAGTGAGAATTCAATGATGTTTGATTTCACAATGAAATGTTCAAGTTTTTAAGCATAATATTGCATGGTTTGTCTAACGATGCAATTATCAAGGTAGAACATAGTTAATATTTTATGATTTTGTGAATGATAATGTAGTTGCTTTCGCCTATTTCTCTAGTTTCTCATGGAGGAAGGCTACAATATCAAAATAATTCCAAGCTAGGAATTGGGATTTTCTCAAATTATCCAACACAATCTTCTTAGCCCTTTTAGTGAAGAGGCAGTGATCAATTTCACTTCTCTTGAAACCCTAGGACCAAATGAAAGCATCAAACTTCTAATACCATTATCTAGGTGCTTGCTTAAGGCCATAGAGACTCTTTTTCAGCTTGCAAACCAAATTTTCTTTGCCCTTTTCTTCAAAGCCTTCTAGCTGCACCATGTAAATTTCCTCATATAGATCCCCATGCAAGAAACTTGTCTTGAAATCCATCTGCATAAGCTGCATATCTTGTGCTGCCACAAGTCCAAGTACCCATCTAAGTGTGGTCATCTTCATAACCGGAGAGAAGATCCTATCAAAGTCCACACCCTTTTCTTGCTTGAACCCTTTAGCAACCAAACTTGATTTGTACTCGAGCACATAATCACCTGTGACCATCTTGTAGACCCATTTACATCCCAATTCTTTCTTTCCATGTGGATAAGAAACCAAGTCCCAAGTCTTATTCTTCATGAGTGAACTCATCTTTGTTTGCATAGCATACTCCCACTTGCACTGATCCTCGCGCATCATATCCTCTCTGTAGCAAGAAGGCTCCCTGCAATCAGTAAGCGTCACATAGTTTTCCCTTGGAACAAACCTATCAGGTGGTCTAGACATTCTAGTTGATCTTCTCAAGGGCATTTTAGCTTGCTGTCCTGCCTGCATATCAGCCACATTTGGCTCATCATTTCCACCAATAGATGATCCATCATCTATCCTTAATTGTGTACCTACGGGAGTACCTAGTGGGACCATTTCTTGCACATTTAGTGCATGGACACCTTGTTGTCTATCAACATATGTGGGTGGATTCACATCCTGGAAAGTGATTCTCCTCATTTCTACATCCCTTATGGGTGCCTTATGAATCTTCTTCTCATTGAAGACCACATCATGGTTTCATATGATCTTTTGTTCTTAAGGATCCCAACAATGATGGTAGCCCATCTCTCCACTTTCACCATAACCCAGAAAGATGCATTTCCTAGACTTAAGATCTAGCTTCTTCTGAAGCTCTTTTGGCACATGTGCATGTGCCTCACACCTAAATATATGCAAATTAGAGTAAGAGGGCTGCCTTGATACTCTATGCCTTTTCAAGAATACCACCATCCAAACTCTTACTAGGTGATCTATTGATCACATGCACTGTAGTCTTCACCGCCTTAGCCCAAAAACCATCAGACTGACTTGCATTAGAAAGCATACACTGTAAGCTTTCCTAAATGATGCATTTATTATTTACTACAATTGGATTTTGCTTTGGAGTACGAGGGGGCGTGATCTCCCTCTTGATCCCACATTTATAACAAAAATGTTGAAAGTCATGAGAGAGATACTCTCCACCATTTTTATTTTGTAGGCATTTAAACATTCTACCTAATTGATTTTTGACCAAAGCTAGCCATTTCTGAAATATGTGGAACACATCACTCTTTTCTGAGACATAACATAAGCCCACACTTTCCTATTTTCATCATCAATGAATGTCACATAGTATTCAGCCCCACCTAATGACCATGTAGGCATGGGACCACATCAATTAATGTCACATAGAATTCAGCCCCGCCTAATGACCATGTAGGCATGAGACCACATACATTTGAATGCACCAAATAAGTCTTTACAAGGTCTTTGTTTCCCCTTCTTTTATGGGCTGATTTAGTCTACTTCCCATAGATATAATGCTCACAAAATTCAAAGTAAAAAAAACTCAAATCCGGTACATAACCCAAATGGCATAAGAGTTTCATTCCATTTTGGCTCATATGGCCCAACTGACAATGCCACAAAGAAGTACTTGGTTGCTTGGTTATTGCAACAACATGATCAGACACCTGTGATACATGTAAGGGATATAGAGTCCCACACTTGGCACCCCTGGCCAAAGGCAACCTCCCAAAACCAAAGATGGTCTGAAAACTAGCATCATCTAGCTGACCCATTGAAATGAGACTCTTGGTCAGCTTAGGCACATGTCTCACATTTTTCAAACCAAAAGAGGACCCATTTGCAAAAGAAAACTTTGTCACCTTCTCCCACTATGTCACATGCATAGTTATTTCGAAGATGCACACAACATATCTTTTTATTATCATAAGTGAAGAACCATTCCCTATGGGGAGTAACATGGAATGAAGCACCATAATCCAAAATCCAGTCTCAAGAATATGCATCATCTGAAGTTGTAAGCAACTTTGTAGCTAGACTAGACAAGATGAGAATGTCATTCTTACTATCATCAGTGAGACTGCATTGATCTTCTCGATCTTCACTTTTCCTTGTCATCCCTTAGACTCTCTTCCTTACCATTTGCACCCAAATTTGCATTCTTTTTCTTATCCTCTTGCTCTCTTTTCACCTTGTAGCAATCTTTTTCATGTGGCCCTTCTTGCCACAGTGGTAACACTCAATGTTCCATGCCCTAGATTTTCTACAAAACTACCCTCTTTCTTGGGACTTCCCCCTGAACTGCGATCTGCCCCTTTGCACATTTAACGCTACATCCTACTTGTTTCCATCCATAGAGTTTTGTCTTGTCTCCTTGGCTAACAAGCTACCCATAACATCATCAAACTTCAGTGCTCCACTAGATGTAGAATTACTGACAATTGTATGGAAGGTATCCCATGAGGATGGCAATCAACACAAGAGGAATATTGCCTTAGTCTCCTGATCAAAATTCAACTTTTGAGCCTAAACTTAGCTGAAAATAATATGGAATTCATTCAAGTGAGAAGAAATGGAGACCCCTTCATTTGTAGCTCAAACAACCTCTTCATGAGGTAAACTTTATTAGAGGTAGTTTCCTTCTCATAAGTAGCACATAATTCCTTCCACAAATCTTTCATAGTCTTCTCATTTATTACCATGAAATAAATTGACTCTGCAAGATGAAGTCTAATAGTAGACTTTGCTAATGTATCCAACTCATTCCAATCATCCTCAGACATACCTGCAATCCCTTCCAAGGGTTTAATTTGCTTCTTTCGAATAAGCACATCCCTTATCTGTGCTTTCCACATAGAAAAATTTTCCCCATCAAAATTTCTAATATGAAAAATTCATTTTCAATCATGAAAGAGGATGCCATGATGCAAATAAGGAAAAATCCCAAATGTTAGTGTCTGCAAGAAAGAATCACACCAAATACCAGGTGCACCCAAATGTGTATGCCACAATATAGTGCAATATCACCAAAACTCAAAGCTCAAATGTGTGGTCTCGATGGTGACTCACATGTTGTGGGGATGTTAAAGAGATGCCGATGGAGCCTTCACTCCAATGTACTCCTTGTGAGAGCAATGCAAGGCACGAGCCATTTGCATGTGTCACTCAGTGGCTCTCGGATTGTTGCAATGTGTTTCCATGAGAGAAAGAGGGAAGGGGCAAAGGGGAGGAGAGAGGGGAGAAGGGAGGAAGAAGGAGAAGGGAAGATGAGAGTGAAGGGGGATGGAGTGGCAAACACAAAGGCACTACAAGAGAGACAAGGGAACACCCAAAACACTCTTGGAAGAGAAGAGAGAGCTTGTATTTAAACTTGTGCAAACAACAATGAAGACCAAAGTCAACCATTTGGTCTTTTATACAAGTCACCTTTTGAATGGAGGGCCAACACTAATCTCTTTATACCACTCTCCCTTCTCCTCCTTTTACCATCCTCTTGGGCCCATCTAGCTCCAAGACACAATCCTGGCTCTATAGACTTGCCACTGTCCATCAAATCACATCACTTAACTAGCGGTGGGATATTGTTAACCAATCTGTTAACATGCCCCCATTCCTAATCCTCTGGATAGTGTAGCATTCATGGTTGTTGGAGAGTTGCCAATGAAGATCATGCAAAGTAGTCTTTCTTGTGCATTGTGCTGAATCTTCTTTTCATCCATTGCAGTAGAGGGATGTAGTGGCTCCTTGTTATGGAATTTGTTTGACAAAGGATCAGTGGACTTGAGAGTTACTATTTTCCCATTCATCGAGTCCATGAGCTCTCTCCATAGAGCAGGATTACCTCGTAATAGTGTCATGATGGGCATCTTTACTTCCATGGATAGGAATGAGGCTAATCCTATGATGTCTTGAGGCCCACTAGTAGATTCTCTACCTATCAATTCTAGCTCTTCTAAGAAATTGAAGGACATGTTGTCATCGTCCTTTAGTTGTTGCAGGGTGGGGTCTTCTTGAAACATCTACTGCATTAGTGTGGACCCTTCACTTGAAGAGCATGATGTAATTTCCTTGGCCACTCTTTCGGGCACTTGCAAGGATGTAGAGGCTCAGTTGATTGCTTGGTGCCTTGAATAGATCATATCAGCTCCCTTGCTTGCATTGGACTTCAAAAGATCATAAAAAAGGTTCTTAATTACATTGCACAAAAGAAGGATGCCAAACCGCACACCCCTTGAAGAAATAGCAAGAATTGGAAGAAGCTGAAGGTGATGTGCAAGTTCTCCACTGTTGACATTTGTCATGGCATTCTTGTTTGCCTTGATGAACAACCTCATGCAGCGCCGCGTCTCTAACCCTCGCTTGTAAAGATGGATGCAATATCATGAGGGTTGGTCCTTTTAAGATTGTCTATGAGCTATTCTATGCTGAAGATTTTTCCCGTATAATATTTCACAATACACCGCCTATGTGTGCTTTGTGGATGTATCTTCACCTGATTTTCAATTCAAGCTACCTCTTTCCATTGTTTGCCAATAGATAAGCCTCATTTTGTCTCTCTCTTTTCCATTTTCCAAGCATGGCTAACATTCTCGTGTTAATCCAAATGAGTATCTTGTGGCCTTCGAGCATCGTTGTGTTTCTCTCAACTTTCTTACTGAAGATAGATGGATGTTGGTTCTTCCCACATTTCTAGAGGGTCTGGCTCGTGTGGTATGAGAAGCAGGCTAAAGACGTTCGCCAAAGCTGGCCAAGGTTGACAGCAGCGATGGTTGAGTATTTCGACAAAGAAGAGGAGTCAGAGAATGTGTACCTATAGGTGGCAAACTTGAAGTAGTCAGAAGGTGAGATGGCGCGTCGATATGTGGATCGAGCGGCTATGCTCCTTGACCGTTTAATTGCCACCCAGGAGGACAATGCCGGATTTTGAGCTAGAATGACTCAACATGTGCTGGGCTACCTTGTAGCAGGAGCAAGTGACGAATTCCGCCTCAAGCTTAAATGGGAGAATCCAGAAACTATGGTGCCTTCAGAGATAGAAGAGACCTCTCGAACCTTTCCCTTTTTCTTACTCCTCCTTGTTGAGAGCCCTTGCTATAGCTCACGTCTCACCTTAGGGCTTAATGCTATTAGTTGAGGGAGCGTGATGCTCAAAGACCGATGAGCAAAGTCTTGAACAACCGAATAGTCCTCTTGCCTTGAGCCGAGGGGTCCGAGGGTGACCACTTACTCCTGCGAGATCTTTTAGTCTTCTCTGTTGGTGGGTTTGCCACCTCAGCATCTGAGGGCTCTGAGAAGGACACCTTCTTCTTGGGATGGCCCGGGCCACAGTTTGGAGAGGGGTCCGAGGTGTTACGACTTCTTTTCCTGAGGTCAAGGATCTCCACGTCAGAATCCTCGATGCCTGATTCACTTAGAAGATTCACCCTTGGAATATTGGGAAGTTCCGTGCGATAATGACCCTTCTGGTGGCACTCATAGCACACAACATTGACATGTTCTCTTGGAGGGCGATTGGTTTGATTTCTGATGCCCTCCAGCAACCAGGTGCCACTGAACCAGAAGAAGAAGAGGAGCAAGACAGTGATACTCTCTCATCCTCGGTGTCTGAATCAAT
Source organism: Dipteris shenzhenensis (assembly GCF_047967505.1). Taxonomy (NCBI): domain Eukaryota; kingdom Viridiplantae; phylum Streptophyta; class Polypodiopsida; order Gleicheniales; family Dipteridaceae; genus Dipteris; species Dipteris shenzhenensis. The sequence continues at coordinate 5,664,065 of NC_141617.1, read as the reverse complement.
GGAGGAATCAAACGAGGGGGAGGAGTTCTCAGATCTCAAGCTCTTCTTTGTGCGTGATGGTCCCAGGCATGGAAATGCTGTGCATTCCCTACGTGGGGGGGGGGGAACTGTTATGGATAAATTTGACCAAAGTAAAAGGCATAAATATGTGTGTGTGCTTGTATGTGTGGCAATAGTATAATAAAATATGGTGTGCATAAGGCCCAGGGTTGAGGTGGCAAGGCATGACCATGTGCCACCCTTCCACGTAAGAGGACCCATAAGGTGTGTTGTACATAATCCATGGTAGTAATAATATAAAATGATAAGGTGGCATGGGTCCTCCATGTACCACCCCTCCACCTAGGCAGTCCCACGCCGGCATTTAGTGAGATATGGCCCAAGGACCATGGGAGAAGTAATATAAAATAGGTGGAGATGGATATTATATTGGATTATTCTCTCCATATAGGATAGGCCCATGTGGGGGGGGGGTGTAGAAAGTCCAAGAATGCAAGTTAAATAATGGGAAAGTAGGATGAGGTGGCAAGATTCCTTGTGCCAACCCTCCACTTGTCCTCCTAGATAATTGAACGTATTATAAAATTGGGGAAGACTTGGGATATGGGAGTTGATATATGTGGAAAAATGAGGCAAAGGGTTGTCGCACACAATTGAGAGTGCGTAACCGCCTAGCCCACATGGGAGACTTTTCCACACACACCATGCATGTGGGAGGATGCATTTATTGGGCTATTCCTTGATGGGACATGCTCATTCTTGTAAAGCCACCTAGCTAGTACTTTGATTTCCCCCCCGTGGATCAACATGCCCACTCCCTCAAGAAAACTCGAAGAGACATGAAGCGCAAAGAGCATAATAACAATGAGGACCATCTCCAAGATTTATCGAGAAATGTGACTAAGGCTGACATCCTCAAGGGAGAGGAGAGGAGAACCAAACTGCTATCACCGGTGATGTAGATAAGTAGTATTAACTAGAAAGAATTCGAGGCATGAGGCTTCTTGGCACTCGCACACCAAGTTTTGCACCTCAATAAGGCATTGTTTCTCTACCAAGGGTTTTTTATATTCATCATGACCCTTGGGTATTGTGTCTCTACCTTGGATAGGGATTCTTAGTGTGCCTTTCACTTCTTTAGGAGAAGGATTGATCAAGCCTCCATTTGAGGAAGTGCCACTAGAAGAAGATGATGTAACCAAAGTGGCAGTGTCTTCATGTGACCCATCCTGGAGGATTACCTTATCATAGCCCTTTCCAATCTTAGTGTTGCATTTAGAATTGCCACACATAGATGAAGTTTCCTCTCTAGGTTGCGATATCTTACCTTATCTCTTTTGGCCTAGTTATGAAGTTCCTTGCTAAAGGCTTTAGCTTGGGCCCTTGCAATTACATATAAGGATATCGAGGACACTTGGCCTTTCTCAATGCTGAGAAGATTAAGACTTGCATTCTTAGGTGCATTGGCTAGTGTTGTGGATCTCAACATCGATAAATACTAATAGAGGTGGTCAACTCAACACCGAGTGCACAATGGTGTGTGTGTGTTGAGGGGGTTGTGGCTAGTGTGGATGGGGTGTCCCTGTAGGGACAGTCTTGCAAGGAATGGGGAACTTGACACATATAACATTGAATCAATGATATCCTTGTCAATATGTTCATATGTCTTGCATTTTGAGAGATAGAAGCTGTTTGGTAGATGGGGATACATTGGTCATCTTCCATAACATATGACTTATATAGTTGGATTGGCTCATAGTATTACCGGCTTGAGAATGAGTACTCCCACTAAGGGCATGATCCGGTTCTTCCCAAATACTAGGTAGTTTCTTCATTTAGATGGTTCATAGGAATGATTCGTGGTGGAGGTGGGCATTATGAGGTATTTTGAGCCTTGCCCTGGGATGGTAGGAGTGGTGTAGGTAAAGTAAGAGATGGCCGTTGTTGGTACATTGGCTGGGGAATGATCTTAGGATATTGACATTGACTTATAAGTCATATTAACATATGACTTATATAGTTGGATTGACTCATAGTATTACTGGATTGAGAATGAGCTCCAACTAAGGGCATGATCCGATTCTTCCCAATTACTAGGTAGTTTCTCCATTAAGATGGTTCATAGGAATGATTCATGGTGGAGGTGGTTGAGGTCCTAGTATAGGTGGGGATAACAATATATTTTGAGCCTTGTCGTGGGATGGTAGGAGTAGTGCAGGTAAAGTAAGAGATGGCCATTTTTGGTACATTGGCTAGGGAATGAGCTTATGATATTGACATTGTGATGTCTCATGGTCCCCCCATTATGTACAATGGGCAAAATAGAACTGTGCATGCCTTGACCAAAGGCAAGGGCACTCATTGGTGGGATGGTTCCTGGTAAAGATCCTACACCATACGTTATCATGCCTTGGTAACAGATGGGTTGTTTGGGCCTTCCTTTATTCATCCTCCCTTAAGTTGTTGGCTCACCCAATTCAAAAGGTTGGTGGCCACCTTATCTATACTAATGCCCTTGGTGAGTGGAGTTGTCTCCTTGGCTTCACCCGCACAAGCGATTTTACTAATGTGGAACACATCAGTTGAAGGCACCTGTGAATTGGATCTTTTCTTTCATGTTGTCATCTAAGAGCACATCAGTCTTGCTGGATAACTAATGATGTGGGATTCATGGTAAAAAGATGGGCATGAAGCTTTGGATCCGATAATCCAATGAGAAAGCATGGCAGTAATTGCTCATATCACTCATCCTCTCATGAGGCTTGTAGCAAGAGTTTAAGTGTTTGATTCTATCAATATAATCCTACAACAAGGACTCGGTGTCTTTTTGCTTTAGCTCATATAGTTGGTTAATAGGGCTCCACTTGGGTCTAGTGGGGGCAAACCTCACTATGAAGGATTTTCACAACGTGTCCCAATTAATTTTCTCCTCTGGACTCAGTGCTCTAAACCATTATCTAGCTTTGCCATTAAGGCTTAAGCAAAAAGCATTGACCTTGTCTAGATCCTCGATATCACCAAATGTCTCGCAAATTTGTTCAAAATGCTCAACATGGGAGACTAGGCCTCCTTCCCCTAAGAACTTGGTGATTAACTAGAAGATCATGATGGGTTTAATTCTAGAAGGATTTTGGTCTCTCCCCATAAATATTGGAGGTAGGACCCCCCTTCCTAGTTCTTGCACTAGGATCCTGGAGTAAGTACCATTTATGGAGTAGGCAGAGCCTGGTGACCATGCTCTATACATTGGTGGTCTTGATGGAGGGTTCCATGTATTTGGTGGTTGTACAACTGTAGGATTTGAGCATCCTAACCCATTAGGCATTTGCATTGTGACATGAAGACACTTGGGCCTAACAAGCTCAGTTGGAGGTCCTTTGGGAAGTGGCATGTTCACCCTAGACATAAGCCTATAAGAGGTTGTCATTAGTGGGGTATAGCATACCTCCCATGTTTTGTGGACATGTAGGAAATGGCAAAACATTCGATGTAGGGGTTCTTATTTGTGGACCTTCCGGATTAGATCAAGGGTGGAGCTACCTCCAAAACCGAGTCAATCCCAATGCCCTCTGCCCATGTATCTTCATATAAGAGCTGATCTATCTCTCTAGTATTGACCCATATATCTTCTCCAGTTTATGACCAACCATGAGGGTATGGTAGTTCCTAGTGCCCATGGAGTCTCATGCTTTGTGTATTGGCACAATAGTGGTGGTACTCCAAGTAGTGGGAAAACTATGGCACACAACATTATTGAACATCTGTTCTAGGATCAGGGACAAGACCTCCTATCCATGTGCAAATGCTGAGTGCATAGCCCCTCATGGTCTTGGGCTCTTCAGTTGGAGTAGGCATAAAGTAGCTCACACACTCTGTGCTATAAACAGCCTGCATGTAGTGGATTTGGGGAGGGAAGACATGTTTGGTGGTGTATGAGATGGGACATCATAGTGGGATGTCACATAAGTGTGCCAAAGAATAGGATCTGTGATGGGGATAGGTGGCTTCCCCTCAAATAAGAGTCCCTAGGCAAAGGTGGAGTCACCTCCTCAAACAGATAAAATCACCTCATCCATACTCTTGTGTGATAAGAAAGCCCACCTCTTACAATGTGTCAGGTGAAATCTCATCTTTTGGCACTTGCTCATCAAACCATGGATTCTAGGGCATCTTCCCATGAGCTACAGAGTGAGTCATGGAAAAGGACCTAGTAGCAGAATTTCGGACCACTGAAACCAAAATATCTAAAGCATGTGAAAGGTCTGGGTCATCTCCCAAGTGGGTTGGTAGCTCGTGTGACAGGTGGCCCATATGCACTGCATCCAAAGCATGATCAAAGTGTATCTAGTTATGGGTGGGAACCAGCTAGTCCCATCCTTTATCAGTGCATGTGATTGATATGCTAAATGCCATGTAGGAGTAGGAGAGAGAGAGAGAGAGAGAGAGAGAGCACTCTGAGTACAATCCGAATCCGAGTTCGATGAGCACACATGAGTGGATGAATGACTCCATCGCTCGACATGTGCAACATGAATCATCCAATCATGACCTAACAAGTCTTTCCGAGTTTGCTCTGCCCACATAGTCCGATTTTGATCCAACTCCACTTTTGATCTGCTTTGCACAAAAGGAAAGATTGCACCTCTAATCCGACTACTACTTCGCCATCCGATACAGCTCCGACTTACAGATGAGTCTCTGACAACACCCCGACCCTCCACCAAAAACAACGCAATTTGTGCCACGCACGATGGATTCTCCATACCAACAGGACAACCTAAGGACGTATAAGGTATGAACCTGACCCTTGTCAACAAGGCTATTCCCTCAAATGAGGCTCTCACCCCCACAATGGCCATCCTTTCCGAAAACGATGATGCAGGAGCTGCGACAGAGATTCAAGGCCCCAAGAAGGATGGGGCAAAGAGCAGCCACGATGGAGAAGACAATGAGGCAGCATTCTAGGCTGCTAGGAAGGATGTTGAGAATAGCCATAGTGGAGCAAGTTGCAACAACCATAGTGGAACTTCTTATGTAGAACCACTTTTGCAATTTTGGAAAGTTAAGCACAAGACCCTACAACAAGATTATGGTAAGGTTGTGCACAATCTTGCAATGGCTTTCAAAAGTTTTGAAAAGCATTCCATCATCATGAGAGATTTCCAAACTAGAGTGGAAGTCTTAGAAATGGCCCATCTTGATGCCATATCAAATGTGCCTACCTACTACAGCTATCCACCACAGTGAGAAAGTAGATGTTGTAGCTCAATTTGCCATTTGGGCAAAACTGCAAAAGACAAGGAGCTTGAATTGAAGAAGCCCAAGCCTGAGCCTGACTGTGAAGAAAAGGAGCTTGAAGGGAGGGACAAGACTCCTTTAGGAAAGGAGCAAGAAGGGATGAGCTTGTAACCAAGGAGCTCAATGCAAGGAAAGAGGAAGCACAAACCATGCATTTTGGACCCTACTACATAACATAATAGGCATCCGATTTAACTATTCTAGATGCCAATACCACAGTCTCACTTTGTACATGAAGAAGTTGCTTCTTGATTCCTTCCTCCCTCATCCTAAGGTTGCAAATGTTCTCCTTTAGCTCCTCCACTCTTTGCTCACTCCATGCAGTCCATGACCTAGGTAGTGGCACATTACATACTCTACATACTGAGCTTGCATGCACAAGCACCCCAAAGAAAAAAACATGCGCAGGGTGGGAGCAAGGAGGCCATCGGATCATACTATCATCTATGATCTTGCAATCATGGAGCTCAAAAAGATGACCTACTCAAAGCAATGTGGAACCAGCCCCAGAAGGGAGGAGCTAGCCCCCTTTAGGAAAGGAGCAAGGAGGGCTGAGCCTACAATTAGGGATATCAAAAAGGCAACCTGCTCAAAGCAATGTGGAACCAGCCCCTAAAGGGAGGAACCAACCCCTTTCAAGAAAGAAGCAAGGAGGGCTGATCTTGCAATTAGGGAGCTCAAAAAGGCAACATGTTCAAAGCAATGTGGAATCAGCCCCCTAAAGGAAAGGAGTCTTTGAGATGTAATCTATGTAATCTATGCACACTAGGATATTAACTGCCATCAGCATGGTGGTTTTCTTCTATTATTACAAGATGAATGGCATAACATTCATTTTTTTAGGATTTGTGGTCTCACTAGCCGAGTGGCTAAAATCTAACAATAGATAAAGAGAACCAACCTAAAGGGGATTGTTTCAGTATAATATATTGCAAGAATTTTAGGATAGCACAGTAGTCATTCAAGATAAGTGGTTTCTAGCATGGTAGATGGTTGCACACTAGTATATTAACTACCACCAATTTGGTTTGTTTGGGATATACTAAAACCAAGCGTGGGATTTATTGTTAGGGATTTACAAAACAAGCATAGTCTCAAATGGATAAGTGGAATATTGTTTCCTTCTTTACTAGTATTTTAGTCCTTATTGTAATAAATCATGGTTTAAGGTACACATTGTACATTCTACTCGGAACTAGATATGGAGCTATTCAAAGAATAGTGCATTGATGATATCATCAACGAAGTCCTTTGATAGGCCAAGGACCATAATGTGAGATGAAATATTTTGATTAAGCTGAGTTGAAGGTTTGAAATAAAGTGGTTGGATAATGCTAATGAGAGAGGAAGAGGTATTGCAATGAGGATTGGTAGCACATAGTACGGAAGGAGAACACTCTGATTTTGGATAGTGTCCTTTAATGTCAGATGTAAGATTTCAAATATCTACATATATCTATATGTCTATATATATCCGATATCAAAATATTTCCAAAGTGATTAAAGTGATGTTTTCTCAGATATATAACTAGAGAGTGTCCTTTGATAGGCCATAATGTGAGATAATATTTGGATTAAACTGAGTTGAAGATTTGAAATAAAGTGGTTGGATAATGCTAATGAGAGAGGAATGCCACTATGATGATGTCTGTATATATCCAATATTATAGATATTTCCAAAGTGATCGAAGTGATATACAAAGCTCCAAAGTGATCGGAGTGATCTAATATTATAAATATTTCCAAAGTGATCAAAGCCATGTTGTAGAAATATCATTGAAAGTTGCATGCTCTTCAATACAAACCAGTAAAGGAATAACGAAGGAACAAAAATGGAAAGCCACCACAGTAACAACAACATTTATTTAGCCTATCCTCTGGAAGAGGAAGCCTATTTGCAATGGGTCCCTCAGCAACCCTAGATTGTCTTACATGATATTGATCGATTGGAGGAGGAACTTAGTGTTCCACTCGAGATTGTTATTTGTAAGATGGATCTCATTCAGAAGATGGATCGATTGCAAGAGGATCTATGGGAAGGCCTTCAATATTATAAGAACCCACAATTTGTGGAGTATGTTGATGAAGTCTCCCACTATGCTCTATGTCAAACCACTATCCTAAAAGCCTTGCACAAATATAAAGTTCTTCAGTGGACGTGGACTTAATCTCTTGGAACTTCGACTACTCTATTTTTTTGTATAACAATAAATCTTGGATATATATTACTTAGGTCTTTCTTAGGGGCTGACCACCCCTCTAATACAGTTGGTTTTTCAATAGAACTTGAGTTTTAAGTAGCAAATTATCTTTGTATTTATTTGAATGTGCATGCCTACTATAGCTACTATTAGAAGCAAGAAAGTAGATGTCGTAGCATGACAGTAGTGCAGGATAAGTGGTGGTTGGTTACATACTAGGATAAGTGGTGGTTGGTTACACACTAGGATATTAACTACCACAACGTGGTGGTTTGCTTCTATTATTACAATATTAATGGCATACAATTCATTCGTTTAGGATTTGTAGTCACCAGCCCAATGGCTAAAATCTAACAATAGATAAAGAGAACCAGCCTAAAGGGGACTATTTTGGTATAGCACTTTGCAACAATTTTAGGATAGCACGGCAGTAGCTAAAGGATAAGTGGTCATCACCAGCATGGCGGTTAGTTTGTGATTTAAAAAAACAAGCATGGTGGCTAGTTTGGGATTTACTAAAAGAAGCATAGTCTCAAATACATTATCCATTTTCAAGGATAAGTGGAATATTGTTTCCTTGTAATGAGACTACATTTTCTTAGTACTATCTTAGTCATCCTCATCCACCACTCCAAGACACCCCAAGATGTGCTCATGCGTGTCTAAATCCAATTTGAAGACACTCTTTCCCTTCTTTCATTGTGGCACAAGTTGCAGTTGGAACTTAATAGCTCTTCCTAGATGAGGGTACACAAATGTTTGTGGACTTTTATGTAGCAGTTTGTAATTGTGGCCTCTCTTGGATGTGTTTTTGTATCAAAAAGCTTCAACTACTACATCTCGCTTCTCACAGGTTGCTTCCCAATTATCCTTAAATGCCTCCTCAACCATGTGCTTAGGTTTTGTTCATTGCAACACAGTATGGGTCATCATCCTCATTCTCCCCAAAGGCAATGACAATTGCAAAGTTATCCCCCTCTTCCAAATAGTCAGTGAGGTCATCAAAACTCTCCCCAAAGTATGGTGAGTCATTGTTTGTCTCTTCATTTTTTGTCACTCCATCTAAATGTAGAGGGAATACTTGAACTCACTCCCATGTCTTCAAAGTTCAATGTTTTCACAATTGTCATGACCCCCTATGATGCACGCACTGCAAAAACAACAAAGTTTTCTTGTTTTGATCAAGTGGTCTTTTGAAAAGCCCCATATGTTGTACAAACCATAAACTCCTTTAATTTTCTCGCAATCATGCTGGCTTCTCCTTTGCACTCCATCCACTTTCACTTCATGGAACACTCTACGCTCTACACTATTCTTAAGGCTTTGCTTACTAAATGTGCACCTGTGGAGAGGTTGGTTGTAAGCCATCATGTTACATCATCATGAGCATCATTGAGCTTTTCTTGGAGACATGTTACTAGGTGTATAAACAAAGCTTTCTTAATAATAGCACCACATCCATCATTTTCACCCTTGCCATGGCTAGACCCAAAGAAATTGCACATCATGTCTAGACCAGTTAGGGATTTTAAATTGAGAGGTAGCACCATCTAACCACACCCAATGTTGTTTGATATTTTATGCATGGAGATCTTCTTTTTTCAAACATTCCCAATGCAGTAGAAAAGCATGCTACACAAATAAGGTGTCATGTTCCCTATGTTGGTAAACTGAAAAGAAAGAGTAGAGTGGACACAAACTCAGAATACTTGCATTATGGAATGAAGAAGAGTGAGGTCCTTAAGTAGGTACCTCATACATGCTCACTGACATCACTGATGACTTCAGAGCTCCACAATCATCTCCTCAATCTGCTCCTAGATTCTCTCAATCATCCTATGTGGCTTTCCACCACCTAATTGTGCTTATGGGCACCTAACTGTGCCTCTAGCACTCACACATAGAAACCAAGGTGTGCCTGAGGCATACACCTTGAGATATCCCATCAAACCCCCCCTCAAGGGAATGCCTCAAGCTATGTCAAGGATACATCTAGTCTCATAGTTTCTCATGCCATCTCATGGTGGTCAAGGATAAATCTATGGTTAGGTTCTCATGCTAGCAAGGTTCCCATGGGTGTAAGGTAAACAAAAAGGGATACAAAAATACCTTCCAATGGTTATCTCCCCTTCATGTACATGCACACAATGTCTGCAGGAGGTACCATGGAGCAAAACATACACATGGCCTACATCATAAGGTGATCACAGGTGTTTACAAAACACACAAAACACAATAGTTTATTTCATTCATTTTGGAGGACTATCCAGGCTGAGTACCTTGACATAAAAAGAGAGATTTGGAGCATACATAGAGATGATTTAAAATGCATAATCTTCAAAGGATGCCTCATCTTGTGGAGGCTCATCAACTGAAAGTAGATTTGCATTTTTTGTCTTTGCTTTGGCTCTGAAAAACTTCTCATGATGGTTGTTTTTGCCATAGTTTTTGCATGGATTGATTTTGAAGCAGTCCTTTGAAAGGTGATTTGTCTTTCCACAGTGATTGCAAGGTGTAAACTTGCCCTTCTGGATTTTTACAGCATAAACAGTGTCATTGCCTTTCTTGAGCTCCATATGCCTTTCTTCTTCTTGGAGAGCAGAGATAATACCTTCAAGATTAGGATTAGGAAGATTTTTCAAAGTGGTAACTATATGATCATAATCTTCAGGCATACTCTTAAGTAACACTGCCATAGCATCATCTGGAGTAATAGGAGAGTTGATAGAAGCTAGTTGAGTCATAAGACTCCGCATATAGTTGACATGAGCTGCTAAAGTAGTACCACTAACCATCTTCAATTCAAAGAAAGAGATTTTAAGTGATAATTTAGAGATGTGAGAGCTAGCACCAAAAATCATGTCAAGCTTCTGCCAAGCTTCTGAAGGAGACTCTAAGTCAGAGATGTGATGAATATAATCATCTCCTAAAGCAAGAGCAATGATACCATATGCTTTCTCCTCTCTAGCAGGATCCCTTGCTGGGCGTGTCAGAGTTGAGGATTCTCCAGCATTGGAGGCTGTAGAAGAAGTGGTTGAAGTCGGTTTGACAAGTCCCCAGAGGTTTTCCCTCATCAATGCAAATTTCACCTTCATCTGCCATGTGTGGGAACCCTTTCCATTGAACTTATCTAAACTCAATATGGTAGCCATGAGAGGGTCTAACCCGGATATTGGGCAGTGTCTTTCTCTCTTACAAGGCAAAAAACAATTGAAAGGCTTCCAAATATAAGCACTTGATGTAGTAAAGACTAGTGACCAATATTCAATCAATGATGCTTTTTCTTACATGCTTCATAGAGGTGGCTAAAATGAATACTTTCCAATCAAAACCAGGTATAGCAATTCAAAGCAAAACTGAAGCCACACTTGTACTGATGTTATTGAAAGTTTCAAAAAACCAAAAATGCTTAGAATAGCATCTTATGTAGCATCATCTTCAAAAACTTGTCAAAATTGTCAAAACCAAAAGATTGAACTTGGAGGGCTTGTAGCTTACTCTTCAGAGCAAAGGAAAAGGGGCTTTTTGAAGCAAAAGAAAGCTCACATAAAGCTGAACTTCTGGTGCAAAGGTCTGAGGAGATTTCGTGCGACTTTGCTGGCTAGAGCATCTTCAAAAACGACTAGTTTTTCTCTGTTTTCAGCTTGAATAAGCAACCATTGCTGCTCAGATTTCAGCACAGGAAAGCTCTAGGTATGGACTACCTCCCCCTAAAAGGAATTAGAGAAGTATGGAGTATGCTGAGAGAAAACGCAGAAGCAAAAGTCGACGAACTGCGTGTAATGGCGACGAAACGAGGGCGTCTTTCTTCAGAGTGGCACAGCAGAAGCGTAGTGGGCCCATAACCTGTGTCCACTCTACTCTTTCTTTTCAGTTTACCAACACCCTATCATCTGAAATGTAGAAATGGTATGTGTGTTGCACTGAATTGAAATCCTATGAGTTAGCAAGCAGATTGGCATCAGTTGTAGAAGAATCAAGCAAACTATTGCACATGATATGCACAAGATTTGTTATTTGCTTATTGTACCAGTGAGCACTTTGCATCTCATCTTGTTCTTGAAATGAATACAAAATCTATGACAAAGACAATAGTGTCATGGGAAAAATTGGCAACACACATCCTAAACTACTTATCCTCCTAGCTAGCCGATGAAACTGTGAAACATATATTTTGGGATGGATTGAACCACATGACCTATAAGCTTCCTTGGCTAAGTGCTCTTATATGATAGTAGCCATCTCTTTTTATCAACATTGACATTTTCAAATCTCCTCCATTTTAGAGCAACAGGTTTGTCTCCCCTCATGTCATTTGGACAAACATGAAATTCCCTCTTCTTCAGCTTCAGACTATAATTCTTGCATGTGCCACGAATGCATTCACTATGGTGCCACTCACGGTCTCCCTTTGGACAAACCATTAGCTATCACATATTCCTTAGGCTATAAAACCTAGTCTCCCTTGCAACACATGATGAGAATCCAGGTGGCCTATAGACTATGCATTCATCAAGGAGACATGGGCATCGATCCCCATGGAGCAATGATCCAACACAACCAAATCTCAATTCATTCATCACTAACCATTCATTGGACACCTCCATTGACCAAATATCAGTATAGCAAGAAAATACCATAGCCTGCTTAACCGAGAATAAAAGAAAGGAAGAGCACCAACAATTGAAGGAGTATATTTTAACATTATGTGTACAAGGATTACGAAAAAGCGAGCAAGCCAAAAGAAGTGAGCAATACAAAACAATAACATATTTATAAATCCCCTATTTGAGTATCAAAAAAATCTACTTTGTTCAAAAGTCAATATGTTTCCTCAATGCTAAAAGGTTAAATATGCATATAACTTAAAATCCATTAACACTAATTTCACATCCCCATAAGAGACTTGGTATGTTTCATTGCCAAGTCATCTCATTAGTATCAAAGGCAAACCCTACTACAATCAAGTTACCTCTTTCCTCCATAGTAATTGAGATCATCAATGCAACCTTCCGCACAAGCGGGGCATTTCCAAGGACTCCTTGAACGGATTAGTCTTCATTCCATGCATATGTAAATACTTAGCTTTTTTAACTCTATTCACTCTTGGAACAAAAACCATGTTTCTTCATTACGACAAAAACATCCTTCCCAATGATTCACTCTTAGATACCACTAATCCAAGTAGTGCAACAAATGGAACACAAATTCACATTTTGGTGCGTGCTATTTTACTAGATAGTGCAAAAAGGCATGACAATCATCTAAATCATGCCTTGCCATTTGATTTGATATGTAACATGACTTTATTTGGACTTGTAAATCAAAAGATACAGGAATGTGCAAATGTTATCTTTTGGGCCAAAACAAGGAGCGCGCCCTATTTTGGCCCAAAACATGACATCTTCACATCCCTGTATCTTTGAAATTTGGTTGTTTTGACCCAAAAGATGAGTTTTTGACATCCCTGCATCTTTTGATTGTCAAATCCAAATGGCATCATGTTACATATCAAATCAATGACAAGGCATGGTTTAGATGAATATCATGCCTTTTTGCACCATCTAAAAACATTATGTGCATCAAATATGAATTTATGAATTTTTGGCCGATTGGTTGCACCAATTTTTAAGTAAGGTTTCCCATAATAGGGAGAGAGAAGACATTGTGTATTTTGGCAAAAAAAAAACAATTTTTAATATCCTCTATCGTTTAATTGTGCTCGGGGGGTCATTGTTCATAAACCCATAAAACATGTGTGAGCAAGCATGTGTTAAAAATTACCCCTATTCTTGCATTTTTACATTTTCTCATGTAATTGGTTAAACCCTTGTATGTGTTTACATTTTCAATCTTAAAATTATGACACCCCTTCATAAATCTACATATATAAATTCATTAAGTTGCTATTTTAGAAATCCCCTCATACACATAAATGGCATGTAAGTACCCCCATTAAAAGATACCCCTTAGTGCACTAAATTGCTAGGCTACATATTTATGAGTGACCCCCTAGTAGGTAATTGCCAGACCTAAATGGGGTCACGTTAAATTAGTCCTTAACTTTGGGCTACTCAATTTCAAGAAATGCTACACATAACCCTCCTTTTGAATACTTTCTACTTCAAGTAATTATTTTTTGGGACATGTAGATTCAATATTTGCTTGCTTGATTTTCCTACAACTTCAACAAATTCTCACTCGCTTTTTTGGTCTTGCTTGCTTTTCTTACTCACTCTATTGGCTACCTATAAGTGTATTGTCGTTCATAAACTGGTGTATGTGGTTAAGTATATATACCATATTGCATGGTCAAGCCACATTAGTTACATTTCAAATAGGGCCGCATGCAATTCCAAACATCCAATACCTTTTTTGCAAGTAGTAGTGTTTTGTGGCTACAAACAATTCCTTGTTTTGAACCACAAAAGGACTCCTTTAGGTCGTTTGGTGCAAAGAAATTTGGCAAGGTGATGTTATCGATATGTGATGGTCTTCCTCCAATAGCCATGTTCTTGAATTCTTGCCTTACCTCACCCATATTTCAATAATCCCTTCCAGGACGGCCGAAATCTCAAAGGTGATAGGTGTAGAGATACTTAAGTCATTAAGAGATTTATGGTCTACTTGATGTGAGAATGTCCCTTCCAAAATCTATCTAGGGATGAGAGGATTTACTAAGACATCTTAAACCTTATCCAGTGTAGGAAATTCCTATGTAAGGATATCCTTATCTTCTTGAGATAAAGTCTCAAAAGGAATAAGGGAGTACATTTTTTTGGAAAAAGACATAACAGTGGCATTGCGCTTTCTTCCTCCACTATTATTAAATAAGTATTCCGTATTGTGATAGCGGTAAAAAGCCTTGATAACACCATCAAACTTCCTTTTGTAGTCATTGGGTTGTAACTCATCATTAGATGTGATTTTACCAAATTACTCTAGAAAGATTTTGTATGGTGGAGAGGGCATTTTCAAAATACTTTGTTGATAGTTCCCAACTACGGCACTAGTCTATAAATGCTTAATTAGATCAATATAAGTTTTTAATTTTTTGGATCTATTGAAAGTAAACGTCCATTGTGCTACTCGATGAACCTATTGATTTCTTTATATCTAAATATGGCATGGAAAGACATATGTAGATATGTTTAGCACATGTAACCTTAAAAAATCTTGAATGACGAGTTATCCTATACATCAATTGCCAAGTGTACAGTCCACATTATAAGCATGCACTAATTTTTGAAGGCCGCCAACTCTCAAGATCGCATTGTCCAAAGGCAGAGATCTATTATGTTGCTCATTAGAGAGTGCATGTCAACTCGGTAAGTCATTACCTAGTCCAAGAGCCTATCATGTCTTAGCTAATCTTTGCAACCAAGCCAAATCCTTCATCCAGCCATAGGGAAGTAGCAAGCTAAGGGTGTCCACTTTTTGTTCACTCCCCGATCCTTAGGAGGTGGAAAAACAAGCTTTTTAGCACACAAAAATGCAAATCTCACCTACTTCCCTATGGATCTAGTCTTTGAAGTCTTCTGACACAACATCACACTTGCTATTGTGCACACAATCGTATATTCTGATTGAAAATTTGATGCACACACAAAAAATTTCTTTGTGTCACACGGCATGGTTCCAGGGTGGTCACACGTTTGTCACGAACAGAGAGTGTCATATTAAATTCTAAATTTCTCACTCATTTTAGATTAAATGTTATTGAAACTTTGTAAGTGGTTTCTTTGCATTATGTAGAGCTTAACTTGATTTATTGGTAATTTTTTGAATGATTTATCTAATTATAAATAATTATTTATAATAAATAAAGTCATAAAATACATGCATTTTAGTAGCACACCACATTTTTTTAGTATTTTGAACAATTAAGCAAATCCAATTCGGTGGAAGGTTAGTAGGCACATAAGGATGTGTGGTTGAATCATCAAATCCCAAATCCAACGGTTAGATTTAGGAAGATTGAAGTTTAATTTTTACTTTTACTCCTCATAGGATCAACAAAGAATATTAAAAATAAATCTAGTAATTCTCAAACATGACCAAACATTTCAAAAATGCCAATATTTTTAGTCCTCTGCATGATGAATAACAGGAAAAAATTTTGGTTAAATGTGAGTAAGGGAAACGTACGATATGGCCTCCAACAATGAAATCTCCCTTTTGTGGGGGAAAAAGGGCCACCCAAGCCTAATACCAAGACAAGGTAGGCTTGGTATTAGGCTTGGTGAGGTAGGCTAGGAGCATCACCGAACCTAGTGGCAAGCCTTTGGAGTCTGCATGCTGCCCATGCGGAAGGCTGAGTCATCAAAACCATGCCACGTTGTTAGACCACGTGGTGCCATCTCATCAAGGAGATGTGACATCACTCCTTGCCATGTCACCTTACATTGCCACACATGCTGCCACATGTGCCACCTCATCATTCCACATCATGAGCCATGTGATCACACAATGCCACCTTGGCATACCTCCTCAACCTTGCCACATCACCAATCCCTCCACCTCAATTTGCCATGTCAATCTACCAACTCATGAATGCCAACTCATCATGCCACATCACCTTTCAATGTCATGGAAGAGACTATATTACCACATCATGACCATGCATGGTACCACATCAGCCAGATGTATACACATGATGATGTGCGAGGCATAGAATACCTCGATCGAGGTATATGACCTGCGTGAGGCATACAATACCTCGATCGAGGTATATGACCGAGGACACCTAGGGATACCTCGATCGAGGTTTATACATGCGTAATGCATTGAATACCTCGATCGAGGTATATGGTCTGATCGAGGTATATGATCTGGGCTCTGGGCATAGCAAACCGCGATCGAGGTATTTGAAGGTACAAAACTTAGCCAATTAGTTTCAATCTTAGCACCAAAACTTAGCCAATTAGTTTCAATCTTAGCACCTCTCCACCAATAATAATGAAGAGCAATCTAAGAGCAATCTAGTGGATGAGTTGAGGCTCTCTATAAGACACCACGTTTTGGTTCATTTCACCCATTCTTAGCCATTCTTGCCTCCTCATCACTTTGTCACACCTTCCATCCTACTTTCATTGAGAATGGGTTCTCAAAGCCGTAGAGCTAGTAGACGTGAAAGATGTAGGAACCCCCCCCCAAATCTCATTGACGAGGAGCGCAAGGGGAAGGCTTGTGAGTGCAAGAGAGCCTCTAGAGCTCGAGCTCGTGCTGCCACCACTGATCCACCTCTAGCTCTACCTCTACATCCCACCTCCACCCCCACCCCCACCTCTATTGTCCCCCCATCCTCATCCGCTCCCCTACCTCTAGCCTCCGCCCTTCCCCTAGCCACCTACATTTTGGCCTCCACCTCTACCTCTTCCCCTCCACCCTCCCCCCTCCCCCTCCCCCTCCCCCTCCCCCCGCTCCGCTTGGCGCCTCCCTTCCCCCGTCCACCCTACCATCTCCCATTGATCCCCTTGCCCCACCTTGCAGCAGCAGTGTTGCTTTACGACGTGACTTGCCGAAGTCCACTATCCGTCATCGTACTAGCAAGATTGTGCAGTCTTTTTTTTGTGACCTCACGCTAGCTTCGCAGTCTTCTCTTCTCACATCCCTGATTGATCACCCTGACTTGGTAGAGTGTAGGAGGCTTGCTGGTCTTGGTGCACGTAGAGATAGGGTTGTATCTAGCGAGGTCCTTAGCAGTGTTCGACGTTCCTATGCTTCTATTAAGCATAGGAACTCCAGTGATGCCTTGGCAGCACGTCGTGCTATTGTGGCTACCATTAGTAGACCTCATATGATAGGCCATGTGCGTACCGCTTCACGTCTTCTTCAGATTGCACTGCGCACATTGCGAGCAGGCATCATTAGGAGGCAGAGTCTAGAGGATAGTGAGACTGATGCTCTTTGGGCTTCGAGTGGTCGTGCACCTCGCAGCGATCGATTGTTGGATGATTCCACTAGGTCCTTCATACAACAGTTTTGGGAGGAGCATTGCAGAGCATCCCCGGTGTTCAAGAAGGCATTGTAGAAGAGGGTGTCACGCGGTGTGTACATTGAGCATGGTGCATGTTTTTTGGAGTGTACCCAGACTGAGTTGTACACTCAGTTTGTAGAGGCGCACCCGGAGTTCAAGATTGGGCAGAGGTCATTTGAGCGATGCAGGCCATGGTTTGTGCGATGCTCTCAGGAGCGTGACACATGCTGTTGCCGCTACCATGTGGATTTTGGATTGATGTATGACATATTCCGTTCCCTTGATGGTCATAGGGGAGTGGTTCCTACTAGCCCTCGCGACTTCATTCATTCCATATTGTGTACACGAGATGGTGATGCTTTATTCCACTCCCTTGATTGTGTGGAAGGCAGGTGTACTTTTTGTGGTGACTTTGCTAGAGTGCCACGAGTTGCACTAGATACTTGTGATGTGCAGATGGTTCGTTGGCAGTAGTATGAGTACTGTACCTTGACATTAGATGGTGGTGCACAGTCGAGGAGGTTGCAGCTTGTGGGGAAGGAGACACCACGTGTTGTATTCATTGACAGTTTTCGAGGGAAGCTTTACCGCTACATACGCCACTCGCACACTGCGAAATGGGAGGATCGTCAATTTTGTGCATGTTTGAGGACATTTCCTACAGGGGTGGTTGTCTCAGTGGTGGACTTTGCGGAGAATTACACCTTTGCACCATAGCATGAGATCCAATCGGAGTATTATTTCGCTGAACAGGTGATGTGTGATTGAGTATTGATTTTTTCCCCGCCTCGTTATATTGAATTATTTCAATAGTCATATTTTTTTTCAATGCCATATTGCAGGTTGCTATATTTGTGCACATTAGCTATCGTCATGCACAGGCTCATGTGGATGGCATTGATAGCACCATGGACTCATGCGTCATTGTGCGAGAGTATCACTTCTACATTAGTGATGATCGATCGCATGATGCCCATTTTGTGCAGCATTGCTTCACTTTGCATGATAGTTTCTTGAGGGATCATGGTGTCACATGGCAGCGGCACTGGATCTGGTCAGATGGCTGCGGTGGTCAGTTCAAATCCGCTAGACAGTTTTATTGGTTCTGCAGATGGCACCGTGAGACAGGCATTCCGATCACATGGAGCTACTTCGAGACAGGGCACGGTAAGGGAGAGCACGATGGTGCAAGTGCTTGCATGAAGCGTGCTTTGCGTCGATACCAGTTGCATCACAATGCCGATCGCTTCAAGGATGCACATGATGTGGTGCGGTGGTGCAGCCAACACTTATCCACTAGTGCTACCTCCTCGTTTCAGTCGCGTGACGATAGGGTGGTGAGCCGGTATTTTTGGTGCGTGGACATTGGGAGTCTTGATCGGTCTAGGCCTTTTGATTGTCATTTTGTGCCTGGCACTCTTGATTTCCATTCCATCAGGAGTGTAGGTGAGTCTCACCCCGCGATCTTTTCTCGATGGTTTGCATGTTTTTGCTCTACATGCATTGATGATGATTGGGGAGGGTGCTCCATGATACCATGGGCCGATCCATGGGTACGGCGAGTGCTTTCTCCCTTCCAGCCTTGGGAGGAGGTACATGATGATCAGGATGCAGGATTCAGTTCCTCTAGAGATTATGACCAGCTTACAGATATTTTGCGTATTGGTGATATCTTCACGGTTATTGCTTCGGAGGGCAATGAGGAGGGTGTGGATTATTACTTGTTGCGATGCTCTATGCTGAAGAGTGTGCTGAATGAGGATACAGTGGATGGGCATGGGATCACTTCAATGCTCATAGCATGATCGTAGGTGGCCACTATTTTCAGCAGATATAGAGGCGTGGTCGCTATATTGAGTTCCAGGAGTACATGGCGGATCAGGAGGCATACATGTATTCTCATCTTGTTGTTGGGATCAAGATTACTTTGAGTCGTGTTCGCACTCGCAAGGCGACGTCCACTCCACGATGGCGCCTTGCAGTGGCGGATCACGAGAGCATACTTGCAACTATTGGCATGAGAGCTGATCCTGAGGAGTAGCACATTACATATCATATTTTTTGGGATCATCAGTTGATCAGATTGATTTTTATTGGGTATCACTAGTTGATTACACTTTTTTGTATTCGATATGTATAGGCTCACTGTGTGACCATACCATTGTAATTTTCATGGACTCATATTTTGTATTTCACTATGATGGCTGTATACACGTTCATACACATCATTGTATTAGATTCTATTTTATACATGATGTCCGATGTCTTCTCAATGGGATTTGTTGTGTTTGTAAAACAAAAAATTGTTTAGTAGTAATGTTGTAATTTGTTTTGTGCTTTAGGACATTTTAAAAACGTGACTTACTTGTTGGGGATGAAACTTCGCACGACTCTTAGGCCACCCTAGACATACATCCACGCGAGATTTGGTCTGAACTGATTTGGTATGCGCCACGTGGAAGGTACAATGCGTACATTTTTACAATCCCTACTAGCACGACTGCGGCAAAGCTATGGCACATGTACTAACGAAATACGCGTGTGGACTTATCTGTTGGGAATGAAACTTCGCACGACTCTTAGGCCACCCTAGACATACATCCATGCAAGATTTGGTCTCCAACTTATTTGGTATGCGCCACGTGGAAGGTATAATGCGTACATTTTTACAATCCCTACTAGCACGACTACGTGTGAAAAATGGCGCACGTACTAACAAAATATGCATGTGGACTTATCTGTTGGAGATTAGACTTTGCATGGCTCTTAGGCTATCGTAGACGTACACCCATGCAAGATTTGGTGCCCAACTGATTTGGTATGCGCCACGTGGAAGGACAAATACGTACATTTTTACAATCCCTACTAGCACGACTACGTATGAAAAATGGCGCACGTACTAATGAAATATACACGTGGACTTATTTGTTGGGGATGAAACTTCACACAGCTCTTAGGCTACCCTAGACGTACATCCACGCAAGATTTGGTCTCCAACTGATTTGGTATGCGCCACATGGAAGGACAAATGCATACATTTTTACAATCCCTACTAGCACGACTACGTATGAAAAATGGCACACATACTAATGAAATATGCACGTGGACTTATCTGTTGGGGATGAAACTTCACACGGCTCTTAGGCTACCCTGGACGTACATCCACGCAAGATTTGGTCTTCAACTGATTTGGTTGCTCCACGTGGAAGGTATAATGCATACATTTTTACAATCCCTACTAGCACGACTATGTGTGAAAAATGGCGCACGTACTAACGAAATATGCATGTGGACTTATCTGTTGGAGATTAAACTTTGCACGGCTCTTAGGCTGCCGTGGACGTACATCCATGCAAGATTTGGTACCCAACTGATTTGGTATGCGCCACGTGGAAGGACAAATACGTACATTTTTACAATCCCTACTAGCACGACTACGTATGAAAAATGGTGCACGTACTAATGAAATATGCACGTGGACTTATCTGTTGGGGATGAAAATTCACACGACTCTTAGGCTACCTGGACGTACATCCACGCAAGATTTGGTCTCCAACTGATTTGGTATGCGCCACGTGGAAGGACAAATGCATACATTTTTACAATCCCTACTAGCAAGACTAAACCCTAAACCCTAAACCCTGAACCCTAAATCCTAAACCCTGTTGGGGATGAAACTTCACACGGCTCTTAGGCTACCCTAGACGTACATCCACGCAAGATTTGGTCTCCAACTGATTTGGTATGCGCCACGTGGAAGGTATAATGCGTACATTTTTACCTGAACCCTAAATCCTAAACCCTGTTGGGGATGAAACTTCACACGGCTCTTAGGCTACCTAGACGTACATCCATGCAAGATTTGGTCTCCAACTGATTTGGTATGCACCACGTGGAAGGTATAATGCGTACATTTTTACAATCCCTACTAGCACGACTAAACCCTAAACCCTAAATCCTAAACCCTGTTGGGGATGAAACTTCACACGGCTCTTAGGCTACCCTAGATGTACATCCACGCAAGATTTGGTCTCCAACTGATCTGGTTTGGGCCACGTGGAAGGTATAATGCATACATTTTTACAATCCCTACTAGCACAAATAAACCCTAAACCCTAAACCCTGAACCCTAAATCCTAAACCCTGTTGGGAATAAAACTTCACACAGCTCTTAGGCTACCCTAGACGTACATCCAACCAAGATTTGGTCTCCAACTAATTTGGTATGCGCCACGTGGAAGGTATAATGCATACATTTTTACAATCTCTACTAGCATGACTAAACCCTAAACCCTAAACCCTGAACCCTAAATCCTAAACCCTGTTGGGGATGAAACTTCACATGGCTCTTAGGCTACCCTACACGTACATCCACGCAAGATTTGGTCTCCAACTGATCTGGTTTGCGCCACGTGGAAGGTATAATGCATACATTTTTGCAAGCACCTTTTCAATGCTTAATCTTTACAATTACGACACACGGCATTATTTTTAAAATACATTATGTATTAGATGTGTGAATTGAGATATTTGAAATTCAAAATCATACTCTTAATTTTAAATACGCACATGGGGATGAAACTTCGCACGGCTCTTAGGTTTAGTGTAATAATTGCAAGCATTGATATATACGAAATTCAATATGATATTCAAAATGATAAAGTTGGAACTTGAACACTTTTTCAATGCTTAATGTTTACAATTACTTCACATGGCATTCTTTTTTAAATACCTTAAATACCTTATGTATTAGATGTGTGAATTGAGATATTCAAAATTCAAAATCATACTCCTAATTTTAAATGTTTAGGGTACATTTAAACAAACTATAAACTGAGATAAAGAAAGTGTGAAGAACATCATGAAAGTACGAAAATGCTCATACATCATAAAAGTAAGAACAATATCATGAAAGTACCAAAATAAATCTGTACATCATCATCATCATGCTGCAGAAGTGCATCCCTATACAAGAAACGTGTGAAGCCTAAATAATCATCCTGAATCAGAATCTGATAACTCTACATATGATCCTCTAGTGGAACGCTGACGTGGCTCCTGTATGACCCGCTGACCAACCGTCCGCTGTGTGCCCTCAGGCAAAGCCGGCTCAGATGGGCCAGCCTCATCACCTACATGAGATGGGCCAACCTCATCCTGATGAAGAGGAGGGCATGCTACACGCGCCACCGCTGTCATCTCTGCCTCCCTCGCCTCTTGTATGTATGCGCATCTCAGCTCCCATATCCGTGCATCTACGAATACTCGTGCCTCAAATCCAGTGTGAGTAATCGTCTCTACATGTAGAAGACGCTGGTCTCGGCCCCGCCCTAACTGCTGCTCCACCCACTGCTGCAATGATGTCTGCAGCTCTGCCTCTCGCTCAATCCGGCATGCCTCCTCTGCTCGTGCCTCGTCACCTAGCATGAAATCACTATATGAAAAGCGTCGTGGAACGCACGCTGCAACCACCGATGTATCAGCACCCTCCTGCATCAACAACGCTCTCTGTGCCTCCTCCCTGTAGTGCTCTATCAAGACTACGCAGGCGAATGGATCAATGGCCTGACGATGACCAGGATATAGATCATCCATGCCTAGTCCTCTGTATGTGGCCACATCAATGTCAGCAAAGCATACAGGGCACACTGATCGTGCCACCATGTGGCGGGTCATGCAATGGAGATGTGCGATGTGGTCGCACCCTAGTCCAAACCACCCTACGGTGTCAAACTCCTCGTGGCAAAGGACACAAGTGGCAGTAGGAAGCCTGGCTATGACTGCTGCATCTATGGGTGTCCTAGTCGACACATCTACAGGAGGAGCGGGGTATAGGGCCAAGCCGGGGTCGATCCTATGGCGAGATGGATCACGACTAATATGCCTCAACTGTAAAATATAGTGCTCCGCACGATGGTATGCTATGCGTGTCCGAATCCTCTGCTCCTCCAAATCTGTCTGCAACAGTCATACGCGAGACTCCATCTCCTGACGCAATAGATGTGCCTGCAATGCAAACATGTCGCGTACATGGTGAGAATTAACCAAAAAAATTCAGTTCAAAACATGCTACAAAAAAATAAACTAACATAATCAAAATAACTAACCTCGTCCCTAGACTCGGCCAACAATGCCTCCAACTCTGTAATCCGTGCGTCTCGAGCCTCCAACTCGTGCTGAGGCGGTGTAGATGTGGGAGGTGGTGTAGATGTGGGAGGCTCCATCGATGATCGAGGTGGGGGAGGTGGAATCGAAAGTGATCTCGATAGGGCAGAGACCATGTGCTGCAAGGATGATGCCACTGAATGAACATCCCCCCTAATCTGTCCTCCAACAGCTCGCAATGCCGGTGCAGGGATGGTGTGCAACTCTGGTGTCTCGCGTCGACGCCGAACACCTGCAATCTGACACTCCTGACGCCCCATCCTACCATGTCCCGCTCCTGATCCTGGACGGGTACTAAGGTAGTCTACCCGATGACCAAGCACAAACTCAGCGTATAGCTGCATTGGCAAATGACCTGGCTATCTGACGGTTGTGAGGCAATCGACCACCATTCGCTGTGAGATATCTCGGATAAATGTGTGCTGCTATGATGGGGTGCCTACAACGTAAAATATGCAAGGGGGGCCCTGATCGTGGTCGCATTGCCTCGATGTGACCATCCCAAAACATATCCTCTAAGGCCTGCCTGTGATGTGACTCACGCTCAAACAACTGTCGAACGTCTCTCCAATCCAAGCCACCACCAGTGATCTCTGCCTCTGCCTGTGCCTGAAAGCTATCCACAACGTCCTCAACTGTGTCCAATCGACCTAGAGCCTCAATAACTGAATCTAGACTCGCAACCAAGTGAGGGGGTGCCCTAGCATCCTGCAGTGCCCTCATCTCAGCTCTTAGCATCTCTATCTGCATACGAATAGTGGTGCTAGAACCTGTGCGCTGGCTGGCGCATGCACAAAAAAAACACATGGAAATTAATATTCTATTTGGTAATGAAAATAATATTCTATTCAATATGACTTATAATCTATTTACGTAATGAAAACTATTTGTACGTACTCCTTGATGAGGTAGGATGTCGTTGGGATCATCCTATGCACCTACCAGTAGATGGGCCAAATGTGTGGCTCAATATTATGTTTATCAAACTCAATATTATTAAAAATTCTTAATTTTGATTAAAAATTTTTCAAACTCTAGTTGTTGCACTTTTAAACTTAGATGTCTCAAATATTTTTTCCTTATATGTTTCCCTTTTTTCACTTTTTATCCAATATGAAACTTTTCCACATGTGGTGTAAGGACCACATTGTCCACTTATGGCCCCTATACTAAGGACAGATAGTGGAGAGGTTTGGTTAATAAGACCTTCTTTGAATGCTTTACTGCCTTGGGTTTGCAATAGATATGGAGGAGATAGAAGGATACCTAATACATTACTTTGAACGATACACAAGCAAGGCGCATCTAGTATTTCTCGGACTACACATTAAAAAAGAGAGCGGGTTGACACTACAGACCTTTTAAAGCGAGAACTTTGAGAAAATAATTAAGCCTTTTCAATATTATCTATTTCGGTTGGGCAATCCACCTCAATTAGTGGCCATTCCTATAGATCATCACTTGGTTCCCATGCTTGGGGAGAGAGGAGACATTTGGACAATCATAAATTACGTATGTGTTTTCGATGCGCTGGTGCATTTAGAAGATCCAATTAGCCATATGCTTATGCATCTAACCACTCTAGTGTTGGGGTCTTTGCCCATGTGGTGTGGTGTTTTAGGGATAATGCTCATGTGGTGTTTTATATAGCCTACTTACTCTACCTAAATTATGAAACAACTCTTAACCAACTATATAATCTATAATATTCCACATAAAAGATGATTTTTTAAAAGATGGTTTTGAAGACTAAAATTTAAACCTTTTTTTATTTAAATAAAAATAGCACCAATTTCAAAAATAGCATAAAACCTACTTTAATCTCTCTTTTTCTTGTTCTTGTTTTCTTGTTTTCTTGTTTTTAATACATGATTTTCTTATTTTAACAAAATTCTTATTTTCTTGTTCTTGATACATGATTTCTAAAAACAAAATTTAAACGTTATATTAAATTCAAAACTTCAGTAATTTGTAAACTTCACTTATAAATTTTTTTTAATAGATTATTTTAAAAAATAAATTATATACTTTTTGACATTTAAATACAAACTTCACTAACTTAAACTCTTATTTTCTTTTTTTTTTAAGATCATTTTTAAAAATAAAATTTAAACGTTTTTTATTTAAATATAAATAACACTAATTAAAAAAATATCTTTAATCTCTTTTTTTTTAAAGATGATTTCAAAAAATAAAATATATACATTTTCAGGCTTTAAATAAAAAATTACGTAATTCCAAAAATAATTTAAAAAACTTTAAAATGCATTTCAAATTTAGAAATATTTTTTAATTATTCCTATAAACTAATATTTAAACGTTTCTTTATTTAAATAAAAATAGCACTAATTTAAAAAATAACCTTAATCTCTTTTTTTTAAAAGATGATTTTAAAAACAAAATATTTACATTTTCACATTTTAAATAAAAAATTACGTAATTCCAAAAATAATTTTAAAAAACTTTAAAATGCATTTCAATTTTAAAAATATTTTATAATTATTCCTATAAACTAAGATTTAAACGTTTTTTATTTCAATAAAAATAGCTCTAATTTAAAAAAATAACTTTAATCTCTTTTTTTCCAAGGATGATTTTTAAAAACCTAATTTTTACATTTCACTTTTTAAATAAAAATTTAAAATGCATTTGAAATTTAAAATATTTCATAATTATTCCTATGAACTAAAATTCAAACGTTTTTTTATTTAAATAAAAATAGCTCTAATTTTAAAAAAAACTTTAATCTCTTTTTTTTCAAAGATGATTTTAAAAAATAGAATTTTTACATTTTCACATTTTGAATTAAAAATGTCGTAATTCAAAAATTTAAAAAAAACTTTAAAATGCATTTCAAATTTAAAAATATTTTATAATTATTCCTGTGAACTAAACGTTTTTTTATTTAATTAAAAATAGCTCTAATTTAAAAAATAACTTTAATCACTTTTTTTTCCAAGATGATTTTAAAAAACAGAATTTTTACATTTTCACATTTTGAATAAAAAATGTCGTAATTCAAAATTTTAAAAAAAACTTTAAAATGCATTTCATATTTAAAAATATTTTATAATTATTCCTGTGAACTAAAATTTAAACGTTTTTTAAATTTAAAATTTTCACATTTTAAATTAAAAATGTCGTAATTCAAAAATTTAAAAAAAATTTACAAATGCATTTGAAATTTAGAAATATTTTATAATTATTCCTATGAATGTTTATTTATTTAATAAAAATAGCTCTAATTTTTAAAAAAAAAATTCATTTTCACATTTTAAATAAAAAATTTCGTAATTCAAAAATTTCAAAAAAACATTAAAATGCATTTGAAATTTAGAAATTTTTTATAATTTTTTCTATAAACTAAAATTTAATTAAATTTTAGCAAAAAAAAAATGCTACATAAAAAAAACCCTACCTGGACTCTCCCGCTCCGTCCATCTCCGTCGATGTCCGTCGGTCGCTCTCTGTCGCTGGCGCAATTCCGTCGACGTCCCGCAAATTCGAAATCGGTCGATGGGGAGGAGCTCGATCGAGGTATGCAGAATGAGGGGGGTCGCTCTCCTTTTATAAGAAAATTTAGGGTTTCCCTACCTCGATCGAGGTATTTCGCATGCAACATACATATCGGATCGAGGTATAGACATGCCACGATACCTCGATCGAGGTATTGTGACATGCCCATACATCTCGTTACATCTACCTCGATCGAGGTATAGACATGCCACAATACCTCGATCGAGGTATTGTGACATGCCCATACATCTCGGTACATCTACCTCGATCGAGGTATTGACATGCCACGATACCTCGATCGAGGTATGTCGGCAGCAGCCGGATGCCACATGTCTCGATTGACATATTCGACATGCGGCCAAGTCATCGGTCCAGCATACCTCGATCGAGGTATGTCGGCTGCCCTGTCGGATGGCACATACCTCGATCGAGGTATGCTGGACATGCCACATTACCTCGATCGAGGTTTAGCTAGATTGCCAGGATACCTTGAACGAGGTAGATGTGGCATGTATAGGTGGCTTGCTAGCAAACCTCGATCGAGGCATAGGCTCGGTCCGGTGAAAAAAGCCCAGCACCTCGATCGAGGTATTGGCTTGGCTCGGTTGTCCTCGTGTGTGATTTTCATTGGAACTAATACCTCGATTGAGGTATTGGAGACCGAAGCAAAACCTTTGTATATTCTTTTCATTGGAACTAATACCTCGATTGAGGTATTGGAGACCGAAGCAAAACCTTTGTATATTCACTCGAGCGGGTGTCACACTCACCCAAAAGTGGTCCGGAAGTGGACACCCTTAGCTTGCTACCACCCCATAATCAAGAGCTTGTAAGTTATATCAGTGTATCAAGCGAGACGCGATGAACAAGTGTTTCACAAATGATAATTGGAGAGAACGAGTAATCACAATGGTGCCCACCATACCAATCGTGGTTGTCATCTCTTACCATAAAGTAGTCGACCATCACAGTTGTCCGAGTTCCACTATTAGGCTTGGCTTGAGCTCACAGCGTGTCTTGTTATAAATTGAGCGATAGCTGCTTACAGAAGGGTAACTGCTAACCCATGCTTGAATAAAGGGTATCATTTTGAATATGGGAACCACCTTTTAGGGTATCAACCTTCGTCAAGTGATTGAGGAGCCCCAGCTTAAGCTCACGTAAAGGTATTTGTCACCCAGTCTTATATCGTATTAAACCAATGAATAGTCCACTCAATCCCTACGTATGGGAGGTAGCTATGGGCAGGGAGGCAAATAGAAGCATACGGATAAATAATCCAAACAATGCACTAGCTCAGGAGGCATAAGTTGTGTTTGAGATAGAAGTGATGGTATGCATGGAAAATTTTTATAGCTATTCCAATTCACCTTCTCGCGTCGTTACGTTTCCATGTGAGCACTCCTATGCAAAAAAATGTATATGTTCATGAGCAAATCTATGAATCTCATGCAATTCTTTTATGAAAATCATATTTCCTTATCAACACATGAGCACTCTATGACAATCATGCATTACCATTGTAGTTTGGAATTTTTTTCCTATAACTTAGCTCTATTTAAAAGGAATACTATTCTTTTACTATCATCAAGAAACTCCCATCATTATTCTTGCTTCAATGCTTTTGCCTTCCCAGATTAGCATCACAAAGATTATCAGATGTTCGACTATTGATAAGGAGAAACACCAATACACCATATTAATGTCATGGTCTAGTCGTGAGTGCTAGTCCAACATTACAATGCCATAAAAAGCATGTGTGCATACGTGCGTGCATGTGTGCATACGTGCATTCATGCATGCATATGTGCATGCGTGCATGTGTGTGTGTTTGTTTATCCTATTAATACCTACATTACCCACATTTGACATTCTCATTGTCACTTCACCATGTTCTTGCATGGGATAACATAACCTAACCAAGCTGTCAATGAACCAGACCCCTTTCACTTTTATGTAGGACCCCCCATTATTAAGTATCATCCTATAAAGCTAAGTGCAAGGAAAAAAAATATCATAAGGACAAAATTCAAGATCTCCATAGGGTACTCCTTCCTATTTTCATTCCATATAAGTAGCTATTCAATCATTTGCAGAAACAACCCTTCATTACATAAGATCCCCGTTCCCATTACATTTCTAGGCCATTTCATTTTTTGACTATAGAATTCAATCAAAAATTTATAGCCATAACCATGTCCAATTCCAAGAATGTATATATAAGGTACGCACACATGATGTGAACCGTATGTATTGATCTTTTGCTGTCCAAAAAAAGTTCTTCTAAAAACTAGCTTGTGATATTATACCGGTTTTCCAAACCTATCCCAAAAATAGACAACACAAAAGCCTTGCTGAGGCCTATTCTTTCAAGGCAAACTGTTCCATCCATGTTCAAAAGTTCTTGGTCATGGAAACTCATAAAGGTCTTCTACCGTTGATTCCAAAAGATCTACCACCACTAGTGTTTATTGAAAACCTCATAGAAAAGTGCAAGGGTTCACCTGCCACCATCCAAGGAAAACAATCGGAGTTAGCTCTCAGTGGTGATCAACTTTTCACCAGTTTAAAATACTTTTCCCTGCACTCTATCAACCTTAAGGGAGGGCTGTACTTACATCCCTGAGGTAATGAACCTCATTTCTTAACAAGAGAAACAACGGGTGGCAGCAATCACGTGCTAAGCTCTGAAGAGCCTCTCCTAGGTTGGAAGGGATTCCACACTATTATGTTCATCTTAGATCATGTTTGGTGTGAGACAAATTACTCTACAGCTACTGTGGTCGACGATCCCCCAGACAAGAGTTCAATAATTCGGAGCCAAGTCTATCAACACATTCAAGGAGTGAGGATAATCTGCACAAACCACTTGTAGCTTGTCTCATCTCCTATCCGTTGTTAACAACGGACGTTTTATAAAGGCAACCGGGATCAAGCATTCCTCCGCCATGTTTTGGCTTAAAAAGCAAGGAAGACAAGCAAGGGAACGTCACTAAGGCTCTAAGCACCACACTCTTAAAACAGCAATGTTGAGCGAGCCTGTAAACAAAGTTGTGCCGCCCATTCTGTTAGTGGATCTTCAACACTGTCGACTTACAACTAGCGTAGCCAACCAATCATAGCAGACCCGGTCGAACTTAGGGCACAAACAGGTGTAATCGCACGTATTAATGACAACAATGCTTGTTTCATGCAAAAGTGACTTGAAGTCATTCCCCTCGTCATCTAAGCTAACAACGAAGCCAGCACGAATTGCATGAAACATTGAACGCCAGCCTCTCGGCTTCCTTTATAATTCGACTCGTGGTAAAAGCAAGTAGTCGGCTATCATCACGACTAGTGAGCTTGTATTTAGTGCCATCGGAGAGCCTACCCTAGGCATGGCGGGGTCCTGCAGCAACATACCCGTCACAAGAATGAAAACTCACAGTGTCAAGGGCGACCGTGGCCAAGTTAAATTATATCTACAAGTATATGCTCTGTTATCTATTGGTTTATTGGTCTCCATATTGCTAGTCCACGGTTCTTAGGGTGGGAAATGATTGGCGCCTCAAATAGACACTCAACCAAGGAGTTTTGTTCCCACTCCCGTGGAGGGGATGAGTAAGTAAAACAATGGGAGGGAGAGCCATTCTCATCAGCTTAAGCTGCTATAGCTCTTACCGCCTCAGCCAGAGAATGTTACAGTGAGTTACTCCTCCAGGGACATGCATACCTGAAGGGTGTCGTCCATATCGACCAGGTCACAAAGAAGGTAAGGAGAATGCTTCCTCGATACATGTTCCACCCAGAGCATTGTGCCACACCATGAACGCCAAAACAAGGTAGCAAATATCTCGTCAAAGCTGATAAGGTCTTTCTTAAAGCAGGAGTGAAGACCTCATGAACCACTATGAGTATCCAATGCTTAACAAAGTCTCACTACTCTCGAGTGATGCTACTCCCCTCGATAAGCCCCACACCATGCAGCTTGCAATTGGTGCAACTTTACCGTCTAACAATCGCCTCACTATACCGTCAAGGACGGGGGTTGACGAAGCTTTAATACTAGCCATCGATGTTGGGTAGCCTTAATAATGAGAAAATACTATTCATGCTTTGACTGGGTAAATTCCAAGCAACTGGTGAATCCATTGCGATGCACCTAATCTCAACCCTTGATTTGACCCCACACTACAATAAAACACCCCACATTAAATATGTGAACCATTGCCGTTAGATTTAAAAGAGATCTAACAGCTCACAAACATTGTCATTTGTAGGCCATTAGATCTTCCATAGATCTAACGGCTCAATGATGCTCGCAACCTTCCCACACCTACGCATCGCCACGTAATCATCAATGTCGAACACATGGCACACCGTCGTTGCATGCACCATCAAATTTTTGCCACGTGGATCACCTCCCCCCAATGTTGATGATGAGCAAAAATTGGAGGCGATCGGTGTTTGCAGGTCGAAACCGATGAAATCGGCTCTCGACTTGATGGTGGCCAATCGCTAGGTTCACCGGTTTCCTCCCCGTAAACACCTCCCCCAACCGATTCCCTATATCATGATGGCGCCATAGCCATCCGAGTGGTGGTGAAATGATCACGCCTCTCAACTCTACTATTCAAAATCCCTCCATTTCTGTGTAATATCCTTCGAGCTATCAAGAGGACCAAGGTAATGCGCTTATATGATCCCTCATGATATTAGAGACTCGCTAGGGTCCATAGCTTGCTCTCTCGGTTCTTCCTCGAAAATCTATCATTGTCTCATTTTTATGTACAGCAGGCTCTGCTAATAATTGGTCAAGACTCTTGGATAATTCCAGTTGGTGGTTTCTCAAATACCATTAATTTCCAAAATTCCACTCCCCTTAATTTTCTACACCACCAACTTTGAAAAACATACCGATGAAAGTCTTAGACTAGCCCGTGTGGGGTGTAGCATCACAATAATATAATATATTATATTATGGTATAGGAGTTCCAATGTAATGTACACAATAGACACATTTTATCCCCTTCCAAATGCAGTAGTTGTATATCGCAGTCCTCATCTTTTTTATTTGTCTTTAATTTTCTTCATCATCTAAAACCCATCTTGTTTTACCTTGGGGTACAAGTATGCATTCTGCTTGGGGATATAACACCTCCATATTTTCCTCATACCAACTCTTATAAACCAAATTAGAGCCCTACGAGGAATAGGTCTCTAGTACAAATCCTTAATTACCCTGGGTCTACCAATAATCAACACAAGATAAGGCCTACACAATACCTGAGGATGATAAATTCTTTTAGCACTCAATGATATATATAACATCAGTATATAGGAGTCCACAGAACTCAGTAGCTCCTACCCCTATCTCCTACTAGCCAAAGAAAAGCAAGGGGACCGGAAGTGTGTGTGCATGTGTGTGTGCGTGTGCGTGCGTGTATGTGTGTGTGTGTGCGCGCACGCGCGCAATTAGTTAAAGAGCCAATTGTGAGCACAACTCTTGCACAAGACGAGAAGAGTTTAGTTGCTCCTCAGGTCAAGAAAAAAAGGTCTCCAATCAAAGTCAAAAGAAAGATTCCAAGCAAAGTTGACAAACCATTAGAAGGATAGCCTATATGGCATTATATATTTTACAGATTGAACTGTGAGAACACTATCATTTTAGAATGCCTTAGTTATGTTTGTGTATTTGTGACAAAAACAATGTACATTTTGAAATAGAAATATATGTAGTACATTTCAAATATTTCAATGGTTTTTTATTATTTCGAAGGATTTTGAGTTTTTGTTCAAGTTTTTCTATGCTAGGGGGATGCTATACTACCTAGTCTACCTACTCAATGAAAGAAAAACAACTTTTGAATGCCAAAATGCAAGATTTCATGAGGGGTGAGTGTTACCACACAAAACAACTTCGAAATTCAACATGACTCATCATTCTTAGTTGTTTTTTGGGAGTTTTGACATCCTACACTCCTTAGCAATCTTTCAAGCTATCTTCCTACCAACTCAAAACACTAAAAAACATAAAAAACAAGCTTCAAATGATAAAAAAGACTCTCTAACAAAAAATGACATTTTTCTTAACTTTTCCATCCAAACTCACACTTCTTCACTCTTTCTACTCCTCCAACTCCACTAACAAAGCTCCAAGCTAAGCTTGAAGCCTTGTGCAATGGGTAGATTATGAAAGAAAGCAAGTTCAATGCAAAAGCATACCTCCATTCCCCAACAGCGGCTCCAAAAAGGTGTAGTCTCGACGGTGACATGTGTCGTGGGGATGTTGAAGAGACTATATAGCACATAAATAAAAGACATCAAATCTCCCTCCCTCACACAATACTCATTCACTCATAGAGTGGAGATAGCCCATTGTCCTTTCTCGTTCTCAATATCAATGTTCTTATACACAAATCAAGATAATGTAACAAAGTTCAAATTAGTATGGCTCCAAATAATTGGAAGAGTTTGCTATGACACTTCTAATGGTCTGTCACTAAAGCATATACCTAGATGAATCCAAGAACATTCCCAAACTCATCCTCTAAAAACACAACATAGTGTAGTTTCAATCTCATGATAGTCACTCACAAGGTTGAAAACCATAAACTCCATCATGCGGGAACTAGCTACTATGACATCCCCAATGACGTCATCAGACCCAATAGTGGGTGTAGACCATAGTATAAAAATATGCTCTCACACATACAAATCCAACACATACTTGAGCATCCATTTATACAAAGTCTTCGTACTGAGTTTCTGTCGGCACTCCGGAGGTGAAGGGCAGACTTAGCCATGATGAAGGCTAGCACTAAAGGAGAAGGCTAATCAAAAGGTAGTCCAAAATCTCTTCATTCAAGCTACAACTACTTGTGAAGTCTAAACATTTTAAATCTAAATCTAGCTGATAGGGCAACGCACCATTTAAGATAGAAAGAATTATCACAATACCAACAGGCCGCAACTGGGACGAAAACTTCACAAGGTGAAATTTGCATGTCCGTTAATATGGTCAATCACTAAAGCATATACATTAATGAATTCTAGCACGCAGTCGAAACTACACCTAAAGATACCTACCAATTTTGCCTTGCATTTTGGTCTATTGAACAACATAGAACGATAGACTTTATGTACTTCCCTACCTATATATCACCATCTTGCTCCCATCTACCATCAACAAAATAATTATCATCTCACTTATGCAAAGGGGAAGAGAGTCCCTTTGAATGAGGGCTCTGTGTGTTTGTGGGGGAGGGGGGGGGGATTTTAATATATATATCTGTGTTTTCTTGTGTTTTTTTTGTATCGTGTGCACTTGTGCATGTGCAAGCGTGTGATGTGCCTGCACATGCACGCACATGAATGTGAGAGAGAGAGAGAGAGAGAGAGAGAGAGTCTTTTACTGTATTTCTTTCTTCTGTATTTTGTTTCGGAGTAGTGGCTCTAATATTTTTCTGCTGTCTTTTTGTTTCATAATAGACAGCAGAAATGGCATTTTGCTACTATGTGCCAATATATTGTTGTGTTGAAATGGCTGCAAGTAACCGCTGATCTATATTAACACATGAGCCCTTATACACTTGACCAATGATGTAGTTGTCCTTTTTTATTGTTTTCCATGTTTCCTGGAAATTCATTCGTGTCCCTTGACTGCAAGTCTGGGTTGGGACAAGAACCAAAACGTGTGATTGCCTTTTGTCCCTCAGGAATACTGCAAGAGAACCCCTACACCCAGGTACCATAATTTTATCCACCTTTTTGGTGGAAAGCAAGAGCACATTGAGAAGCAAGAACTCAAGACAAATCAAACACTAACTTACAAAACACAGCATAATCAAATCTTCAATGTGCCTTATCAGGAATCGAGTACTAGTAGTCTTGTCAAGAAATCAGATAAATCAACTAAACCTTACCAAAGGCACCATAATCAATTCAGAAATCAACCTCGACCTTGTCTAGTCAAGAATTTGAGATCAATCCACTACTTACAAAAGGCAGCATAATCTTCACTGCAGATCAGAATCGAACCTTTTACAGATCGAAGGGACGTGTACTTGAATGAGTAAACTAGCCTTGTGAAAATGATTGCAAACAATCAGTGCAAAGATCCACTCGTACACAAGCTCTTCGCAGCCTCCAAGTTACCACTGGATAAGCATGCGATGCCTGTAAAATGTAAGAGAGAAGATCACACCCATATACTTGCCTCTCCACTCGTGTTTTTGACAGAAACCTCACCCTTGCACTCAGGAGTGGCATCAATAAACCATTGCTGCTCAGGCCAATTCAGAGCTGTTTACACCGCCTTCCCATTTGCTTCCAAAGCCCAGCAAAGATAGAAGCGTTTATGCACCACCTGTATCTTTACCTTCTGATGCCCTATCTGTTCATCAACTTAGGCCTTCAAAAGCATTGGTTAAATGTTATTTGACACACATTTTTGGATCATGAGCTTTTTAGTGAGCTTTTTGAGTGCAGGTAGCATTCATGCACTGACAAGATGGAATATTACTTCTCTAGAGTAAAACTGCAACTCTGAACTTAGTTCTCAAATTCTCAAATGAACTGCAGTTCTCAAATTTCTGGAGTAAAACTGCTCTGAGTTCTCAAATTCTCAAATGAACTTCCCTAGAGAGTACATGTAACTGACACTCTTAACACACGAGAACAAAAAGATTTTAGACGAGTATCTGACTGCGTGTCCATGCCACATGAAACCTTCATTTGGAATTTCAATCAACTTTGATTCACAATTTTACTTTCTCATCAATATGCAGGCATTCATGAGGAGGCAATAAGTATCATCATAATATTTCACATTACGTTTAAAAGCTTTCCCTCCATACTAAATTAACTTTGATCAGAATCTTGACACCACACCCCTTTTGACTGCTGTATCTACTGGACCTGAACACATGCAGTCACATCAAGAAGCTCCGTAACGAGCATACACTGCAAAAACAGATCATCCATCAATGATGCTTCCACCTTGCATCACTAGGCTCGATACTGACAGCCTTCTAATGTATGCCTGCATAATAACAAGGTAAGATTGGGAATCAAAGTCTGATGAAATTCCAAATGGAGCTTTACACCAGGTTTAAAAGCTTTGGTCAGTACTCTTCCTCATTTGCCTGCTCTATCTACTGGACCTGTAACAAATGAAATCACATCAAGAAGCACCTCACGAGCATACACTGCCCTACCAGATCAAGCTTCCTCCTTGCATCACTAGGCAGAAGATAATCCAAATTGCACGAAGTCAAAAGTCTCTGGCATTTGCAAGGCCTTCAGAAAAGCATCCACATTTAATACTCGTACAACTTGACAGAAGTCTCAAGTTAACAAAGAATAGGACTACTGATGAGAAAACAACAGGGCTTTCACATTCATCAACTCAAAAATAACCAATATTCATAACCCAACAAAAATACTACAAAATTTGAAACAAACGACGTAATTGTTCAGAATCTAAGTTTTGGCTAATTAACTATTACATTGTAAACCATAAAAGCATTAAAAGCTTAGCTTGGGACTGATTCAAGAGCTACTTCTAGTACTCAACAACAGCAAAACTCTGCTTTTTCGACTCCTGCAGCACAAAGACATAGCTCCATCAACAGTCCATCCATACCAATGCAGCCTTCAGAAAAATCGTTGTGTTGACCATGTGTTCAACAAATTCCCTTGCCTTTAGTACTCTAAAAGGTCTCACTGGAGCCTTGAAAGGTCCCTGCAGGTTTCTCATTCTTTTGGCTGCATTTTTCATGCACAGCTGAATAATCACTTTTCAGAACCTCACTCTTGTACACGTGCGTGCCACAGAGAGAGAGAGAGAGAGAGAGAGAGAGAGAGGCATCAACACTACATTTCATATAGCACCTAGAAATCAAAAACTGCCATCAAATTTTGAAAAGTTAAATCCTTAATATGAAACCAGACAGAGATAGGGGAGCAATAAATAAGTAGGCTCAACACAGTGGAGCATGAGTACAATGAATCTTTGAAGTTATCCCCAATAGAAATGTTATTCAGCACAGCTAGTTCTACACATACCCTATGTGCTGTTTGTTCCCATGTTCACTACTATGCCCTACTTCAAAAATCTCACTTTCAAACTCTTGAATTGAATAAAGCAAGGTCTCACATGGAAATATATGTGCACTCTGCCCACCCCATAGCCCAGTTAAAAGAGAAGTGGTGGGCAAGGAAGCATGCAAAACCATTTCTTTCATGACTGGATCACCTGGACATGTCCTTTACATCTCAATTCTCACAGGGACTGATTATTATGGCCATAGCTCAACCTTGAGCTGCAAATTGCATGAGTCATTTTGAGTGTCTCTTCAAGACAAGCGATTCAAAGAATTGTCAATTAGCAATCATAGGGCCAGGTCATGCAAATACAACCCCTCACAGAAGGTAGTACCAGAGAGAAAATTGCAAGGGGGGACGATCAATGATTTCATCTACGCATGGGTAGTTCTTGTAAAAAGGAATCGCTTGGAGAACTTAGCCTTTCACAAAGTATTCCTGTTTGACTTCATAAATAACTCAATATCCTTGAAGGTTACACCTTGATGGGACTACAGTGCAAGTACAGCAGATAACAATATGTACAACGAGGTGCTCGCAAACAAAGTTACACGCCGATGATGGCGGAAGGGGGCTGGCATTGATCAGTGTCAGCAGAATAAATTGCCCAACACACAAACAAGATATTGAAGCTTCTATTCGAAACCCAATGTGTGCCTAAAACACCTACCAGTAAAACCTCCTCTGAGAATAGAGTTCTCACCCAAACCATTTTCAGGCCAAGCTTGCATCACAAGCCTTGGAAGGAAGTGTCCTGAATTTAGCCCACAACCAATCAACAAGTCTTTCTTGGGCATTCTAACAATTTATGAATGTACTCAGCACTGGATTGGGATAACTGGTCCAAATAATGCCAAATCCCCTTCGCAATAAGATTTATCCATGCCATGCAGCTTATATGTATACAGGTCGCACATCATTCTGTCCAAAAGTAACTCCACAACCTGGACATTTTCGGTGCCGAATTTCTAAATTTCGCTGGATGCATGGACTGCAGAATAAGTGATAGCACTTTGTGATGACCACCTGTCACAAAAGACTTGCTATATTAGATATAGCAAATCTGGGAAGAGCCTTATGCAAGTGAATTGTTACAACAGGTAAGGGTGTAAACAATGACTAATTACCTCCAGTCATCACATAAAGCACAACAAAAAATGCAGTTTTTGCATGCTTTGCACAACTACATTTGATTTGCCATCCAATCAAAATACTAGAGCAGCAAAACAATTACTTCAATAATTTTTGTGGTTTCTGTCCCAGTGAATTTTGTTACCCTTGTCCTATCCGCTACAGAAAGACGTAGCCTTACCACTGAAACTCCAGTACACCAAAACTTAAGGCAACAATGGTTTTACCCTGCACTTTCTCCTATCCCAGGAAATGAGCTATAGCAATCAAAGCTGTATTACAAAAGGAGCCCTCGGAATGAAGAGAAACAAACATAGAGCTCATCAAACCATCACCTACAAAGTAAACACTCTCACGATGCTTAAATGTGAATAAAATTCAATGAGGCAGCAGGCTGAGCATAAAAGCAACCCTACATGTGAAAAAAAAGACTCTAAAGAAAAAGCAGGATATGCCTTCCCTAAAAGAGAGGGCTTACTTCTCCTTCCCTAAAAGAGAGGGCTTACTTCTTTTGGCCGATCATGACAGACACTGCACTTCAGAATTGCCTTATACTCCTTGATTTCATCTTGAAGTTTTTCAATTAAAGACCCTCCTTCACTTTGTACATTGAGGCGCGCCACCTTAGACCTCAACGAAGCCAAATCCTCCTGCGCTCTTTTCTTTTCAGCCCTGCAAAAATCATATTACTTGTACTTTAGATATGCTCTTGACAAATACAGAGTACAAAGCCATGGAAAACGCAAAAAGTAAATGCCTTACTTTTCCTTTTCAAGCTGTGCCTGAATTTCTGCCATCTTGGCCTTGCGCTGCTCAAGTTCCTTCTGGACAGCATCCAGAGCAGACTTGGTTACCGAATACTCTTTTGCTGCCTCAGCTGACCTCCTTTTCAATGTTTCCAAAGCACTTGCATGTTGCCGTCCATCGTCTGTTACTTTGCCAAGCTGGTCCAAGTAAGTCCGGACCTGCAGAGTTTGAAATAAAGCAGACAAAGGTTGTTTGTGAGCCTACTTGTTTCTTGATATAACATGAAAGGTATTACATTATTTTGAAGAAAAATACAGACAAGAAGAAACAGAAATTGTTTCTTGTTAAGGAAAAATTCATTAAAAATTTTAATCAGTATAGGACCTGTTCTTCCAACCTCGCCACTCTCTGTTTGTGGCATTCTCCTAAAGAGACAGCATGGAGAACACGATTATTGAGGGCCTGCTTCTCGTCAAGCAGAGATGCTTGGAGCTGTTTTGCTTTGACACTCTCAGAAACCAACTGCAACATTAAAGAAAAGCTCAGAACTCCGCCAAAGACAATCAAAACAATTTAGACATGGACTCGGATACAAACTACAGTCACAGCATCAAAACCATTCAGTTATTCAAATTTGATGTCATCCAGCGAAGCATTTCGAGAGCAAATAAAAGTGAGCGATTTAGGTTTCAACAAGCCACACTACCACCTTGATATTGTAATCATCCCTCTCTGAAATCTGATGCAACAACCGCTGATTTTGCGCTTGCATATCTTCATAAGCTTGTCCAATAGTCTAAAATGCCACCCAAAATAAACAGCGATAGCAATTATCAGCTGATAATATCCATGTTGATATTGCATTGACATTCTGAACCAAAAAAGTACAAATAATCCATACCTCTATTTCTGCAAGGTATGCATCACCTTCCTCACTCTTCATTTTTGCAGCTTCATTTAGTTCAATAACAACCCTGCAAAACACCCCAATCAAGCACTCTACTTCAATACTGATATAATAAGTCCACTCCTAAATCTATTTATCAACCTGCAACAGCATGGGCCACCTGTAGATGTAACTGTAACAAACCAAAAACAAACCTGTCAGAGGCATCTAATTTCCGCCGCAAGTCTGTGATCTCTGCTTCTGCTGTAGCAAGTCTTCGTTGACAAGCTGCTTCAGCTTCATTTGCAGCTTTCACACGTAGCTCAAGGCTATTCTCATCAAGGCAAGCTTTAAGCCTTTCCACCTGCGCCCAGGCCTTGCACTCAGCCTGCTTCAATTCCCTTATATCCCTGCATCATAAATTCAGAATTTGTAAAAACGGCATCCCCAGCTCCGCACTCCAGAACAAAAGGTGGTGTCAACCCTCTTAATGAAAGGAAAAAATGTCTTTAGATTCTATCAATATGACAAAAGAAGTATGAAATTTGAGATGATTTCAGGAGATAGGCCATGACTCAGGACACTAATAAATGATTTAAGATCCTTCACAGTTCACAACAACCATGTGAATGACTACCAAGAAGATCCTAGACAGAACACGCAAAATGATATTTTACTAACACTCTATAACAAGGGTGGCTAGTAAAGACACTTCCCACTTTAGATAACAGCCGATCCATTACAATGATTTCAAATAAAATGATTTAAGATCCTTCACAGTTCACAACAACCGTGTGAATGACTACCAGGAAGATCCTAGACAGAACACGCAAAATGATATCGAGTGTCCATTGACACTAGGATTAGGAGCAGAATCCTAAGTTTACCAATACTAACACTCTATAACAAGGGTGGCTAGTAAAGACACTTCCCACTTTGTTTTTCCATACACTTGTGTCTATTTTAGTGTATGGATGTCTATTTTGTAGTACAGCCACCGATCCAAATATGGAGTTTACCAATACTAACACTCTATAACAAGGGTGGCTAGTAAAGACACTTCCCACTTTGTTTTTCCATACACTTGTGTCTATTTTAGTGTATGGATGTCTATTTAGTAGTACAGCCACCGATCCAAATATGGAGTTAAAATTGAAGTCGAAACTCTGTGTGTGTGTGTGTGTGTGTGTGTGTGTGTGTGTGTGTGTGTTTGTTGTAGTACAGCCACCGATCCAAATATGGAGTTAAAATTGAAGTCGAAACTCTGTGTGTGTGTGTGTGTGTGTGTGTGTGTGTGTGTGAGAGAGAGAGACTAGAATATATCCAATCATACAAATTTAGATTTGTTGTTGCTCTAAAGTCCAAAAATCTACACAGGAAAAAATATATATAAAAGAACATGCCCTAATCATCCTCTAAAATCAAAACCACTTACAACCTCACAACAATCACCCATAAGGTAGAAAACTACAAAACAATCACGCATAGCAGATATTAACTCCCCGACACGTCTTTGGGGCCCAACATCTATACTTGAGAAGCTTACACTATCAAGCTCTGAAACTAATCAGCGAGATCGATGACCTGGTCCAACAATTGAATCGTTATGCACTAGGACATTGTCACTGCAGGGGGGTGTTCAAAATATTGTAAACTTAAAGGCAGTGGCCAAAGCAATAAGTAGTTAGGAGGGCTAGGGGCACCTTTTTTTCCTAAGGTTTTTCCCCTTAACCACCGTGATCGAGTTTAGGGTTGAGTGAGTTTTAACTTGCACTATTATTAACCTACAATTTTAGGAGTTTATTATGTTGAAAACCGTTTGTACTTTCATTCTTGCAGCTTCAATTTAGGATTGCTCCACGTTTTTTCTCTCCTCTCCATCTCCACTTTTCATAAACTAGCCAAAATGTTGTGCGCATATGCAACAATCAAGGAGGATATGTATAGATATTGCCCTGGACGTAAACTTCTCAAGGTGAAATTCGCATGAATATAGGAACATGCCCAAACTCATCCTCTAAAAATGCAACACAGTGTGCAGTTTCAATCTCATCATAGTCACTCAAAATATTGAAAACCATAAACTCCATTACACATAGCAGGGACTAGCTACTATGCATCCCCACTGATGTCATCAGCACCCGACAGTGGATGTAGACCATAGTATAAACATGTGCTGTCACACATAGACATCCACACCCCCACAAATACTTGAGCATCGATTTACGCAAAGGTCTTCGTATTGAGTTTCTGTCAGCACTCCAGAGATGAAGAGTAGACTCAGCACTAACTTACCTAGATAAATCCAAGCACGCCTAGGACAGCACAGAGGCTAGAAAAGCAGAAGGTCAAAGCAGATAAAAGGCACCACGTCCTGGGCTATTTATAGACCCCTGGACTGGTCGGCTCATCAGTAAACAGGGCCAGACTGGGTGGGCCCTGTCTGGGTGGGCTGACAGACTGGTTGGCCAGTCTGTAGCTAGTCAACCAGATCAGGAGGGCATCCAGCCCTATATAAAGGGCCCCTGAGGGAGCAGGTCCTCATTCAGTCAGGGACCCTCCTGTGCCTCAGTGTGGGCTACAGTTCAAGCAGCAGGGATGTCCAGAGAACTCAGTGATAAAGCCTCACAACAGGCTGCCATCCAACCAGCAAGGAGGACAGGAATCAGGGAAACTTGTACATCACCATTGGGTGCAGATGAAGCAACAAGAATGTCAAGGCTGAGGATGCAAACAACGCTTCACCATTGGCTGTCCACCGAAGCAGCAAGGAGGTCTGTTTGCAGGGCACAACTACACAACCCACTGACGCTCGAGAAGAGTTTCGAATATGCAAAAAGTTAGGTAGGAGAGCAGTTTTACAGTGACAGGTTCCACTTCTAGGCAACACCTTAGCTACTAGATAGTGGCACACTGAGATCACATGCCAAGTGTGTAGAAGGCATGTGGAGGAGTGTGGAGTCAAGAGAAATCCTTTTAGAATTCCTATGTGGAATAAGGAGGATGTGGACATAGGGAAAACAGAGGGTCCCTATGGGCTCCATGTAAGGAGACTCTTGACTTTCTCAATATTTTAAGAGCCTTGAGTATCTTTTGATGGGACACATAACAAAAGTAGCCAAAAAGGACATGGATGGTGACATACGAGCTTATGTGATTGATGGGGAAAGGAATCTATAGGCAGGAATTGTAAATGGGTGAAGGAGGGTGACAAAATCTCTATAAAAGGAGCCCTCCTCTCCCTTGTTCATCATCTCTTTTGCCATTAGGCCTCATGTTGCTGTAGCTCTAGTCTCCTCCAGCCTCTTCCATGAGCCTTCTCTCCCTCTTGTAGATATTCTCTTATGTAGACTCTTGAGTCCATCTCTCCTATGAGTAGTCTTGGAGCTTCTGCTCCCTCTTGTACGTATGAAACCTCTTCTCCCTTATATTTATAGTATTTTGAGTTGCATTGGAGTGGAGTCTCACTCTATTGACAATGAAAGATCACTTTGTATTCCATCTCTTGAGTCTCTCTTCCTTTTCTTCCTTTCAAAGCCTTAAAAGTTCTTTCTATTCGGCGGCTCATTGCACACACATGGTCCATCCATTTCCCAAGCCATCAAGGGAGTTACTCACCCTATTGTAGGTTAAATCTATGAGTGGTGGATTGTTGATGAAGGTGGACTCTTGAGGAAGCATCCTGCTCAGGCAAAATTAGCATCTTTTATGACAATTTGACCCCTTGTTAGTGTTTTGCTCATAACTTTTTGCTTGTTAGTCCGATTTTGATGAAACTTATATCAGCGCATGAAGCTCTCTTCAAGGCGCATGTTTCTATGGGATAAGACCTTGAATCAAATAATACAGTAAAAAGTTATGAGTCTCTGTGTTTGACAGTCTATTTTTATGATAGTTTTTACCCCTGTCTAGGAAAATGATCAATTATCAGGATAGTCTCAGTCGTGCTTACTGAATTCATTAATTTGGAAATATGATTGCTCAACTGAAACTTGTGATGTGTCAGGAGGGGATTGGTTTAAGCGCATGGCTATATGGAGAAGTGCATTGCAAAGATTGCAATCGAAACACTAACTGGAAGGAAGTTGTAGAGGGAAAAGAGGATATGGGATAGGCCCAATGTGTTACACCTTGTGAACAGGATGTATGTACCAGCTTCAAGGTTGCACAGGAAGTGCTCTATTTTCTCAGCTTAATGAAATGTTTTTCAACTGGCTGATGTACAACTAGGTGGAATGGAAGCAGTACATTCATGGGGTGCACGTGTCTCTTTCTGCTGCTTGTAATGGTTCCTGTCAGCAAAATTAGAAACTCAAATGCTGAGTTCAAATAGCAGTCTTTTTCTCTAACAGGAAGGACAGTTGTGCAGGT
Organism: Dipteris shenzhenensis; assembly: GCF_047967505.1. Lineage (NCBI taxonomy): Eukaryota > Viridiplantae > Streptophyta > Polypodiopsida > Gleicheniales > Dipteridaceae > Dipteris > Dipteris shenzhenensis. The sequence goes on along the minus strand of NC_141617.1, from coordinate 5,619,682 downwards.
CTCCTTGTTGAGGCCTGTGATATGGACTGAAGTGGTGCGATTCCCAAGGGCTGGTCTCTACATGCAGCTCACTGTTCAGTCATTCATGGAAACGATGCTGGTTGGGGCATGGAAGGGAGCTTTAGGATGGATAAAGAGCAGATGGTGCAGCTCATTATGGTGATGAAACTGCAGGAGGGCAGCACAGGTGGTTTGTAGCCATGAAAGGGCTTTGGAGAGTCAGGGCTGCAGTGGAGGAGGGAGGAAGTCTTGGAAGGAAGAGGAGTATGGATAAAAGTAGATGCAGGGAGAGTAGATATACCTAGATGAATCCAGGAACATTCCCAAACTCATCCTCTAAAAACACAACATAGTGCAGTTTCAATCTCATGATAGTCACTCACAAGGTTGAAAACCATAAACTCCATCATGCATAGCAGGGACTAGCTACTATGACATCCCCACTGACATCATCAGCTCCCAACAGTGGGTGTAGACCATAGTATAAAAATATGCTCTCACACATACAAATCCACACACCCACACATACTTGAGCATCCATTTATACAAAGTCTTCGTACTGAGTTTCTGTCGGCACTCCGGAGGTGAAGGGCAGACTCAGCCATGATGAAGGCTAGAACTAAAGGAGAGTAGAGACTTTAAAGTAGATCTCTTTTCAGAGCAACGATAGGCTTTGGTACTTGCAGATCAGTTTGTACTTGTTAGAAAAAGAGGTCAAGGTTGCTTGCTACAGCCAAACACTCCCTGCAGCGGAAGTATAATAAACGTATGCCCAGAAATCACATGGTGCTTACAGATCTCACTCCTTTCCTTAATGTGTACAGAACTGCATAGAGATAGATGTACAGTTATTGAACTATGCTCGAGAGAGTAGAAACAGTAAATGTATATTGTTCCCAAGATAGACAAAACCTCAAAGGTTCCCGGAAATATATACACTGCTCTGTTTGTTTTCGCCTCAAAACCTTCTCTGTTCATTCCTAAGTGTTTCTACACATATCAATACAAGCTCAGGGCCATTCCACATGGCTCTCCTTGATGTGGCTAGACTGTTAAAACCACACAACGAGGCTTTGAATACTTACGACATTCGAGAATCTTTGTTAGGAAAACAGACATTAAGGTCATTCCAAATGATTTCATGTAGATTAAAACACGCGCTCCACTCTACATACCTTTGAGAACTAAATTATACATTAAAACCTTCGTAGATTACTAAACCATGAAGATTAAAACGCACGCTCCATTCCACATACCTTTGTAAGACTAAATGTACTACCCAATTATAGATTACAACAGTATTTAAGTTCCTTATGCTTTCCCTTCACATGCAAGCCTTTCTGCAAAGATAATAGCTTCAGAAGTCCACTTTTCTTATGAAGAGCTGCTCCCAAAGGAAGCCTAGAGCCTGATTGGTATCTCTCCCTTGCTTTCCCCATAGAGTAGTGCAATTGAAAAACTTAACAATATTCAGTAAATACTCCACAACTTGCAACCAATCTATACTCCAGTCCTGAATATTTTAACCTAGAACATGCAGTGGAGATTCAGCAAGAACAGGAGATCGTGGTATCAGTTTCTTGGTCATGGTGAATTAAGCCCAGCTTGAATCTAATGTGTAACAACACACAACAGTTGCCACCCAGAATCTATCACAGTAAATACAAATGACAATCAATAAAGAGACGGCTCTAGACTCACACACAAAATAAAGTATCAGCCCAGAAAGCTTTGAAAACACAAAACATGTTTAAAATGACATGCACATCCACAGTCAAAACTAACCTGGAATCTGTCGATTCACTTCCATACATATCCAGAATGAGCTTCAGCTCCTGCTCGCTTTCACGTAATAACCTAACCTGCCAGAGAAAACAAATATACCGTTGTAAGACTAGAATATATCCAATCAAACAAATTAAGATTTTTTGTTGTTCTAAAGTCCAAAAGTCTACGCAGAAAATAGAAGAGAAAACAAAAGAGAAGAAAAAAGAGGTAACAAAAAAATCAAAGGAAGACATACTTAGTAAGCAAAGCAACACTTATGTCGTCATCAATGCCCAAGCACAAGCAGCTATACTCGGTTTCTAAAGACCGCGGAGTCTCTTGGGCAAACCCGGTGCTTACTAAAATTTGCAAAAAAACAAAAGAGAAAGAAAACAGGAAAAAAAGAAGAAAGGAAGAAGGTGACTAAGCAAAAATAAACAAGCAGAGAAAACCAATATTACAAATTGAGACCCATTAGCTTCAAAATGTAAAAATGAAAAAAACAGAACAGAGAGAATCAAAGAGCCAGTAGCAGGGGACAAAAGAGCAACTTCAAAAGGTACTTGGAGCCAAAATATGCCAAAAGTTGAGACCTATTAAATTAGAGCGGAAAAGGGAAAATACAGAACAAATTAAAAGCCACAGGTAAAGCAACAGGGAACCCTTCAAGTCCATTGGGCCAGAATGTCAAATAGGGAGAGTCCGCATGCTTCTCCCAAAGAGCTTATCAAAAATCATACAGGAATTCAAACACATCAGTCCCTAAGAAAACATCCTGTGTCCCGATGTAATATTGAGCCTCCACGCAGAGGTACACGGGGGCGGAAGAGAAATTCTCACCTAAAATCTATGTTCATGGATGCTCGTTGATGCAAATCCTGTTCTCTATGTTTCAAAAATGTTTGCATGCCAACTGTTCGCCTTCAGCTTATTGTACACAAAAATAGCCTTCTATTGCACCCTTGTTACTCCAAAAGAGTGATGAACATAGCTCCCCTTTGTGTAAAAGTAAATAACTGACCTCAAGACATGATTTGGTAAGAGCTCGGTCTGGGGAGGTGAAGAGGCAACAACGTTGGCATGGGCCGGTAGGGAAGAGTGGTAATGCATTGTTAAAAGCAATCATGGACCTATCTTTTGATGGAAGGCCTTTGGTAATTGTTTTGATGATTAGCCATTTAAGGTTGGCTTCGAAGAGAAGGCTTATGAGGACTCCAAACAAGTTCTAATAAAGAACTAGGGGGCTCAATTTTGGATGAACTGCTGATCCATTCAAAAGAGTTCTGATAGCCGATGGAGGGGTCATACAAAAAGAGTTTATAAAAACCAAGAGGGTTCAATTCTGGATGAGCGGTTGATGTATTTTACAGAGTTCTGATAGCTGATGGAGGGGTCATACAAAATGCCTTCTTTTCTAATGTTTGTCCTAATGATACATTAAGATGAAAATTGCAAAGGTTTCTAGATTTAATGATTGGCAGGTATGATGCAGACGCACAGGGCTCCTCTGTAAGTTATATATCCTTATCCGTCACAATCTCAACCATGGAAAAATGCAAGTTCAGCAAAGGTACACATGCAACCCTAGAACACCAGCAAGGGCTATCATCATAATTTGAAAAAACAAGTTTCCTGAAGAATAGACTGAAGCCTCAAAGAACACAGACAACTGCCACACAAGTTGTTAAAAGAATATAAAGCCAATTACTTGACATTCACTCTTTGTTCTCCTTTTCCTCTCTGGATTTCACATCCTTCCTTTCAGACCACACAACCTTCCTTTTCACATGCATGTAACCTCATTTTCCAGAGATCTTGCATTGCTAATCCAATGTTATGACACAAGCCTCTTGGTGTATCGAAGCAATACCCTGGCATACACAAATGACTTGCACAGCATGCAATATACCTCATCTTTGAGCGAGTTGACTTCTGAAGCTTGGTCTGCAACTTTGTCCAGAAGAAATCTCCACTCACTTGTCTGCAAAGTCGCACATTTACATTAGCGAATGTGCTTGTCATGATACATAAAGAAGCAAGCATGATAGGGCCCTTGCCTGTACCTTTCTTTCAAGCAATATGCTTGCTGATTCCACTTCTGCTCGAAGCGACTCAGCTCCGCATGCAGCTTCCTTGTATTTATCAAGCTGTTGTTGCATCATGCACATCTCTTTATGTAATGTAGAGACCATAACTTTGAATTCAGCAACTTCATCTTGTCGCTCTGAAGCACCAAACAGAGAATCAGGGCAGTTCCCACCACCTTCACAAGTTAAGGATCAAGGCAAACTTCAAAGAAGACAACTTTACCCAAAACATGAGATGCTTCTTCTAGCCTAACTTGAAGCTGGTTCCTCTCCGTTATACAAATCTGCAACTTTGACTCTAACTCAGCTATCCTGGCACCCGATATCATGTTTTCCTTCTGTGCAGCCTCACTGGCCTCAGCTTTCAGATTTGCATCTTTCTCACGTTTCATGGCATTATCACGTTCCAACTGCACAACATAAATTGTTCAAATGGTCAATGTGCACAGCATGCTATGGCTTCTAACTCCCACACATAACCTCAGTCTTAAAAAAGAAGTTACCTTTGCCTGATCAACTAAGGACTGGTAGCGCTCCACCTCCATTCTCAAATCTTGCACTTGAGCAGTCAATAAGGCAAATGGACGAGATGACAAAATGTGTTGTTCATCATTAAGGGATTCCTGCAAAAGATTGAAGCCAACACATATATATGCATAAGGTTGAAAGCTCAGGAATGCAAACAAGGCAATTAGTCTTTTGAACCCAATTCCAGGCTCTTTCTACAGCTTTTATATGCTGAGCTAGCTCGTTCTTCACTTGTCAGAGAGGGAAAAAGAAACATTACCTACCTGCACTTGCTGTAGTTGCTGAGACAAGAGGGCTTTCTCTTGCCGTGCCTCCTCCAGTTCATTCAACCTCCGGAACGCAATACTCTACACACGACCACCAGCCCCCAAATAATAAACAAGGAGATTGAAAACTCTGTGCATTTTCTTGAACCTTGCAAACATGCACAAGTTCAACCTCTGACTTACTGTTGCATCTTCTAGTGCAGCCTCTAGCGCCTTTGTATCTCTCAAAGGCTTGTCACCAGATCTGTCCCCAGCTTCCCACTTCCCTCCTGATATAGCAACTGTTGTCGCTGGGACTGCATCTTTCTGGTTTCTCAAAGCTGCAAGCTTCCGCCTTGTAGCTTCAAGGTCTACAACGGTTTCTTCCAACTCACCTTCCAACGCAAACCAAGTTGACTTAGCTATTATAGGCAAGGATTGAATTGATAATATAGCTAACAAATAGAGCAGACTGCAAAAATGTTCAAATGTGACCGCACAACGGGCTATTGAGCTCAGCGAGGAATAATTTATCACATGAAACATATTACAAGGCCCTGTGTGCGCTTAACACAGATAATGATAGCTTGGATAAATCCGAAAACAGAAACAGCAAGTCAAGTAATTGCTGTAGTCGGGATCCAGTCCGCAAACAAATCCTGATCATCACACAGGAGAGGACTACCACCCAATACCTTAAATGTGAACGGAAAAAATGCCACAGGAAGGATATCTGAAGTACAGGTGACATCGTCAAATAGCAAAAAGAATTCCCCAATAGCCCTTTACTTTTGACTAAAAGAAGTAAAACTATTTCCTTGTAGTTCTTCTCTGCAGGATCAACTACGATCCTCTAAAGCGTTACAGCCTCCATCCATGAGACAACAAACTGTATCTCTTGCCCCATGCAGCTCAGGTCGCAAATAGATGACGTAGCTTGAAGACATGTCAAGGCATCAAAGCTGAGAGCTCGCTCTCCAATCTCCACCTTAGAGCTTGTAACTTTCAGTTGGACATTAAAAGCATTAGAAAACCTTGTAAGTGATAGTTCATGTACCTGTTAACCGCTTGATCTCAGCTTGATCTCTAGCATTGTTGGTGCGCCACAACCGAACCTCAGCAGCAATATCTTTATGCTTCAGGTGAAGAGAATCCATAGCTGACCTCAGTGATGAAACCTCTTGTCTTAAATCATCGTCCAGTTTCTGCAACACCTGCCTGGCTTCTGAAAAAATCCCACTCCTGAGTTAGATATCTACTGAGAGCCCTCCACCTTCCCCAACAATTTCAGTGTCCATTCTATTCCTAAAAAATTAACACATCTCTCTTACCGAACTTTAGATATTAGTACTCCAACTGGCGAATTTAACTTAGAATTATAACCATGCATTTGGCCCAGAAAACTGGCATTAAACCAAAGCGATCCTAGCAAATGGGCTTAAAGTTTCAAAGCTCGGTAACTTGCCATCATTAGGTAGCCCATTTTTCAAAGAGAGGTGAAGCTCCTCCGCCTTAAACCGCTGATTGTCAATAGCTCGAACAAGGTGCTCCACACTCCTCAGGGTGGCTGACTGACGACTCTTGACAGCCAACTCAACTGAAACATCGCCATTGGTACCACTGCTGCTCTCGGTTGCACCCGTCTCCAACAATCTGTGAAGAAAAGTTTCCTGTGGGGTGACACAAGCACTAATACCATCTGCAAGCGCGATAAGGGTTAAAAATTGGAACTTGAGAAATTTCCCTCTCCTCAGGAGGGAGGCTCGTTTAAAAAGCAGTACACCACCAAAAGAAAAAAGCCCTTAAAATATACAGTACTTGCCTTTTGCAGAATCCAACAATTGTCCTTTCGAAGGAATATTAGCACGCACAGTAAGAAGCTCGAGATTGTCGACCAGCTATCACATGGAACACATTTCAAAAAGAGACACTATACAGTTGAGCAGGCTGCCAATTAGCATAAGGTGAAGCGGTGCCAAACATTTCAAACTAATAGCAAAGGTTTACTACCTGAGTGTTTTCCCAAAGTTTAACCCCGTTGAAAACAGAGCCTTCAAAAAAACCCTAAATGTTAAATAAAATAAGAAAGTAGAGACAACGGACCTCTCCCCAGGCAATGTGGACGGCGGTCAGCGTTGTATCATAGGAAGCCTGTTTGCTTTTGAGCTGACTGAACTTGTTTTCTAGCGCATGGATTTCACTCCTCTGAACGTCTAACTGCTGCGACAGCTTTTGATTCTGATACTGGAGCATCGCTGCATCCACCTGCGAAGACATCCGTAATGGAGGAGGCTTAAGAATACTTTCGTAAACCCTAGCCCAGCCGCTGCTTACGCCGGACATCGCACGCGCTCTAAACACAGCCCCTGACGGTCAAGCGATAGACACGCTTATAGAAACACGGCACACGATAACCGCGACGAGATGGTCTCAGAAGTCGCATGTTGCACGAGACCAACGCAAGCGTCCCAACTCCCAAAGAATAAATTTTCCCAGAACACTACGAAAGAAGCACGCGTTTCTGATGTGATCGCATGTCACCAGAGCACGATGTAAGAAGCAAGCTGTGTTGGCAAGCGACAAGGGAGAAATCACAAGAGAGGCAGAAGAGAAGGGAACCTTCTTGTCGTCGGCGGAAGGAAGCAAGGGCTGCTTCTTGAGGGGGGGAGACATGGAGGGGTGGAGGTGACGGCGCTTACGTTCGGGCTCTTGTGTACTACCCATGGAGCCCGGGACTGAGGGAGGGGCATGATAAGAGGGGAAAGACTCCAGTGCGGAAGGGAAGGGAGGAGGATGTGAGGAGTTTAGGTAGGGGAGGAGAGAAGAGGCATGGCGATGGAGATGGAGATGGAGATGGCGATGGCGAAAAGGCTCTGGCGATGGCGGAGCTGTTGATGAAGAGAAGAAGAAGGGCCGGGCAGGGAAGGGCGTGCAGAAAAAAGTCCCAGCGGTGACTTCCCTTCTCCCCCCCCCCCCCCCCTATACTCCACTGCTCTTTTTGCCCATTAATCCCTATTTGTCCCTAACCATACTTATTATTACACAGTTTACTCGCATTACCTGTTTTCACAGTTTATTTCATTATTTATTTGTGTGCTTCCCTCTCCTCTCTTATATCTCTGCAATTTTGTTTACACAGCGAGAGAGGTCTTAGTTTCATTTCGTGCTTGATTAGCATTCATCCAGCTTCATCGTAAGCAATATTTTGTTTCATCTAGCGCATGCGCATGCGAAAAAGAGAGCGAGAGAGGACGGGTGAGGCTGCCCCATGAACTTTCTCAACACCGCAACGGTTCTGGAGTCACCGCGTAGATTTGCCACCACCTTTGTATTTCTTGCTTACCTTGCCTTACTCGCCTCAACGTAATCGACCTTGCCTTCATGCAATTTTTCCCTGCACACGACAACTAATACTAATGGCCAAATAAAACTCATTGGGGGCACCTATTGGCATTACCTGGTTTCTCTTCTATAGTTTTTGTCCCAATCATGTGTTAAATTACACAGCACAGCAGAACAGAAACTGAACAAAGAATAGAGAGTACACAGCAAACTGGAGATGAACAAAATTTTCCTTCAATACTGATGTAGTACAGATGATGGCTCCGTCCACCCGTGCGCTCCCACAGTGGAGCTTAGATGGCAATCTAGACAGATACTAGGTGAAGAGCTACTAGGTGGAAGATCTCAGCTGGAAGATCTGATCTGGTACAATGGACTGGGGAGGTCGCCTCTTTATAGCTAAGAGGGCGATAGTCGGATCAACATAGTTGGTGGAACTGACCAGTCAACCTAGTTGGTGGAGCCGACTAGTCAACCTAGTCAATGGAACTGACTAATCGTCCATGGAATATTCAAGGAATATTCCTTAGACAACCGGGGGCCAATTGCTCCCCAAACCCCAACAAGAGCAAGCAGCTCCCACACAATCACCTTTCTACCATCAATGGTCTCATTAATAGACCTCATCTGACATGCAAGTCAAGATCCATCCAATGTCCCAGGCTCACACATGGCTTCTCCTCACATGGGGGCCTTACAACTTGAGCACCTTGGACCACTAGTGGTTACCAGGAGGATGGGGCATTGAGCATATCTAACACCCCCCCTCAATGAACTACCTTCTCGGCCCAATGTCAAGTCTTTGAAGATGAACCTGAAGCTGATCCTTCCCGAGTGCTTTGGTGAAGGTATCTGCTCCATTTTGCTTTGTTGGACAGTAGACCAATTCCACTATCTCATCCTCGATCAAATCACGCACATAGTGATACTGAATCTCTATATGTTCTGTGCGCGCATGAAACACTGGATTTTTAGCAATGGCCATGCAACTTTGATTGTCACACCTCAGCACAGTTGCCTCATCCTCTTGCACTCCCATGTGCCATAAGATCCTCCTCAGCCACACTGCTTCACAAGCAGCAAAACATGCTGCCTCTTGTACTCAGCCTCGGTAGAAGACAATACCACTGTTGGTTGTTTCTTACTTATCCAAGAGAAGATACCTGAACCTAAAGAGAAACAATATCCAGAAACCGATTTCCTACAATCAACATCTCCAACTCAATTTGAGTCATAATGACCAGCCAAGGAAGTGCTCGTACCATAGGTGATGCCATAATCAAGAGTGCCCTTCACATACCTGAGCACCCACATGCCTGCATTCCAATGATTCTCCCGAGGCTTATTGGAGAACCTACTCAAAACGCGAATAGCAAAACTGATGTTCGGTCTGGTGTTGCATAGATAGATGAGACTGTCGACCAACTTCTTGTACCTCCTGATGTCTACTGGTGGTGAGGCATCCTCCATAGACAGCCTCGCATTTACCTCCATAGGTGTAGCTATCTCCTTGCACTTGGACATACCAAATGCCATCAAGATCTCCCTTGCAAAATTCTGCTAAGAGACTTCAATCCCCAAACAGTAGTGCATCTTGTCATCTCAAACTCCATGCTCAATGCCTTTCTAGTCTGCTGGATCATGTCTTCATAGTCACCTGTAATAAGGAGATCATCCACATATAGAACAATAATAGCAGATTTTCCACCTTTCCTTGTTTTCAGAATGGGGGGCCTCAAACCCAGGTGGCTGAGCCACGTACATCTCCTCCTTGAGGTCACCATTCAAGAATGTTGATTTAACATCAATTTGATAAACTGGCCACTTTTTATGAGCAGCCACCGATAGTACTGTGCGAATAGTGGTCATTTTGGTAGTCAGAGCGAAAGATTCGTGGAAATCAAACCCTTCAACCTTTGAAAATCCTTATGCAACCAATCTGGCTTCATACTTTTCCAAAGTCCCATCGGCCTTGTACTTTACCTTCCAAACCCACTTGATGCCAATAACCTTTCTATTAGGTGGTCGATCTACCAGCTCCCAAGTTTCATTCTTCATGATGCTGTCATATTCTACTTGCATAGTGTTTTTCCAATCTCGGTCTGCAAGTGCTTCCTCTAAACTCGCAGACTCCTTTACTTTTGCCATAATCTCAACCATCAAGGCCATATTGACTATGTGAGCAAAAGCCCTCCTTTGCTCCTCGATTCTCTGAGACCACGGTCCATATGCATGCTGCTCAACAAATATAGGCATCTGGTTATCATGGTCGTAGAGCTGCCTTACCCATCGCGGCAATGGCTGTTCTGATGGTGTAACAACAGGTTGGTGACTTATACCTTCATCATCTGATATTTCCTCCTCCTTTATAGCTCCTGGGATAGGTCCATAGTGAATTACCTCTTTGCTTCATGATAAAGTGGAAGAGCTCTTCTCTGCCTCCACTGCATGTGGCTGCTTCTTGAACACCACATCACAGCTCGCTATGATCTTCTTTGCCTCTCGGTCATACAACTTATAGGCTTTCTTCTCATCATAATAGCCTAAGAAGATACATTTGGTGCTTTTTGGTTGTAGCTTGTTTCTCCCTTTGTCTGGTACATGTGCATCGCATTCACACCCAAACGTTCTGAAGTGGGAGACAAATGGCTTCTTACCACTGTAAGCCTCGTGTGGTGTTTTATCTTTGAGTGCCTTTGTATAGCTGCGATTAAGGATGTAAACCGCAGTATTGACAGTGGCAGCCCAAAAGTGGTTTGGCAGTCCAGCACCTTTCAACATACACCTCCGTATCTCCATGGTGGTCTACATTTGGCATTCAAAAACCAAATTTTGCTGAGGCGTATGTGGTGTCATCATTTGTCGCTTGATCCCTTTGCTCTTACAAAAATCTCCAAACTTTGTAGAAACAAACTCACCACCACTATCCGATCTAATTTTCTTCACTTTTCTCCCTGTTTCATTTTCAACAAGCTGTATCCATTCTTTCAATTTACCAAAAGCTTGAGCCTTTTCGCAAAGAAAGTACACCCACATCTTCCTACTATGGTCGTCGACAATTAATAAAAAATAAAAAGATCTGCCCAAGGCCTGTGCAGGCATCTTACCGCACAAGTCAACATGCACCAAGTCTAGAGGAGTGTTTGCTCTATTCTTGCTTTCTTGTGGGAATGCCTTTCTCCATTGCTTGCCCATCATGCAAGCTTCACACGGTTCTTTGATTTCTGTGACTGCAGGTAAGTGAGCAACCATACCTTACTTTCGCATCTCCTTCAGCACTGCAAATCCGATTTGGCCGAATCTTTCGTGCCAAAGTCTGCTTGTGCCCACTTCAGCAGTGGCTGTAAGAGCACTTAGCTCATACAGGTTGTTCCTCCTTACTCCTGTGCCAACAAGAATGCCTGCACTATCCATAATTTTTGCTCCTGTCTTGTTGAACCTCACCTCATGGTCAAGGTCAGTTATGGAAGCAACTGATAGCAAATTTCTCTTGATTTGTGGAACATACAACACATTAGATAGTTTCTTAACATCTCCATTTATAGAAACAAATGAAACCGTACTTGTACCCTCAACAGGGCATTTTGCGTTATTACCAACCGTCATGGTGATGGTTTCTTGTAGAGGTTGCCTGGAACAATATAGACCCTTCTTGTAGGTCATGTGACAGGAGGCACCACTATCCAACACCCATGAATTAGTGGTTGAAGCTTCTTGAACTGAGGAACACTCTTCCTCAACACTGTGTTAGCTATCTCTTTCCCCTTATCTGTCTTCTTCAGGGTACCATTCTTTTCATCTGCTTTCTTGACTCAGCAATCTGCAATCACATGGCCCTTCTTCTTGTTGTAGAAGCATTCTCCCTGAAACTTCTTCTTGTCGCCCTTCTTCTTTTTGTCACCACTAGTAGAGGACTCACCTTTGGTGGAGGAACCACCTTTGCCTTTCGTAGTGGCAGAGAACGTAGCATCCCCATTGCCACCTCCATCTCGAGCTTTAAGCCTCAATTCCTCCTCCATAAGTAAAGCACAAAACTCCTCAAATGACAATGGTTGGGATCTCACCTGAGTGTTAAGCGCTGTTACCAGTCCATCAAACCTTGGTGGACATATCCGGAGACACCACTGAGGTAGCTCTTCGCTAGTCTTTTGTATCCCAGCACCAGCCATCTGGTCACATAGATTTTTTATTCGGGTTATGAACGCCTCCGCTGTCTCTCCTTCTGTTACGTCAGCCATAATCCCGGAATTGTCTACTGTGGTTATGGTGAAGCGGTAAACCAGAGGGCTTGATAGTGCTTGCATCAATACGGAGTGCATAAGTAAGGCCTAAATGGGCATAGAGACTCTAAGGTCCAAATGGACACACGGCACTCAAGAGAACACCATGTGGCAGGCACTAGGCTAGGAGAGAGGATTCCAAAAGGAACTTGAAAAAGAAAGCAAGTTCATGTGACTCTCGGGAATCCGTGGCTGGGTGGACGAGAAGAGCATAAGTCCTCGAGGTTTGAGGGGATGTGTCACCTTCATTAAACTTCTCAGCTACGAGCTAATTCTCCATGTTCTGGATCCTTGTCTGATTCATCTCATACTGACTCTTCAATATGTTCTAGGCCATAGTTGCCTTAGATGTATGCTGAATCAAGGTCAAAACACTATCAGTAATAGTTGTAACCAGGGCACACAGAGCATCTACGTTCCTACGTTTCCAAGCTCATAGAAGGTCAGCATTAGGAGGTATCATACTCCTCGGATTTGCTGGGTCGGGTGTTCCTTGTGGTTCTGGGCTAGTCCCCAGTACTATCTCCAGAAGCTTATATGAATCCAGAATAGCAGTAATTTTAAACTTCCACAGAGTGTAGTTCATACCATCTAGCTCACCTTCAGTGAAGGCTGGTGGGCGAATCCTCAACGCCTGGATTGTTGGTGAAGCTGGTGCAACCGCAGCTGTTGAACTCGAGTCGCTTCCTGTTGCCATCACTCCGTATGTTGTTGAAGCCCTCGCCTCTCTTCTACTCTTCGATCCTTAGAGCCACCTGGGCTCTGATACCATGTTAAATTACACGATGCAACGGAACAGAAAATAGAGAGTACACAGCTAGCCCCCCTAAGACTCCCTAGCTAGGGGCTAGTTGCTCCCCAGACCCCGGCAAGAGCAGGGGGCTCCCACACAATCACCTTTCTACCATCAACGGTCTCATTGATAGACCTCATCTGACATGCAAGTCAAGATCCATCCAATGTCCTGGGCTCACACATGGCTTCTCCTCGTATGGGGGCCTTACAACTTGAGCACCTTGGACCACTGGTGGTTACCAAGAGGGTGGGGTGTTGAGCATATCTAACATCATGTATATTTATGTGAACGTGCTCATTCCAGCCGGCTTCGTTGAAACCAAACATAAAAGTTCCACTTCTTGACATCCCGTAAGCATTGCTCTCCTAGAAGGGAGGCCTATATGCCACTGCTCTTTGTCCACTAGTCCTTATTTTTCCTCTACTCACACAATTATCAGTGCCTTCTTGTTCAAAGCCCTTCTGCTTCACAATCCTCCAAGAGTCTAGTTTAGTGGTTTGAGCATTGGGCTTCCAAATCGAGCTAGCACTACCTAGGCTACTAGCATGTACTCGTAGTTGCATTACTTGGCATTTGTTCACAATAATCAGACCCCCTATTTTATGGTTTCTTTTCTATCATGGTGTGTCGCCCCTTCACCTACAACCTGTGTGATTACAATTATGTAAAACATGCATTATATAAGATGGATTTTGTAACTAGAGATATATTATGTGTCACACTTATGTAAAGCATGCATACATGTAAGATAATTTTTTGTAACTACAGATCTCTTATGTACTTATTACTTTGGTGTGTCCAAATGTAGGTGTGGTTATATTTATGTAAACGTGATGATTCCGAGCGGCTTTGTTGAAACCAAATGTAAAAGTTCCACTTTCTGACATCTCATAAGCATTCCTCTCCTGTGAATTGAAAGAAGGCCTAAGAGAGTCCCAGCAGTGACTCCCTTCCTCGCCTCTTCCCCCCTATGTGCCATTGCTCTTTGTCCTTTGCTTCTAATCACACACTCACCATGGCCTCCTTATTCAAAGCCCTTGTGCTTAACACTTCCATCTTCTACCAGGGTGTTTACAAACTTGCCCATCATGGGCACTGCTCACAAATCATTGCTTGCCCATGCCCAAAGATTTATTCAATGCACCACGAGTGGGCTTGGGCAGTTCTAGTCTCTAAACACCCTTAGTGGTTTGATCATTGGGCTTCCAATCAGGTTCCAAGCCTGGTGTCCTAGCTCGTGAACGGGTACATGTGTGTGGTGTGCATGAGTTAGTCATGGCTATGGACCCTATGCCCACTGGTCCAAGGCTAGGTGCCCCTCAACAGGGCCATGGGTGGGTGAGTGTAGGGTGGGTGTGTTAAAAAATTTCTTTAAAAAAGTTAGAAAAAAAAAACACTCCCATATTCCAAATCTTTTAGAATCTTGATTATGTCCCTCGTGACATGTAAACAACTCACTTGAGGTGTTGGAAAAGTTTTGCTCACCTTCAGGCAGCTGGCCAATGATGTTTGTATAAGACTCTCCTCAAGCTCAGTGCTAGAAAAAACTTCGGTTGAAATTGAGAAAAACCAGCTCAGATTCTCCCAGTCTTTAGAATGCTGGAGTTGAGCTTTTGAGTCATTTAGTGTAAAATCTAGCAAATGTGTATGTTTTGAGATGCAAAAACTAGCTGACTTAGAAAGTGTCTTTATTACTTGGCCAGCACTGAGCCAACACTAGAGAGTTTTGTGAAATTCTCAAAACTTATGGAGCCATGTGGCAAATTATAAGTCGTTAGATCTCACATTAAAAGGAAATGTTCAAAATATTGAAAGGTTGACCCACCAGCTATCCCCAAAACCAAATATGCATTTCCCTTTTCAATGGGGTTATAAAAACTAGGCAAAGTGTGAGAGTAGATCAAAATGGAATGCAAAGAGTATTCCAAGCCTGAAGATTTTCTAGGTACCTCATTTTAGCAACCCATATTCTACCTGATAATTAGATCCCTCGAACTTGGCAAACATTTGCTACGCTAAGACGGGTATCAATTTAAGCTACCAAGTAAGTCACATCATCCTCCAACAAAGTGTAGAGCATGATCTTTTGCATAATTCCTATAGTCCTGTATTTTCTCAACAGATACAACCCGCTCATGATAAATCTATGTATGCTTTTGACATACTTCTCTCCTTGACAGTAGCAGATAGTTCAATTAACTCAAATAGCTATAGTTCATCAAAAGTTAGTGTTATCTAATTGCAAATGTCCATAGCGTAATCGCAAAGGTCTAATAGCCATTGTTGGGCTCCATTCCAAAATTTAGCTATTTGACTATTTGGAACTTCCTAGAACTCTGCATCTTCGCAGGTTTTGTGAAGATGATTCCTATAAAGCCCCCGATACCACATAGTGAGCGCAAAGCTTGCGATGACTTTGTCATCTTGGGCACCATTTCGAGAATTTATATCTTACCCAAAAGTTATTTTAAACGGTTGAATCCAAGCTAGGAAGCTATTAGGAAGTAGAAGACCATTCTTCAACGAGAGAAGCAAAGTAAGGCATTCGTCTATTACATGCAATGAAGGAGGCATGAAGCCAAAAATAGAAGTTGAAGCAACTGAAGGGAAGGCAATCGACCGTGAAAGAGTGCAAACATTGAATTCAAAGGTCTAAATGATCAAATCAGTCACAGTCGATGAAGAGGATCAAGAGGTTGGATGTTCCAGAGGTACTCATAGAAAGGTCTCTATAGACGATAGAGAGACATGGAAAACTTGCCAATTGTGTGTTGTCTCTAGAGTCGAAGACACGTGGAGGCTCGAGTGTTGGAGATTACTCTATTAAAGTCCAAGTCTCAAAGAAATCATTGGCAAGAACAAGCTTAATCGTAAGCAATATTTTGTTTAATCTAGCGCATGCACACATGCACATGAGACGCATGCACACATGCACATGAGAGAGAGAGAGAGAGAGAGAGAGAGAGAGAGAGAGAGAGAGAGAGAGAGAATAGGTGAGGCTACCTCGAGAACTTTCTCAACACCGCAAAGGTTTTGGAGTCACCACGTAGGTTTGCCACCACCTTAGTATTTCTTGCTTACCTTGCCTTACTCACCTCAACGTAATCGAGCTTGACTTCATGCAATTTTTCCCTACATATGGCAATTAATACTAATGGCAAAAAAAAACTCATTAGGGGCACCTATTGGCATGATTTCTATTCTATAGTTTTTGTCCCAATCATGGTGTGACCCAATATATATTTGTGAACATGCTCATTCCATGTGGCTGCGTTGAAACCAAACGTAAAAGTTCCACTTCTTAACATCTCGTAAGCATTGCTCTCCTATGAGTTGAAGGAAGGCCTATATGCCACTACTCTTTGTCTTTGTTGTAGGATCATCCTTGTCTAGTCTTGTCGATCTTGATGATGTTAGTGCTGTAATAGTCCATCTACATTGACTATAGAATTGGGTATGTAAAATTTTTTATATCTCTAGTGTGTGGTTGGAGTTGATTGTTGACTCGTCATCAACTGGTCAGACTGTCAAAAGAGGCGATTGGAAGAGACAATGTGGTGGCCGGATGAACATTGACTTGTATTGTAGGCCGTGTCATTGTCAAGATTGATTGGGCATTGTTGCTTGTGTTCTTGTGAGGAACCTGGTCTGATGAGTCTGATGACTGCATGAGCTGGCTGCTCTACTCCATCTAGCTTTTGCATGGTGAGCTCTATTCTAGGATGGCTTGGCATTGATGTGCAAACATATAGTTCAGGGTGAGGGTCTATTGTGGAACAGTAGGGATTCCTTGGGAGCAAATGTATTGGATAGTGAAGGATTTCTTGTGGATGATCATGTGTAGTTTTGCAAGCTTTTGGATTACCTTGTTTATGAAATGTGTGACCCTACCTGAAACAATCTCGATGGGAACTCCAAATCTTGTGATAATGTTTTTATGCATAAATTTTGCCACACTACTTGCCTTGTTATCTCTGAGAGCAACGACTTCGACCCACTTTGTGCAATAGTTAGTTACAACCAAGATATACTAGTTTTGTGTATACTTTGCTGGAGGTTTGATTGGACCAATAAAGTCAAGCCCCCATTTCTAAAAGGGTTCTATTGGCAGGAGTGGTTGGTGTGGCATTCTATCAATATCTGTGGGTCTACCATCCCTTTCATGGTAAACATTCCTTGAACCCATCTAGGAAGCTGTAGATTTCATGGCTAGCTACTACTGCATCAAGCATGGTGTCACAAAATGGTAGTGGGAATGGATCTCTAATTGTAGATGCATTGAGATTTCTATAGTCGATGCACACTCTAAGCTTGCCATTCTTTTTGGAAACAATGACAATAGGGGAGAGCCATGTCACCTTGTTGAGAGGATAAATAAAACCCACACTTAGGATTTTGTCCAGATCCTCTTTGACTTGTTTGGCATAATCCGAATTTATACACCTTTGTTGAATCACTGGCATGGCATCTTTTTAAGGTTAATATTGTGTTGACAGAATGATGGATCGACACACTTCATGTTGGTGTAGTGCCAAGCAAAGACAACCTTGAACTCAAGAAAGAGTTTGTGTAAATCTGCTCTAAATGTTTGTTCCACTGACATAACTAATTTGGGGTCCTCAAGCAAGCCTAGATTGATATTATCTAGATCATCCTCCTTTACCCTAGAGCTCTTACTCATGTGTTCTGCAAATGCTCGCTCTACCTCAAGAATGGCCTAGTTCTCTATAATTTCTAATGACTTTATGGGTGCATCAGTTGAAGTATTATGTATGGCATTTGTAGCATCTGACTTTTGAGTGTGATTGTCAGATTCTTGTTCGTTCTGCATTGCACTATGAGATTTGTTGTGCTGACTAGGTTCTAACTGAGGATTACTGTTAGTTGTGTACTGATCAATAATCTTGACCACATCTATTTCAAAAAGAGGTACTAGAGATGGGTTTCTCTTCAAAATTTATTCTTACCTCGTTGGATTGTAATCTGATCTGCTCCCTAGTCTTGCTTCACTTTAGTAGCTTTGAGCCATGGTCTTGCGAGCAACATGGGGTAGGCAGCCTCCTCTCCTTCCATTCTGAGGACAACAAAACTCACTGGAAAAGTTAGTCCATGCACTGTCATTTTTTGATTTCGTACAATTCCCAATGGTTGGATCCTTCTTTGATCTGCCATTTTAACTTGAAATGGAGCTGGTACAATTTCATAACAACAAAATGTTTTGTTTAAAGATTCGTATAGGATATTGACACCTAGTCCCCCATCCAAAAGGACATTGGGGATTTTCTATCTCTTGTATACCACTTGGATAGTGGGTACCTTGTAATCCACCTCTTCTACCACACGGAAACATAAGTCTCCGGGCCTCCTTGCTCAAGTGAGCTGTCAGGCTACTTATCAATTGTGAGGGTTAATATTTTTTCATGTAGTCTTGATATTAAATAATCTTTGAAAGCTGGTACCAAGTTGAGAAGTTGATCTAGTGTCATGCTAAGTTGGGATTCAAGTAAGCCATGAAACAATGCAATAGATAAACCTTTGCTATTATAGGAGGTATTTTTTACCTTAATACCTTCAAGGGGTACCTTTGTTGGGAGTGTATGTCTTCTTTCTGCTTTGTTGCTTCTGTTGTCCTGGTCAGATGAGGTTCCAACTTATTCTGACTATCATCATACTGTGGCAGAACATTGGTAGTCTGGCGTGTTTGCATGTTTGTCTTAAACTCTATGTTGTTGGGAGTTAAGGGGTAGGAAATCTGCCATCCTTTCTTTCCCATGCATGGTTGCTTTGGCTGCATTAATTTCTTTTATGTATTGAAGTGTTTGTTGTCGGACCTTCTCCTAATGTACCCAATCAATGGGGTGCTTTGAATTGCTTGGAGGGGTATATTTCTATTCAAGATCTTCTAGTATCTTGCCCTTTGAGCGGGTCATGACCATAGCTTCGGCCATAGGTTGGTCGATATTAATTGACATTGGTTGAGTTGTCACTTCTTCAAGCTTTTCTTTGATTGTTTCAAGGAGTATTGCATTGACTCCAATTGCTGCTAGTAGAGCTTGCTACTCCTCTCCTGGCCTCTAGTTGTATTGCACCATGGGTATACCCCATTCTCCTCTGTGTTTGCACCACAATTCACACTAAGGTCCCTGCCTGTGTCCTGCTAGTCCACAATAAGTGCAAGGCTCATTGGCATTGGGCCTTGCTAGTGGTGCCCAATTTTGATTTTGTGGTCTTCTTGGATTATTGTATTGTTGTTGTTGTGGTGCTCCCATTTGCACTTAGTTAATGGCAGGGGGTGCTAGAGCATTGGCCGGTTGCATATGTGGGGGTAGCCTTCCCTGATAGTTGGGATTGTACCAACACTTGTCTTCACTGTGGTTGTCCTTGTGTAGAATCTGCACGAAGTTTTATCCTATTTTGGTGACACCCCGCAGTTCTTAAGTGCTCTTTGCTGATTTTTTCTAATTTTGAGTCTCCTTTTGAGCTATGTTTCTTTTTGCCATTTGTTTTGGACTTAGCCTTATTGTCAGTGTGTTTCTTTTTCTTTTTCTTTGAATCCTCATCTGAATCAGACAATTTATCTAAGAATGATTCCTCACTGTCATCCTCTTCTCTCAGTTGGAGTCTTCTTCTTCATCGAAATCTATGTCAAAATCCTGATACTTCTTCTTTTTACCTATTTTGGCCTTTGGCTTGACGATGCCAAACCTTCTTTTAGCTCACTGAGCTGCTTCTACAAGCTTATTAAAATCATTAGCTCCTGCTAGCTGATCTCTTCCTACCACTGTAGTTCTTAATTTCCTGTTGAGTCTCTTACAAAAGCAGTCTCCTAATTGTTCCTCAGAAGGCCTTTGTGGAGCTGCTAGCCTCCTATTCAAAATTTTGAATTTTTGGGCATAGTCCTCTACCAAAAGTTCCTTTTGTTTGAGTGTTCTTAACCTTTTCAGAATGGCTTCTGTTGTCTTTTCTTTGCAAAATCTTCCTAGAAAAGCCTGCTTTAGATCATCATATATAGCAAAATGTGCAAGACCATATTGCATAAACTAAGACATAGCTTTACCTTCAAATGTAGCAGCAAATTGTTCCTTTTTTACTACATCGAGCAATTGTCCTAAGCTGCTGGCTACCCATCTTGTTTGAAATTGCCTCACGTGACTGTCGGGGTCATATCCTTTCTTGCCTACAAATTTTGTAGCCTTGATCAACGAATTCTGCATCTTGGGTGGTTGTGGGGTTGGAACAGGTTGTCTTCTTTGCAGTTAAGAAGGTAATGGGTTGCCTTCTAGTTGCAAGATAGAGTCGTGCAACCAAGTGACTACCACAAGTAGCCCATATGAAGACTTCAATTGGGGTTAGTGTATCAAGGAGTTGGAGGTCGACTTCAACTTCTTGGAACTCTACATTTTGAATAGAATTTGATAAAGAGTTGACTGTTCTCGGAATGTTCAATGATTATTGTGTCTTTTGGTTGATATTCAGCTTATGCTCAGGCTCTTTATCGGGTGAAGTATGGGTCTCTATCCTGCTTGTCTGACATTCATCTTGAGACTTTCCATGAGAAACTGGTGCTATTCTATCAAGTTTGCCATAGCAACTTGGTGTTGAAGAAGACAGAGTCGTGGTCAGCTGTGATCTTAGAGAGGTCACTTTACTTACCTTTAGATAGGATGGGATTGCATACAATCCCGGTTGGATGCTTTGCTATCATGGAAAGTTGTCAATCCAAACTGGTCAGATGCTAGTAGTGATATCACCTTCTGCCACCCTTGTCTTGATGTAGATGTGCGAGTCTTGTATTTCTGCACCTTTGCCTTCTGAGCACAATCCATGGCACTATTGTGTGTTGGAAATTCTTCGCGCATTGTTTTCTCTCATGATTTTTGCAGTGTAGTTGCTTGTCAGACTAGAGTCGACGAAATGCATTTTGAGCTACTGGTCGATTGGTCTGTCACAACCAAAGCAATTCAAGGTTGTTCGGAGGCAGAATCGCCAAATGTGTTAAGGGCTAAACTTGCCCAGAACAAGAATATGCTTAAGAAATGCAAAGACAACAAGACAATGCAGAAACAAAAGCTAGTCAAATAGAAGTTGGATTGTATTACGAGCTCAAAATGTATCCTTCAAGGCAAAAGTAGATACAACAGAGTAAGATGGGAGCAAAAGCTTTCCTCTTACAACAACACACAGTTGAATCTTCCCTTCTCTCCATAACATTCAATTACTGAAGAGAGAAGGTTGTTACACTACAGTCTCACTATCATCATATTACCATGACTCTTTCTCTTTTGTTAACAGACTCTAACAGCCAAAAATGGTTATAACTACCCATATGGCTTTTTTTTCTACTACTACTATGACTTATGCTGATTACAAAAGTGTGCTCCACTTGGTGCTGGGTTATCCCCCCCTAACAACAACACACACATGATATTGTTAGGTAGCTTTAACAGAGGATTACCAAAAATCGAGTGACAAAAAGCAAGCAAGTCGAAAAAATCAAGCAATACAAAACAATAAAGGATTTATAAACTCCCTATTTTAGTATTAAAAAATAATAATTTATACAAAAGTCCATATGTTTTCTCAATGTTAAAAGGTTAAATATGACTAACATCCCCCAATAAGAGAGTTGCTATGTTTCATTGCCAAGTCATCATTAGTATCAAAGAGAAATTGTATTGCAATCAAGTTCTCCCTTTCCACCATAGTAACTGAGATCATTAATGCAACCTTTGACACAAGTGGGGTGTTTTCAAGGACTCCTTGGATGGATTAGTCTACATTCCATGCATATGTAACTGCTTATCTTTTTTAACTCTATCCACTCTTGGAAAAAAAACCATGTTAAGTTTGTTACTGCAAAAACATCCCTTCCCAATGATTCAATCTTACATCCCACTAATCCAACCAGTGCAACAAATTGAACACAAATTCATATTTTGGTGCATGATATTTTACTAGATAGTGTAAAAACGCATGATAATCATCTAAATCATGCCTTGCCATTTGATTTGATATGTAACATGACCCCATTTGGACTTTAAATCAAAAGATATAGGAGGTGTGAAAATGTCATCTTTGGGGCCAAAACAGGGAGCGCATTAATTGTTTTGGCCCAAAACATGACATTTTCACACCCCTGTATCATTGCAAGTTGTCAAAATTTGGTTTTTTTGCCCAGAAGATGAGTTTTTGCTATCCTTGGATCTTTTCATTGTCAAATCCAAATGGCATAATTGTTACATATCAAATCAAATGACAAGGCATGATATAGATGAATATAATGCCTTTCTGCACCATCTAAGAAAATTACGTGTATCAAAATATGAATTTATGAATTTTCAGCTGCCTTTTTGCACCAATTTCAAAGAAAGGTTTCCCATAATAGGGAGTGAGAAGACACTATCTATTTTGGCAGAAAAAGCCAAAATTTAGCATCCTCTACCTTTTAATTGTGCTTCGGGGGTCACTCTTCATAAACCCATTAAGCATGTGCGAGCAAGCATGCATTTTAAATTGTCATGTAATTGGTTAAAACCATGTATGTGTTTACATTTTCAATCTTAAAATTGTAACACCCCTTCATAAATCTACATATATAAATTACTTTAAGTTGCTATTTTATAAATCCCCTCATGTACATAAATAGCATGTAAGTACACCCATTAAAAAAATACTCTTAGTACACTAAAGTGCTATGTTACATTTTTTGTGTGATCCCCCCCGGTAATTGTTAAACACAAATGGGGTCATATTAAAAATAGTCCTTAACTATAGACTACTCAATTTCAAGAATGTGACACATAACCCTCCTTTTGAATACTTTTTGCTACAAGCAATTATTTTGGGACACTTAGATTCTTTCTTTGCTTTCTTGATTTTCCTACTACTTCAATAAATTCTCGCTCACTTTTTTAGGTTCGCTCGCTCTATTAACTACCTCACTTTAACATAAACATGTGGACACAAACACCACAATCGAAATACTTAACACATTATTCAATATTCACCTACAACTTAAATAGACAACTACTATCTATGGAACCTAAGTAAGTCACATTTGGACAAACATATTACTTTAAAAGATACACATAAGAACATCGTATGCATATTGGGCAAAACACTTAATACCTACATATATGCATGACATAGTATATCAAATGATTCGCATAATATCAAACGTTCCACACAACACACACTACAATAGCCTCTCTAACAAAGCAAGGCCTTAGTGGACTCTCCGCCTTGTTTTTCATGTCAAGAAAGTTGAAGGACTCTTGTGTAACAGGAAGATCCATCAAAGCTATTGGGTAAATGTGAAAGAAAAGTATGAGGTTTTCACAAAAGAAAGTTAACAAATCTCATGCTATACATTTTAGAATTTCAAGCATTTCGCACATGATAAAAAATCAAGTGGTGTCTATTAAAGGAAAAAGTCTTGCAAAAGTTAGCTTACCACCTCACAAGAATGCCTTTTGGCCCTACAAGGGTCCTATGGGATGAACCTAATTAGCCTTCCCTAATTAGGTCCATCCCATGTTTCTCCATGTTGTTGGTCAATTCGACTTTGCTTAATCATGGCTAGTAGTGGTTGTAAGGGAGCTAATTGTGAGTTTAGGGTTTAAAAAACCTTAATTAGGGGTTTGTATTTTGTCAGCATGTGAGATCTTAAGTGCATTTCTTTTCATGGTGCTGCAGGATTGCATTTTGTATGAAATTAGGTTTTGGTGGAGTCGTAGGAGCTTTGAAAGTGAATTGATGAGGGAAACACAAATTTGTTGCAGTTTTTTTGGATTAATTAGAGGATTTTGCTTTTGCTAGGGAATGTATAATTGGCTTCCCTGTTAGTGGAGACTATTTTGTAATACATGTTGGAGATTCATCTCGCCAAGATAAAGATTATGGCTCTTTTGTGGGAATTTAAACATTTTGCCTCTTTTGTGAATCATCAGGGAAGCTATTCTTGGCTTCCCTATTAATATGAGGCTATAGAAACAATTATTAGGGGCTTGTCATATCAGGCAAATGCATATCTACTCTGATACAAATTAGAATGTTTGTTGCTATTGCAATGTCTCCTTATTACTGATTTCCATTATAGGTCACTTTTGTACATTCACTTTATCCTCCCAATCATAGTGAAGGATGCTTGATAAACACTCTCAAAAAAGCTATCTAGAAGATCATCTCCATTGTGAGATATCTTTCCTACCCATGTTCCAATTTTGTTGTAAGAGATTTAACTAGTAACATTACAATCTTGCTTTGCATGTGGTAAACATGGATCTCTTTAAATGATATCCCCTCAATAAGCATCAATAATGCCACGTTAGACTCCGTCAATGCTATGTGCCTCTTTAAGAAACACTTTCCAATGATGTTATGATAATCCAAGTGCATCTATTTGTACAGAGTGTATGAGGCAGCTTTTATGGGAATAGTGTAGTAATTGGATGCTTTTCCTAAAAATCTTTATGAAAACCTTGGAGAATTTGTGAGACAAAAATCAAGCCTTGAGAAAATCATGGTTGAGGTTGGTTGGAGCAAGATTCATTGGTATATATTGCAGATTTCATTGGTGAAGGATCTTGTCTTCTCCCAAGTGACATTTTGTCAAATGATTGGCTATAAGAAGCTCTTCATGTGCAACCAAAGACTTAAGCTTCTCATTGCAATGACCCTGCACTTCAAATTTTCTTATACATCATGGTTATCATTGCTATAATGTGCACCCTCATTGCTTTAATGTTTTTTCTTATAGTATAAAAGGTACATTACATTTTGTTCAGGGGTGACACCTTCATGTTGAATGCATTGGTTAATTCAATATTTAATTGTGCACTCATGGCTAAATTTATACAAGGTAGCTGAGCAAGAAAACTAGATGCCACTCTCCTTACTTCATAGTTAGATTATTGTGGGACCATATAACATATCTTGGAAATTAGATTTAGAAACTTTAGTATTTTCATTCTTAATGTAAAATGGTTCAAAGTTACCTCCAATTGTCCTAATTCTACAATCAAGAAAGACACCATTGGCTTTTCAACCATAGACTCATCCAAGCTTTGGATGAATGAGAGTAATCCTTTGCTCTTCTTGAAATGTGAACAATTGTGTTCTTATGATTTAAGCTTGTGACTTCAATTGCATTCTTATGATTGAAGCTTGTGACTTCAATTTGAAGCATGTCTCATATATTTATAAGTATCTTATTAAAACAAAATTTTCTAAGTATGGGTGAACCATAGGATAAAAGTAACAAAAACGGGCCCATGGGTAGTATTTTAATCTATAAAGAAGATCCATTGGTGAAGAGCAAGCTCATTCATTCATTCATTCATAATACATACATACATACATACATATATACATGCATGCATGCATGCATACATAGACACACACACACACACACACACATGCATGTGCATGCATGCACACACAAACATGCACACTTGTGTGTGCATGCATGCACACCATGCATGCATGTGCACACACACACATGCACACACACACACACACACACACACACACATAGAGAAGCAAAGCCTAGAATCTAGAAGGGTGTTTTGTGCAACCAACATCACATGAGTATATCCTGAAAGGGAGCATGTAAATATCTCATAAATATATAATTTACATATATTTACATGGAAGAAGTAGCCAATGTATGAGAAATTAATTAAAGGGATCATAAACAAAGCCCAAGAGAGGGGTGAGTGTGCAAAGTGGAAAAACCCAAAGATGACTCCATCATTGGAGCTACATGTTTCTCTTGTCCCAAAAAAGGCTTCTACATGGGGAAGAGATCCATCCCTACTCACTACTAGCACCATCTTCCTATCTTGAAGCCTTTCTCTTCTCACTCCTCTTCTTGTTCTCTTTCCTCTATGTCCTTGTCATACTTGCTATTCCCATTGGCCACTCCCTCCTCTATGTCCTTGTCATCCCTACTATTCCCATTGGCCACTCGTATCTCTAAACCTTGTTCTCCTACTATGTCCTTCTTGTTCTCCCTCCTTTATGGCCTTGTCATCCTTGCTATTCCCATCGGCCACTCCTATCTCTTAACCTTTCTCTTCTCCCTCCTCTATGTCCTTGTCAACCCTACTATTCCCTTGGCCACTCCTATCTCTTGCTATATTTTTATTAACATCATATCATACTCTCTCTCCTACCTAACATAGAAATTTGAGTTAGTGCTCTCTCTTGTGAACGATTCATATCACAAGTGCAAATACACTTCATGAGAGGTATATAAGAGGTGTAGAAGAGTAGATTGAAATTTTAAGATATCATATTCATATCAACACCTAACCCCCCCCAATCACTTGCATCTTAGGCATCTTCGGTAGAAGTGACCAAATTAGGCTAGACTTACTCGAGCTCTAGGACATGGTGGTGGGACATGACATCATACCAAGTCTAGTCTCATTGATCTCATTCATTACTAAATTAGATATCATCCTACATTTTCATCATATATTAGTGGTTAGTCCTCAAATCAAGAGATTCTATGAAGTGAGGCACTATAGCATATGAAAAATGGATAAAAATTAGGTGGAGTACAAAACAAATTATGTTCCATTCCCTATCTACTTTTGCCATTGGTAGGCTTGAAAATATCCATCAGGAGACATCATCTAGAGATAATTTATTAGTCAGTGCCATCACGTAGAAAACTTGTGAGACAGCACATGTGTTCAATAGAATACATTTTTCAATCATGTTTTAAACAAAAATATATTTATAAAGGACTATCATTAAAAAACATTTTGAGTTTATATAGAAAAAGGGTGTCTTTTAATAAAACTAGGAGCAATATGTTTCATGTGAGGCCAATGAAAGTCCTTTGAAGATATAAGAGAGTCTTGTTGACTCCAAAATGGCCAACTGCCTAGCTAGTATGATGCTCTCTTATAATTTGGATTCTCCAAGGACCATGAGGGGCATAAAGCTTATTCAACTTGTATAAAGTCCATTGTCTAGATGATAACCATGTTGAACATATTTAAAGCAATCATCTTGCTTATTTGGTAGTCCCTATTCGATGATTAATTGTTGCATGTAAAATGCTGACTTGACATGTCTTAGATTGCCTATTGAGTAGTCAAACATGTAAAAATCCATTTTTTAGATGATAATCATGATGAGCAAGTATAAAATAAAAATCTTGGTTAAGTTGGTAGTCCTTGACTGAATATTTGATGACTAAATGAAATTGTTGCATGTAGGATGCCAAATTGATATGTCTTAGATTGCTAATGCTCTCTTGAGTATTCAAACATTGAAGATGACATCAGATCTCATCAAGTAATGTCTTTATTACCAATGCTGACCATGACATGATATCTCATCAAGTAAGGTCTCCGATTGCCAATGCTCTCTCGAGTATTTAAACATTGAAGCTGTTGATCATGAATTAGATCTCATCGAGTAATGTCTCTATTGCTTGAGAGACAAAGGCATAAGGCTCCTTGCCATAAGTAGGATAGTTCAACTTTGTGTCTATAATAAATACACTAAAGAAATCCACGAGACGGTCTTAATGTAGTAACACATCTTTTGCAGCATACTTGCTTGCATCACATTGAAATTCAAATGCCATGTTACAAACTAGTAACCTCAGTAAGGGTCCGATCCTTTTCAATGCATTATTGAGAAGGTCGAACTCCTATTGATGGGTCTTAGTCCATACAAAAGCCATACCCTTCTTTGAAGAGGAATGCAAACACCTTGTCCAAATGTTTGAAGTGATCGACATGACTTTTGGAGCGAATGAGGATGTCATCAAGGGGTAAACAATCACAAACTTCTATAAGGCTTAGAGATATCATCCAGAGCCCTCATGAAAGTTGTAGGACCATTAGTGGGGACAAATGGGATGATCCCCATTCATTTAAACCTTGACCATCTTGA
The DNA here is from genome assembly GCF_047967505.1 of Dipteris shenzhenensis. Taxonomy (NCBI): domain Eukaryota; kingdom Viridiplantae; phylum Streptophyta; class Polypodiopsida; order Gleicheniales; family Dipteridaceae; genus Dipteris; species Dipteris shenzhenensis. Next base: position 5,591,721 of record NC_141617.1, on the reverse strand, counting down.
AAGTTGTTTTCTAGGTGTCTCCTTCCTTGATTTTGATTTGAGGATACCCAAACTTGAGATCCACTTGATGATGCCACTAGTGATTGCTTGACTCATCCTCTAATGATGAACAATGATTCTTTTGAATATAACGGAAGATCAATTCGAGGAGAAGATGCATGAAAATGAAAAGATTTTGTCATCAATTTGAGTTGAGAAATGACTTGGTCTTGAATTGGAACACTTACCTCAGTTGTCAAGTATGCATGAGAATGATGTTTTACCTTGCATTGAGTTGGTTGTGCATTGTGTTCATGGAATGTGAACTTGTTAGAGCTTGTTATGCTTGTGTGCTTCTTGGAGATGGATTAGAATCTAGGAGATGCTTTTGGTGTACTTACCCAGGAGGATAAGTTAGATGGTGCCAACCATTCTGTATAGTGCTTTAGGATTAGCAATATTTTGGCTGTTGAGGGACTTTTGGACTTTGTCAATGGCAATGATGTCCATCATACTCCTATTTCCAGTGACTTTATCATCACTAGCAATGATGTCCATCTCATTCCTCCTAGGCACTCCTCAAGACCAGGGGGAAGGCAACGAGGCAACGGTAGTGCTTGTGGTTGGTTGTGGTGAAAGACATGGGCACCAGCACCTGCCACAAGCACAAGCACCTATAGATGACTCCAGAGTAGAGAAGATGGGATAACAAGCAAGTATTTGGAAGATCATCACGGTTACCATTAGAGCCACATGGTTTGGCATTCTCAATGCATGAGAGATGTTGAAAAATAACGAGCTTTTCCTCCCAAGTCATACCGATGCTAGGAGATAATGCTGAAGCTTTTAAAGATTTGATGTGCAATGGCCAAATTACCACATTCTATAGTAGCATAGTTTTTCTAGTAACCCAGCAAATTTAGAGATAATGGCCACAACAACAACACATGGAAGATCTTGGACCAATTTGTTTACAAGAGGATAGGAGCATTGGTGAGTCTCTTCTTCAAGATCTCAAAAATTCTTCTATTAAGGTTCATGTCAATGGAATGAAACTTCATGATATAGGAGGTGAGAGAGCAGGGTGGCAAATTCAGCATACATGTGGATGAACTTTTTATGAGAGACAATATTCCCTAGAAAATCTTTCACCCCTTTAGAACTAGAGGGTGGTCAGAATGATAATAATCTTCTCAAGATTTATTGATACTGCTTGGCTTGAGGATGCACCTTAAAAATCTATCTAAAAGAATCAAAATTAGATAGAAAAATTTGGCATTCTTTCTCAAAGTGTCTTAGCTTCTTGTACTGAGTGCAAAACATCTTTCCTCTTTGCTTTACATACTCCTCTGGGGTGACCACTTGTTGGAGTGACATCCAACTTCTTAATGTCTTTTAATAGGTCTTGGAAGAGCTATCATGATGGGTAAGACTTGGAGGAATGGATAGATTTAGACTTGAAGGAATGGGTAGGACTTGGAGGAATGGCCAAAATTAGAGCCCAATTTTCTCTCTATTCTTTGCACCATCAAATAAGCTTTGATCAAAGCCTTAGGAGAGAATAACCTCATTGTTGAATCTAAGGAAGGAGACCCCCACATACTTGATGGTGAGTCTTTCCTTGGAATCTTCTACCCATGTCCTCAAAAGAAATTGGTGAAAACTCTCATTGTATTGATGAGTTGAGCAACCCACCCTCTATCTAAAAATTTGGTAGAGCAGCTTCTCTTTGTATGTCATGTGTGCAAACTTCTTGTTCATAGCTTCAACCATCACCTCCCATGTGTTGGTCGAAGGATGAATACCTCTTTGAATCGTGGTTTGAACATGGTCCTACGATTTGGCGGCTCCATTTTGTGAGCTTAATCAAAGCAATGTGCAAGCTATCTACCTTAGAACAAGGTTGAAACTTGAGGTAAAGAGAGAGCTTTTTCTCCGATTGATCCTCCCATTGGGTGGCTTCCTTTGTGAGATTAATCAAAGCAATGTACAGGCTATCCACCTCGAAACAAGGTTAAGCCTTTAGGTAAAGAGAGGCATTTTTCTCCCATTGATCCTACCATTGATTCGCTCTTGTCAGCTTAATCAAAGCAATGTACAAGCTATCTACCTTAGAATAAGGTTGAGACTTGAGGTAAAGTGAGAGCTTTTTCTCCCATTGATCCAACTCCTTGGGTTTCAAGGAGCCATAGAACATAGTCGGTCCAAAGTTTTATCAACCTTGAATTGTTTGGCCAAGCTAGTACCTTGACAAGTTGAGTGCTCCTCCTTGTATGGTAAGGATTGTCTCCTCCATGTGGAGTAGAGCCACTCAGTTTGTTTTGTGAATATGAACTCCACCTTTTTTGGCTCCATTTAGAACTTGTTGAGGAAGGGGATCATGAGAATAGAATGCCACTTGAATGATTTCTAGTCCCTCTTACAATGGAGTTCCAAAGAGTGAGCTATTTTCCCTCCATTTTTTCACCCATCTTCTTCTCAAGTAGAGCTTCTTGTTGGAGAGCTGCGTGCCCATTTTAAATTGGAACTTTCATGGATGCTTGAGTAGTGTTTATTTTCTTAATCTTGAGGTGCATCTTAAACAATTTTTAGTTCTTGGGTTCCATATAAAATATCATAAAACACTTTGAGGGTAGAATGAATGGAGTACAACACTTTTTTTGAAGGATGAGAGAAGGGGACCTAGGAAAACTCTCTCCCTAGCTAGGATCTGATACCAAATAATGTAGTATCTCCTCTCTCTCACCTCTCTTATACTTTAAATTAGTTAAACTTCACTCAAAACACAATAGTGAACTCAAATAGGGATCTATTATATGAAGAGCCTTAGAGACCCATGAAGAATACTATCAAGAGGAGAACTACGAGGCAACTACGAGGCAAAGAGCTTAGAGACCCATGAAGAATACTATCAAGAGGAGAACCTTAGTTCAAATGAGTAGGATCTTAACACCAGTAAAGGAAACACTGCAATACAATTTTCCAAACTTGAATTCTTCTTGGGAAGACCCAAAATGATTGTTTGTAGGCTAATAATGTCCCCACACCTTTCACTCGTGTGGTTGTCTATAATAGTTTTACAATCTGCCTAAAAATAATCTGCCTAAAATTTAGGATCTAGTATAAAGTTTGGTTATATTTAGATTTAGGTTGCCTCCAACTTAGGAGCTTTTGTCTTTCCTTATTTTATAAAAATCAGACTTGAAAAGGGGAACTCCCTTATGTTTTGCAAATCTCCTTCAAATGAGGTAAGGTCTGGTAGGTATATCCTCAAGGATTTTCACTACTTGATTGTAAGTGGGCTTGACCTAATTCATTATGATGTCTACATGGCTTGGCCTTTAAGTGGGGCAGGTCATGTTGTCTTGTGTACATGAGGTTTTCAAGCATAGATGTTAGGGAGGATTATTATGCAATCATCTAATGATTATTGTGACACCCAAGTAAGTATAATTCTAGCCTAATTCATATTCTTCAATGCTATATAGATGATTATGATGTAATTGATTCCTTGGTTGGAAGATCTCAATGCTCAAATGGCCATCACAACTTAAGGTATGCATTGCAAAAATCAAATGCATGCTATGCAAAGTCAATCAAATGCATGCTATGCAAAGTCAATCAATGCATACTAATGCTATGGAAAATTAATAAAATGGCTCATATCAATCAATCAAGTCTCAATATGAGGGAATCATTCTTCAACCTTGAATTTTTTGTTCCTATGCATTGTATTATAAATAAATGGACCACACGGTTGTACTCCTCACTACATTTCAATGGCTCATGCCTCAATGGAATGTCACCCAACAATACCACTATAAAATCAAATAGTAAATGGTCCAATGTTCTCTCAAATTCCCTCTAGTACTCTGCTAGAAAATTATAGTCCATGAACAAATGTACTACATATTCAAGTGCTCACCTGTACCTATTGCATATGTTACTCTTGATCCAATATATAACCTCTACAATGTACCAATAATGTAGCATCATACCCGTCTTCCATTAGGGCTTCTCTAACAATAGAGGTAGGCATCCAAAATCGAAACAACCTGAACTAGTTCATCTCTAGCCTCTTCACCAAGTTTTCAAAGAAGATATTCTCACTAAATCCTCCATCAATGATTATGCCTTTTATAGAGTATATAGAGAAGATATTCACTCTAAATCCTTCATCAATGTTGATGCCTTTGATCGTTCTGTTCTTTGTTTTGATTGGGTCACTAGCACAACATTGTGCTAAGGGGCCTCAACTACCTAGCGATTACAAAGAAATAATGGCCCATGGGGATCCTCACTTCATTATCCTTGGTGCAATATATTTACAATGAACTAATCATGCAACACCTTAGCCCTCTTCAATTAGGGCATCCTTAACAATAGGCATGGGCATGCAAAATGGGGACAACCTCAGATAGCTCATCTCTAGTCTCTTCATCAAGTCTTTAGAGAAGATATTCACAACAAATTCTCCATCGATTTTGACGCTTTGATGGAGTTTTTAGAGAATATATTCAAACTAAAGATGTTGATGCCTTTGATTGTTGTGTCCTTTGTTTTAATTGAGCGACTAGCACAACACAGTTTACGAAAGGGCCTCAGCTACTCATATTATGGCAAGGCTAGAGAATGTCTCCTTGCCTTCCTACACTTTCAAGAAAAAAAAATTGCAATATGAAGCTAATATTCACTCGATTGGCCATATAAGGTGCATGAAGGCCATCAATTTTAGGAGAAGTTGAGAAACAAGAGCAATTTATGGGTTGACAAGGATATTTAAGCATTAGAATCCATTTTTTCCTTTAATTCAACCATAGTTAATATTTTTGAGCATATTAGCAAATGTGCAAGGCTCTTAATTTTATCGATTGAGTTTGTGCCAAGGACATTTAAGCATTAGAATCCAATCATGGATGGTATTTTTTAGCATATTAGTTCTCCCACTCTCCCAACACAAAAGAAAGCAATCTAGTGGGGACATGGGCACGTGAAGAATCCCAGTTGTGATGCAACATAGGTCAAGAGCCCGCTCATCAATTTGGAATTAAAAGTATAATCAATAGCATTGATATAAGCATTAGAAATTCAAAATTTTGACTTAAGCTGATGCTTATTCTAACATTCACAAAAGTTACATTCAATCCTCAAATGCTTTTTTTTCTCAGATTCGAAACAAAAACAGTCTTCCGAGCGCACCAGATACACTATGTGAATATCGTAGATTGGTATGAAGAAAGAAACTAGACTTCGTTCGTCGAAACGAGGAGGAGCTACTGAACATTTTGTTTAGTAACAACTCTAAGGACTTCTGGTAGAGATTTCTAGAAGGACGATCCCCTCCACCACTCATTGACACCCAGATCTAGTTTGATTTTGCACGCACACTTTATGACATCCCAAATCAGCCAGTCCCTAGCCTCTCACACATGCCTCATCCCACATCCTGCACCCTCTTCACTAGAGGAGGGGTAAAGGATGCTGTAATGAAACTTCATAATGGCCGAGCGAAGGATCATGAGGGACTATTTCTGAGTTCATTGCATATGGGATTAACCTCCTAGCCCTGATCTTAGCAAAGCTTTTTAATGAAGCGGTTTGTTTGGGATTTCCACACACTTGGACCATTAACACTACCTCACCCATCCACAAGGCAGGGGATCCCATGAGCCCGGAGAACTACAGGACCATTATGATTGGACATGTCATGTCCAAGATTTATGCATCAGTACTTGACTCCGAGGTTAGTAGACTTGTAGAGTGTCGAGGACTCAGAGTAGTAGGACAGGCCAGATTCTGGCATGATCATGGAACCATGGACCACATTCTGACGCTCAGATGTATCATCGAGGAGGCGAGATCACAGAAGCAGAGGGTTTATTGTTGCTTTGTGGATTTTCGCAAGGCATTTGACACAGTCCCGAGAGCCTGCCTCATACGGTGCCTACAGGACTTGGGTTATGACCAGGAGATCATTCGGGCTATCATGGCACTTTACGAGAGAGTTTCTGGCAGAGTTCGGGTAGGATCCGGGTGGACACACGAGATCATGAGTACCATTGGGGTTAAACAAGGGTGTCCTTTGTCGCCTACCTTGTTTGGCCTCTACATTCACGAGCTTGAGATAGTGATACAAACACAAGGGGGTGTAGGTTGTAGGCTGCTCTCTTGCAGGCACGTTGATCCAGATTTTGCTCTATGCAGATGATGTGGCTCTCTTGTCTTCCTCAGCAGAGGGGCTTTAGAGACACCTATATGCACTACAGTCCTTTTGTGAGTCTCATGATTTGAAGGACAACCTGGGTAAAACCAAGGTCATGATCTTCAATACATCTCGAGCCATCATGCATCAGGAGCAGTTCACATTGCGGGGTCATCTATTGAGATAGTTTCATTATATACTTATCTTGGGGTTATCTTCTCCAGACCGAGCTTCACTATGAGACCCGTGATGTAGGCACGCTTGAGTAGAGGGTATGCCTCATTGGCTAGGCTAGAGAGGCAGTGCTTCTGCTCACACTTTCAGGATCCACGCACTAAGGGGTTGCTTTTTAACTCCTTGGCTCGCCCAACGGGGATGTACGGCAGTCCTTGTTGGGGGCCAAACTTGTCGGATACAGAGTGGGCCCATGTGGAGTGGCTACAGATTCTCATGCTATCATAGATGATTCGTGGTAAGTCATCCGTTCCTCACCAGATTATTCAAGCTGAGTTTGGGTCACCCCCTTTATAGCTAGATGCTGCATTTCAGGTCATCACATATCTGTATCGAGTTAGGGAATATGGGGATTATACCTCGGGGCATAGCAGGCTACCATGGATAGCTTTATCCTCTTCTATGGCACTTGCAGCAGGAGGAGATCAGAGGTGCTGGTATGCACGTACAGAGAGATGGTTTGAGCGATTGGGGCTCCACATGGATAGACTACCTCCCTTCTAGTATAGCATGGATGCTCCGTTCTCTCCTCTTATCACACGAGGTCAACCAGGTTATTTGTGAGGATCTACTATAGCTACACACTTTTCGGACCTGGTTGGAACCGAGTGAACTCCCAGTGAAGCTTAGCTTCTACAGAGATCACTTCTTACATATCACAGCGGAGGGTTTCATTGACCCACCAGGATACACACAGATTCACCTACCCCACTCGATGAGGATCTCTCTTGGGCAGTTCCGGGTCTCTTTACACAGACTTTGCATCAAGAGCGGCAGAGCAGAGCGACTACCCAAGGAGCGGCGCATATGCACACTATGTGACATATAGGAGGTTGAGACAAAGGAGCATTTCATCTTCAGGTGTCCTGTGTACTATGAGATCCGAGGACGTTTCCACTGCCTCTTCAGAGATAGTTATGGGATTTTAGCCCATTTCCTCTCCTACCCAGACCAGCGGTGTTTGGCAAGTTTCATTCATGAGACACTTAGACACCGTGAGAGGATACTCTGAGCACAGAGACAGGAGTAGACTTCTTCCTCGGTTGATCCCTCTCAGAGCTCTATCATGGAGTTCTTTCAACTAGATCACATGGACCCCAACGAGACAAGGCCTCGACATGATCGTGACCCGGAACCCGTGACCTGACAGCTTAGACAAAGGGTCGACACACAGATCACACTTGGAGACATCCCCCCCTTGTTTAGAGTTAGAGCCCAACCGACGGGGGTCATAGTAGCCCTGGTTAGATGTAGAGCTACGATTAAGAGATGTGCCAGAACCGCACCTCTGAGTGGCCGACATCACTCTATTGCCAACTTCATGCCTCCACTGCCTCATCCATCCTGATATCTTGCTGTTGCTGGGGATGATGATGACATTGATGATGATGCTGAGATTGATATATAGTCGACCATCGACATCACTATGTTATACTTAGGACGTTATACTTAGGACTTAGTACTGCTATTCCGCATTTTTGGCATTTTGCATTTTGCATTGGTATGGATGCTCGTTTAGTAGCTCCACTACCACAGCTCGTTGTATCAGGATTTTCACAGTCTCATAGACCCATCGGTCTTCCGAAGACTTTAATAAACTTTCTTTCTTTCTTTCATTGTCTCTTAAGTTTGACTAGAATTTCTATCAGCCCTACATCCCATTCCTTCCCAAACCCTCTGCCCAATCTTCCTCTCCCTCGTTCGGCGGATGTTAAAGGTTTGCAAAAGCAATGTATGTTTTTTCTTCTCTCTCTCTCTCTCTCTCTCTCTCTAATCTCCCTTCCTCTCTCCTCCTCAATTTGCATTTATTTTTTCTTCTTTGAAAACATGCATTCCTAAGAATTTTATAATAGGCTTTAACAATTGTCTCTCCCTTTAAATTTAAATTGCATGTCTTCTTTGCTCTCTCTCTCTCTCTCTCTCTCTCTCTCTCTATGTATTTATTCATTTATTCATTTTTTTAAAAGAGGGGGCTATTATGTGTCTTCTGTCTTCCTCGCTCTCTTTCTCCCTCTTCTTCTCCATCTTTTATCCCTCTGTCCTGAACCCCCCTGTCTCTCTCTCTCTCCTAGCCCCTACTCCCTACCTCCCTCCCCTACTCCGCCCCCTCCCTTCCTTGCTTCTCCCCCTTCCTTTCCTAGCTAGCCATTGCCTCCCTTCCTTACTCCCCAACTCCCTTCCCTACTCCCCTGACTCACTGTCAAGGGCCATGGTCGACTGGAAGATTACTTCCACCGTCCCATTTAGAAGATGAATCTCGTGCACCTGGACATCACATCAAAAGGTAGAATCATGAATCTCTGTAGAAAACAAGTTGTAGGTCACCATCGCAGTGAGAGGGTGGATGGAATGCACAAAAAACAGACGTGGCTTTCAGAAGATGAGTCTCCCTTTAGAATCACTGCTCCTCCCGTGGGCCCGCAACGATCGCAAAAAGACCATGGTCACCTTTTCTTGCAAAAGAAAATGGTTCACAGTGTCAACCGCTCGCCATTTTCTTTTGCAAGAAAAGGTTCCCTTGGTCTTTTCACAAGCCCTCAACTCCCATTCCTGCTCCTTCACTCTTCTGTAGTCCCTCACCTCCCTTCCTTGCACCCCACCTCCCTCCCAACTCTCCTACCTTCCTTTCCCAACTCGCCTCCTCCTGGCCATTCCCTGCTCCCTTGCCTCTCTTCCCTACACCCTGCCTCCCTCCCTGCTCCCTTGCCTCTCTTTCCTCGCCTTGCGTCTTTTCAGTATAAGACACACCCCCCTCCCCCCCCGCTTTGCACTCTCCACAGCAGTCCCTAGTAGCCTCTCTTCCTCCACAACTATTGCAGCCCCTACAGATATGATTGATACGGAGGGCACCATGACCTTCATTCCGTTGTGATTCATGGGAACACTACCAAAACACATAGCAAATATGGAGAACCGGATCGCATATCAAAAGAGAAATGAAAGAGGAGAGGCCAAAGAACCAGCAGCCTAAACAATCGCAAAAAGGATAGCAAAGGTTAGATGATGGCTCAACAATTGTTGAACGCACAATAGTAGACTACAAACGACTAATATTGTCATGCAAAAGCCTATATCATAGTAGCCTCAGCATAAGCATCATCCTTGATAGCATCATCATCTACCGTAGCTTCAACATCAACATAATCATTGATAGCATCATCATCTACATCATCGTTTGCTTTTACATAGGCATCAACATCGATGTCGGCATCAACGTCAGCCTTGACATGCCCTTCTAGTCCGAGATGTACCTTACCCCCCTCTACCCCTCCACTAGCCATGCTTTCCATATCACATGCACCAGTGCCAGGCACAGGTGGCTGTGCTGTACTATTAGGTAATTGCAGCATATATGGAAGTATTTAAGCAACGATTCACAACCTTTTGAGGACTTCCTAGTAGTCCAACCAAGGGCCAATTGGTTCCCCCTTGGTCAACATGCGTTGCTAACCAGGTTGGGTCACCCAACCACTCAAGTCGGTTGACCCGTCTTGTAGGTCAGTCAACCAGTTGGCCATTTTGACACATGGCTAAAACACTAAGAAGCAATCCAAAAATGGCACATACTTGCCAGTGTAGAAAATGATGCGCAATATGTGTCCAGATCTCTCCATGATTGTAAACTCATTGTTGTAATAATTACATAGCAAATTTACTTCTTTCAAGATCCAAGCATTCTCTTACTACTACTAGAAACAATACATGAATGTTAGAATTGATATCCAAGATCAACATCATGAAGTAGGCCTTCCCTCAAGACAATGATTCTGGGGAATCGAAGGACTAAGCATTACATTCCATCACACACCTTTAATGGGAATGTTCTTCCTCTACATCAATCCAAGAGCTTGTCGATGTTTCTCGAAAAGCTCTTTATCAAGTGGTTTGGTAAAGATGTTTTGTAAGAAATCCTAGATTTACTATATTTAAAAATGTGCTAAGGAACAGAAAGGAGACTGAAATAGCAGAGAACAAGGAATAATTGTATTGCTTGAATGTCTGTAGGGTATTTGTTGTGTATCATCCATACAATTGGGCCTCTCTTATATAGAGAGTGAAGAGTCACACATGAAAAGGTGTGTACTCCAAAGTGTATGTGCATGAAGAGGTGTGTACCCCTTGTGAAGGGTGTGACCCTTGATGAGAGGGTACATTACAATAGGAATGTCTCTTCAATAGAATGTCTCTTGTGAAGGGTTGTGCCTCATAGGAAGTGTCCCGTCGAAAGGGCATAGGGTTGTGCCTCATAGGAAGTGTCCCATCGAAAGGGCATACCCTTCCACAAGTGTCCATTCATCAAACCATCCATAAGTTTAGAAATATAGAAAGGAATACGTCATAGATCGTGACATCCCCTCCCACTCAAAATAAGACCCTGGTGGAGATAATGAAATGATGTAGAAAATATCACGGTAAATTATGAAAATACTGATGTAAGTCTTCATTAGATTGCCAAGTATCATCGGAGTCGTCCAGATCTCGCCAAAGAATAAGGAATTCTGTGATAAGTCGATGTCGAGTCTCTCGTTGTCGATGGTCCAGAATATGCTCAAGAATAAGAAGTCACATAATCGTCTTCGATTTCTGGGACATAATCACTTGTAGGAGAAACTGCTTCATCACCTGGAATGTACGTCTTTAGCCAACAAATATGAAATGTTAGATGGATTTTACCCCATGATGGTGGTAATTCCAATTTGTAACTTAAAGGTGAATTTTTCTTGACGATCCAAAAAGGTCCATAGTATCTTGGTCGCAACTTAGGAAACACAGACTTAACCATCTTATAGCGATGGGGGGCTACAAATAATAGCACCATGTCACCAGTGTCAAATTCCAGGTGACGTCTATGTTTGTTGGCAGACCGTTGATATCGCTCTTGCACTTTTCGCATTTCTTAAACCAGTTGATCAGCTAGGGCCACTCGATGTTGAAGTACAAAATTCGTTGGTACGATCAGAGTGTGTCCATAAGCTACTTGGAATGGAGTCATGCTGATGGCACTATGGAAAGAGTTATTATAAGCAAACTCAAGGAGTGGTAGATACTCTTCCCAAGCTGCTATGTGTGACTAAATATAATGTCGAAGCATTTCTTCCAGAACTTGATTGACTCTTTCAGTCTGGCCATTTGATTCTGGATGGTAGGCTGAACTGAACGGTAGAGTTGTTCCCAAAGATTCGAACAGTGAAATCCAAAAGTGACTGGTAAACTTAGGATCTCTGTCGGATATGATATTCTTGGGCAATCCATGGTGTCAGAAGATGTGTTGTATGAAGAGTTTGGTGATGTCCGAAGCCTGTGCACTGCTTTTGCAAGCAACAAAGTGTGCCATTTTGGACAATCGATCAACAATTACAATAATTTGCATGTTACCTTTGGAGGATCGTGGTAGTGTTGTAATGAAATCCATGGAAATACTTTCCCACCTTTCAGTTGGAACTGGAAGAGGCTGAAGAAGTCCTACTGGAAGTCGTCGGCTTGCTTTCATTTCTTGACAAGATAGGCAAGATGTAACCATTTTGATGACATCGCTTTTCATCTGAGGCCAGTAGTATGTTGCACTGAGTAACCGATAAGTCTTGTTGATGCCTGGATGGGCAGCATAAGAAACTACATGATGCTCTTTTAACAAAAGACGTCAAACATCCTTGTCATGTGGTACACAGACGCAATCTTGATAATATAGAAGGTCGTCCGTATAAGAATAGGATGAGAAAATCTTTTGTTCGAAAGTCGAAGGTTGATCTTTTGAAAGAACTTGTACTGCTGTGCCGAAGTCTTTATCATTGAAATACTTCCCTTTGAATGAATTCGGAACATCCACAGATAATGTAGAGATTACCAAAGCTGATGCTAGAGTTAACCTGCTGAGAGCATCTGCAACTACATTGCGTAGTCCTGGAATGTACTCAATGGTCATATGAAAGTTGGCCAGAAACTCAACCCAACGTGCTTGTCGAGCGTTCATGACTGGCTGAGTAAAGATATACTTTAGAGAGTGATGGTTTGTCTTGACCACCTAGTCGGCTCCCCATATGAGATAATGTTTCCAAGAGCGATAAGCATGTAGAATGGCAAGAAACTCCTTATCATAAACCGGGTATCGGATTTGGATATCAGAATGTTTATGGTTGTCAAAAGCAATAACTCTACCTTCTTGCATCAAGACTGCTCCTGTAGCGATGTCGAAAGCGTCGGTCATAACCTCAAATGGAAGGTTTGGGTCAGTAATAGCCATAACTAGTGTGGTAGTGAGTGCTTGCTTGAGTTGTTGGAAACTATACTCTGTTTCGGGAAGCCATTGAAAAACTGCTGTGCTTTTCAATAATTCGGACATAGGAGCTGTGATTTTGAAAAACTGATAGACCTTTGTATGGTAGAAGTTTGCCAATTCGAGAAAAGAGCGGACATCATGAACATTCTTAGGAGTAGGCCAGTTTTGGATTGCCTCGACCTTCTTGGGATCCACAGAGATGCCTTGAGCGGAAATAACATGTCCCAAATATTCGAGTTGGGTCTTGAAGAACTCACTCTTCTCAATGTTGATGTAGAGAGAATTTGCGCGGAGAACTTCAAAAACTTGGTGAAGATGTTGTTTGTGCTCATGTAGGGATCTGATGAAAACGAGGATCTTATCGAGGTAAACGATGATGAACTTATCGAGGAAAGGCCTGAAGATGTCGTTCATTAGTGTCATGAATGTGACCGGGGCATTGTTTAACCCAAAAGGCATGACCAAACATTCATAGTGTCCATACTTTGTTCGAAATGCTATCTTGTACTCATTGCTTTCTCGTATGCGAATTTGGTACTTGAACGAAGATCAATCTTTGAGAATTGTGTTGCGTGTAGAAGTTGATCGAAGAGGTCATCGATGCGAGGCAATGGATACTTGTTTTTGATAGTGAGCTTGTTGAGGGCTCGATAGTCGATGCATAGGTGCATTGACTTATTCTTTTTTTCCACAAGTAGTACAGGAGATCCAAAAGGGCTGCGACTGGGCCGAATGTGACCTTTATTGAGTAGTTCGGTCACCTGTCTTTAGATTTCTTCATTTTGAGTGTAAGAAACCCGATAAGGAGGTTTCGACGGTGGATTACTATTGGGAATAAGTTCGATTGGGTGATCCACTGGTCGTTGAGGTGATAACTGCTTTGGCAATTCCTGTGGAAAAATATCTAGGCAGGGCTGGAAAAAAGGTTGGTTGAGGTATTCAGGAGGATCCTCTATTGGTGTCTCCTCTACTACCATAGCCAACAGAAGTGAAGTCTTTACTTGATGTTTACGAACCCACTTCTTTACTTGTAGGGCAGAGGCAACTGGGGTTGAAGGAGAGTCCCTAGAACCAATTAGCTCAATAAGTTTTCCTTGGTGGACAAACTGGATAGTATGGCTACAAAAACTGATTGATGGATCATAGTCGTAGAGCCACTATTGTCCAAGTATGACATCGTACCGAGAAAGAGGCATGATGTCAAAGTTCAACTTATCCGTGTAATGTTGGATGCGAAAAGATAAGTTTTTTATTCTGGTGTTGCACAAGAAGGTAGTTCCATTTGCGAGTTCAATCTGATAGTCCATGAGACTAGGACTAGTGGTCAACCGAAGTTTGTCGACCATAGAACTAGCTAGGAAGTTATGAGAGCAACCACTGTCGATGAGAATAGTGACCGTTGTTCCACGAATCGATCCTTGAACACAAAGTACTTGAGTGGCCAGGGAAGGTTCGGGATTGCTGGCAAGGCTCAGGTGGATGGTATTTGTCATTCGAACAGCTTTGCCTTTCTTGTCTTGTGCTAGGGTAGCATCTTCTGTTTGGGAAGTGCTAGGTTCCATATTGGAATTTTGCTTTGGTCGCTTGGGACAATCGAAACCATCTATGGTCGCCTGTACAGATGGTACAAAGTCCTTTTGTGCTAGAGTTGTTCTTGTCAGTGGCTACACCTTTATGTTGGGGATGATGGTGATGACTTTGTGAAGAAGAAGAGGCGCGATCCTTGGAGGAGTGCTTCTATTGGATCCAGCATACGATTTCTAAGATTTCTGGGGATCTTGAGACTGTCGCTGACCTTGATTACCGGAGTTTTTTCGAAACCTGGTGTTATCTTGAGGACGAGCACCTTTGGCCATAGTAGAGTTTTGTGTGCGATTAGCACTTTGCTTTCCTGTGTTTTGGAAATCTGAAATGCGCTCTGCGTAAGCAATAGCGCCAGCTGTGGTGGTGATGTTTGCTTTAAGGACATCAATGCGTAACGAGGGATTGAGGCCTGAGATGAAAGCATGAAGGCGATCATCCTCAGCTAAACCATCAATCTCCAGCACCAATGTGGTGAACTGAGAGATGTAGGAAGACACAGAGCTTGTTTGCTCTAACTGTCAGAGTTTTGAACGTACTTGGAAGTCCGCATTGGCAGGTATGAACTGCTTACGGAGCACGTGTTCAAAACGTTCCCATGTTAACACACTTTTGCCGTCCTTTAAGCGTCTTTGCCACCATAGAAAAGCTGTATCCTTAAGGAGGGAGGCTGCCAAGGCAATCTTTTTGCCTTCAGAGAGGTCAAAAGTATCAAAGTACATGCGCAATTTCGTGAGCCATTGGTCAACTGTTCGGCGATTTCGTTGACCAATATAGACTGTCGGAAGTTTAATGTCAAGTCTTTTAGTTTTGGAAGCTTGGAGTAAATGGTAGAGGGCACGAAGTTCAGTGTTTTCTACCTCTGGTGGGAATGAGTCCACATAGTCGTCTAGTTGCGTCATGTCATCCTCTGTATGTGTGGTACTGCGAGAATCTTGGAGTTGTTGGACTTTCTGGAATAAGTCGGAGATACTGTCCTGAACCTGAGAAATTTGAAGTTGCAGTAGTGTTTTGCCTTGTATGTTGACTTCAGGGATCTTTTTTGGACTTGAGTCACTTATTTTCGGAGAGGCTGCACGCGAGCGTTGCGACATATCTGAGGTCCCCGTGAGAAAAGCACGAACCTGCGCTCTAGTTTGTACCATTCCTGGAAGAAGAATCGGGCTGCTCCCTAAGGTTGCTCATGTTGGAGGGGGCAGGCGAGGCAAGATGGAACCACCGGTGGAAATCTGGTAAAGGAGGTCCTGTCTGAGGTAACACTGATGATGCCGAAATGGGTGTTACCGCTCATGAGAGTACAGGAGTAGGTTGCAGAGTCCACGAATCTGAGAAGGGATAAGGAGCTGCTGTCGGAAGTGGAGGATATCCAGGAGGAGTGCCTTCAGTGTAAATACTGTCTTGGGGAAGAAGGTACAACCTGTATGGAAGGATATCTGGGAGCTGAAGGAGGTGGAGAGTACCCTGGAGATGCTGAAGCTGAGGGGTAAAAGTCTCTCCAAAGATGGACATCAAACTCGTGAGGAATATCGGGTTCTAGGTATCTTCATGTCTCCTGGAACACAACTTGGACTATGCTGAGGAAGTAATGTAACTGAGGTGCCTCACGCAAAAGGTATAAGATGTGGTCCAAATCACTAGGAGGGCACGTGACACAGAAGACCCACGATGCCAAAGCTCTGAAATGGGCTGGTTGTGCAATCTGAACACGATATTGTGTGGTAGATGATGCCTAAGGTGTCCTTGAAATGCCGGGCGAATTACCAGGGGTTTCCATGCTTTAAGGGAGCGTCTTTCATTTGCTATAATTGGATAATGACAAGAGAATCCTTAAAAGTAGAATGAAAAGAATCCACCTGGCATTGATTTAATCTGCCAATTTGTTGCGTAGAAAAGGCCTACAGATTTCTGTCCAGAGGTCCATGTTGCAGTGGGTTGCGAGAAGCAGATCGGGGCCTGGCTGGTCCGGATTGGAAAACAGAAACAGGGCGCATTTAACAGGCTATCTGCATCACGATAGGAGGACTGAACCGCTGCTGAACTGGCAGGAAAAAGGTGGCGAAACAAGGGGGGAGAGACTGTCAATGGCGAAACAGGTTGATGGCGAAACCAGGCTGTCAATGGCGAAACCAGGCTGAAGGTGTCCAAGGCTGATTTGTGACCGAAATGGCAGACTGACGCTAAATCTAGTGCTGCAGGCTGGTGAGGCTATCGCTGATCTAGCACTGCAAGCAGGGAACCAGGGCCGAAAACACTAGTGAGGCTAGGGGAGCAGGGCAGCGAAATGGCGAGGGCAGGGGCTGCGCAGGTAGGCAAACCTGTTTGACGAAAAACTATATGGGCGTTGAAATGGATCGTCCCTTTTGTCTTTTCGTTTGGGCTGCCGACATTGGGTGGTTGCCCAAAAAATTTAAAGGGTGGATTTATTTGACCCTTGGGTAATCTAGGGTAGACCTAAGATTTAGGGCTGGGTTTATATATAAGGTGCTTGGTTCCAAAAGGTGTGCCTATTCGAAAGGGTGTGACCCTTGGAATAGGTGCACCTTTTCATGAAGGAGTGTGTCCCTGTTTTTAAAAGGGGTGTCCCCACATGAATAGGTGTCCTTTTTGCCACGATGGGGTGTGTCCCTTGGGTGAGGATTCAAGACTCTTCATCAAAAGGTGTGTCCAATGGTGGAAAAGGTGCGTCCCTTGGTTTTGGGACTACCCAAGCACATGAAAAGACACGATTTTTATCGTATCCATTCACATCAACTCGTGATGTGTGGGAGATGGAGAGGCCATTGATGAACTTTAGGCAAGGTTGGCGCTAAAAATTTTTACGCTCATCCTCTCCCTCTCTTCCATAAAAATGTGCACGGATGTCCTAGCGGAAAAAGATGTATCAGATAGGCGCTAGAAGGTGGGGGGCATTTCCTACAAGCAGGAGCGAAATTTGCTCTGATACCACTATAAGAAATCCTAGATTTACTGCAGAAAGGAGACTGAAATAGCAAAGAACAAGAAATAATTATATTGCTTGAATCTCTGTAGGATATCTGTTGTGTATCATCCATACAATTGGGCCTCTTATATAGAGAGTAAAGAGTCACACATGAAAAGGTGTGTACTCCAAAGTGTATGCGCATGAAGAGGTGTGTACCCTTGTGAAGGGTGTGACCCTTGATGAGAGGATACATTACAATAGGAATGTCTCTTCAATAGAATGTCTCTTGTGAAGGGTTGTGCCTCATAGGAAGTGTCCCGTCGAAAGGGCATAGGGTTGTGCCTCATAGGAAGTATCCCGTCGAAAGGGCATACCCTTCCACAAGTGTCCATTCATCAAACCATCCATAAGTCTAGAAATAGAGAAAGGAATACGTCACAGATCGCGACATGTTTGCAACATTCTCTTTGCTATCACAATGCTACAATGTGATGTCACCAAGTAATACTCTTTCTCTGATAAAGTGCTCTCTGATACCAATGTTCTTTGTCCCGAAGTGATATACCGAACTCTTGACTAATGCTTGAGCCAATTGGTTATCACAATATATTGTTGTTGGCTTTGACTCATCAAAAGAATCTGTTCTGACAATAGTCTTCTGAGCCATATAGCCTCACATACACCTATAGTGAGTGCTCTATATTCTGCGTCAATCTATGTGAATCTCCTAGTCTCATGATCTCCGGCATAGTCACTGTTAGTATCCATGCAACCGTGGATGACTTCCTCTGTATTCTATTCCAAACTGTCTTGTACCTCTGATGTATCTCAAGACTCTTTTGACTACATTCTAGTAACTATTTTGAATTTGCTATAAACTGTGTAAGTGAGCTTATTGCATAATAAATATCTGACCGAGTGATAGTCAAATATATAAGAGATCCGATGAGCTACTTGTAGTATCTGTCATTGACTGTAAACTTTTTTGAATCTTTAGTAAGTTTCAAACTTTGTTCCATGGGAGTGACTGCAATCTTGCAATCTGTCATATGAAACTTCTTCGGGAGACTGTCAACATATTTTAGTTGACTCATAAAGGTGTTGTCTGAATCTCTCCAGAAGTCAATTCCAAGATAATAGTGCATAAGTCCAAGATCTTTAATATCGAACTTCGCAGATAAGTCTTGTTTCAAATTTCTGATGAAGCCAACAATTCTCTCAACGGAAGAGAAAGAAATCTCTCTCTCAAAATGAACAAACTAATGAATAGAAATTCTTTCAAATGAATCGACGAAAATTCTCTCAACGGAAGTGAATAAAAGAAACTCACAATCACTCAAAAGAACTCTCAATCTCACAATCTATCACACTCACACAAGGATGACCATATCTCAGCAAAAGACATGGATGCTCTGATACCATGACAAAATATGAAAAGGTAAGAGAAGAGTGGAGATGAGGAGAGAGGGCACAACTAGAGAGCACACCACAAATGACTAACTGTATACTAGATTTAGTTGAAAATATAGAATATATGCAAATCCATTTAAGGTTAGGGTTAGGACATCTAACCACTTCCTTTATAGCACTCTATTGAGTTAGTGCTATGCACATATAATCACATGATAGTGCTATGCACACATGATCACAAGACGAGTGTGAACTCTCAACATTGCTTTGAACCAAGCACAACAATGTCCAATAAGTCCCTTCTTTATTCAACAAGCTACATGAGCTTTGCCAATTTCAAAGATTCTACAAGCTGTCAGATACACGTGTTGCTTGGACCAAGTTGTGTCTATCATTCTTCCCTCCATTGTAAGTCCATCATTGTTTTATGAAATACAGAGCCTGCCAAAGGAAACTTAAGCAAGAGAAAAAGTTATAATTGACCAAAGAAGCTGCTCACTCTTAGCTAGTGACAAAAAGGACACAGATACTATTAGTAAGTACACAATAACCAACAGCATGTGTTGGTAGTTATCATTGCAATGGACTTGGTCATTGTAGATCAAACTAATCCCCCTCTTACTGTACTAAGATAATTTAAAATATGAAGTCTAGAATTCTCTATTGCCAACATGGCAATAGAATTATATATATATATCTAGATGAATCCAGGAACATACCTAAACTCATCCTCTAAAAACACAACAAAGTGCAGTTTCAATCTCATGATAGTCACTCATAAGGTTGAAAACCATAAACTCCATCACACATAGTAGGGACTAGCTACTATGACATCCCACTGATGTCATTAGCGCCCAACAGAGGGTGTAGACCAGAGTATAAACATATGCTCTCACACATACAAATCCAGACACCCACACGCTAGCACTAAAGGAGAAGGCTAGCAATAGAATCCTCCACTAAGATAATTTAACATATCAGGTCCAGAATTCTCTACTGCCAACATGGCAATAGACTTGGCCACTATAATCAAGCTATCCCATATCCCTGTACGATAATATTTTTAAAAATCAAGTCCTCAATTCTCTTCAGGCAGGAAAATTATATGCATAAACCAGCACACACAACTTCATTCACATTTATGACGTGGCATTACATGCAGTTTTCAGAATCCATTTAATCACAACTGTTAAAAAGATACGTATTCACCTATTGAGCATGCCAACAAAGGCACCGAAAGCCTTGCCAAATTCATCGCACAAAAAACCCAAATGGCTGACACTCCTTTTTTTGGCAAATTCCAAGGAGTCATTAAATGAGCACGAAGAACACATGAAATCCTGGTACACAAAAATCAGCAAGTAAGGTATCTTGCCATCAGAGTAACTGCACAGTGCATTCTGGCGAAGAGAACATGAATTGAGAGATGAGCTCATCAACAATTATATGTCCGAAAATGCTGAAATACAAGAGTTAAAATTATGTACATAGACAGGGCATAGGCGGTCATGTTGGAAAGGTCACGTCCCCATCTGTAAGCCCCCAAATGAGGAGAGCGTGGGGGAGGGAGACCAAGGGCAGGATGTGCCCAAGAGAGAAGGAAGAGAGGAGGCTGCCACATGGGCAGCACCTCACAGGATTGCAACCTGTGCATCAGCATGGCGAGCCATATGGCGAGGGTAGTGGGCAGGCAAAGGGCCTGCAACAGACCCTGATAATGGCGCAAAGGTTGGCGCAGCAAAAGCAGAGTGAACAGCAGACATGGCGGGGTGTCCCAGGTAAAAGGGGCGATGATGTCAGCAATGGTACGGAACTGTACGGCACTGGAGAAGAGCCTGGCAGAGGGCAGAACCAGTGGGACAGAAAGGCACTGACATGGCGGGGGATGGAGCAGCACATGGCAGCCCATATGGAGGGCTGGTTGGGCTGGGCAAAGCCAGCCAACCAGGCCCTATCTAGGGCTGGCCAAGGGCTCAGCCCTTGCATGGAAGTGTGGGCCAAAGGCCCTAGAAAAGAGAGCCCCAAAGGGGCGTTTATATACAGACCAGGTCAGGGCCTGGTCGGCCTGTTTGGGTCAGCCATAGGCAGCCTGACTGGTCGGTTTTATGACAGGCCTTAGGGCCTATAAAAGGAGAGGCACTTGCCTCATTTCATCATCCAGCAACCAGCAGTTCCAGGGCAGAAAGGAGCAGCAGGAAGCCTACTCTCTGGGCCTATCTACAGGAGGTGAGAGAGTGCAACAAGGGCTGTAGACTTAGCCAGGAAGGGCTGGACCTTGGCTGTCTTCTAGGGCAGCAAGGTGCTGAGATCATCATCACTTGGAGCAGCAGTTCAGGGAGCAGCAGGAGCAGCAGATCAGCTACTTGTAGGCCTCTATCCAGAAGGAGACAAGAGAGCTGTAGAGCTGCAGACCCAGCTCAGAGTGCTGCCCACCTAGGCTGGTGCAAAGACAGCAAGGTGGAAGGGATCTGGACGGAAAGTCTACAGAAGCTCAAGGTGGAGCACGCGGGCTCGAGTCTAGAGATAACTGGCTGATAGGAGGACCTTGTGGTAAGATTAGAGGACCACACCATTGGTGGGACTCTGGATCTATATCTTTTATATTGTGTCCATAGTTTTGGACGAAAATATATTTTAATGGTTTCTCTATCTGGCTGGTTCATTGTCTATTGATGAGTCTGCACATCTATGTGATGCACATTAAGTAAGGAAGTTTGTGATTCCACACCCCACACCACACTGTGTGAGCTCCTGGGCATTACTACAAGTCTTCCGCTGTGTGTACCCTCTGTTGGGTAATTTCTAACAGGTCATTATTATTCCAGGGTCTCAAGCTGAATGAGAAAATCGAAATTGTGTATTTCATATTAAGATCACAACCAAAGATGCAAGCAATTGGCTCCACTGCTATATAAAGAAACGAGCCGGCTCAAAAGGCGAAAGCTACTTGATATCAGACTGCAGTGCACTGCAATGCATTGTTTTGCCCGTCCTATCTGTGAACTCTTTGAATCGGGCTTCATTCAGATGCTTGTGCTTGAGACCCACACGATGCTGTGGACGCCATTTTCACGTCTAGTATTTGGTTCCTGGATCACCATTGGCTTGGTTGTGATATTCCTGACACAGTGAGAAGTTAAGAGGCACACTTAGACTAGTATCATCATCAACTTTCCTTCATATCATCTTTCTGGTTGAAGAAGCTTGAAGGTAAAGTGAACTCCTCCTCCTGACTCAAAATTTCCATCTCCTCTTCATCTGGTTTCTGAAAGATTATCACCATGTTTTTGCGTGTTAGCATTGTTTGGCACCTTCTTTGAAAGAAAGCAAATATTATTCATATTTATTGTCAACATATAAACATAAATTGGTCAATTTCCCCATGCACATACAAGCATTTCAAGATTGTAGAACCGCTCTAAATGCTGCAAAACCTCATCCGCAGTGAAGCGCTGGTACAGCCTGGACAAAAGAAGAAAACACAATACAAAACTCAGAGGTGCAAACAAAAAAGTACACTAGTGCTTAAGCAACTCCAGAAGAAAAAGATTTAAATCAAGTGCACACAAAGACCTTTTCTGTAAATACTCCATGAGGCCAAACAGTATGAAATGTCTATGCATGCCTGCACATTAAGAAACCTAAACATCAGATTTGAGAAGGAATTACAAAAGGAAGAGACATTTCTCAACTTCCTAAACACCAACTGTCATACCTACTGAGCAGGCAAATTATAGAATATCTTAAGAACATATAACTTAATGCTTTGTCAAGCACCATATATTGAAGGCAAGAATGGAACACGGACAACAGCAGGAACGCACACAGAGTAGTTGTGTTTTTGCATGCTTGTATGTACATGTGCATATGCACATAACACATGTATTTATGTATGCACACACACGCAAAAGTGCATGCGTGTAACAAACATCTGAACATGTCTAATTGTGCACCTTTGTATATACTGCATGTGTCTGAACCAAAGGAATCGTGCATGAACTAAAGTAATTGAATAAAGTTAGTTGAAAGATTGTCAAAGGACACAAGCATTGGGGTGCAAACTGTTTCTCTTTTACTGCTACTTGCCAAAAGGATGAAGTCTCAAGGCTTTTTCAAGCTGCAATATGAAGAGCAGCTTGTTCCCTCACACTGATGACATATGGTGGCAATCTTGCTCCCTAGCTGCTGCCCAAAGAGCATGTGAGGACCAGTAGCAGGATGCTCAACTAGACCCCCATGAAAATGCACTCTCATTGACACTTGGTGCTGCATTTCCAGCAGTTCCAGTCAATGCACCACTACCAACCAGCCCCGCAGCAGTCCAGGATCCCGTTACCAGCCAGCCCCGCAGCACCAGCAGCGTCATTCGTGGCAGTTCCTTCAGCAACAGACCACATAGCCTCTACAAAAACCCTCCTATCATGTAGCCTCTACAGCATAGCCAGTCATAGCCTCAGCCATGGAGAGTCTCATAGCATCCGCATAGCCCTTCAATGAGGACTCAGATGCATGCCCTCTTCAATGAGGGAGACCAGCAGTTGTACAGGAGGGTATTGCTGGTGATTGCCAGGCCCCAACATAAAGAATGAAGATAGTAGTTATGCTGATGTGTCCACTACAGCTTGATGCAGAATTCAGGTTATCACCTACCTACATAGCGGAGGGTTTTATCGACCCACCAGGATATACGCAGATCCACCTACCCCACTCACTGAGGATCTCTATTGGGCAGTTTCGGGTCTCTTCATGGTTATTAAGGTGCCTTATGATAAGACACTTAAGACACTTAAGACACGTGTCTTACCTTAAGACACCTTTGGATACTCTTGTTTTTTTTAAAAAAGGTGGGTGGGGTGTAACAACAAACATCGACTTTGACTTAACCATGCTATCATTGATGGTGACTTCGGATCCAAGAGTGGCAATGACCTCACAGATTTGGATTACGATGAATCTTGAGAGATTCGACTCTTGAGAGTCCAAAGTTTCCTTTCAATTATATGTATCGAGATGCATATTTCATTCATGTCACATGTGATTGGCAGACTGTTGCCATGATATTTATGTGTATTGATTAATGATGTTGGTATATAATCTATGTAGCCCTCTAGGCTCTTATTAAGTTGTTTATCTAGATCTTTGAATATCAAGATTCTATTGTCAATTTAAATCTTTAAAATTGTGAGTCATGACTTGCAAGCTTAAGTCGTGACTCTTAACTTGCAAGCTCTTGGGTCCTGAGTCTTAACTTTAACTTTTAAGTCTTGAGTACATTGTACAAGTGCATTGTTACTTCTTGCATTGTTTAAGTGTAGCTTATTGTACTTGTAGAATCTAGCAGCTAACTATGCTAGCAAGTTGTACACGTGTATACTTATACATATATTAATTAAATGTTTATTATTACAATGACGTGTCTTATCTTTAAGACACTTTAGACACTCGTGTCTAAAGCGTGTCTGAGGTGTCGTGTCTTAACGTGTCTTACAACCATGGGTCTCTTCAATTGGACTTCGCATACAGAGTGGCAGGGCTAAGGGTTTGCCCAAGGAGAGGCGCATATGCACATTATGTGACATACAGAAGATTGACTCGGAGGAGCATTTCATTTTCAGATGTCTAGTATACTATGAGATTCGAGGATGCTTCTATTGCCTCTTTAGAGACAATTTTGGGATTTTGTCCCACTTTCTCTCCTTTCAAGACCAGAGATGCTTAGCCGCCCTCATTCACGAGGTAGTCAGACACCGCGAGCGTCTACTTTGATCAAAGAGACAAGAGCAGACCTCCTTGATAGACTCTTCTTAGAGTTCGATCACTTAGCCAGACCATGCGGACTCCCACACCACGAGGTCCCGCCACCATCGTGACACAGAGCCAGCAACATGACAGCTCAGACAAAGGGTTGATGCACATATTACACTTGGGGATATTCCTTCCCTGTTCAGAGTTGGGCTCCACCGACAGGGGTCACTGTAGCCCTTATTAGACGCAAAGCTGCTATGACTAGGAGACGACACAAGACCACGTCTGTGGGCAGCACTCTATCTCTGACTTTATGCCCTCACTACCTCATCCCCCTCAACGTTCTGGATTGGAGTGGATGCTTGTTTAGTAGCTCCACCTGCAGCTTGTTTGTATCAGCATTTTTCACAATCTCATAGACCCATCGGTCTTTCAAAGACTTTGATAAACTCTCTCTCTCTCTCTCTCTCTCTCTCTCTCTCTCTCTCCACAGTCAGCATTCCACACTTCTTCACTCAGTAGTTAGGACGGGCACAGCTAGTGAGAGGGTATTCCAGGCACCTTGCCCATTACAACAGTGAGGGACTTGTGTGCCTATTGGAAGGGGAAGGTAAGGCTCATTTTAATTAGTATGGGTGAGACCAACGTGTTGTCAGAGGTACTTGGTGTTAACAAGAGACTTTGTATTCCTAAGTCAAGCAATGAAAGAATCAATCCTTCCGTTCATGTAATATTACATTAACATGCGGGTTATGGGCAACCCGAAAGACCCAGGAAGGAGGCAATCTGAGTTCAATTTTGAGTTCTGGGAATGGTGTGGCTCAAGAGTGGAACACCCCTATAAATCAGGGCTTGTTTGCACAGGGGAGCAGCAGAATGAGCCCAGCAGCAGTAGCCACAGACAGAATGTAGCAGCCACGTTGTATAGCTGGAGTTCATCAGCTGTATCTTGCATTGTACCATGGGCTGAGATATTGAGAGCATTCATCTTTGCTGCTCTATGCAAGTTTGATTTGCTTTAGGTGTCATCGTTTTCTGCACATTTAGAACTCTCCCTCTTTTGTGTATGCCATTCAACACGTGGGAGGACCATCCCTTTCCTGAAGCACTCCCAATACCCCATCATCTCATTTTAGTCCACTAGACATTTGTGATGATATGAAAACTCCATCACTTAAGGAGCCATGTATTTCCTAACTTCCTTTGATGATTATGGCAAGAAAATCTGCATCTACTGCCAGAAGCATGTGATGACTTAACGCAGTGTCTAGCCATGCTGGAGAAAGACACTTGAAAGAAGCTCAAATGAGTTTGCTCCATGAGTTTGACATGTAGTATAGATCACAAGGGATCAAGTACCAAAGTATCCCAATTAGTTTACTGAGTCAATTTATACTGATCCGAGGGAATTACTAAAGGAATGGAATATGGGTGTTCAGCTACAGCAGATATACATGTGAATACAGCATCAGATACAGTCACACTCAAGTGGCTATTGTGATTTAGATTGGGCATGTGTTGCACGTACTATGAGGTCTACATCATATGCTACTACTTGATGATAAAGAAGTTGCATAGCTTGGCTTAACAAGAAGCAACCACCAAGAAGCAACCACCAATGTCCCTTTCATCAACGAGGCAAGGCACCAATCTATGGGCATTTAAATATGCAATGCAATATGGCTGAAAAGAATCTTGGATAACATGGTTCGTCTCAGAAATGTTAGTATATACCTTGTAAGACTAGAATTATATCCGATCGTACAAATTCAGATTTTGTTGTTCGAAAGTCCAAAATTCTAGAATGAAAATAAAAGAGAAAATGAAAGAGAAGAAAGATGAGCTAACAAAACAATTTGAAAAACAAAAGGAATACATACCTACCAAGCAAAGCAATGCTTATGTCGTCATCAGTGCCCAAGCATAAGTAGCTATACTAGGTAACATGGGTTCTTCCCAGGATTATTCAACCATCTTGAATGCAACAATAAAAGTTGCATTGCCATAGCAAACAATTCAATACTTTGTGCTCAGATAAAGCACATTGCAGTTCGGTACCACTTTGGACTTGAAGCAAATACATCGTCCTTGCCTATTGTCCAACCAAGCAGAAAACAATGCACATCTACATGAAGGCATCAATTGTGAGATACATGAGTACTTAAGGCATCTTATCACCATCGATCTCCCTTGGTAGTCCAAAGACAAGATATTGAGAGTGGGGGAGGAGGTACTAGATATCAGTGCGCCACCCTCTCAGTACTAGATTTGTAAAGGCCACTACCTTCAAGTACTATCCTTGAATTAGAATTCATTGATCTGGAAAAAAAGAACTAATACCAATAAATAATAATTAACAAGACTCCCTAGGATTGAGCTAGCAAGCTCAACTCCCATACCTCAAACCACCTTTAAGCCTGAGACCTAGACCATCAAAAGCTAGCCCTAAGCCAGAGATCTAGACCATCAAAGGCTAGCCTGCTAGACAAGAAGCACCTGTGTCCGTACCATAGGCCCTATATACCTAGATGAATCCAGGAACATTCCCAAACTTATCCTCTAAAAACACAACATAGTGCAGTTTCAATCTCATGATAGTCACTCATAAGATTGAAAACCATAAACTCCATCATGCATAGCACGGACTAGCTACTATGACATCCCCACTGACGTCATCAGTGCCTAACAGTGGGTGTAGACCATACTATAAAAGTATGCTCTCACACATACAAATCCACACACCCACACATACTTGAGCATCCATTTATACAAAGTCTTCGAACTGAGTTCCTGCCGGCACTCCGGAGGTGAAGGGCAAACTCAGCCATGACGAAGGCTAGCACTAAAGGAGAAGGCTAATCAAAAAGTAGTCCAAATCTCTTCATTCAAGCTACAACTGCTTGTGAAGTCTAAATGATTTCATTTTAGTCTCTCCCAAACGAGCATCTAAATCTAAATCTAGCTGATAGGGCAACACACCATTTAAGATAGAAAGAATTATCGCAATACCAGCAGGCCGCAACTTGGACGAAAACTTCACAAGGTGAAATTTGCATGTCCGCTAATACGACAGAAGCATATATCTAGATGAATCCAGGAACATTCCCAAACTCATCCTCTAAAAACACAACATAGTGCAGTTTCAATCTCACGATAGTCACTCATAAGATTGAAAACCATTAACTCCATCACGCATAGCAGGGACTAGCTACTATGACATCCCCACTGACGTCATCAGTGCCCAACAGTGGGTGTAGACCATAGGCCCTAACCCAAAGGATGCCTCGTTAGGTCCCAACTACTCCAAGGCCTATAGGTCCTATGTCTCTAGGAATTCCCTCTCCCAAGACACCTGTCATGCCTTAATAGCGATGCTTCTCCATAAAGCTTTGCATTTACTAGGTTAGCCTAGTCTCAACCTTGGTTGATTCCAACACATGGCTTAGACTGTTCCTAAACCCTAGATCCAACCACATCCTGGTTCAAACCCTAGATCTTGCAATCATATAGCTTCGCTAATCCTGAAATAGCCATGCCTTTCTTAGACTAGCCCTATATCCACAGGATTTAAACCTCATCCACGCTAGCTCTACTCTCAACCCTAGGGTAATCCAAACCTAGGTTAGACTATGCCCTAACCCTAGATCCAATCCAAGATCATGGGTTACCCTAGCCTTCACCCTAGACAGTCGCATGAGCAATCTTTGGAAAATGAGACTGGTGCAGCTTTGCAACAACACACCTCAGATAAAGCTCTTGGTTAGGCCCTAGTTACTCCAGATATGGACACAATACTGCATGTACTTTGTGGGCTGCAAGCCTTAAAATTCAATTAACATCTGCTGGTCATAAAATGGCAGAAACGGAAATCAGATTAAGCCATTTCCTGAACAGATAAGAAAATATCCCACTCCCACGATGTCATGAGAAGCATGACAAACTTTTGATGCTGTGACTCGTGGCCTTAGTGTGGTATCCCTTGTCTTGCACAAAAATTAGGCATGAAAATCTCACGCAAAATGTGTAGTCCTGTCTGAAGTAGAGACTCTCGGCATCCATATTGATTCTTCCATTAATCAATACTGCAAATGCACCAACTTCATTTAGCACTACAACATCATGGTCTCTGTCACTTCTACACAAAAATGAGCTCTTCCATTGATTGCCATGAGCTGCCCAAGTGCTTGTTTCAGAACGCCTTTGCAGCCATGAACTGCCTCTTATCCCCTTCTCTCGTGGCTGGACCTGTGAATTCGTTTGATGCTTCCTCTCCTGCATAGGCTTAGGCATAGGACTTGGCAAGGAAAATCTATACTCAGCTGCATCAACACCTACTTTTACGTGGCCTGACCAGCCCCAGTGCACTGCATTAGTAAAAAGCCCGAACTAGCCCCTTTATGCACTAGTTACACTCTTTGGAAAAGCTCATTTACATTACTGAATTCCAATATGATCAGTACTGCTAGCAAAGTTAAATATACAGCCCAATTGCATTCCTATCAATAGTCTATTTGGTCTCCTGAACCCCTTCAAGCGTGTCTGGCCAATAGACTCAACAGCAGCTCAGAAATGCAGCCACTTCAAGACACAACAATCAGGCCTTGCTGTGCAGTTTGTAAACTGATTGTCCACAATAATCTCTCTGATATCTGTAAAGCAAGAATGATGCTTGGAGTATATCCAGGTTTGTTATTATTAACTTTTGGAAATGCTGACTCCTTGCAGGGCATCTTCTCTAAAGAGCCTTAGGAGAGCAAAGCATCAAGAAAATAGCCTTTGAGTGACTTGTAAAGAAGAGAGTCTATGGTTGTATAAATTAATCGATTCCCACTCTTGCTTAGCCATCCAGCAAATTCACGCTAACATGCATTCTTTTAGATATATCAGTTTTTTAATGCAAATGGATACCGAACATCTCCCATATGTCTCATTTTTATATCTAATATTATAAAGACTCAATATACCACATTTGATATACATTTGTAAGACTAGAATATATCCAATCGTACAAATTCAGATTATTGTTGTTCTACAGTCGTCATTTGCACTTATATAAATACAGAGCCCTCATTAGTAACTAAACAGACCTCTTTACTAATGAATATACTTTCCCGCAAGGAAGCAAATGAAGGTTGGAATTGACAACCCCTGTCGACATGAATTCAAAGGGCAACACCAACTTTTAAAATTACTGCAAGTCCCAGATAAATAGTTTTTTTACTTATTCAATCAATGTCTTCTTAATTTACTTGTAAGAATTTAATTTGAGATACTGCCAACATTTGACCTTCGTTTACTTGTTGATAATGAATAGAATTTGTCCATATCGACCACATATAGTGCCTCATGTTCACTATTGCATCAGCTTATCTTTCTGTTGTTCTTAGTCAATTTTCCATGATATTATGCTTAAGTACTTATCATGCGATCTAAGATCAATGAGACTTTTGTTAATTTTAAAATTTCCTTATTCCTATGAGCTTCCGTTTACCATTGTAGGAACCCTTGCCACTGCCTGCGCGGCCTCTACCCATTCACAAGATGTAGTGATTATGATTAAAAGTCCCAAAATTTCCTCCATTAACGTGTAGGTAGCTAGATCCACATTGAGACATGGTGAGAGCATTGTTGCATGTCTCACAGATCTTGATGGGGCTCAAGGGTCTCTCTCTCCCTCTCTCTCTCTCTCTCTTGTGGAGAGACAAATAGCTGATTAAGGCTGACATTGATATATGAGAAACTCATGTATTTCTCAAAATAAGTAAAGTCCAAAAGCTGAGGCACTTTGAAAGGGACTTGAACAAAGTCAAGTAGTGAATACACACATATTAATGATGTCCAAAAGGTGCTCTCCTACATGAAAAGCTTTAGGATACACTTTGACAGCCCATTGTGTATCCCCTTCCTACATAAGCGACATAAGGTCATCGAGAAACAGAGGCATGTAGGTGACGAGATTCAACAGGAACAAACTGAACTCATTGTTGCAAAAATTAGATTTGTTGGGCAGTTGTAATCAATAATTATTTTCGCTCGTAGCAGTGGGTAAGACGTTGGGCAGTTGTAATCAAAAAAGTTTTTCGCTCGTGGGTAAGACGTTGGACTATCGATCTGCATGGCATTTTGCATTGAACACAACAAAAGTGGGGGAATGCATAAAGGGAAGGGGGTAAAACCTTGCAACTTGGCCGGGTGATATAATTCTAAAGCCTCCAAAAGTCTGAGCTCCAGCTCCACTTGTTGCAGACCCTGCTACGGGAAAGATGAGGCACAAAATTAGGTCTTGGAAGGCTGCAAAAAGCAGAAAAGGGTGATGGGGCGGAGACGTACCTTGGGCAAAGAAGACGCGGAAGAGAGGGGGGCGGGCGGGTGAGTGTGAGTGGAAAGCGAGGGAGTACCATCTTGCTCCGAGACTGTTGGCTGTGCGTTGCTTTCTGCCATACTTCAGCTCAGCTCCAAAGGCCACATGTTTCACTTCATAGTGAAAGGCTCGGTTCACACCACGCACTTCCCAAGTTGCCTATTCACACCCGCCCGGTCACCCCCTGGTCTTAAATGCGCCGAGGGTTTGTTATTAAGCTAGGGAAATGCCTGCCTGCCCGCTCGTGTAAAATAAAAAGAGACGCACACTTGCCGAGAGCACCGCCAGGGCTCCCCAGAAAGCATGTTCCTCTATGCTAGAGCTACCCCTAACAAGACAGTGCTAATAAATGTGGAGAGACACATGGCATGTCCCAATTGGGGGCACCCATTTCGCCACCCATCCTCTCCTTGCCCAAGCACTCAAGCAAGGGATTTGGCAATTGTTCTTGATGGCACTAAAACTTATAACATATTTACTATGTGTTTTGGTAGTGTTCCCGTGAATCACAACGGAATAAAGGGCATGGTGCCCTCCGTACCAATCATGCATGAAAATTAGCACATGGGCTTAGCAATGCAAGGAGAAACATACTTCAACACTCACAAAACGAAATCTCACAAAAAATGAACCTACATTGCTTAAATAGACACACCTTCTTGAAAAACGTCCTTTCATACGAGCAGAGAAGGAGAAGGGTGGAGAGGGAGCACAACTGTTGGGAGAGGGACTGGGTAGGGGTGAGGAGTGTGGGGAAGAGGTTGGAGGAAAGTGAGGTTGCCGAATATAACGGAGGAGGAGAAATTTTTGCTTTTTCCACAATAGAGTTGTGAAAGGCGACGTTACACGAGGTTTCAGGTTTTAGCTCCCAGTGTCGCTATATAGTGACGCTAGTCAGTTGCTATATAGCAACATTGTATATCCTAAAAGTGTCGCTATATAGCGACAGAACAAGGTATAACGTTGCTATATAGCGATGGTTCAGGGCACTAAATCTATTTTAGTGCCCTGAACAAGAGAAGGAAGGAGCTCATGGGTGGCTATTTTTTGGATCTTAATGGATTTCCTTGCATTTTGTGTTGTGATTTTAAAGGTGTGCAGATGGAAGGGACAAGTGGAAGCTCGTTAGATGATGCACCAATGCCCGAGAGCATAAAGTGGCTTACGGAGAGGTTACATTATCATTGCACTCATTGCAAGCGAGAAGTATGACATCAACGTCGTATTGTCATGCGCCACTTGTGGATGTATGGGGAGGAGCCCGCACCAATACCCACCATTGGTGGTGCACGTGGTGATGGATCATTAGTAAGTCAATGCTATTTGAGTTCGTGATTAATATTGCATGCATACACAACACAAAACATTGAGACAAGGTCTGGCAAAGCTCCACTTGTACTTACATAAGGCTAGGAATAATCTCTCTTAGGAATGCTCAACATGCAAGTTCTAGTTGCAACTCCTACATGCATGTTCTACATGCAAGTCTTACATGCATGTTCTACATGCGAGTTCTACATGCAACATGCAACTCCTACATGCAACTTCTACATGTAGAGAGAGAATGTCTTACAATTCCTACATGCAGAGAAAGAAGCCCTCCAACTTGTATAAATACCCCATAATGGAATGAAGCCCAGACCCTTTGGGGCATTGTGTTGAGTTCTACTTTGGTATTCCAAGCAATTGTCTCTAAGTGTCCATGCTACCTTGCACTCCACATCCAAAAGCATGTCCTAACCTTGCAACTCCTCCTCCCGTTCCAACCTTGCAACCCATCCTCTCCTCCTCCTCCTCCTCCTCCTCCTCCTTATCCTCCTCCTCGTCCTCCTCCTCCCTCATCCTCCTCCTCCCTTCTCCTCCTCTCCCTCCTCCTCCTCCCTCCTCCTCTCCTCCATGCGCTTACACCTTCTTCCTCCCCACTACTAGCTCCCCGTAAACCCTTAGTCCCTCAACCCTTGACCTCCATGATCTACGAGGGAGACAGTTCCCCACCATGTACTCTACCCTGAACTTTGGATCCTCCTTCTAAACCATGAAACTCTTCTAAACTCTAGAACTCCTTCTAAACCTTCGAACCTCCCTCCAACCCTCAAACTCCCCCTAAACCCTTCAACCCCCAATGAAGGCGAAAGCCGTCATTACCCCAATCATGATGTTGCATGTCTCTTTCACACATGCTTGCACTATGTTTGCTTACCACACTTAAGCCTATGTCTCTCACCGGAATACAACCTGAGGTCCTAAGCTACACTTATACTACAAATGATAACACCAAAATATCTATAGGTTACAAAAAGCCTCAGAATGCTGCATACTGAGAATACCTTGCTCTTGCTACGGAAGCCGTGAGAAAGAGTCAACATTTGTGCCATTTCCGAGGATGGAGTTCCAGAGTTTAGAAGAGTTTTAGGGTGGGGGGGGGGGGGATGGAGTGGTCTTGCTCAAATGTTTTCTCTTTTCCATAGCTTCCATAAGAAGAGCAAGGTATTCTCAGTATGCAGGGTTTCGAGGCTTTTTGTCACCTACAGATATTTCAGTGTTGTCGTTTGTAGTATAAGTGTAGAGTATAAGTGTAGCTTAGGATGTCAAGTCGTATTCCGGTGAGAGACGTGGGCTTAAGTGTGGTAAGCAAACATAGAGCATGCATGTATGAAAGGGACGTGCATCATCACGATTGGGGTAATGAAGGCTTTTACCTTCATTGGGGGTTGAAGGGTTTGAGGAGTTTGAGGGTTAGAGAGAGGTTCAAGGTTTAGAAGGAGGTTCCAAGGTTTAGAAGGAGGTTCCAGGGTTTAGAATAGGTTTAAGGGTTAGAAGGAGGATCCAAGGTTCAAGGTAGAGTATATGGTGGAGAACTCGTCTCCCTCATAGATCATAGAGATTAAGGGTTGAGGGACTAAGAGACTAAGGGTTTAGGGGGAGCATAGGAGTGGGAGGGGAAGAAGTTGTAAGAGCATGGGGGGGAAGGAGAGAGAGGAGAAGGGAGGAGAAGAGGGAGGAGCAGGGAGAAGGGAGGACAAGAGGGGAGGAGGAGGAGGAGGAAGAGGAGGAGGAGGAGGAGGGAGGAGGAGAGGGAGAGGATGGGTTGCAAGGTTGGAGGAGAGGGGAGGAGGAGTTGCAAGGTTAGGACATGCTTTTGGATGTGGAGTGCAAGGAAGCATGGACACTTGGAGACAACTGCTTGGAATACCAAAGTAGAAGTCAACACAATGCCCCAAAGAGTGTGGGCTTCATTCCATTATGGGGTATTTATACAAGTTGGAGAGCTTCTCTCTCTGCATGTAGGAATTGTAAGACATTCTCTCTCTACATGTAGAACTTGCAGATAGAAGTTGCATGTAGGAGTTGCATGTAGAACTCGCATGTAGAACATGCATGTAGGACTTGCATGTAGAACTCGCATGTAGAACATGCATGTAGGAATCACATGTAGGACTTGCATGTAGAACATGCATGTATGAGTTGCAAGTAGAACTTGCATGTAGGAATTGCATGTAGGACATGCATGTAGAAGTTGCAAGTAGAAGGTGCAATTGAGGATTCCTAAGAGAGATTATTCCTAGCCTTATGTAAGTACAAGCGGAGCTTTACCGCTACTCTGCACACACATTCTATGCTACCTAAGTCCATGTTGGCATAGAGATGATTGGTGATACAATTGGTGCCCATGTAGCCATCCTGATGATTCCATAGAACTTGTTGGGGGTTGTTCCAATGGTAAGTAGGTCCCTTGGGTACAATAGTCATATTCAAGCACAAGCTAAAGATCAACCAAAAGACACAACAATCATTGAACATTTCGACAATAGTACAGAGGATCTTGATTACATTCCTAGTGAAGAGGATTCCGATTACGATCCTAGTATAGAGGATCCCAATTATGTTTCTAGTGAAGTCAACTCTTCATCAAATTATATTCAAAGCTCAGAGTTCCAGGAAGCTGAAGCATACCTCCAACTCCTTGATACATGAACCCCAGCTAAAGTCTTCATACTAGCTACTTGTGGTACTCACTTGGCTATAGGACTCTGTCTTGCAACCAAAAGGATGACTTTTCAACCCATTGCCTCCTCAACCGTAAAGAAGACAACTGTTGCACCCCCACAACTGCCCAAGATGCGAAATCCATTGATCAACATTGCAAAATTTGTAAGCAAGAAAGGATATGACCCCGACAGTCATGTGGGGCAATTTGAAACAAGATGGGTAGCCAGCGGCTTAGGACAACTACTTGATGTAGTAAAAAATGAACAATTTGTTGCTACATTTAAAGGTAAAGCTAAGTCTTGGTTTATGCAATATGGTCTTGCACATTTAGATACATATGATGATCTAAAGCATGATTTTTTGGGAAGATTTTGCAAAGAAAAGACACTAGCATTCATTCTTAAAAGGTTAAGAACACTCAAACAAAAGGACCTTTTGGTAAAGGACTATGCCCAAAAATTCAAAAATCTGAATAAGAGGCTAGCAACCCCACAAAGGCCTTTTGAGGAACAATTAGGAGACTACTTTTGTAAAAGTTTCAATAAGAAACTAAGAACTACAGTGGCAGGAAGAGATCAATTGGCAGGAGCTAATGATTTCAATAAGCTTCTGGAAACAAATCAGCAAAAGCTGAAAGAAGGTTTGGCATCATCAAGCCAAAAGACAAAAAAGGTAAAAAGAATAAGTATCATGATTATGACACAGAGTTCAATGAAGAAGAAGACTCCAGCTCAAAAGAGGATGAAAGTGAGGAATCATCCTCAAATAGCTCGGATTCAGAGTTCAATTCAGATGAGGATTCAAAGAAAAAGAAAAAGAAACATACCAACAATAAGGCTAAGTCCAAAAAAAAAGGCAAAAAGAAACAAAGCTCAAAAGGAGACTCCAAATTAGAAAAAATAATCAAAGAGAAACTTAAGAACCTCAGGGTGTCACCAAAATAGGATAAAACTTTGTGCAGATTCTGCTCAAGGACAACCATAGTGAAGACAAGTGTTGGTACAATCCCAACTATCGGGGAAGGCTACCCTCACATATGCAACCGACCAATGCTCCAGCACCCCCTGCCATTAATTAAGTGCAAATGGGAGCACTGCAACAACAATAATACAATAATCCAAGAAGACCACAAAATCAGAATTGGGCACCACCAGCAAGGCCTAATGCCAATGAGCCTTGCACTTATTGTGCACTAGCAGGACACAGGCAGGGACCTTAGTGTGAATTATGGTGCAAACATAGAGGAGAACTGGGTATACCCATTGTGCAATACAACTAGAGACCAAGACAGGAGCAACAAGCTCCATTAGCAGCAATAGCTAGAGTCAACAATCCAGTACTCCTTGAAACAATCAAAGAAAAGCTTGAAGAAGTGACAACTCAGCCAATGTTAGTTAATATCGACCAATCTACGGCTAAAGCTATGGTCATGATGACCCACTCAAAGGGCAAGATACCAAAAGATCTGGAACAGAAATATACCCTTCCAAGCAATTCAAAGCACCCCATTGATTGGGTACATTAGGAGAAGGTTCAGACAACAAACACTTCAATACATACAAGAAATTAATGCAGCCAAAGCAGCCATCATGGATGATTTTTTTAACTTAGTTTCGTTAAGAAGATAAATTTTTATATTGGCATCGAAAGTTGTTATGCTTTATTAAAAATAAATGTTTGAAACATTCGCCAGGATTTGAAAATTTTATGCAAAAAAATTTAAAGTTTCGCTAGGATTTACATATTTTCCTTCAAAATTCAAAAGGAAATGTTGAAAAAATCACTACATTCTACCAATATTGTGAAACTTTAAAAATGAGCTTAAAAACTTTCGCCAAGATTTTATATTAATATATAAGCATAGCTTCGATAAAAACATCCCTGGCAGCCATGCATGGTAAAGAAAGGATGGCAGGTTTCCTACCCCTTAACTCCCAACAATGAGGGCAATCCAAGACAAACATGCAAACAAGCTAGACTACCAATGTCCTGCCATAGTCTGAGGATAGTCGGAACAAGTTGGAACCTCATCTGATCAAGATAATAGAAGCAACAAAGTAGAAAGAGGGCATACAATCCCAACAAAGGTACCCCTTGAAAGTACTAAGGTAAAAAATACCTCCCATAATAGTAGAGGTTTATCTGATGCATGGTTTCAAGCCTAGTTTCAAGCCGTACTTGAATCCCAACTTAACATGACACTAGATTAACTTCTCAACTTGGTACCACCTTGATTTCATATCAAGACTACAGGAAAAAACATTACCCCTTACAATTGATAAGTAGCCTCACAGCTCACTTGAGCAAGAAGACCCAGAGACTTATGTTTTCGTGGTAGAAGAGGTGGATTACAAGGTACCACTATACACATGGCGTATAAGAGACATAAAATCCCCAATGTCCTTTTGGATGGGGGACCATGTGTCAATATCTATGTGAATCTTTATACAAAACATTTTGTTGTCATGAACTTGTACCAGCTCCATTTCAAGTTAAAATGGTGGATCAGGGAAGGATCCAACCATTGGGAATTGTAAGAAATCAAGAAATCACAGTGCATGGACTAACTTTTCCATTGAGTTTTGTCATCCTTAGAATGGAAGAAATCATAGTGCATGGACTGGCTTTTCCAATGAGTTTTTTATCCTCAAAATAGAAGGAGACGATGGTGCCTATCCCATGTTGCTCGAAATGGCTCAAAGTTGCTAAAGTGAAGCAAGACTAGGAGTAGATCAGATTACAATCCGACAAGGTAAGAAGAAATACAAGATCGCAGTGATACGCAAGCACACAATTCCTTGAAAGATGCAGCCACTCTAGGACAAAGGAGTCAACATGGTTATCAAGTTAGAAAAAGATGAAGAAATTATTTTTTGAAGAGAAACCCATCTCTAGTACCTCTTTTTGAAGTAGATGTGGTCAAGAATATTGATCAATACACAATTGTTAGTAATCCTCAGTCAGAACCTAGTCAACCCAACAAATCTCATAGTGCAGTGTAGAAGGGACAACAATCTGATGATCAAACTCAGAAGTTAGATGGTACAAATGCCAACGCTAAGATTGATCATGTGTTTATGTCAACAATTGAGTTGAATGATATCAAGGTCCAACTATTGGAAACCTTGCAAAAACTTTGAGCCACCATCAAAAGTTGGATAATGATTACTAAGAGGCCCCATGAAGAGTTTTCTTGGCTACCTACACATATGACATAATGGCCTCAAAAATTGCTAAATTGAAATAAACTTACTACTCGACTCACAGGCTTATAGGTGCCACAATGGACTGATCATACTGCTCCAGACAAGTTATAATTTTTAGCTACTTATGCAGAGGCCCAAGAGGATAATATAGAGGAGACATGCATGTCAACATGTTCTTGGTAGAACAACCCCACACTATAGAAAAAATGCGCAGCCAAGAAGATATGGCAGACCTAAGAGATGATTCACTAACAGTGTGTTTTCCACTTATATGTGCATGTAATCATCTATGAGTCTCTCAAATTGAAGGGAAATTTCTAATTTCATTTCTGCAAGCCATTCTGTGACTGTTGGCAAGCACTATTGTTGAACCGCCACTTGATTCTTGAGTTGCTACAATTGGGTCTGCTGGGCTTCCATTTCCTGTTCATGTGCTTTTTTTCTATATAGCTATCTGTTCTTGCACCTTGGGCCAACTAATTACCTTGCTTCTCCAATTTCGAAATGCATAACAATACGTGTTGTTTCTCCTCCCTATCAGTCTATAGCTGCATGAGGAATCTATCTTGCATATTGTTCTGTTGTTCATGGAATGTGTGAATAATTCCCATTGCATAGTCAACCTCCTTTATGGACAATGTGCCTAGTAGGCCAGTAATGACATTAGGTGTCAAGACTAAAGGCCTAGCTAGGGCTGTTGGGGTTGAAACATGCATCTAGGCTTGGGAATTTTTTGCTTGTAGAGGCTGGTTGCTATGGATTTCTTCAGATTGACTTATCCATTTATCCTTCTTGGTAATTGGCATCTCTATTAATAGTTCTCTACCTCCAAGCGTTCCTCCCACAGTGAGTCTCCCAAGGGTCTGTGAAAGACCATCTGATGTGCTTATTTGGGGCTATACATGAAAGCCTTGAGATCTTTCACTACATCCTCTTTGCCTTTGGTGCACACCTTCTTGTTCAGACATTCCTTGATTATGACCAAGGAATGCCGACTGAATTCAAATAGAGCTGAAACAAGCCTATCTTGGAGTGGTGGTGGGAGGTAAATAATTCCTTCTTGGCCACTTTGGCCATCAATTTGTTGTACAGAGGTTGGCCCATGAAATGTGTGAACCTTTCTCTGTGGCTCAGATGATGGCGTAGCTTTTGCGAGACATGTTGCATTCGTTCAAGATACCACTCCAACTGCTATCGGCAAACTGATTCTTCCACTTTGTACATCAAAAAGTACTTTTTGGCAGATTTGGGTTCTCCAAATTCACAAAGCATGTTTGCTTTGACATCCTTTTCCACCACATCTTCTTCATCAACAAGAGGCAACTTAAAAACCTAGGAAATTATACTTGGATTTGCCATGATTCCTGGTGCAAGCATGCCACTGGTGCATTGAAATTTTTGGTATTGCTCTTGGGTGCCGGAGTTGCTTTTCCATACATGCCAAGGTAGTGTCACATAGCCCATCAACTTGATGGATTTAAGCCATTCTCCATGCCGCTTGAGATCAAGGTAGGCCTTTAGTGATGTTGGAACAAAGGCCTTCAATGTGCTTTGCATGAATGGTATTTTGGCAGCTGGTGGTGCATCGTCCTCCTCTATTTCACTTCCTGTCAAATAGTTGACAATCAAAGTCACTGCGATCTCCAACTTCTTTCTTGAACTAGCTCGAGTTGGGATGGTTGGAGAGATTTTATGTGCCACGCGATTGCACGGGGGTAGGCTTGTGGAGACTTAGATAGTGGAAAAAGGCCTTATCCATGCAAGCAAGGGTGTGATGTCTCCCTGCTGCAACTCATTTTCACTGCGTGATTGGAGTTTGATGCTAGTGAACTAGCTGATCCATGGCATTGTGGGTGATATAGTGTTGGAAATTCGTCCGTTGGCCAATAGGGGGCATCGCATGTGTATTAGAATGATGGCATAGCTCCTCAAGATACATTGTTGTTGATGCGAGTTGGCAAGCTATGGAGTACGGTCGCACAGATTGCTTGTAGTTATAATGATGAGGGTTGGCCTGGTAAAAGGTAATTGGATGTTAATTTTGGTAATGAGGAAGTCGGGCAATGAGGTTAGGCAATCAGGTGGTTGGAAGCTGGTCAAACTACGTGTTTGTGTTATGGAGCTGGTTGGACTAGAATTTGGGTGGTCAGAGATGGTTAAATCACTGGTAGTTGTTATGGAGCTGGTTGGACACTGCAAAGGAGTTGGGGCCAAGTCTCACAATTGTCTTTCTGTAGGGACAACGTCGAACAATGGCTGTACAATCAAAACTATGTCGGATCGTTAATTGCATTTGTTGTAGTATCATCCTTGTCTAGCCCTATCGATCTCAATGATGTTGGTGCTGTAACAGTCCATTTACATTGACTATAGAATTGGGTATGTAAAACTTTTGATACCTGGTGTGTGATCAGAGTTGATCGTTGACTCGTCATCATCTAATTAGACTGTCAAAAGGGGTGATCAAAAGAGGTTACAATGTTATGGTCGAATGAACATTGACTTGTATTGTAGGCCGTGTCATTGTTGAGATTGATTGGGCATTGTTGCTTATGTTCCTATGAAGAACCTAGTTGGATGAGGCCACTGAGGGCATGAGCTGGCTGCTCTACTCCATCTGGCTTTTGCATGGTGAACTCTATTCTAGGATGGCTTGGCATTGATGTGCAAACATATAGTTCAAGGTGAGGGTTTGTTGTGGAATAGTAGGGATTCCTTGGGAGCAAATGTATTGGGTAGTGAAGGAATACTTTTGGCCATCATAGGCCAGCTTGCATAATTTTTCTTCCTTAATTTCTCTTGAGAAGTTACCTTTGGCTTTCCCCTCATGAGCATCATCTAGGACATCCTTTTGTTCATGGGTAGGTACACATCTTCTGATCACTTGATTGATGCCTCGTTTATACAAAACACCTACAATCACTAGGTAGGGTCTGCTTTGTAGTACTAGTTTCTTTCTCTAATATCAGGTTAGTGATTCTGGTATGAGACCATAAGTTAGGAAGAAAAGCTCTTGTCATACCAATCTGTTGGAGCTTCCACTTTGATTTAAAAAAATGTTTACATCAGGTAGATCATTGAAAATACTGGTAGGAGGTTCTCCTTCGGTAAGTTTGCTTTAGTAGTCAGCTATAGCATGCTGCCTCCCATGTGTAAGTTTGCTTTGATAGTTGGCTATAGCATACTGCCTCCCATGTGTATATATGATTTGGTAGTCAAGTTCTTGTAGTATGAGCATCCATCTAGCAAGTTTTCTTGCAAGATGATCTTTGTTAATCAATAAATCAATGCCTGGTGGTCCACATGAAAGATCACTTTGTTTTGCTAAGCAAATAGTGCTGATATTTCTTAAGTGCATTTACCATTTCTAATGCTTCCCTCTCTGTGACTGCTTTGCATTGGACAATACTTTGTTGGCATAGTATATTGGTTTGAACCATTTTTAAACCTTTTGTTACATTAAAACTGCACCTACAACCACATTGGATGCATCTACCAAAACATGGAATGGTAAGCACCAATCGGGTGGTTGGACAATCGGTGCAATGGCTAGCATTTTCTT
Organism: Dipteris shenzhenensis; assembly: GCF_047967505.1. Classification (NCBI taxonomy): domain Eukaryota; kingdom Viridiplantae; phylum Streptophyta; class Polypodiopsida; order Gleicheniales; family Dipteridaceae; genus Dipteris; species Dipteris shenzhenensis. The sequence goes on along the minus strand of NC_141617.1, from coordinate 5,550,251 downwards.
CAAAATGTCAAAATCCTTTCTTTGACTTTCTCCCCAAACAAAAGGGTACATTATCTTTAGTGAGCTCAGACAATTGTTTGCATATATGGGCAAGATATCTCAAGAATCGATTGTGCCATTTTATGTGTCTAATGAACCTTGATAATTGCTTGACATTTTTTGGAGGGGAAACTTTATGAACTAATATTTTCCTTGGGTCTATAGCAATGCCTTCTTATGAAATGATATTTCCCAAGAGCACTCCTCGTTTGACTACAAAAGAACATTTGGCACAAATAAGACTTAGTCGGGACATCCTACATTTCAAAGCATAGTCAAAGATAGTGGAAATGTTCAGACTTTTTTTCAAAGACTAAAAAGTCATCCAAGAAGGCTCTCATAAATTTAGTTAGATATGGTTTGAAGACATATTGTATCCATTTTTTAAATGTTGGAGTCCATTTGTTGGACCATAACACATGACATTAGTGGCAAAGATCTGCATGAGGAAATTTACATGGTATAGCCAAAAGGCTTTGAAGAAAAGGGCTAAGAACATTTGGTTTGCAAGCTGAAAAAGAGTCTCTATGGCCTTACGCAAGTGCCTAGAGAATGGTATCAGAATTTTGATGCTTTCATTTAGTCCCAGGGTTTCAGAAGAAGTGAGATTGATCACTGTCTCTATGCTAGAAGGTCTAACGATAATAGCCTGATACTCTTGGCACTTTATGTGGATGATATGCTATTGGCTAGCAAGAACACTTATGAGCTAGATACATTGAAGGCCAAGTTGCATGACAGCTTTGACATGAAGGATTTAGAACCTGCAGGTCATATTCTTGGTATGCGCATCACGCATGACCGGAGTAGGAACTCCTTTGTCTTTCACAAAAGGAGTATGTTACAAAAGTGTTGCAGCATTTCAATATGGAGGAAGGAAGGCAGTAAGTACTCCATTGCCTACATATGTGAAACTGAGTCAATCAAATAGTCCCAAATCATATGAGGAGAGGGCCATGATGGCCAAGGTTCCTGATGCATTAGTAGTGGCTGGGAGTCTTATGTATGCTATGATAGCTACTAGACTAGACATTGCATTTGTAGTGGGAGTTGTTAGCTGGTATATGGCTAATCCAGGAAAGAGGCATTGGGAGGAAATTAAGTGCATCATGAGGTACATGAAGGGTACCAAGGACATGTGCATTAGCTTTGGTAGAGGAGAGATGCGTGTACTTGGGTACACAAATTTATACTATGCAGGGCATGTGGATAGTGAAGATTGTTCCTACGACCTTGATACTGAGATGGACGAGTGCGAAGGCCAATCCATCCTTTTGCATTGGAGTGGTGTTTTATTGCTAATTTTGAGAGTTTGTTTATCATGCAATTCTAGCGGACTGTGTGCATGCATGATAGATAGTATTTAGTTAGAAGATCAGGTCATCACATATTGTATACTTAATGGTGTGTGGTGATGTTAGGAAGAGATGATCTGTTGGCCACGCCTCTTCATCATTGACATAGTAACTACATTATTGCTATTTGGATGTGTATATTTGCATGTCGAGTGCCAAAGACAAGTTGTAAGATTTTGAGCCTTTCTATTGGTGCTATTCACTATTTAGTTGTTCAGATTCACATTTGAGTTCAACCTAAGTTTTTAAGTTGTGAGGATTTGCATTATTGTTGTGAAGTTTCATGGTTCTTGTCAGTCACTGCTACAAGCAATAGTTGCGAATGAATTTCTTGTGATTTCCTTCTACAAATGGGCTATGTTTATTACAAAATGCTATTTAATCTTTTCTTATTATCTTAGGTATGATTAATCAGGTGATGGTTGTAGCAAGGTTGCTAGGTGTGTAGTAGACATTTGTGGGAGTTTACTATGTAGAGTCTTGATGAATGTTAGTAGAGGCTCTTGCGATTGACTTTGAGGATAGAATTTCACATGAGGCTTGAGCACGGGCATTATAGCTCACTATATGAGCGATTTTGTTTGAGTCCTTACAGTCACCTGTGTGAAAAGGTTTGGCAAGTCTTTAATCATGTGTGAAGAAGCTTTGGTAATTTATTTAAGAACATGCTTGTTTGTTAACGGAGAGTGCTATGTGAATGATTGTGTTTGAGGACCTGAGACGGTGCTACAGTTTCTTGTATGAAAAGTTTTAGCAAGCCTTTATTGTGTGTGGAGAATATTTGGTAATTGATTTAAGAGCATGCTTGTTTGTCAAGGGTTTAACAAGGGTGTTGAAACGTTTTACCTAATAGTAGATTGATTTTTCCTTCTTGAATGTGTGATAGCCAAGTGTTTCTTTATTCTATAGGTTTGCTTGAATGAATGCATGATTGCATGGACAATGCCCCCCACATTGCATAGCTTGCATGCAAAAGGGCTCCATATTTAAATTCGGTAGCTATAAATAAGAAACCTAACAGAAATCTTTTTGTGATGAATATAATGCATATTGTAGAATAATTAATTTAGTAAAGTTTTCCTTACATTGCAATCTATTTCATTAGATTTTTTGTTTTCTTGCCATTTGATTATGTGCTTAAAAGAAACATAAACTTCCTTTAAATAAAACATACAAGTACATTTATATTTGTAACTTTTTAAAAAAAAAATATGTTCTAAGTAGATACAATTAATTTTGAACAAAGGCAACAATGTTCTTGCGATTGAGCCCTCTCCTATAAATGTGCATGTTGTGCAAGTCCTTTGTTGAGTGTAGTTGCATCCCTTCTGAATTGCTCCCCTCCACCTAATGTCAAGACATCGTCAAACAATAAGCCCTCTCCCAAAAGAGTTGTTTGAATCTCCAAGATTAGAGGAGAAGAGGCCTAGAGCCAATGACTTGCTTTAAAGATGAATACCCTCCATCCATTCCATGCTTAGAGTCCTTGGGTGTATTAGCCTTGCATGAAGCGAACAATTTGTTGGGCAATGAGAAGGAAAATTCTATAATAAAAGTCCTCCAAGTGGCCAATATTCATTTGACCATAAAAAATTTCACCTTTCATGGTAATATCCTCAATAAATATGGAACCTATATGCTCTCCAATGTCAACTATCCAAGTGTTTGAAAGTAGACATTGTTGGATAGAGTTGGGCTTGGTTTTATAAATTTGCACATTGATGAGTGGTGCTATAGTGACTTTGAAAAAGTCCTAAACATAGGAGATTGCATTAGAATTACCAACTTCTCAGTTTGCTTGAAGAATCCTAGGAATGATTCCTGGGGCGCTGACTCCCTTCAATAAGAATACCTGTGAAAATTCTGAGCATGAGTCCAAGCAATTGTCTCAAGTGTCCATGCTTCCTTGCACTCCATGTCCAAAAGTGTGTCCTAACCTTGGTACTCCTCCTCCCCTCTCCTCTAACCTTGCAACCCATCCTCTCCCTCTCCTCCTCCCTCCTCCTCATCCCTTCTCCTCCTCCTTGTCTCTCCTCCTCCCTTCTCCTCCTCCTCCTCCCTTCTCCTCCTCCTTCCTCCTCCCTCCTCCTCCTCCTCCTCTTCCTCCCTCCTCTCTCTTCTTTCCCCCATGCTCTTACACCTTCTTCCTCTCCCACTCCTATGCTCCCCCTAAACCCTTAGTTCCTCAACCCTTAACCTCCATGATCTACGAGGGAGACGAGTTCTCCACCATGTACTCTACCCTGAACCTTGGATCCTCCTTCTTACCCTGGAACCTCTTCTAAATTCTAGAACCTCTTCTAAACTCTAGGACCTCCTTCTAAACCTTGAAACCTCCTTCTAAACCCTAAACCTCCCTCTAACCCTTAAACTCCTCCTAAACCCTGCAACCCCCAATGAAGGCGAAAGCCTTCATTACCTCAATTATGATAATGCATGTTCCTTTTACACATGCATGCACTATGTTTGCTTACCACAGTTAAGCCTACATCTCGCACTGGAATATGACTCGAGGTCCTAAGCTACACGTATACTACAAATGACAACCCCAATATATCTGTGGGTGACAAAAAGCCTCGGAACCCTGCATACTAAGAATACCATGCTCTTCCTACCGAAGCTCTGGAAAAGAGCCAAACACAAGTTCTCCAGCAACTTTTGGTATGTTGGCTCAACAACAATACTTCCATCTAAAGAGGGTGGGTTTTTGTGTGGAGTTGACAGCAACAACAAATTCCTACATGTGTCTGTAGCCCTTGGAATGGAAGTTGTCATGGAATCTGTGGTAGACTTCAGGTCACTCTATGGTACAGTCTCTAGGTTTGCATTTGTGATCGTGGCATCTACAATTTCAGACAAGCCAGGTCCCCTTGTGGAAAGATGTGCACCTTTAGAACTATAATGGGAATCTAATGCCATTCAGAAGGAGAGCACTGCTTCTTGGAATCCCATCAGTAGCATGGTCACTGAGGTCATGCATATTCATCCTCTTGAGGTTGCAAAAACAAATTGAGAGTAATCCAATTGTCAGGTTGGGATCATATGGCCACAAACCATAGAGGGTGAAGTGTCCATAATGACCATGTCCATGCCAATGGGTAATCATTCCAATGAGTGAAACCTGTAATTGCCATGCAGAATTGGTATCCTTGGACATCACCCAAACCTTGGAATCACTGTCTTTTTTTGGTCCATCTTATCATGGATTGGGCATACATACTTTTTGGGATCCATCTTGGAGTACCTATGCCATGCATAGTACAAGTTCCTGCAACTCTGTTGCTGTATCATATGCATCTTTCTCTCCTCCATCAATGAATTGAGCTCATCTTGACTTTTTGTGGTTGCCAATTGAGGCTTGATCCAAGTGCACAAGCTACATTTAGAGAATTCACTTGTCTTAGCAAGGGCTACATTTTTAAGTCCGATTTCCAAATCCTGCCAAATGTGGATGTGGAAAGGCTCTAATAACCACGTTGACTAAGTAAAGTGTTGACCTCACACGTGACGTCTATCTTCTTATACACTTTAGGTATTGTGGGAGAGGAGAGCACACACAAAGGGATAAGGAGACACCAAAAGTGGTGGAGCAAAAGCTACTCTAGCTTATTCCTCTATCATATATATATGAGTATACATGGGCACTGTACAAGTGGGTGGGCACACTGCCCTTTACCCCAACAACCTCCCACTTAAAGGCAGTGTGCCTTTAAGGGAGTATAGTACACATATAATACAATCAGCCATAGGCTGAAAAACAAGATGACTAGACCGTCATCCTATGCCCATCGGCACTTTACAATGTGCAAAGTGCATAGACGATAAGCTATAGCAGACATCAGGTTTGCAAGATAGAAAATGACAAGCTGTAGATGCCTGTCAACCAAGATCTCATGCCGGATCTCACTGGGAGAGTGAACTCTCACCACCATGTGCTCCTGTGCTAAGTCCATAGCACCCGAACAGTCACTATGCAAAGAAAATGTCTCTGTACCACCTGTGACCATAAGCACATGTCCTACAATAGACCTCTGTTGGTCTACCCAACCTGCATCACCTGCATGCTGCTCCTGGAAGCATAAGGACCTGATGTCACACAATCGCTTCCCTAATGCCAAAATCTACCATAATCATGCTACCAACTCCCATTGCAATGGAAGCAAGAACTAGAAGTGTAGCCCTAATGGCAAACATGTGAGAACGAAGTCTCAACACATTCATGGATGCATGAAGTACTATGGCTGCCATATCAACCATAACTTGCTGCTCAACTGATCTGTGATCGTCAAATTTGCTGTGTTTCAAGTATGGAGCCAATACAGGCAATGGAGTACTCAATAACTTCCCCCTCTCCATACTGAAACGACCAAGTATCTGACAAACATCATCAAGACCATGCAGCTCCCACTGCAAAGCATCCCTATCCATAAGGAACCATATGGCAAGTAACCTCAGAAGGATAGCAACCTCTTGAATACTGAGATCATAACCTGTTTCACCGCGCATCACATCCTGAGCTCTCATAATGGTATCAAACCTATGAAGCCAAGCTCGAGGGGATTGCTTCTAGCCATGGAGGCACTTACAAAGCAAACATATCAATGATACCTACCCATGCGCAATATGACCTGAGTCAATAACTGCAAAAACCACATCTGTCCCGGCATAACCAGCCAATGGATCATACCGGGCATCATTAGCCAAGGTATCCTCCTCACCATGCATAGCCTCATCCTCATCTACAAGAGGCACTCCGCATCCTAGGAGTAAATTGTAACTGTCCATAGAAGATGCATCAACAATCTCCATAGGAGTATAAACCTATGGAATACTAGAGACATCTGACCGTCTTTGACCAAAATCAGGAAGTAATCGTGGCTATCCCAACTTTATAACATGCTCACCGTGGGAAAAACCTCCCACTCTAAGGAATATGGGCTGCCCCTGCAAAGAATTTGGAGGTATCAATGCACTTACACCCTCCTGGAACACCACTCTCCTTTTATCCACAGTCCTGGGCTATCTAAACATAGCATCCTCTTTGAAATAGACATTATGGCTGCGTATCAACTCTATAGTTGAAGAATCCCATAACCTGTAGTCCCTATTGGACTCACTGTATCTAAGGAAGATACACCTCCTCGATCGGGAACCATGAGCATAAGCCTCGTAGCCAAACACACATAAATGCTCATAACATGGTGCCCTGCCTATCAAGAAGTCAAATGGCACTCTACATTCAGAGATCTCCTTGGTGACCTGTTAAGCAAGTATGCAACTGTCTTACATGCCTCAGCCCAATAGTATTCGATAAGACCTGCATATCGTAGCATGCTACCAATCCTGTCCAATAGAATCTGATTTATGCCTTCTGCCTTCTGCCAAGGCATCGTGAGCAGAAAGATGAGGAGTGGCCAACACCCTCCTTATACTAAGTGTATCACATAGATGCTGAAATCTAGAAGAGGTAAACTTTGCATCACCATCAATCATCAAGCTCAATAGCTTCTTTCCTGACTGATTTTCAGCATTACCGAAGAAGCATTGCAATGTATCATATATATCATGCTTCTAAGTACTCCATTTCCTCCATATGTGAAGCTGAGTCAAGTAGATAGTCCAAAATCAGATGAGGAGAGGGCCATGATGGCCAAGGTTCCTTATGCATTAGCGGTTGGGAGTCTTATGTATGCTATGATAGCTACTAGACCGAACATTGCATTTGCATTGGGAGTTGTTAGCCGGTATATGGCTAATCTAGAAAAGAGGGGCATTAGGAGGAAATTAAGTGCATCATGAGGTACATGAAGGGTACCAAGGAGATGTACATCTACTTTAGCAATGTGAGAGATGCGTGTACTTGGGTACATAGATTCAGACTATGCAAGACATGTGGATAGCAGGAGATTCACTTCTGGTTATGTGTTCACCTTTGCAGGTGGCATAGTGTCATGGATGTCTCTCACACAGAAGTGTTTCTTTGTCTACCATAGAAGACGAGTATGTTGCAACCATAGAGGGTTGCAAGGAGGCTATATGGCTTGATCAGCTAGTGGGAGACTTGGGGATTCATACAGGTGTACCAACATTGCATCGTGATTCCATGAGTGCTATATTCAGCTATTCAGCTAGCACGGAATCTGGTCTTCCATGCAAAGACCAAACACATTAAGGTAATGTATCATTTCATCAGGGAGGTACTTGAGTGTTAGTAGTATCTCCAAAAGATTGAAAAACACCTACATATATCACTCCTAGCAATGGGAATGCAAGGGTCAAAACTTAAATCTGACTAATGTCAGAAAAAGGAAAAGATAGTACAAAACATACAAAGAGCCGAGAAAACTATTTCTAGAGTAGAAATATTGCAAATAGTTTGGATTTCAACAGATAGCAACAACAACCCTGATGTAGGAGATGATGATCAACTTATAACAACATCCAGATGGTGTTCTGACTTTAGCCGGATAACAGTAAGGAACAAACATATTTCAAAAAATGATGTGGTGGATAAGGCCACTACTATTGGCTGTTAGGGAGACAGTTATAACTATCTCTACAGTCACAAAATTATCCACTACTTACTATTGTAACCCCCCTTTACTAGAGGTCTACTAACCCTCCTTGGTTGGGGTCCACATGGGTGGAGAGGTATCCTAAAGTCCATTCTTATCCATTAATTTATACACAATAAGACAAAGCAACTATAGACGCGCAAAATAGCAGGCACGTCTATAGGCATTGCTCGAATAGCAAAAATACGGGCATGGCATGTCTAATAGCACATCTATTTGCGTGTCTATTAGCACGTCTATTAGCACATCTACGCTATGAATTAGATTGGATTTAGATGCAAAACAGAGAATACAGAAAATGAAATTTTGGTGCAGAGGCTGATAAATGTACATTGATCACTGCTTTACTGACATTGCCCATGATTACCAAAGCACGTAATTTTAACAAAAATGTCAATGCTTTTTGGCAAACGCACATATACAAAAATAAAGTGAGGTGAGGAGAATGAGGTAATATGTAAAATAGTTTTGCCAATATCAATGATGGGCTATGGTTCAATCTCATCCTCAATGAGATCAACCCTTGCCAAACTATCTACTTCAAAATCCAAACCAGTGTTGAGATCTACAATTACATTCAACCCACTACTACTTGTGCTACTCATGTGCTCATCAAAATCGACAACCAATGGTAGGCTTGTCCTTAAGGGTAATGGCCTCAATATCTGTATCTCCTATCTCATGATCATCCTCCTCTCTCGTATCATGGTCATCATCACCTCCATGGCCATGATCATCCTCCATACGCTCCATATTAGTAAATGTACTATACATCGTTTGGAACATGGTGTAATAGGTATGACATGCCACCAACTATTATTATCCACCATTGGTTGATAGACAACCTAATTCAAACACAAAAACAATCATGTTATTTTCCTTGCATCGAAGGTATCAAATATTTAAAAGTGAGTATTTTTATATGTGTGTACAATACCTGTTCACATTGTTGCAGTAGTACTAGTGTGTCCTTCTTACTTTGCCAAAACTTTGTGGAGTCAATAGTTACAAAGCCACTTGCATGGCATTTCATTGTTGCATTAGGGCCTCTTTCCACCACATCCTTAAACCACTTTACATCCAAAACATACACAAAGAAGCGTCGAAAGTCAAGCTTAATAATATCTTAGATTATGCCACAAGAATCATCCATGGCTCCATTGGCTCCCTCAAAGCTAGCAATGATGCCGCAATCTTGTGTGTTTCTCTTATCATCAATCCATTGTGTTCGAAAATGCTTGCCCTCACACCGTATAGCATTGAACATAGTACACTACACCAAGATAATGAATTAAATAAGCAATCTAAATTGTTGAAAGCTCCTAACTTATGCATAACATTCTATATACCAACCTTGCTCATGCATCCCCTAGCATACTCCCATTCTTCCATTGTGATATGCATCCCCTCATCTCTCTCTACTCTCTCCACATGAATATCCTTTGGAAGTGCTCTTAGATGCTGAGGATATGGCACACGAGATCTGTGGTGTGTACGAAAGAGGGCAATTTCTCCTTGTCTTCTTGCCTTTGCATCCTCATATCTTGTCACCCATCTTTTCATCACATCACTATTAAGCATGCTATTAAGCAACTCTGTGTCTGTTACTTTGTTGCGTCCTTTCCCTTGAGGCACAATAGAGATCATCTTTAGGTCTTCATCATCTCTCCATAGTCGTGGGAGAGAGCTATGCACATCAACAAGAAACTCAGAAATATATACAAGTGACTCTTGTACCAACAAACCCTCAGCCATGCTACCTTTAGGTCTTGCATTTTGTCTCATGAAACCCTTTAAGGTCTTCATGAAGCGCTCAAGAAAGAACAACCATCGTGCATGTACAATACTGCATATAGCAATCTCATCCACCAAATGCACTATGAGATGTAATTGGCTTATGAGAATAGAATGTGGAAATGTCTCCTCCACTAAATAGACCACCTCCACTGACATAAATCAAGCATTCTCAAGCATGGTGGGATCTATTTCCTTTGAGCTCACATACCTAGAAAGGAAAAAGTACACAATATTAGCAATATGAACACCTTGCATTCTGTAAGGTACCTCACAAGTTTGCTCATCTTGTAAATACAATATTCACATTTTGTATCCTGTAAAGTACCTCACAAGCTCACCCATCTTGTAAATATAGTCCTTCACATCCTTCGATGCACTGCGAGAAATGCTAGTAGGTAGTATGAACTGAACACATGAGGAATGGTTGATTAGTTGCTTCTAATGCACTCACAAATTTGGAAGGAAAAAGATTTTATGCACATAAAATACTTAGTTGGAGCATCTTGTGCCAATCATGAGATTTCAAGCCATATAATTGCTCTACACCTCTTTTCTTGCTCTTTGTGAAGGCCCCCTTCAAACACCTCATGCATCCAGTGGGAGTACAAATTGTAGTGATAGCTCGCTTCACTGCCACCATCTCTAGCTTTGATAACCTCCACAGTGCACGAGGTAAAAAGACACACCCATTTGGCCTCTCTTGTGGCCAAGCTTCACGCATCCTCCCTATGGTGCGCAGATCCTCTCTTATGCCTGCAGAATCTCGTGTCCCATTCAAATGTTCCCAAATGGTAGATGCCACATTCTTGAAGATATGCATGGGATCAAGCAAGTGATTGATCTTGAGGTGGAACCAATATGGTAAACGATAAAAGATGGAGTATCTAAACAAAAGCTGGTGTTAGTGGGGAATCTTTATTTCCAGCCAATATAGCACACAATAGTTACAAACCTTACCGGCTCATACCAAGTGGTGGAGGAGTCTTGCCATCCCAAATTCTCATCCAATCTCCTATAGTGAGTGACTGTGGGGGGGACTTCATTCCAAGGCGCCATATCTAGGATGATCAGGTGGGAGAAATCAATGGTGATTCTCATAGATGACCTTATTCAATGCATCTGCTCATGAGGCAACTAGCGAAGGACCACAAACAAGAAATGCATGGTAACCCGATGTACTGAGACCTGAACAATAGATGCAATTAAGAGTTCTAGGTGGGTTTAGGTGCCACATCAATTGCCTACTCATAATTAAAAGTACAATGCTTATCTGAACGCTCGCCATAGCCTAGGAAGTCATGCATCATCCACATCAAGACTGCTTCATCGTTGAAGTCTCGTGAAGAGGAAGGCCTGCTCACATCATGCACCTCCATACCTCTCCAAAGTATCTCTAGCTCGTCAATCAAAGGCTCCAAATAAACATCATGATTTTTGACTTTATGTTTCCCTAGAATTAGAAGGGATAACATAACATGTCCTTTCTTAATCGCCATAGAGGGTAGAAGATTATAATTCACTAATATCACTGGCCATACACTGTAAGAGGTGCTTTTGAGACCAAATGGGCAAGATCCCACCTCATATCGCCGATGCTTCGCCTCCTCACGACGAGCATAGGGCAACATATGCGGTGTGGCACTGCATCCTGTATCAAATTAAAACGGGATCATAACTCAAACACATGAACACCCACAGGTATCTCAATCAATTTTAACTCTTTAACACTTACGATATTTATGATCGCATCCCATTCTCCATACTTTGAGACATGATTGAGTGTAATTCTGCGTGCACGATACATGTTTCCTTAACATTGATCACACATACATTTGATTTTTTGCTCCAACCACATTTCATGATAGTGGATATGGAGGGATTCATCCTCACTGGAGCTACTTGTTGAAGATGAAGACATCCTACATATAAACAACACAAAAAATTTGTTCTTGGATGAGTTGTAAATGTCAAAACTTTGTGGAGCATCTAAAAGCACATCTAACACCACGTCTGTACTGTAGAGCATGTCTATAGACACGTCTAAAACTTACTTTAGACACATTGATAGACGCGTAGGTAGACACACTTTTAGCACACAGATAGACATTCTTTTAGACGTGCAGACTGCGAGCTGATTTTTGAACCTACTTTTAGCACGCTTGCTTTTCTTCACATACTTTTAATGTCGCATGGCTTGCTTTCCTATTAACAGACATAGCTCCAAGCATCCACACTTATCTCCAAGCACCCACACTCATTTCTAGGCTTACACAATCATCCCTAAGCACACAAGAGAAGAGGGTGAACAAGGAAAAGAAGAAAGAGAAGCAGAGGGTGAACAAGGAAGAGAAGAAAGAGAAGCAACTTTGAAGAAGGACAAGAAGCTTCCATACCTCTATCCAAGGTAAGCCTCTTGATGGTTGATCTTCTTTGGAAGTTGCCCTCTTTGGATTCGTCCTTTGTCATATGCAAGGAACGGATGTTTTTTGTACCAGTGTGGTCGGGTGCATGTTCTTTTCAAGTTCTTAGAAAAAGGCGTCTATCAAAGGGCGTCTATAGATGTGTCTGTCTTTTGGAAAAACAGACAGCCGTGCCTATAGACACGCTGTTAGACATATCTATAGATGCGCTCCAATAGTCTTATTTGTTCTTTCCTTTCCCCTTCCTTTTCCTTCTCTTTCCCTTTCCCTTCCCCTTCCCCTTCCACTTCCAAGAAAAGGATTGCATATTGAATGATGGAAATAAATGATTGCATGAATGAAGAAAGGGATTGCATGAATGATGGAAAGGGATTGCATGAATGATGGAAAGGGAAAGCATGATTGAAGAAAGGGATTGCATTTGTGAGAAAATAAGGGATTGCGTTCTCTTTTTCTCTTTTTCTCCTCTCTTTTCCTCTCTTTTTCTCTCTTACCTCCTCTCTTTCCTTCTCTTTTCGTCTCTTTTCTCATCTCTTTCCTTCTCTCTTTTTCTCTCTTTCCCTCCTCTCTTTTCTCCTCTCTGTCCTTCTCTCTTTTTCTCTCTTTTATCCTCATCTTTTCTCTCTTTTTCCTTCTCTCTTTTATCCTCTCTTTCCTTCTCTTTTTGTCTCTTTTCTCATCTCTTTCCTTCTCTCTTTTTCTCTCTTTCCCTCCTCTCTTTTCTCCTCTCTTTCCTTCTCTCTTTTTCTCTCTTTTATCCTCACCTTTTCTCTCTTTTCCTTCTCTCTTTTATCCTCTCTTTCCTTCTCTTCTCGTGGTAATTTTCCTCTCTTATCTCTCTCTTTTTCTCTCTTTTTTTTACCTCGCTTTTTCTCTATTTTCCTCTCTTTTCTCCTCTCTTTCCTTCTCTCTATTTTCCTCTCTTTTATCCCCTCTTTCCTTTACCTTGTCTCTCTTTTTTCTTCTCTCTTTTATCCTCTCTTTCCTTCTCTTTTTGTCTCTCTTTTTCTCTCTTATCTCCTCTCTTTCGTTCTCTTTTCGTCTCTTTTCTCATCTCTTTCCTTCTCTCTTTTTCTCTCTTTCCCTCCTCTCTTTTCTCTCTTATCTCCTTTCTTTTTTCTCCTCCTCTCTTTTCCTCTCTTTTTGGCTCCTTGCTTTTCCTCTATTTTCCTCTCTTTTCTTCTCTCTATTTTCCTCTCTTTTATCCCCTCTTTCCTTCACCTTGTCTCTCTTTTTTCTTCTCTCTTTTATCCTCTCTTTCTTTCTCTTTTCATCTCTCTTTTTCTCTCTTATCCCCTCTCTTTCCTTCTCTTTTTGTCTCTTTTCTCATCTCTTTCCTTCTCTCTTTTTCTCTCTTTCCCTCCTCTCTTTTCTCTCTTATCTCGTTTCTTTTTTATCTTCTCTTTTCTTCTCTTTTCCCATGTGAAGCTTCAATAGCCTGACATTGAGCAAGCAGATACAAACTTCTGTCACTCTAATTCAAAGAATGCAAGAGTCTGTAAATGCTTGCTCAATGTCAAGCTATCACTCTATTTTTTCTTTTGCATCTCGTGATAAGGGCATGCTCGATGGTAATCTTCTTCTTTTCTTTTCTTCAGCTCATCATGTGGCCAGGATCTTCAACCTTACCTAATCTTCGGGATGCCATCTTTTGGGAGTTATATAACATTTTGGGGCACCCTCCCACTCCTACGGAGTTATACACATACATGATGGGTACTATAAACACCCCCCAGGAATCAGTAATACAGACTCCAAACCACCCCAATCCCACACCAGGTGAGATTATCCCAGCAGAGTCAAGATAGCCCAGTCGGCTACAAAGCTGAGCCCCTTCTCCCCCTTTGCGATCAGGAGGTCCTTCTGCCTCGCAGAGCCACCGGCGTATCCCGTGCCATTGAGAGTCGCTTCTCTAGCTACGAGTGACCAGCATACTCCCATGCAGTCAAGAGTCGCTTTCCAGCCTACAAGTAGCCATCGTACTAGCTCGACATGATAGGGTAGTAGGCGTAGTAGTAGGGAGAGCAGTGGGGGATGCATGGCAGCCTGCTTTGGGGGGGGTAGTGGTGGGGACAGGGATGATTTATTTGATGCAGACGTGCCAGAGGGTGATGGTACAATTTACTATGACATCACTCAGATAGGAGGCATCTTGATGGATGCACAGGGGAAGGACATCATGGCCTTCATGCACTCTGTAATTGCCAACAACTAAAAACTTGATGACCCAAAAACACTAGTGAATTACATACTGTGACAATCACTACAAGACATAGGCCATTTTCCCACGAAAATACCAATGCTTTTTACATTAATTTTTTTTTTTCATGGGCACAAACATCGCTATAAGAGTCGCTAAAAGTGTCGGAAAAGAACCGTCGCTATAAATCGTCACTATATAGCAACGATGACAAACATCGCTATATAGTGACACAGTGTTTATCGTTGCAATATAGCGACACTGGTAAACGTCGCTATATAGCGACGATTAACATAATTAAAAAAAAGGGTTAGTGGGGCTAAACAGGGCTTGCTATGGCCCTGTTTAGCCCCACTAATTCTTTTTTTTTTATAATTACAAAACAAAGTTTTTTTATAACAAAATTTCCCTTGTGAAAAGGGTGATACAAAATCGCTCTTGTGAAATGATGAGCAACAAAAGCATATACATGTTGGACATATACAACATTGTTTGTAACAAAATTACCCTTTCGAAAGGGTGATACAAAATTGCTCAAACGAGCGGATATACAAAATGACATACAGGGTGAAGAAAATGCTACTACCACTACTACTCATCTGAATCCAAATCATCCTCGTCTTGTTGGCCTGTTCCTTGGTCCTCACCAACTGCATCTTCTCCCTCATCCTCATCACGTGCATCTGATCCTTGGCCCTGTTGATCGCTCGTCTCTGATGATGGGACACTTGAGCTTTGACCCTAAGAGTGAACCATATAAATAAAAAATTAGATTGGAACTTAAAGAATAAAACAATTTAAAAAGCAAGATTACAAGTAGGAGTAAACTTATATCGTGCGAGTAGCCACCTCAGCCCAATCGACCGTCGCTCCCATTGCCTCTTGCTCAATAAACCACGGCTTTATTCCTATTCGAAATGTGCATCGCGTCTCTGTATCTGTAGGAAGATGACCCATCACAGCTTGTTGTGGATCCAATTTACGACAGTTAGAGTTAGCTAAAGTGCATGTAATATGTAGCAAAACAAATAGAACAATACATTAAATGAGAAGAAGTAGACTTACCACGGTTGCCTCAAATGCCAACCGTCTACCTGCACCAAAGTGCGAAGTACCTACGACGTCCAACCATCTCTTTGCAGCCCTCCTCTGACCCTCGAACAATTTAGGATGGTCCCTATTTTGTTTCTTGAAGAACTTCCAATCAACTTTGTCTGCCTAGCTAGGTTTAGCCAACCCCTTTGTGATGGAAGTATGCAAGGTTGATCTACAATGCTTCAAGACCAAACCCATGCACTCTCGCATATAATCCTCATTAAACTCCCAATTTGGCAGGTTAGGGTATCTTCGTTTTAACTCATCGATGACCGCCTGCTTCTTTTGGCCATCTTGATACCGCTAATCAATAGTAATGCCGCTCTTGAAGTGATGACTCATCAACCTCCTCATGGTGGCAATCACTTCTTTGCCCTTTCTATCTTCTATTATCTCTCTGGAAGCTGTGATTTGATAGGAGAGATCCCCTGATGAGTAAGGAGGACTGACGGTAGCAGAGTCAAAAGGAGTGGAAGCTATGTGAGCACTTCCGGAGTGAGGAGTAGCCGTGGGAGTAGGAGAGGGAAAGGGACCTGATTGATACTGTGTCTCCAGACCAAGTGGAGACCTGTAGGAACGTGAGTGTGCTGACTCGTCTACATCTCCCGAGTCAGCACAACATGAGCCGTCCTTCCTACTCTTCCTTCCCTTACGAGAGGCATGCGCAGGTGATGACCCTGTGGTTGAAGGGGCACGAGGGGACGGCTGGGCAGTACGTCCACCCGTCAGTGTAGAGGAGGGAATTGCTGAGGTCCTCTGAGATAGCAGAGAGAAGAATCTCGCTGCCTCCTCATGCTCATCTGTACTACAAACTCATCGGGACTCCCGACAAAGCCATGCACAGCTAGCAAAGGAGTTCCCTGAGGGGTAGTTGCAGTGCTACGTGGAAGAGGAGTCGAACCAAGGGTAGTCGTAGTGTTAGGTCGAAGAGGAGTCGGACCAGGGGTAGTCCTCGGGGTATTCACCTGAGAGGAATCAAAGTCCTCTGGAGCATAAAGATCATGAGCTCTTCTCCTGCGAGGCTATTCGTACTCATCAGATGAGCAACGTGATCCCATGTCTAACATAGACACAAACACAAAAACAAAAAACAAAAAAACAAACATAAGCATAGGCATAGGCAAAGAGGGGAAGAAGAGGAAGAGGAAGAAGAGGAAGAGGAATAGGAATCTGAAGAGAAGAGGAATCTCTTATGCTCATGCATAAGCATAAGCATTCTTATGCTCATGCTTATGTTTATGCATGAGCATAAGAGAAGGGGGAAAGAGAGAAGAAGAGGAAGAGAAGAAGAGGAAGAGAGAAGGGGGAAATAGAGAAGAGCATAAGAGAAGAAGAATCTCTTATGCTCATGCATAAGCATAAGCATTCTTATGCTCATGCTTATGTTTATGCATGAGCATAAGAGAAGGGGGAAAGAGAGAAGAAGAGGAAGAGAAGAGGAATAAGAGGGAAAGGAAAGCGAGAAGGGGGAAAGAGAGAAGGGGGAAAGAGAGAATAAGAGAAGGGGGAAATAGAGAATAAGAGGGAAAGGAAAGGGGAAAGGAAAGCGAGAAGGGGGAAAGAGAGAATAAGAGAAGGGGGAAAAAAGAGACATATGCTCATGCTTATGCATGAGCATATGTCTACTTCGCTTATGCTCATGCATAAGCATAAGCATGAGCATATGTCTCATTTTCTTATGCTCATGCTTATGCTTATGCATGAGCATAAGAGAAGGGGAAAATAGAGAATAAGAGGGAAAGGAAAGGGGAAAGGAAAGCGAGAAGGGGGAAATAGAGAATAAGAGGGAAAGGAAAGGGGAAAGGAAAGGAAAGGAAAGAGAGAATAAGAGAAGGGGAAATAGAGAATAAGAGGAAAAGGAAAGGGGAAAGGAAAGCAAGAAGGGAGAAAGAGAGAATAAGAGAAGGGGGGAAAAAGAGACATATGCTCATGCTTATGCATGAGCATATGTCTACTTCGCTTATGCTCATGCATAAGCATAAGCATGAGCATATGTCTCATTTTCTTATGCTCATGCTTATGCATGAGCATAAGAGAAGGGGGAAATAGAGAATAAGAGGAAAGGAAAGGGCAAAGGAAAGCGAGAAGGGGGAAATAGAGAATAAGAGGGAAAGGAAAGGGGAAAGAAAAGCGAGAAGGGGGAAAGAGAGAAGGGGGAAAGAGAGAATAAGAGAAGGGGGAAAAAAGAGACGCATGAGCATATGTCTACTTCGCTTATGCTCATGCATAAGCATAAGCATGAGCATATGTCTCATTTTCTTATGCTCATGCTTATGCTTAAGCATAAGCATAAGCATAAGCTCATGCTTAGCTTATGCTTATGCTTATGCATGAGCATAAGAGAAGGGGGAAATAGAGAATAAGAGGGAAAGGAAAGGGGAAAGGAAAGCGAGAAGGGGGAAAGAGAGCATAAGCTCATGCTTATGCATATGCATAAGCATAAGCATAAGCATGAGCTTATGCTTATGCATGAGCATAAGAGAAGGGGGAAATAGAGAATAAGAGGGAAAAAGAAGGAAAGAAAGAGAGAAGAAGAGGGAAAGGAAAGAGGGAAAAAGACGAGGGAATAGATTGAAGGAGGGAAGAAGGAAAGAGTTTGAGGGGAAGAGAGGGTTCCTACGCCCATCACTACAGCTAGCGCTTAAGGAAAAAAGAGGCGCTAGCTGCAGGCCGATGCAAATAACAAAAATAATAAATGGAAAAAAGAGGAAGCACTTACTTGAAATAGTACATCCTGCTCGGTGTTGTGGACTGGCCCTACAAAAGAGAGGAAACAACCCATTTTTTCAAATACAACCCATTTTTTCAAATAAGATGTTAGAGGAAGGAGGAGATTGCAAAAGTAACTTCTTGAAAGGAGGAGATTGAGGAGACAAGGAAATGAGGAGATTGAGGAGACAAGGAGAAAGAGAAGGAAGAGAAATACAGAAAAAAGAGGTGAATCTTCTTTCTTTCTTGGAATCTCATTTTTTGTTTCAATCCTTTGAAAACAAGCACGAAAACTAGTTTACCGGTTTAGCAATACAAGGAGAAGCACTCACAAAACTAAAGCTAACAAACAAACAACCTACATTGTTAAAACAAACTCACCTCTTGAAGAACTTCCTTTCAGGAAAAGAAAGAGGGAAAAGGGTAGAGAGGGAGTATAAGAGCTAGGAGAAGGGTGAGAAGTGGGGAATAGAGTGGGAGGTTGTCGGAAATAGGTGGGAGGTCGTCGAAAATAGGTGGGAGGAGAGATTGGCTTGCTTGCTTGAGAGATTAGAGAAGAGGATAAAGAAAGCGCCGCACGACGAGAGTCTCGAGTTTTAACCCACAGCATCGCTATATAGCAATGGAATAGAGCAAAAAGGTCGCTATATAGCGATGCTTACAGTCTTTTTTTTGTAGTAGCATGAAGCAAAGCTCATAGATGCTATTTTATAAATGTTAATATCTCTTCTTCATGCTTATGTTGTGATTTTATAAGTGTAGATGGAAGGGACGAGTGAAAGCTCGTCCGATGATGCGCCAATGCCCGGGAGCACAAAGTGGCTTACGGAGAGGTTATACTGTCATTGCACTCATTGCAAGCAAGAAGTACAACATCAACGTCGTATTATCATGCGCCACTTGCAGATGTATGGGGAGGAGCCAGAACCAGTACCCACCGTTGGTGTTGCGCGTGTTGATGGACCATCGGTAAGTCAAAGCTATTTAAGTTTGCAGTCTTATTGTATACCATGAAATACAAGCTAAGATCTTATATTTACATGAAATCTTAAAACAGGATGAGGAGGGTGACGAGGGTACGCATATACCTTCTCACTTTCAACAAGACTATAGTCTCCCGGATGATGATGAGGGTATGGTCGACATGATGGATTCCATTTTTAAGGGCACTACATCCCATGTACACATGATGTCAGAGTCTGAGGTCAAAATGCAAGAGTTGCAATCAACACAATTGTACGAGGGTGCTAGGATGTCTAAACTACGTGCTTGTCTCTCAATCTTGAATCTACAATTAAAGTATGGGTGGTCGGATACAAGTGTCTCGGCCTTAATGAGGTTAGCTCTTGCATTAATTTGACTCATTATTTGGATATTGTTTGTTTTGAGAATCATCATTTGAATAGTGTATACCGAATCATCATTGTTCGAAGCCTATGTATGTTTTGAATTGTCATAGGTTGCTCCAAAAGATGTTGCCTACACCAAATACCATGCCCGCATCAAGAGATGAAGTGAAAAAGATGCTAACAATGGTGGGTATGGATTATGATACCATCCATGCTTGCCGTAATGATTGTATTCTCTTTTGTCATGAGCATGGAGATTTGGCTAGTTGTCCAAAGTGTGGGGAACAACAATATAGAGATGACTTACAGGGTGAGCGGGTACCAGTAAAGGTCTTGAGACACTTTCCCATCATTGCAAGAATACAACACATGTTCCGATGCAAATCCATAGCGGAGTTGATGACATGGTATGCATCTCATCAGTCCACTGATGACACATTGAGGATTCCCACAGATTGTGCAGCTTGGAAGCACATAGATAATTAGTGGCCGGACTTTGCGAGGGAGCCACGCAACTTACATCTTAGGCTAGCCATGGATGGGGTGAATCCTTTCGGGCTACGCTCGACATCTTGGTCGACATGGCCCATAGTTATGGTGAATTACAATATCCCACCATGGCTAACAATAAAAAAGGGACACCTCATGCTTGCACTACTTGTGCCAGGAAAGTACAAGGCTAAAAACATGGATGTGTACATGGCACATTTGATAGAGGAGTTACAGATATTATGGAGAGGAGTGCAGGTCTTTGATATTTCCAGAGCTCCTAGACATACCAATGATATTTTGGTCAGGGGTATCTTGATGTAGACCATGCATGACTACCCAAGATATGGAGAGTGCGCAGGTACGTGGTTGTGTCTTTACATGTACAATGAGGGATTATGCTTTTTTGACTCTCTTTCATACGCATGTCTTGTACTAACACATTCATGCACGTGTGCAGGACTTGTTACAAGTGGGTACCATGCTTGTCCTGTTTGTGGACCGGCTCTGAAATCGCTTGCATGCTACTCCAAACATATGAGAAAAAATGTTTATGAAGGTCATGCTCGATACCTTCCGCTCGACCATCTCGTACGTGGAGGTCAGCTTGATCCACCACCATCATATTTGAAGGCAAGTGACTGGATTCAAGCTTGGAGGGCAAATGGAGAGGAACCTCCTCCTGGTATGAAGAGACTATTGATCTTTCACGAGCTTCCTTATTGGGGTCAGTTACAAATCAATCATCTCTTGGATCCCATGCATATCTTCAAGAATGTGGGGGCTACTATTTGGGCACACTTGGTTGGTTCCAAGGACTCGAGAGGAGTGTGAGAAGACTTGCATGCTATGAATAGGATGTCTCGTTTGTGGCCCTAAGTGCATGCTTCGGGAAAAGTTGTCCTCCTGAAAGCAACGTGGATCCTCTCTACGAGGGAAGAGGCAGCAGTCAAGGCAGACATTGCCTCTTTTCAAACACCGATAGGATACATGCGTTGCTTAAAAGGAGCATTTTCAAAGGACAATAAGCTTAGTGGGCTCAAGTCCCATGATTGGCACAAGATCTTACAGGTATTCTAAGTAGAATTAGTGTACTGATAATCGTGATGCATTAGTGTAATTATTATTATGTTATATTGTTGACATGACTTCATTGTTGCTTTGATAGTTCATCCTCCCAATTATAATAAAAGCCCAATAAAAGGGTGCTTACAAGAAGATGTTAGAAATGCTATATTCAAGATCTGTGGTATTGTGAGGTATGCTTACTATCAAATCGCATTGAATGTATTTTCTTCAATTTAAGCTGATTAATCTGTAGACTGATTATGAAAATATCTTACATGGACATGTGAAATAGGTGGATATCTCAAAAAGAGATCTCTATATCGAGCATTGAGAAGGTTAGGGTGGAATCCATTGAAGCCGTATGCTTGCTTGAGAAGCACTTTCCCTTGAGCATTATGACAACTCAAGTCCACTTGCTTGTGCACATAGTTGATGAGGTGGCTATAGCGGGTACCGTTCATAGTCGATGGATGTTTTTTCTCGAGCGGTTTATGAAAACTTCAAAGGGATTAGTAAGATAAAGAGCAAGACCAGAAGCAAGCATGGCAGAGGGATGGGTTGTGCAAGAGTCATTAGTATATATCACAGAGTTTCTTGCATCCACGGATCCCGATATGCTGCAAGCTTGGCATGACAAGGATGATGATCGCATCGTTGGCGAGGTTCCCCAAGAAAAAGGGATTGAAAGAAAGATAAGCGAAGAGCAAATGGAGAAATTCAATAAGTTTGTATCCTCAATAGCCCTGAGATGCAGACGTGGATTGAGAGATATGAAGTGGCCAAAGCAGAAAGAATAAATGCAAGGACGAGATTCAGAGTAATGTACAGGCGATCACAACCATATCCACGAGATCTGGCTCTTCTCCCTACTCACATGTCACTTGATTGGCTATAACTGGCTCTATGTGAAGCCGAACGTGATGGAGAGACAATCCAATTGATGAATCTAGCGAAGAAGATGTAGATCACCATATGAGCCAAGAGGAAGATGCGCATAATGACATCGCACGGGAGGAAGATGGAGATCATGATATTGAGAAAGAAGACAACAATCATGAAGAATCACCACACTTTATTGAAGAAGATGATCAAATACTTTTAGGTGAATGTATGATGCTAGAGTACGATGATGATATAGGAGATCAACTCCGTATAGAGTTGGAGATAGACTTGTTTGGCGCCTTAGACTTGGCTCAAGATGAAACAGTTGATGTAAATGCTCTTAATTGATTTTTCTCATCTCAAACTTGGACATGAATATATGAGCTTCAAACATATATGAAAATATGAGCTTCAAACATATATGATGTACATGCTCTCATTTTTTAATTCTCTATGAGCTCAAACATATATGAAAATTTAAAAAAATTTGTCATTGGAGAAAACTAACTTTTAAGGCCTATATAAAAAAAAAACCTCTCTGAAAAAACGTCACTATAAAATAGTATATCAGTGTCGCTATATAGCGACACTTAAAAGTTGCTATATAGTGACTTTTAGCAACAGTCGCTGTATAGCGATGCTTCACGAAACCCGCTTTTCATACCGACGATTAATGCTAAGCGGGCGCTAAACGTTTGTACATAAACGTCGCAATAGGATCCGTGTATAGTAGTGAATTAAAATAAAAGAAGGTATGCTGGTGCGGTTTGGTAAATAGAGATGACGGGATTTTTGTGACAATTTCATCCTGCAACAAAAAAGACATAGTTTGGATACTATTTCCTATAAAAGAAATTGGAATGAAAATCAGAAATGATGCTTTCAAGCTGCATACAAACACTCCATTAGCATGACAACAATTCCCAAATCAACTAGTAACATCTAGGACTATCCACAGAGCATAACAAGGACTAACATTACAAAAGCTTGCATTCTCTCCTAAAGGAATAGTTTGCATGGCCTAGTTTACACCACTTTATAACATGTGACCAAAATACACAACTTATACTTGTTGGAACCACTTCAAAATGAGATTTTCAAGTAGAAAAAGATGTGAAAAATGAAATGAGGAGGCTCAACGAAAAGGCACCATGAAAAACATTAGCCCAATTAAACTTTTTAAAAAAGGTGCTTACACACTACTTCTTCAAACACTAAACACAAGGTCCCTATGAAAATACATTTTTGACATTAAACATACTTTGAATCTCATGGAAGCTTACATTATTTTCTTCAAGGAAAGAAGAACTAGAAACCCAAAAGAATACATACCACCCAACTGTAACGTAATTGACAATTACATGCACCCTTCTCAGAACAAGCATAACAATAAACGGCAGTACAAAAAATAGTTAGGAAGGTATAGAGATCACAAGCATCAACATACACAACAACTCATCCATAAGACTAAAACCCGTGGCAAGCCACGTTAAAAAGCTGCCTTCCGCTCCTTTGCTGAATATTCCATCGAAGATGAAGCTTAGCTCCTGCGGATCCAGATGGATGAACTTCATTATCACAATTCCAAGTTGAATCCAAATTCTCATCATCCATCAGAACGTGTGTTGTGAAACACGACAAAGAAATTTACGTATGTTGTAGTGATCTTCTCGACTTCTAAAGGTTCTTCAATTTTTTTCTGTAACCACAGCGTCGGCAGTACTACAATGGATTACCATTTTTCGCCACAGCGTGGGCAAGAATTACGAAAATAAAAAATAAAAAATTGTTGCTGCTGTAATACAATGGATTCTATTGTTGTACCTTACTTTGTCTAAATTTGACGTAAACGTTGTATAATTTGCAAAGAGAAGTCCTTCAAAACTGCGACGTTCGGGCGAAATGGATAGTGGAAATCCACATGCCAAAGCTCGATGTTGCCGTTCACGTAGGAAGCTTTTTCCCATCTGAAAGGTTCTTATTAATTTTCGGCTGCTTGTTTATTGTCACAGCAATCCTGTAACCCGTTCCCTCCCTTCTGCAAATTTTATAACATTAGAAAACACCAGTCCCAAAGGCCTGCACAGAAAAATCATGTTTAATGTAAACCTTTAGCTGCCCTCCGACATGGCGCAGAAGGGGAGTACATATATGACAAGGATGAGGGGAAATCTTACATGCCAGCGATCATAGTCGAAAAGGTGGCACTCATAGCTTTGCCACTGTTTATGTCACCATGGCGGACAAGGATACCATCATACCACAGAATAAGTGCCCTGCAACTCTACGGCCAAGATGCAAACGTCAATCCCATACCGGGACCCTTGGCCAACCCCTCTTTGTAGCCAAGTTTCAGAGTGTACTGCAATGAGAGGACGTTGTATTGTCATTCACGCAGAGGGTTTATTGACGATGGAAGTAAAGGCGAGTTCGAAGGAGATGTTGTATTGGTGCATACACAAACTGTGTATTGACGATGGAGGCAAAGCAACGTTTGAGAGTTGGAACTACCTCCAACTTAAAAATGCATCCAACGGTCAATATTGAATCCTCCAATTCCTTTGAATCCAACGGTCCACCACTCTCCCCAAACCTCTCCTTAAGAGAGAAAAGACATACAAAAACTTTATATCATATCTGCAAAATATACTCACGCAGACAACAACTACAACAAGCTCAACCATCATTTTGCTAGGTGACTTCAACATAGATATGGAAAAACATACGCCTGAATCCAGAAACCTTGAAACCATGATGAATCTATTCAACCTAAAATTACAATTTAGAGAACCAACCACTTCGTATCATGGCTCACAATTGGACCACATATGGATAAACCTGCCAGCCCAAAACATACAAGCAGGTACATCGTTCGCATATTGGACAGACGACTCCATTGCCTACATTTACATATAAAGAAGTGACTACAACAAATTGCTTGCCAAGCATATTACATAAAGCAGGGCCTTTGTGGGATCCCTGCCTTGTTATGGGTGTAAGTCCACCCAAGAGCAAGAGATGGAACCTTCCACCTTTATTGGGTGGCAACAGGGCACTCTGTTTGCTTTATACTTGTAAAACGAAACCATTTGAGCTTATGAATCTCACACGAGAACCAATGCTCTAAGAGCTCCTTTGATGTCAATATTTCATGTGAAGAGAACGGAGCTTTAATAGGCGTCCCTGTGAGTATTTGAGAAAAGGAAGTATTTCTTTCTGTTCATCGCTATCATACAAACTTGACCGAAAGAAACAAACACAAAGAAACTATCTTCTTTGTGTCATCTCTATCAAACAAACTTGACAGAAAGAAACGAACACAAAATCCAGGGAATTTTGGAATGCAGATGTCTGTTTACTAACGTTCTACTGTGCGTGTTCAATTCACCCTTTTGCTTAGTCCCACAAGGGGAGAACCCACGATTCGGTATCGATATCTTCATCGAGATCGAGTGGGGGGAAATTTTGGTGTGGCGGGGGCGACACCAGCATTGCAAAAGCCATCTCTCTCAGCACTGATCTGGGACTATGGAACAAGAAATCCTCGTCTAATCGGGCAGCATCACTAGGAGAGTATGACACAATATCACTGAGCGCATTCTGCCTCAGCAGCATGGCGATCAGCAATTCTCTGGGTACATAGCTTTGCTGCAAGCTCCTGTCACTGAGACACTCGTAAGGATGATTTCTTGGAGACGGAAGATCATCTGAGGCTGTGCTTTGCTGCAGGCAACGATCCACAGCAATGTCAGCTGGCCGCCCTCCGGCATCCTTGCGAGTTGAGTGCATCGAGCTCCTGCATTTAGCTACAACGCTGACTGCCATTGAAGTCTCACTCAGTGGCGCTTCAGAAGCTTGCTCGATATTCACCATCTTGCTCTTTGGTGTCATTGCGCTAGGAAAGGGCCCATTTTCTTTCTTCAAAATTGCCGATGGCAATCCCCCATCGCCAGACTCTTTCTTTGGCGGTTTATGTACTTCCAATGCCGCAGCAGCTGCAGCTCTCTGGATGTCCCTCGGTGATGAGCTGATTGGACAAGGCAGCGTTCGAGCAAGATGCGGAAAATTTAAAAGCGCTGCATCACCTTTGAGGCTCAATGCTGCTACATCGTAAGCACGAGCTGCCATCTCCGGGGTAGAGAACGAGCCCAGCCAAATGCGAGACTGCTTCCTCGGCTCACGAATTTCGGACACCCACTTGCCCCACCTCCGTTTCCTCACTCCTCTGTACTGTGGATGACTCCCTTGGATGAGTAGTCCTTCTTGACCCACAATCGTACTCACTCTAGTCTTCCTCCTAAGCACTTCATTACCCAGCTGCTCCTCCCGATCAGGCCGATGCTGATGTATCTTGCTTCCTGCACCTGGAATTTGATGATTCAGTCTTGGCGCCTTCATTTGACGTGCTTGGCGATTATATTGTTGAGCAGAATGTGCAGATGTTAAGCAGCAGTCAATTGGTGGGGATTGATCGTCATTGTCCCTAAACTTGTTGACGGTGCCGGATGGGATCATTGGGAGAAAAGCCTATACTAGAGAACTATGAAACTGGGGGAATCAAGTAACTTATGGGGAGACAGCAGCGAGTAATTAGGGACTAGCTACGCAGGGCAAGTAGGGAATGTGGATTGAGGCAACGATAAGAAGGTGAACGAGAACGGGAAAAGAGATCATAAAGAGAGAGATAGGAGAGAGATAGAGTGATTGATGTGGAGCAAAAGATAGATGTGTGCAGCCAAAACGAACCTATGCTATAGTCTGGAGGGGGGCGTGTATTATACTAGAGATGGGAGAGGCAAAACCCTACTTCGCGAGGACAGAAAGGTGGGAGGAAGCGACGTGGTAGCGACGCGGATCCGTGCAGTCTTTCTGGAGTCCGTCAGCGCATCAGCTGCAGCCATCCCTCAACTTTTCAGGAATCAATTTATCAAGAGTCGAGTTTATATTGCTTCTTCAGGCTCCAACTGCGCAGCTCCCCGATCGACACACGGCTTCTTAAATGCTTGGACGGCTGCCTCCCGCTGCCCGCCCCAAAGTGTGCTGTATAATCTACGGGCTTACAAGTCTTGTACAACGTTTACTATAAGTCGTGGACGGATAGATCCTAGATGTAATATATGCATATCACTGGCAACATGGTCATTGGGTACTCCGGCGCGTGGGCTATAGGCTATCGGCCTATGCCTGATCAGTTCGTAGGCGATAAGAGCAGATGTTCGTGATTTTCCGAATCCAATTTTGCAGACACAACAGGTGCATGTTCTCAGATTCGACTGGTCTTGTGCACGGTGCAACAGTATTGAGATTTGGATGGGCAACGCACTTTGTTTCCGTTCACGTTCGTTTTGATCAGCTGAATCGACTTTGGTTTCTGTATTAGGATGAACAATGACATTGAACATGCACTGTTTTTCTGTATCAAACCTGGAATCGCGTTGGTCCAAACAAGGAAACAAACGACTAATCGTTTCTGTATTAGGATGAACATGCATGTTTCTGACGATATACTTTAGTACTTGAGAAAGTCCTCTTTAGCCTAACCGCGTTCTGCGAACCTGATCACATCCAGCTATCACCAACTGCTATGGCCTCCGCGTAACAACAATCTTCCGGCACGTGAGTCAGCTATGAAGCTTTGTTTCGCTCTGACTCTCAACGTGGAGTGTTCCCTATTTTTGACTTTCAAGTTCCTGCAGCTGGCTGCGATTGCCATCACTTCGACACAGAGGTTGTTTCCGATCAAAATTTTTCTGCCTTTCTGCTCATTTTCTTCTTTAATGGAGACCGCAGGGCTGGAGACAGCTTAGATCCGCGGGTACGTGCCCGAAATAATGGGGTTCAAGTCCTTTTAAAATTTGCAATACTACTCAGCGTCAAACAATAGATTAAAAAAGTAGTTTGTTTTCTGTCTGCAATAGTTATTCCCATAAAGCTTGAGATCTGAATTGCTGAGAGTTGTCTTATAGTCCAGTGCAACAACAAGCCTACGCGCAATTCCCTAATCATAACGTGCAGCAAGTTGTCTTACATGTATTCTAATGCTTCCGCTTCAACAACAACAAGATTACGCGCGATTCGAGAATGATTAACGTATCCGAAACATTTAAATCATGCGCATACTTTAAGAACATGTCAAAGAAGGGATGGATCATGACGGAGAGACAGGCTGTGATTGTAAAACCTGCTTCCTACGAAAGGAACCAGGCGAAGGCCCAACAGTCATCCGGGCTCATCCCTGATGATCTCGAGACAACTGCAAGCCGCAGCACGTCACCCAAAAAGCGCTGGTCGATTTCTTCGAAACTCGCAAGTCCATTCATGATGAGGACGGCCACTGGTCAGGTTGTGTTGCTTTTCCAAAGGATGCTTGAGGTCGTCGGACCTCCATGCCTGTGCTTCAGAACAGAAAAAAACGTCCCAACCTGATGAAATCTGCCACAGGCGGGATCTGTCCTCATCCTTGAAGCTTCGTTGCAACATAGGTTTGTGCAAACACTTGGTTGCTGATATTGAAAATGATGATCAAAATCAAGCGCAACCTTAGACAAGGGTTAAGCATTACCTAGGCAATACCCAAGCTTGTACCAACGGTCATGGACTTGCATTCATTCAAAGGTAATAGTCCCTCTTTTGCAATAGGGACACTAAGTACATTTACACACCCGGCTTTTTGCCCGCAGGCTTAGCCTAAAAATTTGATGTTGAATGCCACATGGCAAGGAAGAATTCGACACAAAAAGTAATTAAAGCCACCGCACTAGTTCTTGGAGTTATATATTTGTGTACCAAGGAAAATGTATTCCGTTGTACAACCAAACAAAATGTAATTGACGATATGGCCCTTGAGGGGTCCCCTTTAGGAGCAAAGGCCATATCTACGTGCATTATACAATATCCAGGATGCCACTGGATAGAAATGGCATGTCGATATGCCTCAAGGGCCATATCGTCAATTGTATTTACAGAAAGTTTAATTGTATTTTTCTAGATGTATCTCCATGCAACCACAACGGTGGGGTTGTTAGAGTTATTTTAGTGCTATTTTGGCCATAAACCAAGAAAATTATAGTCCTTCTTTCCTGGTATGTTAGTCCTTGTTGCAGTAAATATAAATGATGGCAAAAGTACAATTTATTGAGTGAAAATTGAGCAAAATTTGTACAACTCAGTTTTCCGCTAGTCTAGCTTGTTGCATAAATTTTTAGGGAGCCAAAGGAGGATACGATGGAGAGGCCGAAGACCATGCACATTGCCAGGACTCAGATTATGGCCCCCCCAGCAAGTTGAGAGTACTCTGCTCTGAAAATATTGAGGGCTTCATCGGACATCTAGGGGGAACCCATATAGCACAACCATAAAGAGGCCCTCTGCGAGCATGTTATCCAAGTCAAATGTGTGGGGAGTCGCTTGTGGGAATGAAGGACCTCCACTAGTGCGAGCATTTCTACTCCACATGAGTGCAACGCAATCACCTTATATGAGATGGCAAATATTATTGGTATCATAGAGCATCGAGGGGGGGAGCAACTAGGCATGCTGAAGATGAGTGGCGAGTGAGTGGCTGAGCAGAAGATGAGCAGGGGAGCAGATGCAGTGAAGAGAGTTGGAGGAGGGAGCATGGAGCAAAGTAGGGCAGGGGCAGAAAAGAGATAGAGGATAGAGGAGGGGTGTGGAGCAAAGTAGTAGAGTATGGGCGGATCAGAGCAATGTAGTAAAATGCCAAATGACACGGACCCTCTCGTAATAGACCCTACACAGTCCGAGAACTCCTCACATAATCTTTCCTTCCCCTCTACAGCACAGTGCCAGAGCCCCTCCTCCCCTGATCTTGAAATCGTGACATATGGGAGCTCCTCTCTCGCTATTCAAAAGCCCAATTTGGATGCTCTCCAAAACTTCACCAGGATGGCGCAGGAGGTGAACGTGAAGGAGGGGTAACTAGTCTGTCAAGGTCACAAGATTACCATCAATGAAAGCATGATTGAAAAGGCTCTAGGAATTTCTAGAGGCAGTACATAAGCACACCTTTTCGAGAAGCAGTGAAAGAGACAGGATATTCTAGACCTATACCCCAACGCCCAAATTAGTAAAGATGGTGCAGTCAAGATTTCAAGCTTGCCAACAGACCTCCAATATGTATTAGAAGAAGGCAATTCACTTCTTTCTTGATACAAGAGGAACATGCAAGTTTTGGCAAGTTCAAGCAGCAGTAGAGCAATTAAAAGGACGTGCTGTATCTTTCTCAAGGGCGATCTCCAAGAGTGTGTTAACCAACCTAAAGAATTACATGGATGGCAAATCCCAATTGTCATCTCAGTCTATTGGAGTTGCAATATTGCACCTGATGGCTTCCACCCTCAAAGGGATTTTTTAGCAATACGAGAAGCAGATGTCTCAGAAGGTGACTTTTCTATAAGAGAAAGCCACCGATGCAGCAAAGGCAGCACAACTTGAGAAAAGTCTCAAGGAAGGTCCAGAGGCCAAGGTAGAGGAGGCATAAGCAAGGGCCTTGCAAGCACAAGAGCAAGCTAGAGGCATTTGAGGTCGACCTATTCTCATCTTGGCAATACCTTGTTCGCAGTAGCTTCGGCCAAGATCACTCACTGGCACATTATCTTGGCCAAGTAAAAGGGCACTTTGTGATTATCCACAAAAACTTTTCTCCACATGGCACTGATGACCTCCTAAAGTGCAAGGCCTTGTCATGAGTGATTGGTCATGCTAACATCAATCGCAATGCTAACAAGGTCATTTTGGTGAACCGCATGGCTGCCCTCAATGCCTTTGGAACCAATTTTCAAGGTATGGCGTTGATGGCAGCAGCCATGTCCCTAGCCAGCAATGACAATAGTGCCTCCAGTCACTACGATGGCTCAAACTTTGATAAATGTAAGGTCTATGGCATTTGGCTACTTTGCTCTCATCTTCCCCTGCTCTGCTACTTTGCTGCATTAACCCCCCTCTAGCTCTCTTATGCCCCTACTCTACTTTTCTCAATGCTCCTCCACCCATGGATACTTTAGCAGGAAGATTTTGTGTCTTTCCTGATTGTTTCTTGTCTTGCTTAAGCTTCACATTGCCTCTGTGAAGTCCCATTAGTGAGAGTAGTTCTTTAACTTTTGCAATGCATTTTGTAGATACTTGTTGTGGCCTCAAATTCCAAGCATAAACTTGATGGAGATAGAGTAACTTATCAAGTATACGTAGTTCAGCATGGAAAGTTCACACGTGTACCCGCTCCAATGGAATTGGTAGAATGGGGTCCCACTTAGGATCCTTTTTGTGACAATCAGGGACTGCACTTTGGTTGTAAGAAAGGATGCCATTTTCCCACTGTAGGCTTCCCTTTTGCATCTTCTGAGAGTGGGTGCAATACAAGCATGTCCATTTTGCATCTGCACCTGTATCACACCATACAAGCACTTAAGGGTCTTCAAATCACCAGCTAGATGCCATTCAACTTGAAACATTCCATGCCCATCCACTATTAATGTTTGCCCTGTCTCTTATCTTTGAATAATCGATGGGATGCCCGTTCTCTCCAAAACCCACTTCGATGTCTTGTGGCACTCCTTTGGGGTCTCAAAGGCTGCAAGCCACCATATGTCCTACTCAGATTGGACCGAGAAACCTTGCTCAACCTCCTCATCCCCTTGAGCAAAATGCAAGGTGTTGTTCATAATACAAATGCTCACCCTCTCTAGCTTATGCTCTTTTACCAACTGAGCTTCATCCATTTTTATAACAAATACTATCTTGCCATCTGTACAATGAAAGAGAAATACAGTAAGGATATAGAAATTAGAAGAAATAAAGTTGAATGTGAAGAGGGAATTTCTCTTACCTTCTTTTCTCATCCCATAGAATTTGACCATGGCTCTCTGCAAATTCTCTACATCCACGTAAACATTATTAAAAGGATTCATCTCAAATGTTTGGATGCCAGATTTCTTTTTACTCTTCCAAGTCATTGTGCCACTTAGACAATGGTATCCTCCAAGCTTTTCTCTAGCACATTGGTTTGTTTCTTGACGTGCAAGCCTTACAGACCATGGTGTTGGCAATGGCATTGTAGATATCTTATACTTTTCCTCCATAGCAGACTTGAAAATTTTAAAAATAGAGTTGTAAGCTTCACAACTTATGCCAGTAGCATCACAAGCTCCAAGCACTGCCTTTGCTTAGACGAGGCCCTTCAAATCCTTCATTACCTCTCTAGCGACTTGTTTATGTAGCCCTTTTTATCTAGGGTCCTTCAACACTTCCATGACATCACTTGGCTTTATTGAACTTCTTAGAATATATGAAGGATCACTATCATCCATTTCCATTGTTCCCATCACATCCTCCATGAAATTCCTAAAGGAGATTCCATGAGTCTTATGGAAAGAATGCAACACCACAAATATTTTGGAGTAAGAAATTTCATTGAAAATTTGGGGAGCTAATCTTGCAGCCCATATTCTCCTCTTTTGGGCACCAGTGTTGGTTGATAATGCATCCATAGATTGCAATTATCTTTTCCTCTCCTTCAGTCCCAAAGGTGTTCCCTTCAACTTTTGTACTCGTTCTATCGACTTCTCTCATTCCTTCTCCACAACACGTTGAACTTGGCCATAGATAGACCTTTCCAATCTTGTTTTCTTTCAGTGAGCTTCTAGATCGATTCTTCCAATTCATGTCACTCCAAGTCTAGTGCATGTGCTTTGTCACTGAGTTCTTTGTTTTGCAATTGGACATACTGCATACTATTATGCATTGCCACAATAGTAATATTTCCCAAATGTGCAAGTTCTTTTGCTTGGGCTCTCTGCACCTCGCTTGCTTGCATAGCCAATGTCTGAGAATGGTTGAATTGATTGCAATAACCAAGCAATCCAGCATGTCCCTTGCCAACAAACTGAACAAGATCATGCACTGTATGAAAAGGAGGACTCTTTTGGGTGGTAGGGTATTGAGAGTGCATACCCACCTAGCCCACATGGGAGATTCCTCTACACACACCATACATTTGGGAGGATGCATTTATGGGGAGAGCCCCCTTCTCTTGGATATAAAAAGAGGGGGCTATTGCTTGATGCGACATGCTCATTCTTGTATAGCCACCATGCTAGTATTTTGAATTTCCCCCATCCTTCCTTTTAAATAAAGCATGACTCTCCCTTGATATCTCCATCTCTACATTCCACCTCCCATCATGTACATGCTCCTCTTCCCCCTCCCCTTCCCCCTTATGCCATAGTATCCCTCTTCATTCCCACCCCTCTTAATCCCTTTTCCCCATCCATGTTAATGCTTCTCCCCTTACATTCCCTTTCCCCCATGGCCCTCAAGCGTCACCATGTCTAACGCCTAGCCTCATGCCTTGATTTCTTTTCTAGTTAATTGTGTGTGTGTGTGTGTGTGTGTGTGTGGAAGACAAGACAAAAAGCCTTTCGAATAGTGAAAATATGAAAGAGAGAGTACAAAGGAAAATAGCGAGAAACTTATAGAGTTTAAGAAGAGATTGAGTGAGTAGGTAAAACACCTACTAATTTTTTATAAAAAGTACATAAGAGATTTGGTAAGAAAGGACAAAATGTTTTTCAAAAAAAATTTACAGGAGGACATAAGCCCTTGCAAGCATCTCTTTTATTAAAGAGGAGAGTTTGCATACTTGCCACCATCCAATAAGAAACATGGTAAGAACCAGCTTAACTTTGGTTGGGAAGATAGGTGTCATAAACACTCCTCCCTTGTTATCGGGGTCACAATAAATTATATGCTTAACCAAAAACTTAAACATCTCGATGTAGCATTATAAGTGCAAAAAGATGGGTCTATAAATTGTGGAATGGAGTGAACCAACTTGAGTTTCATATGGAGGGGAAGGGAAGGTGTAGAAGATTAATCTAAGTAGTCATAAAATGGAGGGTAGGAGGATCATAGGAAAAATAAATATTTATTTTAATTAGGAGAGGGAAAAATGTTACTAGGATAACTAAGAGGCAGGAAGGAAATGATAAGTAGAAGCCATTATTTAAGATTAATAAGAAAGAAGAAAAATAGAAAGAATGAAAAAATGGGGGGAGGGGAGAGTCTAGAGTCATAAATGAATAAGATAAGGACGGGAAGAAGATTCAAGTAGGGTTAGGGTGAAGGGGTAATGAAATTTTAAGGTTTAAAATTAAATTAAGGGAAAGGAATAAGAAAAAAATTAAGGAAAATAAGAAGAAAGGAAAAAATGAAGGGAAGTAAGAAAATTAAAAAAGGAAAACAAGGGGGGGTAGGATGTGTGTGTGTGTGTGTGTGTGTGTGTGTGTGTGTGTGTGTGTACCCACCTTTGCCCCAATAGGGTACATCACACTAGGTGAGATAGTAGGTCATCACACTAAGTGATGACCTACTATCTATTAAAAAGGGAAACTAGAAGTGTAAATAAATCTAGTTTTATTTGAGGAAAGATATTGGAAGAAAGGTAATCATGGATGATTTTTCTAATTTTGTGGTGTTGGGAGGCATTGTGCTTGCAAATGTCAATAAGAATGGATAATTGAAGAAAAGATTTAAAACTATCTAAATAAGAATAGAGGATAAGAGGGACATAGGATAGGTAGACTTTGTTGGAGGAGGAGAGAGGCCAATTACTATGAGGGAGACATTGGAAATTTGAGAAGTTTTTTCTTCCAAGCAAATGTGGTTAAAAATTCTCCAAGGAATGGAGGAGAAAGAGAGATGTGTGTGCTTAAAAAAGTGGTAGAAAGCCCGATGAGATTTTGATTAGTGTCAATAACAGAAGAGGAAAGACTACATTTAAGGGAGATAATGTGTAAATGGTAAAGGAGTCGTCTTCATGGAGTGGTCTAGAAGGGTGAAGAAATTTTGTGATGATAGGATTATTGATAAAGAGGATGTTGTCAATATATCTGAAGGTATGAAGAGGGAAAGGAAGTGGGAGGAATAACCAAGTCGTGCTAGTTTCTTTATTAATTTGAATTTGAATGAGGTAAGATAAAGGTGACACCAAAGAGAATAGTAGGAGAAACCCATAGGGATGCCTTTAGTTTGGGTCTAGCAACATGGGCCAACCTAAATGATACAAGAGTCAAGTACATGGTGGTTGTAACTAAGAAAGGTATCGAAGAGTAGAGGGTCTTAACCTTTGTAGATTTAGTGAGGTAGAAACAACTATTTTTTCGGAAGAATCCCTTGAAACCTAGTTTGGTAACAAGCTTGGCTTCATAACAGTTTGTGATGTTAGCAGAGTAGAGGGAGTGGATTTCTTGGGGTGGATTAACGAGGAACTATAAGTTTGAATTGATGACCCATAGCATGTTGGTGTTAACGTTAAGGAAATTTTTATAAGTGGCATGGAGTTATCTCCTTGAATGGAGATGATGTTTTTAAGCTCCTTAAGTCCTGAAGCAATAAGGTCAATGAGAGAGGAGAAGATATAGTTTCGCGCATTGGTAAGCCAACGAAAATCGTGTTTGTGTGCTTTATAAGTGCACATGAGATAAGGAAGGTTACTAGAACTATGAGGAAGCCTAACGGAATTAGGCAAGTTTGAAATAGATTTTAGGGTGACAGATGGGGATGTAGTTTGAGGTCGAAACGTGAGTGAGTTTATTCTAACTAGGGTGAGCTTTTGCACTAAATATTTGCAAAGAAAAATGGGAGTTTGGGATGCTTTATCCAAGCCAGTGATAAACACATGGTTTGAAAGCCAAGGTATCTCATTGAAAAGATTTTTGTTTTCTAGAATGGATTTTGCTAGGTTTTAAGGTTGGGGAAATGAAGTGTAAAAGAAGTGTATCTCTAAAAAGAGATTTAGGGGGAAGTTTAGTTAAAATTGTGTTAGAATAAATAACATGAAAGTACTTCAAACTTTTCTCCTTTAGAATTAACTGAAAATGAAATAACCCATTATTGAGTATTATGGTGGTACGTACCTTGTGAGCATTGGAGGGAGTGATCTACAAAAACCAACAAGTCAAAGACAATCAGTGTGTACCCTAGTAGATGGAGTAGTGTGAGGTATCATCATTATCTAGTGTTTTTCTTTTAAGAGCTAAGGTGGCAGAGGAGTCTGGTTGGGAATCTTTGACATGGATGGTGATGTCTTCTTTTGGGTGGCAGGGGGTTGAGTTTAGAAGTAGAGGAAATGGAAAGAATATTGAGAGCTAATCAGGGACCTAGGAGGTTGAGAAAGGAGGAAGGGAGGGAGTAGTTAGTCAGCTGAGGGGGAAAGGGACTTTGCTATTTCAAGGAGTAGGATCCTGAAGTGATAAAAGGTGACAAGGGAGAAGATAAACTCTATAGGTAATTGTGACATCTAGTTTAAGAAGGCAAAGAATTTCTCTTGCAAGGAACCACTAGGGAAGAAAATGTCTAGATGTTTGAGGATGATCCCAATAACATGATCAAACTAGAGGATAGAGGACTTGTAGGACATGTTCATCTTTTTAATGAGGTAGGTACCCTTTATGTATGGCCTGAAGTCGTTCTTGACATAATAATTGTCATCTTTATTTGAAGAGCTAGCATCATTACGATTAGCACCTTTTCAGCAAAAGAACACTTCTTTGGTGAGGCCACATTTAGAATGGTCAATAGAGGTTAGGAAAAATTGGGTGTTAAAAAAGTAGTTTGAGTTGAGATGTTGATGCCCTTGATAGGCATCTTCCTTGCATTGATCAAACTCTTTTAATGAGAGGTTGCAAACGAAGGCAATAGGCTGAATGGAAAAGGGTGCTAGAGAGTTGAGGTTATCAAGACACCAAATCTTATGATTGACAAAAGGAACTTTCATTTCAATGTGTGTGGGAGGAATAAGGGGCACATAGGAAGCAAAATTATTGAATTATCTTCCTGTCACTTAAGAGGCTTAGGCGGTTGTGAGAGAGAATGGGAGAGAGTTTCAAAGGAAGCCTTGTCTTCTGGGCATAACAGATCAAGCTTAATAAAGTTGTGAACACTAGTATTGGAAGGGGCTAAACCAGTAGGGATGGGGAGGGGAAAGGCAACATTGAGAACAAGGATGTCATTGGTGAGGCCAGGGATGATAATATGATACTTGTTCAAGGCACTAGTATCATTGAAATTAATAGTGGCAAGGTTTGAGGAAACTCTTTCAAGTCTGGTGAGGGTGCCATCACTTTTCCTATGCAATAATTTAAGGACTTTGATCCAGTCCTTAAGGGGGAGAGTTTTAATGAGAAGTGGTGACTTTTTAAAAGGGCTTCAAGGTCGTGAATTTTAATAAATGAAAAGAACCCAGGTTCCTGGAACATGAAAGTACCACTTGGGAGGTGGGAGAAGGAGTCAGAAGAGGGCTATAGAGAGACTTGGACTGGAGTGTAGTATCCCAAGAATACTTCTAAAAAGACTTGGACTGGAGTGTAGAATCCCAAGGTTTTGAGCTCGGTGATAAATAAGAAGGACCCAGTAGTGAGCAGGAGCTTGTTGGAAATAAGGGTTGGCCTGCTGCTTGGCCCTTGAGTGCTCTCTTGCTGCTTGCTTCGAGAGTTAGTCCATTTTGTAAGCCAATTTTTGTATTGGGTCTTTTTGGGAAAGAACATCCATTAATCACGTAGACCTTTATTTTCAAAAAGAAAAAAGAGTCGAGGGCCCCCTCCTCGTCTTATCATACCTATACTCTACATCATTCACAACATCTTCATTTAGCCTAGTGTGCCTTGAGTTCAAGTTCCACCCTTGCATAAACTTTTGAAGCTACTCCTTTAACATTAGCTTAACTGTGTGCTCCACCTTTTCATGTTTGAAAATCAATGAATTTCTAAATTGAAAAATAAAGGCCTTTTTAATTACCTTTCTTCTTAGGTTAAGTTTTATGTATGGAATAATTCATTGAGATTAAAGGGCCTTTAAAAAGTGCTGAAAGCTGATTGGCAGAAAAATGGTCGTTGAGGCAATCTATTTTTCTTGGGTGAACTTGAAATGTTGGGTGCCTGCCCACACAAAGCAATCCGAGTTGGCAAATAGCTATTGGAGCAACAAACAGAGTAACGTTTTACCATAGTTCCTCAAATGTGTTAAGGGTCTAATAAGTTCCCCAGGCACTTCATCCTGCCTTGTGGTTTACTTGTTGCCCTTTGCAATGGCTTTGCAGCAGCCCTGTCATCCCTTGTTACCGCAGCCCCATGGCATTCAAGGCATTCGAGCGCCTATGCAACAGGCTCTGCACCTGCAGCCTCAGCAGCAATCGCATTTTCGATTGAGTCCTCGAGCATCTGCTTCTTCTGCGTCTCGGAATCCCGTCCCTCCCCCGTCTCCCACAATTGGTCGGAAACGAGACAGTTTGCTTTTGCTCCACAGCCCGTCGCGTTCTGCAGGTATGGGATCGCTACTTATCGGTATTAGCTCAGTGTTAACACTCACACGCTTGTTGCATTTTTATTGTTTTCACAACGATGCTTGTTCTGGGTCCCTTCAGACCCGGCAGATGGTACAAAATGCCCAAAACTGTTCGTTGGTTCTGTTTATGGAAACGTTTCCGAAGATGAGGTAAAGGATACTTTCTTCTGGTTTCTGTGAGCTCCTACAAATTGTTCTTAAAAGCGTAAGTCGGGGGGTGTAAACAAGTTCGACATTTAACCAGGGAACGTTGTTAATTTTTATCTGTTCAGCTATTGGAAGATGTCCTCACGCGCTTAACTCTCGAAGCAACTACTTTTGATTAGCTGTCGACCTAATTGAGTCTACCTGCATCTACCTCTGTAGACTGCTCTTGAACTCTGCAAGTAACTCACGAAGACCCTTGTATATATTTATGCTCATTTGTGTGTGGGTGCGTGCCCGTGCGAGGATCCATTTGGTTAAAACGCACTAAATGTCTTGCATGGTAAGTTTGGGTATCTTTTATATATCCACGTCCAAGAAACTCTTTTGCAGCTTTGATCGTGTTAGCTCTCTCTCTCTCTCTCTCTCACAGGCATGTATGAGATTTTCCTTTTTGGTGTACTTTGTACCTTGTCCCATAGGCCCACTAGGCTTCCCGAGGACGTCAATACATTCTCTCTCTCTCTCTCTCTCTCTCTCTCTCTCTCTCGCGTGCTCTTTTCAAATTTGTGATCATCTGCTCAAGAACATGACAAAGGCGTCCTTCAAGTCTGATCCATACACCTATCTCCAACTCCAAATCTTCTAGATCTTGATCTCTAATGACGTGGTACATGTCCTCTAGACTCTTCCTTGGATCCATTTGAGCCACACTAGGTAATCGCCCACAATATCACGTGCAAGTCGTAGTGGCCATTTGTTGAATATCTTTGTAAGCCTCCATGTTTGACCCTGTGCGGAGAGATGCTATGAGTAGGTCCACGTGGATCTTCTCGACCAAGGTTCCGGCCAGAAAGTCTGATTCTATAACTACTTGCCTTTGGATAATTGCTCTCTATGAACAATCCTTAGGTTTAAACCTTGAGTCTTCCAAGGTACCTATTGTACTATCCATTGCCTGTTACTCTCTAGTCTCTAATCTTCTGGTTTGAGGGTAACATGCAATGGATAGTACATATTTTACTATCCTTTGCCTGTTACTCTCTGTTCTTTGGTGTGCTTGAGGCTTATGTGCAATCTCCAATGAAATTGGATCTCATCGGAGTGGTCTCATAGACAAGTCACCTTGTCAGTATTGCACCCTTGATGAAATCCATGATACCAATTCTTACAGTCATCAAGTCGTAGGCATCACATGCATTGAAGCTTTCCCTCTGGTTGCCTGGCAAGTCTTTATCTAACGTTGTAGCAAGCAAGGCACCTCTTCATGGTGCAAATGCCAAACTTGCTCTCCACAACTTTGTGACTCTGGAATTTTTGTAATACTTTTGGCTTGTGTGCACATGAACTCTCCATTTTGTAGGCACACCATCTTCATTCCCTTCGCAAGGTCTTTGAATCCTTGGTATATGCAAATATACAAGCATTTCCTTAGAATACTCTCTGATCAAACGTTGTCTATTAGCATAAAATCGTGTTCTATCCTAGCACTCTTGATAGATTCTTGTGTAGTCACCCACATCTCTTGCATATCTAGCAAGAAATCCTTAGCTACATTAAGTTGACCGTTCAAAGATATGGGTTCATATTTGTACATAAGCATGAATGGAATATAACCAATAGCCGTGTGCTTAGTACTATTACATGCAAAATGTACCATTGGGAGATACTCTTTCCAATCAGATGGCCTCTTGGAGACGTATGCTCGAAGCGTGTCTTCCAAGATTTGATTCACCCCCTTTGTTTGTCCATTAGACTGAAGATTATTATGGAACTCATACTCAAAGTAGTTTCCAATGTTCAAAACACTTCATACCAAAGG
The DNA here is from genome assembly GCF_047967505.1 of Dipteris shenzhenensis. Classification (NCBI taxonomy): domain Eukaryota; kingdom Viridiplantae; phylum Streptophyta; class Polypodiopsida; order Gleicheniales; family Dipteridaceae; genus Dipteris; species Dipteris shenzhenensis. Next base: position 5,509,951 of record NC_141617.1, on the reverse strand, counting down.
GGTGTGAAGAACCACACTTTTCGAAAATGCAAATGTGTGCAATGCATGCAGAATTTGAATGCCGATTGGCCCTCCAATGGGGAAGAGCGCCCTTGTGAGAGTACTTGTTTCTTTTTCGACCTACATGCAAGGTGGGAGAGAGATGACGCATGAATGCAATGTGGTAGAAAGAATGCTACGTGAGATTCACAATGAAAGGGTGATACCCTTTCATTAATGTCCCTTGAGATCACTCAAGTTCCATCTTCCCATTTACACCTACCCTTAGCCTATGACCCATGCACCTACCATTCAATGCACTCTAATGCACCCTTTCCCTTTCTTATTGCCCCTAGGACCTAGGCACGTGTGTGCACATCTTTATTACTAATCATTGGCCAATGTTACATAGTTTTGGCGGTACTATTTACACCGCTTGATCGATCATAAATACAAACATATAACCGCACCATCAAATTGGCGCCTAACAATAATAATCATTTCTCTTGTCATGACACTCCCTCCTGCTTGAATGAGCAGAAGTCCTCTTCTGGATTATTGCTTGTCTCTTTCTCTTATGTGCACTTTCTCTTGTTACTTCTGCCATAGCATCGCCTCTTTGTAATCTGCGAGTATCTGTGGAAAATCTGTAAATAACTCTTCTTCCATCCATTGTGCATCACTAGCTGGCTGGTTTTTAAACTTCAGTAAATACATATATCTCTTCTTTCCACGAGTACTCTTCTCTTTATGGTGCACGATCTGTTCCGGAGTAAGAACTTCAGTCCCATCTTCAAGTTCAGGTTCTTCTTGATGCTGAGTATCCAAAAACGCAGAAGTATCGCCATGGTATCTCTTCAAATTGCTCACATGAAAGATGTTCTTCATACGCCAGTGGGCTGGTAACTTTAGCTCATACGCTCTGGATCCTTCTTCTGGATATAAAGCTGCTGAAATCTGAAATGGACCATAAAACTTCGGTGCTAGCTTGACATGTTTGGTACTTCCTCTCACTGACTTGATTCTTCTTTTATCAATCTTCAATAAAACCCAATCATCCTCCTTGTAATAAACTTCTTTTCTTTTTTTATTGGCTGCCTTGGATTGTTGAACCTGGGGCTCAATAACCTGTGACATATCCTCAGCAAACTGGTCAGCAGCAAAAATTCGCTCCCCCAAGTGTGTTATTGGAGTGGGTAAACATTGCCCATAGATGATTTCAAATGGGGCTTTCTTGGTGGAAGTATGTACAGTGTTATTATAAGCAAACTCTAACATGGGTAAGAACTCTGGCCACCTTCTAGGTTGGTCATGGACATAAGCTCGAAGTAAAGTAATTATGGTTTGATTGGCATTCTCACTTTGTCCATCTCCTTGAGGATGGAAGGCTGTAGTAAATTTCAGTTTGGTTCCGAGATTCTCTAATAGAGCTGTCCAAAAGTTGCTAATGAAACGGCCATCATTATCGGATACAATGGATTTTGGTAACCCATGTAACCTGAAGATTTCCCTAATGAATAACCTTGCTGTTTTAGGAGCAGACAACTCTTTTTTACAGGGAATAAAATGAGCTTGTTTACTCAGCCTATCTATAACAGTGAAAATCTGCTCAAACTGACCAACCTTGGGGAAACCAGACACAAAATCCATTGTAATGTGTTTCCACCTTTCCGAAGGAATAGGCAAAGGCTGCAAAAGACCAGCAGTCTTACTTGTGTCAGATTTAATGCGCTGACATACGTCACATTGTTGAACAAAGGTCGAAACTTCTTTGCGAAGTTTAGGCCAATGGAAGTATCTCTCAATATTGTCAATGGTCCCTCTAATGCCTCTATGTCCAGAATATGGACTCGCATGTAACTCACTCATGACTAGATACCAAAATGTTTTGGGTACACATATGGCACGTCCCAAAAATAAGTATCCCTCCACGATGGAATAAGCCTCTAAATCCCCGACCTCATTACGCTGAATCTTCCCATAAATTTCAGCGAAGTCCTCATCTAAAGGATAAGCTTCAACCATTGCTCCTAATGATTTCTCCTTAATCACAGAAACGTGATTAACTTGGGGCCGTCCACTCAAAGCATCAGCTACTAAATTCTCCTTTCCTGGTTGATATTCGATATTTGGTTGCCCAAAGGATTGAATATATTCAGCCCATTTGATTTGTCTTGAAGAGACAATGGGTTGAGAGAACAAGTGCTTGATACTTTGATGGTCAGTCTTAATCTTGAAAGCAGAACCATATAAATAATGCTTCCATAACTTTAGAGCATGAATGACTGCCAATAACTCCTTCTCATACGTGATATATTTCAATTCAGCCCCTTGAAGTTTTCTACTCTCATAAGCAATGGGATGCCCTCCTTGCATCAACACTGCCCCAATCGAGGTACCACTTGCATCCGTACATACAACAAAGAACTCTTTGTCCATGTCCGGAAGTGTTAACACTGGTGCAGTCACTAATGTTCTCTTAAGCTCCTCAAAAGCTACTTGGTGAATCTCTCCCCACTCATACAAGGAATGCTTCTTCAACAAATCTGTTAGTGGGGAAGCAAGACGTGCAAAATTCTTAATGAATCTGCGATAATAACTACACATCCCTAGGAAGGATCTCAGCTCATGTATGTTTTTGGGTATTGGCCATTCAATTATGGCCTTGACCTTTTTAGGGTCAACCCGAATTCCCTCGGCAGACACAATGTGTCCCAAATACTCTATTTCTGTCTTGAAAAACTCACTCTTCTTGGTATTTAGGAACAATCGATCCTTCCTTAGGAGCTCCATCACCTTAGCAAGGTGATCCTTATGCTCTTCCTCATTCTGGCTGAACACTAAAATGTCATAAAAAAAGACTATGACAAATTTTCCCAAGTAGGGTCGCAAAACCCTTCTCATCAGCCTACTAAAAGTGGCTGGAGCATTAGTTAGGCCAAAAGGCATGACCAAAAACTCATAATGTCCAGTGAGAGTGCGAAAAACAGTCTTATGTTCATCCCCAGCTTTCATACGAAGTTGATGATAACCAGATTTCAAATCCAATTTGCTAAAAACTTTAGTACCTTTAAGCATATCCAATAAATCATCCACTCTTAGAATCGGATACCGGTTCTTAATCGTAAGTTTATTCAAAGCACGGTTATCTATAGACATACAATATGATTCATCCTTCTTCTTAACCAATAATACAGGTGCTCTAAATGGAGAACTGCTTGGTCGAATCAGGCCTTTTTGCAACAGATCTTCAATTTGTTTTTCTACCTCCTCCATTTCTATCCTGTTCATCCTATATGGGGCTCTACATGGAGGAGAAGCTCCTGGCTCTAAGTCTATGGCATGATCATCTTCTCTCTCCATGGGCAATTCGAATGAGTCATCTCTTGAAAATCGATCCTCATAAGCTCTAAGGAACTCATTTCTCTTCCGATCTTCTTTCGAGATATGAAGATCTCGTGAATCCCGTATATACACAAGATTACAATCTACCCCTCTTTTTACCAATCTTTTCACTTGGGTAGGAGTAATCAATGGAATTGTATACACGTCCCGATCCCCTACAATCCTTATGTTTTCATCCTTATGTACAAAGCAACAATGATGAGTATGAGGATGAATAGCAGGGTTAAAATCATACCGCCACGGTTTACCTAGTATCATTTCAACGTCTTGTAAAGGGGCTACTAGAAAATCCCTTCGATCTCTATATTTTTGTATACGAAAAGGAATATTTCGTACTATGGATGTGTCTTCTTCATTGTGTCCCCTAAAAGCTCCTGAAAGCGACATGTTTTTTATAGGTTCTGGTTTAAGATGGAGTAATTTTGCCAATCTATCACTTACTAAGTCATAATTACATCCATCATCTAAGAGAACCACTATTCTCTGTCCATTCACGAATCCATACACCTTAAAAAGATCATGAGGCCCAAAGGTATCGGCTGAATGGACAGCATTCACTATTGGCTCAATAGTCACAGTAGATTTCGAGGGTGACAAGGTAGAAGCCTCACCCTCCTGCTTGGATGCCTTGGCTTTCCCTTTTATTGAATTCGTCTTGGCAATCTTAGCCAAGAGAACGGGACACTTATGCCATACGTGCCCTGGCTTATGTTTCTTACAACCGAAACATTTTCCTTCCTTAATCAACTTCCTCTTCTCTTCGTCAGTCATAGAAGGAAATGGCACCCATCCAGGACGTGATTGGCTGTTCACATTCCTTACAAGAGCTTTACCCTTCCCTTTATTATTCTTAAACCGGTTTGGTTTCCCAAAAGTGGGTATATTATTGGTCTTAGATGATGACCCATACTCCTTATTGAAGGGTTTACGAGGATTCAATTTTCTCTCGGCTATTTCAGCCAGCTTAGTGAGGTCCTTAAGCGTGGTCGGGTTAAACGTTTCAACCTCGTACCTTGCTTTTGGGCTTAAAGCTGCTAAATACTTCTTTCTCCTATCTTCCTCACTCTTTTTGGGTAACTCTAGAGAGAGTTTCCAAAATCTGGCTGTAAAATCTGCATTACTCTCATTATCGAATTGCCTAAACCTCTCCCAACGAAAGGTTAGGTTTTCTTCATGCCTCGGTGGCATGACAGTGGTTTTCAGTTGCTCCACAAATTTATCCCATTCATGAATAGGCTCTTTTCCTGTTTGTGACAAGGACCACCACATTAGAGCATCCTTCTGCAGATGCAATGTGGCAAGAGCAAGCTTCTCTTGCTCGGTCTTGTCTTGATGGGCAAAGTATAGCTCAAAATGACGAATCCAATTGAGGATTTTGTCAGCCTCCCTTGCCCCATCATATTTGGGGAACTCAATTCTCTCTCGCGGTTGGAATTTGGACCTCTTAGAAGGGTTACTCAACTCTTCATCCCTGAAGTTTAAAGTCCTCTTAGTCCCTAATCTTGTCATAATGGACTGCTCAATCATATTGCTAAGCTGGAAAACCAGCTTATCAACAGGAGTGTCCTCTCTTCCTCTTGCACTTGGATTAGAATCCATGTGTATTGGGTTTTGAGTTGAAGGCGTGAACTCATCACCTTATTCTTGGCTGGTCTCATTTCTTCTTTCATTACGAAAGGAGAACTCCCTATCAGGAGGTTCTTGAAGGAGAGACGGTTGTAAATCTATTTGTGGGTTATCATACTCAAGATGTGTATAACTCTCACCTAATCCATCCTCTTCAAGAGGGGGTGAAGGTGTTCTTTCTCTCTCTCCTTGGGGTAATGGAGGAAAAGGAATAAGTTCATTATTATATGTCCCTTCCCCTTCCATTCTTTCCTTTTAGTAATACAAGAGAGAAAAAGTCTTGCTGTAATTTAAAAAAAGAACGTTTATTTTACAGCAAACTTCAAGTGTTGTAGAGGTGGTGGTACTTATCCGACTCCCGCTTCGTTTGTGTTGAGAAGACACTTAAAATGACCTCCTTTCCCTTCTCTTTCAAGCTTTTCTTCTTGTATTTCTGCTGTAAACTGGTACGCTCCGTTTGGGCTACTTGTTTTGAGAGGATTGGAGCTCTAGATACCGTTATAGGGGGTACTTGATGGGTGGATCACTCCCTTAAAATCTTATTCCGATCCGACTTCCCGTTTGGGTAGAACGGGGATCCCTTTTTCTCACGGTTTAAGGGTACATTCACATGGGGGGGGAGGGGGGGGTCAAATCCCCTCCGTGAGGACACCTTGTTCACCGTTGAAGGCCAAAATTTTTCAGAAAAATCCCTTGTCTCAGAACCTCGAGATCGGTCAGTCGTGATCCTTTTCCGCCAACCTCTCTTGCGACTTCCATCGTTCGCAACTGTCGCCCTCTTCTCGTCCCGCTCGTGGATCGTCGCCGCTCTGATACCAAATGTGAAGAACCACACTTTTCGAAAATGCAAATGTGTGCAATGCATGTAGAATTTGAATGCCGATTGGCCCTCCAATGGGGAAGAGCACCCTCGTGAGAGTACTTGTTTCTTTTTCGACCTACATGCAAGGTGGGAGAGAGATGACGGATGAATGCAATGTGGTAGAAAGAATGCTACGTGAGATTCACAATGAAAGGGTGATACCCTTTCATTAATGTCCCTTGAGATCACTCAAGTTCCATCTTCCCATTTACACCTACCCTTAGCCTATGACCCATGCACCTACCATTCAATGCACTCTAATGCACCCTTTCCCTTTCTTATTGCCCCTAGGACCTAGACACGTGTGTGCACATCTTTATTACTAATCATTGGCCAATGTTACATAGTTTTGGCGGTACTATTTACACCGCTTGATCGATCATAAATACAAACATATAACCGCACCATCAAATTGGCGCCTAACAATAATAAAGTTCTAATGACTATTAATTAACTAAATAATCATTTCTCTTGTCATGACTGTTAAAAAACAGAAGGAAAGAATCACTCTAACCTCCAGCCAAGATCTCTCCCACTCTAGCAACACTCAACTCAGATAACTGATCGCAGATACAATACTCACTCAGAGAAAACTTAGACAGAGAGAGAATATATTCATCCACCGGATGGTGGGCAGAAAAGTGGCTCCAGGGGAGCAATACAAAACTCAGCCAAGTGCTGAGGTGAACTGAAGGAACTCTCTCTGTCAGAAGTTACCAGATCTGAGTGTACAGCACAGCCTATAACTGAGGCTTTGTGTCCTGCACTGGATACCAGAATGGAGAGAAGTGTGGGCCTTTTATAGGCACTGCCCAGGCCTTCTGGTCTGGCCGACCAGCAGGGTCGGTCCCCTGACTGGTGACCGACCAGAACAGTCTGGAAAACCGACCAGGGTCGGCCCTGGTTGGGCCGACTGGCCCTGCCACAGGCCCCTATAAAAGGGTGCCCTGTGCAGCCAGTCCATGCTTCTAGGGAGGCAAAGGGCCCCCCCCCAAATCTCTGCTGTTTGCAGACAGCAGCCAGCCCGTGTGCTGGTTGCCAACTCTGTTTGCCTGGGTCTCTCTTTCCCATCCCTCCTTACTCTCACTGCCCCTTGTCCCCACAAAACGGGGGCTCACAGGTGGGTACAGTGAGTCTCTAACACCCTCCCTCAATGTCACAACTGTGGGCCAATCCCCATGCGTTTGATGAGGTGCTCCATCTGTTCTCGAGGGAGTGCTTTCGTGAAGAGGTCGGGCAAGTTGTCAGCGGTCGGGCAGTAGATAAGCTCGATCAGTTGGAAAGCTCGATGGTACGAACTTTCCAATCTGGAAAGTCAAGATCCGAAGCCATCTGTTGGCACGGAGGTTGTGGAAGATTGTGAATGGGACCGAAGAAAAGCCGGAGGACATTGTGGACATTGTGGTCAAGATCCGGAGGACATTGTTGGCACGGAGGTTGTGGAAGATTGTGAATGGGACCGAAGAAAAGCCGGAGGACATTGCCTATCAGCTGAAGCAGATGCGGATGAACTCTGTGCATGGGAGGAGAGGGATGCTCAAGCCTTAGCAATGCTGATAGGCAACACAGCAGATGCTGTGATTCCTCATATCCAGTTGGCAGACACGTCTTCAGAGGCGTGGACCATACTGAAGGAGCTGTATGAAACCGATGATACAGCTCGTATCATTACACTTCAGCATCAGCTTTATAATCTTGATATGAATGAGGGTGATAGTGTGCATGATCATCTGACAAAGGTGAAAGTTGTGCGGGACCAGCTCGCAGCGGTTGGTCAGAAGGTGGACACGAGTCAATTAGCATTACTCACACTCCACAAGTTGCCACGGAGTTTCAAAAGTTTTGTGACTACGGTCACTGCGGGTCAACGGACAAAGCCAATCACCTTTGAGGAGCTTTGTCCACTCCTGCTTCAGGAGGAGGCTCGAGAGAAACTCTTTACGCAAACCGACGAAAAGGCATTGGTTGCCAAAGACAAGCCTGGCAAAGGCAAGTCAAAGGATTCCAAGAAATCAGAGGACGCTGAACGTAAGAAGAAAATGAAGTGCTTTTACTGTGAAAAGCTTGGCCACTCCGCCAAAGAATGCCGGAAGAAGAAGGCGGATCAAAAGCGGAAAAGAGAAGCCAAAAACAAAGAAGAGCCTAAAAGTGATTCTGCCAATGTGACAACTGGACAGTTATTCTTACTCAGTGAACATTGTTCAGCTTATGCAGTTAGTGAAGGTAAAGAGGGTTGGTATGTTGACAGCGGTGCTTCTAAGCACATGTCCAACAGAAAGACGTGGTTCAAAACCATGGAAAGTAGACACCCGGATTCCAAAGTTTCTGTCGGGGATAGCCGGACATGTCCTGTGAAGGGCATCGGTAGCATTCCTTTCATTACCACGGCGGGTGAAGAGAAGGATATCTCTGGAGTACTTTATGTACCCGACCTTTGCAAGAATTTACTATCTGTAAGTCAGATGGACAAAAACAACATGGCAGTTCTTTTTCAAGATGGCAAGGTCACCGTGACATCCCAAAGGGAGTGGGCAGGTGGTGGCACAGGGTGTTGAAGAGAATGGACTGTACCGTCTTAGTGCAATGTTGGTTCATGACGATCACGGAAAGTCCAAACTTTGGCATGAGCGCTTCGGGCACGTCAGCTATGGAATCTTGGCTGAAATGTCAAAGTCGAAGATGGTGGATGGACTTCCACCAATTACAGGCAAGGATGATGTCTGTAGGGCTTGTCTAGAAGGCAAGCAGCACAGGAATAAGTTACCACAAGAGGCTTCGTTTCGGGCCAGCAAACCACTTGAGTTGGTTCACGCCGACATTTGTGGTCCAATGTCTACAGCATCATGGGCAGGATCCAAGTATTCACTTCTCTTTGTGGATGATTTCAGTAGAATGACTTGGGTATATTGTTTGGCTAAAAAGTCTCAGGCTTTTGAGAAATTCAAAGACTGGAAGGCTAGAGTTGAAAAGGAGACAGGGGAGGATGTCAAGATATTTCGCACAGACAGGGGGGGAGAATTCACCTCAAGTGAGTTCAACACATTTTGTCGCAAGCATGGGATCAAGCGACAACTCACCACGGCACATACTTCTCAGCAAAACGGGGTAGCCGAGAGAAAGCATAGAACCACCACCGAGACAGGGCTTGCTATGCTCCGAGGGAGGAATCTTTCTAAAGCCTATTGGAGTGAAGCTATCAATACAGCCGTACACATTCTCAACCGGACCAAGACGAAGGCCGTCAAGGGCAAGACTCCATATGAGGCATTTTATGGTAAGAAGCCCTCTATTACTCATTTCCGCATTTTTGGTTCTAACGTGTGGGTGCATGTGCACAAGGAAGACAGGACCAAGCTTGATTCCCAAAGCAGACAATGTATCTTTGTTGGCTATAGTGAAGAATCCAAGGCCTACCGCCTCTTCGACCCAGTAAAGAAGCAAATACTCATCAGTCGGGATGTTGTCTTCGCGGAAAAAGAACTTCACCTCTTTTGTCCACAATGTCCTCCGGCTTTTCTTCGGTCCCATTCACAATCTTCCACAACCTCCGTGCCAACAGATGGCTTCGGATCTTGACTTTCCAGATTGGAAAGTTCGTACCATCGAGCTTTCCAGCTTCACCGAAATTAGGGATAAATGAAGAAGGAAGATGACTGGAGAAGGAGGAAGGACGAGCAATGGATGTAGAGGCTTCTGATCGCTGATCCATCTCGGTGAATAGCTAAAAAAAACTGAATAACTGAAACAGAAATAAATGAACTGACCTTCTGTACTAGACTGAGCTGAAAACAGAGTTGCCTTACTGCCAAGGAACTCCTTCCTTCAGAGAGTGTTTTTGATGAGGAAGAGTCGAGAGCCTATGGCTCTGATACCATGTTAAAAAACAGAAGGAAAGAATCACTCTAACCTCCAGCCAAGATCTCTCCCGCTCTAGCAACACTCAACTCAGATAACTGATCACAGATACAATACTCACTCAGAGAAAACTTAGACAGAGAGAGAATATATTCATCCACTGGATGGTGGGCAGAAAACTGGCTCCAGGGGAGCAATACAAAACTCAGCCAAGTGCTGAGGCGAACTGAAGGAACTCTCTCTGTCAGAAGATACCAGATCTGAGTGCACAGCACAGCCTATAACTGAGGCTTTGTGTCCTGCACTGGATACCAGAATGGAGAGAAGTGTGGGCCTTTTATAGGCACTGCCCAGGCCTTCTGGTCTGGCCGACCAGCAAGGTCGGTCCCCTGACTGGTGACCGACCAGAACAGTCTGGAAAACCGACCAGGGTCGGCCCTGGTCGGTGGCCCTGGTTGGGCCGACTGGCCCTGCCACAGGCCCCTATAAAAGGGTGCCCTGTGCAGCCAGTCCATGCTTCTAGGGAGGCAAAGGGCCCCCCCCCAAATCTCTGCTGTTTGCAGACAGCAGCCAGCCCGTGTGCTGGTTGCCAACTCTGTTTGCCTGGGTCTCTCTTTCCAATCCCTCCTTACTCTCACTGCCCCTTGTCCCCACAAAACGGGGGCTCACAGGTGGGTACAGTGAGTCTCTAACAATGACAAGGGGCTAGAGAACTTAGGATCTTTGTCACTGACTATGTCATAGGCAACCCAAATAACCTAAACAATTGCTCAACAAATTGGTGAGCTAGTTCAACAGCCTTCCACATTTGTCTTCGTAGTAAAACTCTTTCCATCTTTTTCAACCTATCGACCACTACCCAGATAGCATCATGCCCTCTATGAGTTCGTGGTAATCCCACAATAAGTCCATGGAAGTACTCTCCCATTTACTTCTAGGGTATATAGAGGATGTAATAGCTCTCCGACCTTATTTACTTGACATTGTTGGCATTTTACATAATCAATAATTTCAGCTGTTATCCCGTGTCGTGAAGCTCAAGGCGCGCGCTCTCAAACCTGCCACTAAGCCACTGGGATCTTGGGTCTTTCTCCCTGAGCCTCTCTATAGAGGCGAGGTCTCTCTGCAGTGCCAGCTCGCGCTCTTGAAGAGCCCTCCTCCGGCTAAGGGCATGAGCCTGCAACTCCTCACTGCCCCTCTGGATTGCATCGGCCACCCATGAAGCCCAGCCCTCGCTAGGCGCCGCCTTTGAGTGCTGCCAAATATTTGCCATAATTTGCCGAATCTTCCCATCCTACAGGAGGTCCTCTGGAATGCGGGCTCCGTTTTGGGGAAGATCTTGGCGGGGCTGCTCTAAGTGGAGTACTGCTGGAGAGTGGTCTGACATTGTGGTGCCTGCCAGAATCCGAATAGAGCTGCCTCTGTGCAGTGCCCAATCCCCAATGTAGAAGTGGTCTAGCCTCTCTAGTAGTCCATCGTGTCTCCTTTGCCCAAAAGAGAGGAGGAGGATGCCAGGTATCTGGCTGAACTCTGGCTCTTGCCATGGGTCTTTGCCACTGATCATGAAGATGAACTAGTCTCGGGTGCTCCGCTTTGCTGTTGGCATCTCAGAGAATGAGGCACCACCCTGCTTATCCTCCCCAAACTCCAGGTTGTTGAAGTCTCGTCCAACAATCCAGGAGTCTACATTTGGAAGACACTCTGTCGGCCTCCTCCAAAAGGTTGGATGGTGCTGTCTACACGCTGAGGCATACATGTTCAGGATCCCAATCCTGGACTCTCATCCAAATTGCTCGTCCTGGGATAAGCTCGCCTTGATCATAAACCTTTGGAGCCACTGTCTGTGAGAGCGAGATGCAGACCTCTCCGCTCCGTCTTACGGCAGGGGGCCGCACCTATAGGCCTCTCCCCGAGAGGAGGAGGTGTTGCTGTCTAATGTCTGATGCTGTGAACATATGCTTCTGAATCAAAAGGCTGTCCACTGCCTGCCCTACCATTGTCCTCTGCAGTTCCTGACAAAGGATTAGGTACTACGGTTGACAACGAGCACGGTCATGCACGTTCCAACTCACTATGGTCCAGCTCATGAGGACGGGGATGCAAAGAACAAGGCTCTCTTGTGAGTGGGTGCCTGTTCCAGAAAGACTGCCTTATGTGACTTTGCCGGGGGTTTGGAGGGCGAGTAGTCCATGTTTGTACGTCGGCGTACTAGGGTGGACACCCGCTTAATCCCAATCTTCTGTGCCCACTTCATCATGAAGGAGACTTTCACCCCGAACAAATCCGCACACTTCTGGAGTGGCTAGTAGTATGCCTGATCAGTCTTTGCCTCAAGCGGCAATCTGATAACCCCTACTGCCAAACCACACATCAGCTTCTCCCGCGTGAAGCACAACTAAAAATTCACCTCAGCACCATGAGCATGCCAAAGGTCCAGTCCTTGTGGCCCCATCGACTCGTCCATCATGCGTGAAATCTGATCTCCCAACATAGCATCAAACACTACTTAGGACCACTTCTCCAACCCTGTTGAGGCAAACTGGGATCTCCAAGCTGGGTGTGTTTGGGAGCCCACTACGCTAATCGAACCTCCTTTCCGGGGCTTCAAGATGAGGGTAAGAGTTCGGAATCTCAAGATAATTCTAGGGCCCCAATCGCCAAGAGTCCCGTGGTAAGGGACGCCCAGGCTGGAAATTGGGAGTTGTTGACCGGGAGGACGAGCCCCTTCCCTCTGGCTCCCCCCCAGAATGGAGAGAGGGGACGGGATGCTGTGATGAGGAAGCGAAAGGGGGCGTTGTCTTACCCTTGCCCGCTGGCAAGGGAGTTGAGGCATGTCCTAGGGAGGGAGGGGAAGGGGGGGAGGATGAAGAACCTGCTAAGGTGGTGGAGGGGGGGGCGAGGGGAAGGGGGGGAGGCGGAGGGAGGGGGACGGGTGGTGAGGATGACCATAGCAGGAGGGGCGAGGGGGGGGGCGGGGGGGACTCATGAGGAAGGTGGTGAGGGAGAGGGGGACAGGGGGGAGTAGGGGCGACCATAGGCCCATCCTGCTGATCAGGTTCGCTAGGGCTCTGAATGAGCTCCTTCTCAACTGTTGCCGGGCTAACTTCCGTAGCTTTCACCATCGCATCATCAAGAGCTCTTGGGGCTCGCTGCTCTGCTGATAATAGGGTGAATGCGGACGTTGGACCTCCATCACGGGAGGATCACCTGGACGAACAATGGCCCCTACCGCTGGGGGGGTGGGTCTCCACGTAAGGGCTCCTGTTGCTGCTGCTCTACAAGTGCCTCTTGAAATACTCTCTCTCTCTCTCTCTCTCTCTCTCTCTCTCTCTCTCTCTCTCTCTTTCTATGTCTCTGCATCTAGCCCTCTACCTGCGGCGCTTTTGAGCCAGTTTGATTGGTTTCTTTTTCTTTTTAACTTGGGTCCAGTCCCTTCTGAAGGGGTCACACAGGGGGTTTGAGACTCATGCTACTCTTGTCTGGGGGGTGTTGGGCCTTGGACTGCTGACTCTGCCTGCTCTGCGGGGTTGGGGGGAAGAGCCCGCCGGCCTTGGCCGCGATGGCAATCTTTGGCTAGGTGACCCATCTGTCTGCAACGAAGACACTGGCCTGGTAACACAGAAATCTCCACTCGTCGTTGAAGTGTACCCCCCTCAAGGGACTCTAGGAGGATCAACTCTTGGAGGGACTCTGGGCTCTCAACCACCAGTCTGATCCTGTGGACCCTGCCGTCTGCTACCATAGATGCGGCCGAATCTGGCAGAGACTTCAGCACAATGCCAAATGCTCGACCAATGGAGGGGAGGATGGCTCTATATTCCTTTGGGAGCCCAAGGAAGCGGATCGTAACCGAAAAACGGGGAACATGGTGTGTCGTGTCCATGTCCTCCACTGTAAAGCCATGGTACCAAGGGAAGAGGTACACCAAATGCGGGCCAAGGAGCATGGGGCTCTGCTCCACAAGTGTCGAGGCAGTCTCGGGGGAGCTCAGCTGGATGAGAAAGACGCCTCTTTTGTAGATGGTGACCTCTTGAATGTGGCCACCCTCTAGTGCCAAGCTCGCCTGGATCTACTCTCGCACCTGTCTCCTTGTGGGTGTGAGGCCCACAATTCTGCCCACGATCGCCTTGTCTTGGAGGGACTGAATTGCTTGCGTACCTGTTGCTTGTTGGTTGGAGAAATAAGGACCTTAATGGCTGTGGGATTCAAGGGTCCTGCCATAGAGCCCCTTTGGCCAGACCAAGGGTCACCACCAAGATTTTCTTTCTTTGAACAAGCACAAAAAACTCCTGCTGCAAAGGGAGAAAAGAGATGAGGTGGAGAGATGTCGATGGAGGAGGCGGAGAGGAGGGGATAATTCTTTCTATCTTAAATGGTGCGTTGCCCTATCAGCTAGATTTAGATGCTCGTTTGGGAGAGACTAAAATGAAATCGTTTAGACTTCACAAGAAGTTGTAGCTTGAATGAAGAGATTTGGACTACTTTCTGATTAGCCTTTTCCTTTAGTGCTAGCCTGTTAGAAAAAATCCAACAGAGGGTACACGCAGCGGAAGACTTATAGTAATGCCCAGGAGCTCACACAGTGTGCGGTGTGGGTGTGGAATCACAAACTTCTTTACTTATGTGCATACAATAGGTGTGCAGACTCATCAATAGACAATGAACCATCTAGAGAGAGAAACCACCAAAAAAAAATATATTTCCGTCCACAAATATGGACACAATACAAAATAGACAGATCTAGAGTCCCACCAATGGTGTGGTCCTCTGATCTAAGCACAAGGTCCTTCTCCAATCTGCTGGCTATCTCTAGACTCGAGCCCGCGTGCTCCACCTCGAGCGTAAGTAGACTTTCCGTCTAGATCCCTTCCACCTTGCTGTCTTTGCACCAGCCTAGGTGGGCAGCACCCTCAGCTAAGTCTGCAGCTACTGTATGCCCTCTTCTCCTCCAGTGATGAGGCCCAAGACAAGCTTCCTGCTGCTCCTTTGATGGGGCTTTTCTGCTGCTCCAAGTGATGTGAAATGAGGCTCAAATGGCCTCTTTATATAGGCCCCAAGGGGGCTGGTAAAAAACCGACCAGCCTGTTACAGACTGGCTGACCAGACTGGCTGACCAGTCTGTGGCTGGTCCAGCCCTAAAAGGGCACACCCCCCCAGGGCTTTTGGCCCACACTTTCAGGGTCCTGTGGCCCTCCTTTCAAGGCAGGTCTCCAGCCTATAAAAGGCCTGCCTCCTGCCCATTGACAGCCACAGTTCCTGCTGCAGATCTGGGCCTGCACATCCTGCCATATCTGCGCCTCTGCTAGGCCCTCTTCCCAGCCACGTGTCCTGCGCCGTACACTGCTGATGTCATCGCGCCCCGCCAGGTCAGATCTAGGGCTTGCTGTCCCTGCCTTCTGCTCCTTCCACAAGTTCCGTCCTTTGCAGCCTTCTTCTCTTGTGAGGTGCTGCCCATGTGGCAGCCCCCTCTCTCTTTCTTCTCTGGGCATCTTCTGCCCTAGGTCTCCCTCCCCCACGCTCTCCTCATTTGGGGGCTTACAAATGGGGAGGTGACCTTTCCAACATAGCCTTCATCATGGCTGAGTTTGCCCTTCACCTCCGGACTGCCGACAGAAACTTAGTACGAAGACTTTGTATAAAAGGATGCTCAAGTATGTGTGGGTGTGTGGATTTGTATGTGTGAGAGCATATTTTTATACTATGGTCTGCAGCCATTGTTGGGCGCTGATGACGTCAGTAGGGATGTCATAGTAGCTAGTCCCTGTTATGCGTGATGGAGTTTATGGTTTTCAATCTTATGAGTGACTATTGTGAGATTGAAACTTAACTATGTTGTGTTTTTAATGAATGAGTTTGGGAATGTTTCTGGATTCATCTAGGTATATAGAGGTGGAGAGGAGGGGAGTGGAAGAAGATAGGAAAGGAGGGAGAAGGCGGGAAAGGAGGCGGAAAAGGAGCCGGGGGGGCGGCACGGGAATGTAGGGAGGATGAGGCAAAGAGGCGGGGGAAAGAGGTGGAGAAGGCGGGGAAGGCGAGGGGTGTCATGATAAGAGAAATCACTAATCCGTGATTAGTAGACATTATATATTATATGCAATGGTGTAACATGTATATGTATTTATGATGGACACCGACCGATTTGTTATGGCGGTGGATCATCTCAGTAGATAGGACTAGTTGGGTTGGAGCCACTGCTTTAGACGGCATCGAATTTGGACATGTGACACTTGTTCTATTAATAAAAATGTACACACACGTGTCTAGGTCCTAGGGGCAATAGGAAGGGAAGGGTGCATTAAGGTGCATTGAATGGTAGATGCATGGGTCATAGGCTAAGGGTAGGTGTAAATGGGAAGATGGAACTTGAGTGATCTCAAGGGACATTAATGAAAGGGTATCACCCTTTCATTGTGAATCTCACGTAGCATTCTTCATTCACCTTGCATTCATCCGCCATCTCTCTCCCACCTTGCATGTAGGTCGAAAATAGAAACAAGTACTCTCACGAGGGCGCTCTTCCCCATTGGAGGGCCAATTGGCATTCGAATTCTGCATGCATTGCACACATTTGCATTCACGAGAAGGCCGTTTCTTCACATTTGGTATCAGATCATTGACGATCCACTACCGGGACGGGAAGACAAGGAGAAGAAGCGAGCACGAGGGAGGGCGCAAGTGTGTGGGACAGCAGCCAACGCCAAAGGGAGCCGTACGAGAAGGTGGCGCATAGAGGAGAGTGCCGTGGAAGGCATAACGGGAGAGTGCCGTTGAAAGACACGTGCGTTGGAACCGGACGGAAGTCTGCGTGCATGAAACCCTGCACAGGACCTCGAAGAACCTAGTGCAATACAAACCCTTGACCGGAACCCGTGCGCGAAGGCAGAAAGTTGCTGGATGCAAGAAACGCAAGAAAAATAGGGCCGCCAGACTTTGAAATTTGGCCCGGTGAATGTAGGGAACAAGAGGGCTGCCAAACACCAGAAGTTGGAGGAGGACTTGAATTTGGAACTCCTGGGGTAAGGGCTTTGTCTGATTTTTTGGGTCAAACAAAGGGAGAAATGAGTCCATCCAAGAGCAAGGCGCTGAGTTTACGCCTTTAACTCAAAGTCCCATACACATGGATTATAATCCAAGTGCAAGAGGGAGAGAGGAAGAGAGTGCTGAATTTTGGGGAGATGATTTAAGTACCCCCTCAAAGAGAGCTAAATTTCAACCTCGAGAGAGAATAGAATTCCCAAAGTATGATGGAGCAAGAGAGGCGGATAAAATCCTCAATTGGGTTCGTCATTTTGAGCTATATTTTACCTATCAAGATAAGGCCGACCACGAGAAGCTTGCTCTTGCCACACTGCATCTACAGAAGGATGCTTTGATGTGGTGGTCCTTATCACAAACAGAAAAAGAGCCTATTCTTCAATGGTCCAAATTTGTAGGGCAGCTTAAGGCCACTTTCATGCCTCCGAGGCATGAAGAAGAATTGATCTTTTGTTGGGAAAGGTTCAGGCAATTCGATAACGAGAGTAACGCTGAATTTACAGCTAGGTTCTGGAAACTCTCTTTAGAGTTACTTGAGAAGAGCGAGGATGATAGAAGGAAGACGTATTTAGCAGCCCTAACCCCGAAAGTGAGGTATGAGGTTGAAATGTTCAACACAACCACCTTGAAAGACCTCTCTAAATTGGCTGAGATTGTTGAGAGGAAATTGAATCCTTGTAAACCCTTCAACAAAGGAAAGGAGAAAGCTATTGTACAAAATGTTAACAGCCAATCACGTACTGGATGGATACCATTTCCTTCCATGATTGACGATGAGAAGAAAAAGCTAATTAAGGAGGGTAAATGTTTCGGATGTAAGAAACATAAGCCAGGGCATTCATGGCATAAATGTCCTACTCTATTAGCCAAAATTGCCAAAACCAATTATGTAAAAGGGAAAGGCAAAGCATCCAAGCAGGAGGGTGAGGCTTCTACCTTCTCATCCTAGGACTCTACGGTGAACATAGAACCAAGAGTAAATGCTATCCATTCAGCCAACACTGGTGTATGGATGTGTGAATTGAGTAGAGAGTAGGCATATTTATTATAGAGTATAGACGGAGAAAAATTCATGTAGAGCGTCTGATAGGATAAATAGGACTGAAATAAAAGAGTTGGAAAAAGAAATTGAAGGTCTATAGTTTCTATAGACTAAGTAGCTCTCCATCGCAAAATCATGTATAGCCAAGGTCCACCTAGTTCAATGAAACATTTGGGTGAGAGAATTGTTTTAATACTGACCAATTTGTTGAGAATATGTTTCAGCTTATTGAGCAGGTTACTATAAAGAGATTTCAGTAGCTTGGTATTCAGAAGAGAGTTTTGAGTATGAAGAGATATTGAAGAGGCACTACAGGGGTACTTCTGCATTTTGAATATTCAGCATTAAGAGGAACCAAAACTTGAAGATGAGATTTAAGTTCTGATTCAGAAGAGATCGTGTACTACCAAGAAGACTATTTGCAGATTATGAAGAGGACTTGCAAATTCAGAAGTAAAAGAGAAGCGTATGCAAGAGAAAGAGACAAGAGAGGATCTAGAAGAGGACTTCTGCCCATTCAAGCAGGAGAGAGCGCCATGACAAGAGAAATCACTAATCTGTGATTAGTAGACATTAAAACATTATTATATATTTTATACGCCAATGGTGTAACATGTATATGTATTTATGATGGACACCGACCAATTTGTTATGGCGGTGGATCATCTCAGTAGATAGGACTAGTCGAGCTGGGGCCACTGCTTTGGACGGCATCAAATTTGAACATGTGACACTTATTCTATTAATAAAAATGTGCACACACGTGTCTAGGTCCTAGGGGCAATAGGAAGGGAAGGGTGCATTAAGGTGCATTGAATGGTAGATGCATGGGTCATAGGCTAAGGGTAGGTGTAAATAGGAAGATGGAACTTGAGTGATCTCAAGGGACACTAATGAAAGGGTATCACCCTTTCATTGTGAATCTGAATGGTAGATGCATGGGTCATAGGCTAAGGGTAGGTGTAAATAGGAAGATGGAACTTGAGTGATCTCAAGGGACACTAATGAAAGGGTATCACCCTTTCATTGTGAATCTCACGTAGCATTCTTCATTCACCTTGCATTCATCCGCCATCTCTCTCCCACCTTGCATGTAGGTCAAAAATAGAAACAAGTACTCTCACGAGGGCGCTCTTCCCCATTGGAGGGCCAATGGGCATTCAAATTCTGCATGCATTGCACACATTTGCATTCACGAGAAGGCTGTTTCTTCACAAGGGGGCGGCGGGGGCAGCGGAAGGACGTGGAGGGGAGACGCGGAGGGGGCTGGGGGAGGCGGAGGAGATGGGGGGGAGAGGTCGAGGAGAAGGCGGGTGGGTGGAAGAGATGGCAGGTGGAGGCCGAGGAGAAGGCGGGGGGCAGCTGAAGAAAAGGCGGAGGGGGCGCAAGAGTTCTTTATGAAAGAACTCACTCTTATACTACTTTATGTACACTTTATCACGTCTTAGTATGAATGAGCATGACTGTATACCAAACTGTTGTCTAAGAATACTATCACAAATTTCTTTAAGTATTGCAACGAAAGATATCATTCATCGTTTGCTAAAATGATGTAAGAACATTCGTTAGTCCAAAAGGGAGTCCAAGGAACTCATAATGGCAATATGGAGTTTGGAATCCCGTCTTCAAGATATCTTCCTCAGCTATGCATATCAGGTGATAACCAATAAGAAGTTCAATCTTCTAAATAGGCGGCTCCCTATAGTCTATCAATCAAGCCATCCCTCTAGGGAAGGGATATCAATTCTTGATTGTAACCTTATTCAACTTCTTATACGTCACACACATCCTTCAACTTTCATCCTTGTGCATTAGTTGCACTGGTGCACCCCATGGAGATTTACAGGTTGAGCCCCTGGAAGTAAATTTATTTGATGATCTACTGACCTAACTAGCAGTAAACCATCTTTGTCTATTTCATTTATCCTGGAAGGTGCCATGCTTACAGGTTGAGCCCCTGGAAGTAAATTTATTTCATGATCTACTGACCTAACTGGCAGTAAACCATATGGTAACTCAGATGGAAAAACATTTACAAATTCTGTTTTTATTTCTGCTAGTGTTTGTCTTTCTCATGCATCTAATTTATAAGATTCAAACATGTTATTCACTTCAGATGCAAAGTTATGTAACATACACTAATACACTTCATACTCAGAATTCACAATTTATATTCGCAACTTCTAATGAGTTTACAAGGGTACCAGATGGAACATCAAAATAACCTTGTGACTCTGTCATTCGGTTTGACCATTTCGACTATGCAACCATTCGTTTCCCAAAATTACATCTACTTGATCTAGATTCATTAACATAAAGTCTAGATTCTTTGTATAACAATGGGAATCTGTGTTGCACGTGGATTCCAAATTTGCTTCCCAGCTGCCTGGTCCACTCGATATACATGGTCATTTGGCTGCATTGGCACCCCCAATTTTCGCACAAGTTGCTTCAGGAAATGTGAGTACTACTAGAGTCAACTAAGATGCGGACTGTTCTACCTCAAACAGATGTTAGAAATCTGGTCAGCTCCTGTCTGTACATTAGGGAGTGAGGGCTTCTATGTGGGTGTGCCCACCCTAGTTAGGTGTAGTTTTCTCAGTGTATTTCTACAGTTGTTCAGAGGGGATTTGCCAGGGCACATTGCCTGGTTAAGGGTCTGGTCAGGGCCTGGTAAAGGCCACATTTGGGCCAGTCAAGCAGTGGAAGGGGCCTGCTTGACCAACCAACTACCGGACCCTTGGGTCTGGTTAACCGACTAGTCAAGTGGGGTTAAACCGACCAGCCCAGTCAGGGCCATCTAGGTCTGGTTGGCCTGACAGACCAGACTGACCAGCAGGGATTTTTCCCCTATATAAAGGGCACTACTTATTCTATCTTTGGAGTGGAGGTTTTCTTAGTAGTAACACATGGAGTTTTTCCTGTACATCTCTAGCATTTCTTTCGCATAATCTTCTCTCTATTCGCATTTTGCTCTGTGTGTGTGTGTGTGTGTGTGTTTGCAGATCGGCTCTTTCTGTTCACAGTTCTGCTCGCTCTGTGTTAGCACAGTTCCGCTGCATCTTTGACATGGTCTCAGATCACAAGGTCGTTGTAAAACCTTGAATCAGGAGAGTGCAAGGGGTAGGAGCTGGTTGCTGCTGTTTGGATCAGGCATGCACAGTCCATGGCAAGAAGAAGCGAGGAGGCGTTGCTGAAAATCTGCTTGCAGTCTCTTCTTTCTTTTCTTTCCAACCCACCCTCCCTTCACAAGAGTAAGCTCACCCCACGAGATAGCAAGTCTGCGGGGGATGGCTGAGAAGCCGGTGAAAATCCCGATGTTATCTCCTTTCTTGGTAGACTGTCGGTTGGACGGCAACACCTATGGGTGTGGAATGGAATGATGGAATCAGTGTTGCAGTCTACAACTTGGCTGATTTCATTCTCATTGGAGGTGTTTGGAGGTGAAGAGCATCTTGGCATCATGGACCGGAAGGAGTAGGAGACCTTGGTACAATTGTGGGACCGTTGTCAATGCCCATGTACGTTCCTTCATTGTTCTCAACTGTATTCCTCAAATGATCAATTGTGTGAAGCTCATGACGCCGGCCAAAGGTATTTGGAAATGCTTGGCATCACTCTACAACAAGCTATCAACCATAAAGCTGTCTCTTGCTCAATCCCACAAAGTTTGCAACCATGCGGGAGCACATCAACAAGTTGCAAGCTCTTTAGCAAGAGGTCCTCCAAGCCGCATCACTTTGTTATTCCATCTTTCCTCCCAGTACTTAGCGTTCTACTCTTCCTTGATTAGTGGGAGACTTAACACTCTCCCGTGGGAGGAGTTGGTGCCTATCGTTTTGGACAAGGAGTGGTTTCAAACCTCTCCACAAGGCGGAGGATCGATAGCCTTAGCCTCCCCGCAGTTGAAAGGGCGGAACAATAACTACAACAACCAGGTTTCTTCAGAGTAGAAGTTCAACTCAGACCATAATGCATTGAAAGCCCAGCAGACATGCAACCACTGTGGCACGAAGGTTCAATATTGGAGGTGCCCTCATAGGAGCAATGAGAAGGGTACTGGTTCCTCAGTTATAGTCGCAATGATGGGACAATGAGATAGTTACAGGGGCCCCAACCACCAAAACTCTCTGGAGGGGTTACCTTGGGCAAGGTTTTGGCCTTGAGGATCGAGAGAAAAAGGAGGGAGTCTCTTGTGTCGGCATTGTGTGAGTCGTGCCTTGGTCTGATGAATGGGCGGGTTGGAATTGTGATGAGGAAGGGTGTCTTCTGTTCTTTGCAACCTTGGCCAACTTCTTGCAGTCCACGCCAAACCCCCCCTCAATGCCTCGTGTTGCCTCTATCAGAGTGGGAAGGTCTATCCTCTCAGCTCTCTCGATTGCTTTCCGGAGCGACGTTGCGGGGGTGGAGTTGCAACGTGCACTGTGAGGAAAGGCTCTCGTTAGGTGACCCGTCTGTTTGCACTTTTTTTTTCAAAGAAAGGAACCTTATATCAATGCTTGAAAGACTTCATACAAAACAACAGCCCCGAAGGTGCTGAGTATGGAAAAAAAACCAGGAAAAGGCTGAAAGAAAAATCGGCCTGTTCCAGAGAAACCTAGCTGAGTGCCTAGGGAATCTCTGGTATTAGGGCTAACAGCCAAGTGGGGGGGCTATACAACCAGCGAATCCCTCGCGGAGTGAAGATGTAGAAGACTCCTGCAACCAAGCCTTGCAAAATCGAGCACGCCGCTCAATAGTCGCTCTAGAGCCTGGAGTCCCACGCTTCTAGGTGGAGTGTAGAGTATAGAGGATATCCTGCCAGATGGCGACCATGGTAGCTGCGGGTGGAACCTGATGCTTACCCATCACGACACTGCAATGAGCCACCCAAATGTTCTACGCAGTGATACTGGCTACCACCTCCCAAACGCTGTCCTTTGGAGGAGAAAGGGGAGCTAAGCTATTAGGAGGGACTGCCTCATGGAGTGCTATCGTTTGTATGCTCTGACCTTGTATTCGGTAGGCTGGGGAGATCTCATCAATCTAAAACGCATGTCCTCCCTCCGTCAACCAGGCCACCATTCCCGAGGTGTAGTCCCTCTGCAGACTCTGTATGTGGGTCATGATCCTGAGGGCTCCCATCTAGATCCTCGCGGCTCTGTGATAGCTCCAAAGGCAGTGCGGAATCGTCTCCAGGAAACCACTAGAGCAACAATGGCACTAGAAATTTTCAAGGGATAAAGACCTTCGGGGCCCCTCCACTCGCATCTGCTCCAACCATGGTCCGATGGGCAAGCCTTTGTGGGTGATCAGCCAGAAGAAGTAAAATATCTTCCTCGGCCGCAAATTGGACCATAACCGTGTCCAAAACCTGGAACGGACATCCGGAGGCACTCTCTGGGTCACCCAATGCCGCTCCCTCGAGGGGTTCCACCTCGAAGAGTCCATCTGAAGCCTCCTGCCAATCTGTGTGGTATAGGAAAAGAAGGGCATCTCATCCATCTGCTCGGCAAGGCCGCCTCTGGAGGGCCAGAACCACTCTCCGGGATCCCACTTGACCTCCCTCAAGGGTCTACCCTCCCATAGCCAGAGGCGCCATCTGGGGGCATCTTGCTTTGAAATACTGGGAGGGTCAATGTGCCACTTCTTCCCCTAACGTCCCACCACTCTGATCATCTGCCAGTGAATCCCATCAAGACCCCATCCATCTCAAGGTCTCTCTCAGTGAGCGGTGAAGTAGGCCTCCAGAGCCTACACGGTAGAAGCCGGGGTGCATGCTGCCTCGCTGCATCATCAACCTCAAAGGGACACCAGTCCAAGAAAACTGCCCCAGCCAAGTGCTGTCCCTCCAAGCTTGGAGTCCCTCCCACCAGGACTTAGGGATGGCTAGGTTGATCTCTCTCATCTGCTGCCTTGCCCCTCGCAGATGCGCTACGGCGCCAAACCTTGCCTCTGACTCCATGGGTAATATGCTCCATAATGCCAAAACACCCTGTCGGGCCACTGTCCCACTGTGCCCAACCAATGTGCATCTGCTGTCCAAGCATACGTCCCTCCTGATCTCGGATCTCTGGGTGCCACATAAGGGGCTGACGCTCAAACTCCTCTTTGCACTTGGGCGGAGCACGAATGAGACCCCCTACTAGTCTCTGCTAGACCCTGTGAAGGCTCTGCATCAAAGGGGAACCCTACCCTATAAGGGGAGCCTTTGAGAAGATCCACCTGTGTCAAGGCTGCCACTATCCCCCAGTGTGTGGGGTGTTTTTGAGAAGCCTTCTCTGTAAGAGGGGCTTCCAAGGCTTTGCACTTGGAGTGAGGCCACGAACAACCAACTTGCCCAGAAGGGATCTGCTCTGCATCTCCGGATCAATGATACCCAAGCCTCCTAGTGCCTGTGGCATGATCACCGTCTGCCAAGCGACCCGGGCTCTAGTATTCCGCGTGCCGCCCGATCCTGCCCAAAGGAAGTTGCGAACCAACCGTCGGAGCTGCCCGATGCATCATCTGTGAAAGCACTAGCAAGAGGTGACTTACCAAGCCGTGGCAAGAAGGACCTGGTTTGCCACTAAGGCACGCCCTGCTAGGGAGAGCTTGGTCGAGCTCCAGTAGAGAAGCTTGCGCCGAATGCTCTCAAGGACCAGGGCGATCTGTTGCTCTGCTATAATATCAATACCAACCTGGCAACCGAGGTATCTCGTTGGCCCCGCGGTATCCATCTGAAGCCAAAATCACTCCCCCAGTGTAACATGCAATGGTAACCGATCGTGTAATTCACAGCAAGACCTTCTTTAAACCTTTAGCGAGGAATGAGCATTGTTTACCATAGAGAGAAAAAGGAGATGAGGGTAGAGAGAGTAGATTCGACAACCGATTGGGTCCTTGTACCCATTGAGGGCCCCCTCCCCCAATCAGGGGAGAATTTGCTTTATACTTGGAGAACTGAGAAATACAAAGAACACTCTTCGAGAGAGTACGGAATGCGCTTCTGAAGAGCTCACTGTGCATACGTATTGTTAGAAAAGAGAGTGTGAGAGCACGAGAGAGCTGAACGTAGTGCTTGCAATCGAAGAAGTAAGTAATACAAGAAGTGGGATAGGTTTTGTCTAAGTGACAGAACCTTATCCTTCACTAACCGTAGTTAGTGAACTAACTGTGGTTAGGGGGGAAAAACCTCTAAACCTCATCAAGAAGAGTACCTGCATAAGCTGATTCAACTGAATGAGCTCCCCCCATGTGCCTTACTGCACTACGAGTTCTGCCAGGCAATGGAGCTTCAAGCCTACTCTCCCTGAGAGTCTGAAGCAACCAATGCGGGACTGTTTTGGCTGCGTTTATCTCTTGAATTTCTTGCTTGACAATTTCATCCACACCCTGAGGTTGTACCAATTCAGTTGGGGGCTGAAGTTGTACTTGTGGAGCTGGCGGAGGTTGCTGTAAATTCTGAGTTTCAGCGAGGGAACCAAATGCTATAGGAAGCATCCCCTCAAACACATCATCTGAAGAGGCCGGAATCTGAAATTCAGCATTTGTATGTGCAGAATTTTCAGAGAATATGACATCTCTACTAACAGAAATCTTGTGTGTAGTAGGATTGTAGGGACGATAGTCTTTGCTTGGTGAACTATATCCCACAAAAATGCATTTTAGTGCCTTATCTGACAACTTGTGTCTGAACTCCAGAGGCATGTGGGCATATGCAACACAACCAAAAACTCTGAAGTGGTCCACTGAAGGCTTTCTCCCATGCCATGCCTCATAGGGAGTGATTGTCTTCAAAGCCTTTGTAGGAGCCCAATTTAAAATATAGTTGGCACACATGAGGCCTTCCAACCAAAACCTGTGAGGCAACTTCTTACTTGTGAGCATGCATCTATCCATTTCCATGGCGCGGCGATTCTTCCGCTCAGCTTTGCCATTCTGTTGAGGTGTAAGCCTCACTGTAAGCTGATGCATAATGCTTTTTCTTTTAGAAATGTCTCAAATTCATGAGACATATACTCCCCCCCTCGATCTGTGCGAAGTGTCTGCACCTTGAGTCATGTCTCATTCTCAACCATAGCCACAAAGTGTTTGAAATGGATAAACACTTTTGATTTTGCCTTGAGACCATAGACCCAAGTGTAGTTGGTAAAGTCATCTATGAATGTAACAAAATAGAGATAACCCCCAAAAGCAGGTGTCCTCATGGGACCGCAGACATCATTGTGAATAAGCTGCAATTTTCTTGTAGCTTTCATTGCACCATTCTTTTTGAAGGGAAGCCTATGCATTTTGCCAAGAATGCAACCTTCACATGCATGAGGAGGAGGCGACTTCAAAGGAGGTAATGCATCAACCATATCATGCCTCTGAAGTGTCATTAAGCTACCATAGCTCATGTGCCCATACCTAGCATGCCATAACTCCGCATACTGCATCGCAGTAGTGGGAGTGCTAACTGATAATGCAAGATGGGACCTTTTTTCATTTAGATCAAGCTGAAAAAGACCCCGATACAAAGTGTGAGACAACCTCAAAGCATATTCATTTTCTTTGTCTCTGACTGCACACTTGTCATCATCAAAAACAACCTGAAATCCTCCTCTATTGAGTGAGGACACTGAAAGCAAATTCTTCTTTATACCTGGCACATAGAGTACATCTGAAATTCTGAAATCTGTGCCATCAGTGGATGTGAGAATAATATCTCCCACTCCACACACTGAATAAGAAGAATTATTTGCACAAGTTACCTTCTTCTTGGTGGGTGAAGAATGTAGAGTTACAAACAGATTTTTCTTGGCAGTGATGTGCTTTGAAGCACCACTATCAAAATACCAAGTATGTAGTGTTTCATCAACACTGAAAGAGCATCGATCCTTTGAAGGATCGTAACTGCAAGTCAAAAAAGCATATGGGTCATTATGATTAGTGGCTGTAGTATCTGAACTACCCACTTAAAAATCTGAAGTGCAAGACAAAAAGGCATAGTGCTCTTCAACCAAGTTGGCTGCAACATCTCCTCCATCATGGCAATGTGGACCTGATGCATCTGATACAGCCATACCGGAATCCCTTTTCTTTTCTTTGGCTATACACTTCTTGCACTCTCCAATATAATGACCCGGCTTCTTGCAATAATCATAGATGCCCTTCTTTTTCTGCTTGTTTGTATCACCATGTGCCTTATAAGAAGGCTGTCAAGAATCAGCTTTATGCTGATGTGTGGGCTGATTGGCATGTGGCTTATGCTGCCCTTTACCCTTGGGCTTGATCTTAGAGAGTATAGCATGCTCGCTAGCTCGGCTTGCCATATTTCTGCGTGTTTGTTCCTCTTGCAATAGAAGTCCTATCAACTCGTGAAAGGAGAGAGGATTGCTGCCCCCCCTCAATGACAAATTCAGCAAGGCGTGGAAACCGAGATAGGACTAAGGAAGGGAGTTCAGAGTGGTGGAGATCATCCCTAAATCCGGAATGACTTCATCAATGTTAAGCAATTGTTCCCTGAGATCCTGAAGCTTTGTGAGGTGAGAATTCATGGAATCTTCCTCCTCCATATGTATATGGGAAAGTTCTCGCTTCAGAAAGGAAACCCTGGCATCGTTCCTTGCTGCAAACATACTCTCAAGTATTACCCAAGCTGCCATAGATGTCTTGCATGACCGAATATGAGGTATAATGAACCTCTTGACAGAAAGCGAAATTACTGAAAGAGCTTGTGCATCTCTAGAGTCCCATCTTTTTTGCTCTACCGTGGGAGCTCCTAGAGCAGCTGCTCCAATCACCTGTGCTGTATTTGTACCTTTAACCCTGCCTCCAGCTGTAGGAGTCACAGGTATAGGCGTTGTATCTGGTCTTTCTTCATCTCCATTGACATAATTCCCAAGATTTCTGCCAACCAAGATATTGCGAACCATGAAACTCCACAAGGAGTAGTTGGTGCCATCCAACTTATCCTCCTGTGTGGGAACCTCGAACACCTCATTTGAGTTGTTCTGAGCCATTGATAATCTCAGAAAAAATACAGCAGACAAACTATGTGAAATTTCTTCCTGGGATATAAAATGCACAACTAAAGTCTACTGTCATAGCCTGTCAAAGGCTCAAAATGCACCACAGTGCTCTGCTCAATGCCCCAAAACTATGTAAATAGAATTTGCAAAAAGTGGCAAAAGTTTGCAATTTCACTCGTACTGAGTCCAAAACTGTTTGCAAACTTCCAAAATGCCCTTTTACTTGCAAAATTGCAACTCAAATGCAAAAGCCCCAATTTAAATTGCATACAAAAGAGGGCAAATGGTCTGAAAGCCCCAAATGTTGCACAAATTGCACTTTGCCTGCAAAAGCCCCAAATTTCACTGCAAAATTGCAATGTGATTGCAAAAGCTCCAAATATTTATAGCCAAACAATGGCTCAAATGCAGAAATGCATGACAAAAGCGCCTTTCAAAGTCCCGCAAAGGAAAACTGCTGAAGGTACTAACGCCTCCAAGCTGTACGGATTGACAGTACGGAACTATTAGTACGGCTAAGTACAGTTGTACGGTCGGTACAGCCTGTACGGATGGACTCTGTATACTTGTACGGAATAGTATTGCGTTGAAGTACGAACGAGCTGCCAGCTGTTGTACGGCGGCCTGTACGAAAATGCAGGTACTCTGACAGTACGGACGGCGTGCAAGTACGTATGACAGTACGGCGCAGAAGTATTACGGAATGCTACAACGTTGTACGGAATGATGGCGTAAGAACTGTATGGCGTTGTATGACGGATCAATACGGATGTCGAAGTGTACGGGCAACTGTTGCACTGGAACTTTTACGAAATGGCGGCGCAGGCTGGTACAGAGCAGGCAGTACGGATCCATACAGTCGTACAGATTGTACGGACAGAAAGTTGTGGGCTGGAGCTGTACGGACGGGAGCTTAGTGCAAGGAGCAGAGAGCAAGTACAGAAGCAGGGAGCAGGGAGCTTGCGGGCTAGGAAGCAACAAAAAAGCAGAACGTGGGTTCTGATACTAAATGTTAGAAAAGAGAGTGTGAGAGCAAGAGAGAGCTGAACGTAGTGCTTGCAATAGAAGAAGTAAGTAATACAAGAAGTGGGATAGGTTTTGTCTAAGTGACAAAACCTTATCCTTCACTAACTGTAGTTAGTGAACTAACTGTGGTTAGGGGGGAAAAAACCTCTAAATGAGGGAAAAGTGCCCCTAGCCTACTTATTACATTACTTTGGTCACTGCTAAATTATAATAATAATTCTAACACGTATAGCGGACCCAAAGACCTGAGAGGCAACGCCGACCAGTACCGAGACCTTGATGCTGTCCACACTGACGATGTAGGACGCTTCTGCAAGGCAAAGGAGAGGCTTGTGCTGTCTACCGGAAATGCAGGGTTACTGTGTGAGTGAGAGAGTGATAGCTGAGAGTAATAGATACTGAGAGAGAGCTGTGATATGACTGAGAAACTAGAGCTAAGAAGTAGGCTGTGTAGCCTGTAAAGAAAACTGAGAAAAACTGAGGAGACTGTGTCCAAACCTCTCTCCGTTTGCTGGTTTAAACCTCTGATTGCTGTGCTGCGTGGACACCTTCAGATCAGGCTGAACTGATGGCCAAGGGACTGAGGCTAGAGCAGGGCCAGAACTGAGGATCTCAGGGGCTGCACAAGGAGGCTGGAGTGGAGCTTGTAGGAGAGCTGAAGGCAGGAGCACTGAATGAGGAAAGAGGGCAGCCAAGGGGCCCTTTTATAGGGCTGGACTGAGCCAACCCAGTCTGTAAACAGCCGACTGAGTCGGTCTGTTTTACAGACTGGTTGGCTTACAACCAGCCTATAAAAAGCCCTCCCTGGCTCATTTGCCAGGGGAGTTTTTGGGCAGCCTTTGCAGACTGCCTTCCTTGCTTATTTGTCCAGCCTTTGGGGACCCTAAAGGGACTCCTAACCTAGGCTAAGACCTAACCTATAAGATGGAAACACTTAACGTATTGTTCTCCAGTGGGTACTAACTGAATTCACAGGCCAGAGACTGGATGCTGGCGGCATTACCAAGAGATCTCGCCCCACACCTCAGGGATATTCGACTTTTGGGACGTGGATTCTTCCAAGTGGTTTTCGACTCCCACGAGTCCACAGCCCTTGTTCTCAAAGCTAATCCTCTGGCTCTGGGTTCGAGGAGGATTTTTTTTTGCCCTACACCTTGGGCTTCGATCTGGTCGAGGAGGACAGTCAGGTCACATCACTTTTCATTAGATTTCTCGGTCTTCCTCAGGTCTACCATCGACTTCTTGCTACTATCGGAGCCACATTCGGAGTGGTCACTGAGATCCCCCCCCCTTCCTGGCATGCCTTCTTCCTCGGCAGAGGCAGTCAGAGCGGACGGGGTGCCTCGAGTTAGATTCATTGTCTTTGACCCTAACATCTCAGATGACCACATCATGCTTCAGTGCCCAGTTGGCTCTCTCTTTCGACAGCGAGTCTAGATTGCAAGTAGACAGGACCAGTGCAGGAGTTGCAGAACCCTTGGGCACTTTGCTAGAGATTGCCTAAGGAAGAGAAAAAGACCCAAGAGGTCTTCTGGTGCGGCTCCTTCACGTACTACCCGAATTGCACCTCCCCAGCGCCCTGTACCATGCACTCCAGGACCACCAGGAGCAGCAGGGCACCCTGCTTCGTACACCCCAGGACCACCAGGGGCAGCAGGGCGCCCAAAGCTCGTAGCACACCCAGTACCACGATGGAGAGTGATCAGAGCGGCTCCCTTACCTCAGGAGGAGACCTTTGGTTAGGTTTAGACAGACGCCATCCTGACTCCAGAGGTAGATGTTGCTGCAGCCCCAGACACTACAGTTCCACATTAGGAGGGGCCTTCAGATGCACCAGTACCAGCCCCAGTCACTTTGGTTTCTGCTCATGAGGGGGCTACCGATACTTCTTTCCCACAGACTGTTCCTGTCACAGTTAGGACGACCGAGGGCATGCATGCATAGATGAGGACTCCATATTCCTCTTCAACCCTGCCACAGGGCTCCTCAGCCCCCAGCTCCAGTTCTGTTGATATAGGCCTGGTAGGTCCTTCTCCTTCATCTTCCACGAGTGCAGGTCTTCTTTGCACTCCTCGGCTAGACTTGCTTCTCGGCAGACTCGGCGACTTTCATGGATGAGGAGTTTGTGCCCTCCACCTTAGGGGTCCTGATCATTGGGATTCCTTTTGATAGGGCCTCCCCCTCAGCAGGTGTGGGGATGCTTTCACCTGTTGAGTTTCCTGCCCTTAGCAGGAGTGTGTCGGCCCAGGGGAAGCTGGTCTCCTCTACTAGGTCGGGTAAGTCTTTCCACCCATCATCCTCTTGTCGATGAGGATAGTCAGCTGGAACATACAGGGCCTAGGCGGAGTTCCACACCGTCGCCGTAGGCAGCTGATCCGGAATCAGCTTCATCCAGGTGTCACTAGAGGTGCTATTGATATCCTTCTTATTGAGGAACACAAGTGGGATGCCAGTGATTGCTCTAAATCTGGCAAACTTCTTTCAGGACATACCTTCTGGTCGCTTGCTATAGGCACAAGGGGAGGTACTTGCATTTCCGTCTCTCCTTCTATTTTACCCTTTGTTGCTGGTCATGGTATTATCTCCCCCTCTAGAGCTCAATGGATCATTATTTTGATTGGAGGGCGTAAGATTGGTCTTCTCAATCTGTATGCCCCCAACAACAGAGGGGAGTGAGTCTCCTTTTGGAAGGAGTTACTATCTTGGGTCCCCATTGCAGATTCTTGGATCATTGGTGGCGATTTCAACATGGTTGAGTTGCCATCAGACAAAAGGGAAGGCAGACAGGGTGGAATTCATTCTTTGGAGAGGGCAGCTTGGGATGCCCTTCTCTTTCAGTATAGTGGTAGGGACACTTGGCTTGATGATGCCTTTCATGTTATGCCACAGTCACTCCTGTACTCTTGGTCGAACAGAAGAGTACACATGTCCATCCGTGAATGTATTGACAGATTTTATGTGACGATTGGGCACTTGACAGAGGCGGATCTGTATGCATTTCTATTGGGGTTACCACTTCAGATCATTTTTCAGTGGTGTTGTAGATTCTTGAGCCTCATCGGAGAGGATGCTCTGCCAGTGTCAGGATTTCGGATGCCTTTAATGCAGAGGAGAGCCTCACGGAGGATATTTTATAGATTTGGGTTTCTCACATATAGGGTGGAGTTGTCCGCCCATCTCAGGTAGTTGCAGCCTTATCCAGAATTAGTGACTATTATCATACAGTCGCTAATTCCAAGAGACGTGAGATTGGTATACGCCAGCAGTTAGCATCCCTTCAAAGGGAAGAGCAGAAGAGGCCCACAAATGCTTGGATTCAGGAGCGCCTTGTTGCAGCAAGGGCTCATATAGATATTATTGGATCAGAGAGCAGAGTATGCCTTTCGTGCACGGGAATCCTTTTGGATTCAGATGGGTTGCAGGGTCAACAAACACTTTTTCTCTACTTATGGACCCAGACATAGTAGAGATAGTGTCTTGCAGCTTGTTGACTCAGACGGGGTGTTACAGTCAGATCTTGATGCCGTCATGCGTGTAGCTTCAGATTTTTTTGCATCCCTTTTTACTGTAGATCCGGGCACACAGGCCATAGATGACGCCTATGTTTCTCTTGATGCACCTTTCACCAATGCAGAATTCAAGACTGCATTACTTGCCCTTCACAAGGGCAAGTGCCCAGGTTCGGATGGACTTACCTCTTCTTTTTTTATTACTTTTTGGGAGCAGATTGGTGATCACATTACATCAGCCCTGCAGGGCGTGTGGGACTCTGGTGAGATGCTTGACTCACTTACAGATGCTCTCATTCATCTCATCCCAAACGTGGGTAATAGGAATCTAGTGTCACAATGGAGACCCATCACTCTATTGGGCACTTTTTACAAGATTCTGGCGAAAGCCATCAGTATGCGGCTACAGGTTTTTCTTCCAGATTTGATTCATGACACATAGACAGGGTTTGTGCATGGTAGAAGTATTTTCGATAATATTTTCTCATTTTGGGAGGCCTCTAAATGGGCCATGCAGAGCCGCTAGAGGATGGCCATTCTACTCTTGGACTTTGAGAAAGCTTACGACAGAGTAGACTGAGATTTCTTAGAGGGTACTCTTTCTCGCTTTGGTTTTTCAGATGCATGGATTAGATGAGTATTCTCTCTCCACAGATCAGCCCATAGCCAGGTGCTTATTGGGGGGGTAAGAGGGGATAGATTTCAGATTGGTAGATCAGTCCGCCAGGGATGTCCTCTTGCTCCTTTTCTTTTTCAGTTTGTGGTGGAAGCTATGAGTATCTACCGTAGGTTTCAAGCTGATATTTATGGGCTGAGGCTTCCTCTTTGTCGGGAAGAAGCTCTCCTAAATAGTGAGTTGGCAGATGACACGGCTGTTTTTTTGGATGCCTCGCCCAGGACACTCACTTCCTTCCGGACAGCCTTGGATTTATTTTGCACAACTGCAGGTGCACACATTAATTGGCATAAATCCAATGGTTTTTGGATTTGCGATGATGACACTCCGGATTGGGGTAATGATATTGGTTTCACTTGGGTACAGAGGGGTGTCTCCGTCAGATATTTGGGTTGCCAAGTTGAGGTGGGCATCTCTCCTTCACAACAGTTTGCTCCGGTGTTAGAGAGCATCAGAAGAAAGCTCCTTTTTTGGAGCTCAGCCAAACTTGACTTGGCATCCAGAGTGGTGGTGGTTAACCAGGTTCTTCTAGCCATAGCATGGTTTGTATGCTCTTGTTGGTGTTTTCACCAGAGCCCACCTCCGATCTCCTTCTTCCCCTCTTATGGTTGCTATACTGAAAGCATGGTCTAGCTTCAGGAGTACTCCCCCGTCCACCCGTGAAGAGATTGAAAGGTAGCCTATCATGTGGAACGACAGTATTTTGAATGAGCATGGCAGACCACTTGGAGCTTCTCTTTACATGCAGTGGCCCAGATGGGAGAGGGGCCCTGCGTCTACTGTGGGAGCATGGAAAGCCTTCAGGAGGCTTCCTGCAGACCGTCAGGCCCAGGTGGTTCATAATCTCAGAGGGAGTGCAGGGAGAATTCAACAGATTGATGCAGCCTTGCCCTTGGATTGGGTGGACACAGATGACATGCCTATTACTTGTTCCACCTGGATGGGGGTATTTTCCAGATCGGGCATTCCTTTGCAGGTGATTGCTTTACGGAACACACACGAGGATGCCCTAGTCTTTGATGTTTCTTCGGGGGGCAGGCTGCCCAAGTCCACAGATGATATAATGTTGGAGGTACCGTTTCAGCCAATCAGGGTAGTGGGCTTCATGGAGCATGGCTCTCTTTCATAATGGTACTTGGATCCTGACCTGCTACTCATTACCCTGGGCTCATGGAGGCTATGGCTTTATGGAGGTGTCCCAATTAAGTTTTCGCAGTGGGACCCTGGGGAATGGGAGTGGATAGATGAAGGGCACCGAGAGAAAGGCATTCCCTTCTTTTGTTACACGGTCAGTAATGCCAGGAAATTCCAGCTGAGCTCTAGGGGTTGGAGGCCCACCAGAGCTCCTCATTGGAGAATTATCAGATTTTTGCAGACTTGCAGAAAATTTTTTGGCAGAGGCTCTGAAAATCCCACCGGAATAGAAAAATCACTCTCTTTTTTTGGCTTTCTATTCATGGTGGGATAGCAGTGAATCATTGGAGATCCAGGTTTGGGGCTGACCCTACTTGCCCTCGTTGCCTTTCTGCTTCGGAGATAGTATAGCATTGCCTTTGGGATTGCAGAGAGGCGAGAATCATATGGAAGGGGATTGCAAGACTTTTCAGCACTTTTGTTCGCCTCCCGGGATTAGTGGCTTGGCTTACTCTTTCAAGGCCCCAGGTTTTCTTCGAAAGACATGACTCGTCTTGGGCTCTACACATCCGACGACACCTTGTGGAGTCGTGCTCTCTAGAGGATGTTCCGGCCACTCTCTTCAGGGCTGCTCATTCCTCGGTTGACTCTCCATGGGAGGTTTTAGCTAGCATTGTAGCGCGGCACATTTGGAGAGCCAGATGCACTGAGGCTATGGAGGGTTCTCAGGTTAACCCTTCTCAGATCTTGGCCAGTACTTGGACAAATACGGTACACACTCTGATGGCCATATGGGTGACCATGTAGGGATCCTCTCGAGTAGCCTCCTCCAGGAGAGTTACTTTTCTCAGGGATTGGAGAGACTCTCCCTTCCTTGCTAAGACTTCTACAGGGTTGAGTTGGCATTTTCAGCCTCAGCCTTAGTTTCTTTCTACCTCATTCTTCTGAGGTGTTTTTATTACATGCTTAGCATGATGTATTTCCGCTCAGAGCTTGCTCTAGCGAGTTTCTTTCTTACTTAATAGAAGTCTCTTTTTTGCCCAAAAAAAAAAAAGAATTACTGACTTGACCTAAGGCTGAGAGACTAACCTACGTAGCTTGTGCCTGACTGTCCTTGGACAAGGGCTCACAAAGGGGTCACAGCATACGATAAAATTTCCTATTCGGGAACTATAATGCACTTGTCGATGTAGCCAGTGTGTCACCTTGCACCTAAGTGCAGGGGTGCATGTGACATTCCCTCCTCCTTAACTTGGCGGTAGGTTCATTGCTTCCAAGTAGTCCGCCAATATCTTGGGAAACTCCTGGAAAAAATCTTCGTCCAGCCACACTGCTTCATGGGTATCTCGATCACGGAACTTAGTGTAAAACTCACGGATCCTGCGTCTTGACCCATGCTTGAATTTATGAAGAAGGATCTGTTCTGGCTGCAAAACTTCGGCTTCATGAAGAACTTCAGGTTGTTGCTCGTTGGAAATCTCTGAAAGAGGAGGTCCAAAATATGGCTTCAACCAAGCTACATGGAACACGTTGTGCATAGTCCAATCGTCTGGTAGACGTAACTTCATTGAGACATCGTTGATCTTTTGAATAATAGGGAATGGTCTGAAGCTCCTGAAGGATAGCTTAGGGCATTGCTTGCCCACCTGCTTCAATCTTTGCTTGATAATGCATAAATCCACCCATTGACCCTCTTTATATTGGACATCGTGTCTGGACTTGTTAGCTTGGCGCGTATACGATGCTTGAGCTTTGGCGTTGTGGCTTTTCACGGACTCCGTAATCTTTGCCATTGATTCGGTGGTTTTGTTGGCTTCAAGAGATGGAGACACCATTTGGGTGAGGAGTGAGGTAAATCGCCGTCCAAACGCCACTTCATAAGGTGTGCGACCAATACTCGAAGAATAGGTATCGTTCAGAATGGCCTGCACAAGCGGAAGAAACTGCTTCCACTTTCCCTGAGCATCATGACAATATGATTTCAAAATATCAAATGCCATACCATCATACTTTTTCGTCTCGCCGTTCAATTGTGGATGGAAAGCGTTGGACATGTGCAGCTTAGTACCAAAATTATCAAACAAGGCTCGCCAAAAATTAGACGTAAACTTTGAGTCCTTGTCGGATGTGATGGTCTTTGGCAACCCTCCAATGGGTTACCAATACTTGATAAACAAACGAGCTACATCTTCAGGGCTGGCCGTTTGTTTGTAGGGAATGAGCATACAATATTTACTAAAGCGACAAACAATAGTAAGACATTGAGTATTACGCTTACCTGCGGATGTTGGAAGTGGCCCTATGAAATCCATACCTATGTCCTGAAAAGGACCGTTGATTGGAAATGGCATAAGTAAGCCTGTTGCTTTCTTGTGGGAAACCTTGACCTTTTGGCATATTTGACAATTCTGCACATAGACGTATACGTCCTTCCGCATCTTTGGCCAATAGAAATAGTGCTTCTCCAAAGTCCTGTTAATACCTTTGTGACCACCAGTAAGGGCGTCATGGGCATCATGAAGAAGAAATTGCCGTTTGTCTTTGAGTACACATAACCTTTTCTTATAGAAAAGCCAACCGTCCTCTAATGAGTAATGGCCTGGAGCAAGCGTCGTAGCTAACTGGAACTGTGTGCCAAACTCTGCTGACTCCGCGTACTGTGCCTTCATGCTATCAAGATCCTTTCCTTTGATTTCGAGCACAATGGCCTGCTCAATGGTCTGGATGGAACCTTTCAGATTGAGAGCGTTTGCAATGGGGTTGTTTTTGCCGGGAACGTACTCGATCATTTCCCCAAACTGTTGGAATATCTGACTCCAGCGCTGCTGCCGATCACTCCATTGTGTACTAGGCATTGTCTGAAGCCACTTAAGGGCTTGGTGATCTGTCTTTACCGTGAAAGTCCGTTCGTATAGGAAAGACTTCCAATGTTTTAATGCTCGGATGACACCGAGGAGCTCTCTATCATACACTAAATAGTTCTTATCGGCATCGTTAAGCTTTCTGCTGTAGTATGCCATGGGCCTATCCTCTTGCTGTAAAACCGTCCCTATGGCGACATTGCTAGCGTCTGTGATTACCAAAAATGGATCATCCCAAGACACAGTCTTCATAACTGGTGTTGTCGTGGCCAACCGTTGCAAGTCATGGAAAGCTTACAAAGCTTTGCTTGTGACTTGAACTTTTTGTCTGCGTGTCTTTACCCCCTTGAGTAAATCTCTAAGAGGGGATGCGTATGTTGAGAAACCCTCCATGTGCGAGCTGTATGCTTGACACAAACCCACAAAGAAGCAGATCTCCTAGGCCTTCGTGGGGATAGCTCAACTTGTGATAGCTTGGATCTTCTCAGGGTCCAATCGAATTCCTTGAGCACTAATGATGTAGCCCAAGTACTGAATTTCCAGCAATCCGAATTCACTTTTCTTTGCGTTGAGATATAGCTGGTTATCACGTAATAATCGTAGGGCACATTGCACATCCTTAATATGCTGCTCGGCTGTCGCAGAAAAGATAAGGGTATCATCGAGAAAGATGAACATGCACTTCCCAATATACTCTGCGAATACCCATGACATCATCTTGTTGAATATTGGTGGTGCATTCTTCAGACCAAAGGGCATGACGACGAACTCATAATGAGCTCGCTCAGTTCGAAAAGCTGTCTTTGGGATGTCAGATTCAAAAATCTGGATTGGATGGTAGCCACTCTTAAGGTCAATCTTTGAAAAAAATCTTGCACCATTGAGTCTTTCCAAGATGTACTCGATGCGGGGCATAGGAAACTTATTGCTTACCGTAAGCTTGTTGAGTGCTCTATAGTTGACACAGAGTTGTGCGGACTTATCCTTTTTTGCCACAAATAGAATGGGTGCAGCAAAAGGTGAAGAAGAAGGTCTAATAAATCCTGCGTGCAGTAATTGAGACAATTGTTGCTCTAACTCCCCCTCCACAGACTTTGAAAGTCGATAAGGGAACTTACTTAGAGGTGTCAAGTTCGGAAGTAGATCGATGTGATGGTCTTCCGGTCGGTTGGGAGGCAGATCGTCCCAGAGCATGATGTCTTTGAACTCTTGGAGTAGATCCACCATTGCTTGCCCCATCGGAGGAGCGGCTTGAACTGCAGTGTTTTGGCACTGGACGTAGACAAGTGCACACATGCCATCCTTGCGGGCGGTGCGACCTGCTTGAATATGAGAGATTAATGGAATCCCTTGTATGCTCCGATCACCGCGTATCACGATGGGCTCAGGTAAACCTTCCACAATCGTGAAGGTGTCTTGCCGCCAATCAGGTGCCGGAACATGTTCACGGAACCACTAAATCTCGAGGATCATGTCGCACCCCATCAAAGGAGTCAATATAAAATCCCGCGTAAACATGGCCTTCTGAATTGAAAAAGTGAACTGGATGGCCTTATGCGTGATGTGTGTGCGCAAGCCGGATGTGAACCCGTCCACTGCAAGCTCGTGAGGCACCAAGGTGCACCCCACTGCTTGCCATTGGCAAGCTGAGGGGAGATGGCATCTTCGAAACTCCCCATATCGAACATGATAATAAATTGACGCTTGTTAGCTGTGCCGTACGCTCGAATGAGCGCCTTCTTTTGATCTGAGAAGTTGCTCTCCTTCTTACCTTTAAAGACCACCGTGGGAACGGCATTCAAAGCAGGGAAGACGGCATTCATAGTTGAGGATGGAGGCAGGGCTGGAAGAGCCAATACATTGGCGACGGATGAAGCAGGTGCTTTCGCAGTCTTTTCGGCAAGCTACTTCGGACAATCCTTCTTGCCATGCCCAGCGATGTGGTGGCAATGAAAGCAGCGATGTTCTTGGTGATACCGCTTCTACTCGTCGGGCTGTAGATAGCCTCCCGTAATACCCGCTTTAGCCTTCTCATCCGGAGTCATCTTTGGCTTGGACTAGAAGCTTGGCCGTCTTTCTTTTGGAACTGGTTGTCCTTCTTTTGATCCTTACCCGCTGTGTTGTTTGACTACTGCGGGGCTTTGGAATCTTTCTGGACCTGCTTGGGCTTTCCCCCATTCAGCATCATCTCTTGATTCTGTGCGAGGGTTAGCGCCCGCTCGTAATCCAACGGGTCAAAGTTCCGAATGGTAAAACGTATGTTCGTGTCCAATCCTCGAATGGATTGCTTCATTTTGGTGCTCTCCGTCACGCCCAACTGTTGCGCTAGCGTAATGACCTTGTTACTGTATGTCAACACAGGCAAACCATTCTGGGAGAGACGAGCGAACTCATCATCTAGGTTAAGCATATATTGGGGTGGGAGAAAACAGGATTTGAGGTAGGCCACAAACATTGCCCAAACGAAATTCGTCTTAAACTTTTTTGGGTCAGTATGCTTACTAGCCCAATGCTGCCACCAAGTCACCGCCTCACCTGTAAGATGAGGGGCTGCAAGGTGGACTTTATCTTTCTCATCTTGAATCCGCGCTAACGGAAAATGAGCTACAAACTGATGAATAAATTGTAAAATTGCTGAATGGTCACACTTACCATCATACTTAACAAAATTTGGAGTGGACCGAGTGAGCGGTGTTACCTTTGTCGATGGCGAAGCTGTGGCAGAGACGGCCGCTGCGCTCAAACTTGCCTGCATAGCGGCTAACATCTGTTTGTGTTGGAGAAGCATCGCCTCTCGGTCTAGCTTTTGTTGCCTCTCTGCTTGGGCGAGCTCTGTGCGTTGCAGTGCCTCCTCATTTTTGCGTTCCTCACGCATCAATAAGAGCGGTTTTTCAAAATCTGTGGTTCCTCTTTCTTTTAGTGGTTTTTCTGCTTCTTTTTCCTCCAGACATTGTTTTGTCTGGTCCAGCTGTCTTTTGCTTTCTTCCAGCTAGGATGAATGTTCTTCAAGTTGCTGCAGCAGGACCCGATTCGGCTTTAGAAGGTTCGCCATCACTTCTTCAGCATTTGGCGGGCGTATCTTGTTGGTAGTCTTTCTCCTCTTCAAAGTCTTCGAGGTTGAAATCTTTTCCTGACCCTTCCATGGCGCTTGATTGTGTGTCCTTTCCGGATCTCAACACAACCATACACTCGCGATAGTCAAGTTGGATACAGACCGAAGCTCTGATACCAATGTAACATGCAACGGTAATCTGATTGTGTAATTCACAGCAAGACCTTCTTTAAACCTTTAGCGAGGAATGAGCGTTGTTTACCATAGAGAGAGAAACGAGATGAGGGTAGAGAGAGAGAGAGTAGATTCGACAACCGATTGGGTCCCTGTACCCACTGAGGGCCCCCTCCCCCAATCAGGGGAGAATTTGCTTTATACCTAGAGAACTGAGAAATACAAAGAACACTCTTCAAGAGAGCACGGAATGCGCTTTTAAAGAGCTCACTGTGCACACGTATTGCTAGCAGACCCAAAGACCTGAGAGGCAACGCCGACCAGTACTGAGACCTTGATGCTGTCCACACTGACGATGTAGGACGCTTCTGCAAGGCAAGGGAGAGGCTTGTGCTGTCTACCGGAAATGCAGGGTTACCGCGTGAGTGAGAGAGTGATATAGCTAAAACTAGAGCTAAGAAGTAGGCTGTGTAGCCTGTAAAGAAAACTGAGAAAAAATGAGGAGACAGTGTCCAAACCTCTCTCCGTTTGCTGGTCCAAACCTCCGACTGTTGTGCTGCGTGGACACCTTCAGATCAGGCTGAACTGATGGCCAAGGGACTGAGGCTAGAGCAGGGCCAGAACTGAGGATCTCAGGGGCTGCACAAGGAGGCTGGAGTGGAGCTTGTAGGAGAGCTGAAGGCAGGAGCACTGAATGAGGGAAGAGGGCAGCCAAGGGGCCCTTTTATAGGGCTGGACTGAGCCAACCCAGTCTGTAAACAGCCGACTGAGTCGGTCTGTTTTACAGACTGGTTGGCTTACAACCAGCCTATAAAAAGCCCTCCCTGGCTCATTTGCCAGGGGAGTTTTTGGGCAGCCTTTGCAGACTGCCTTCGCTGCTTACTTGTCCAGCCTTTGGGGACCCTAAAGGGACTCCTAACCTACGCTAAGACCTAACCTATAAGATGGAAACACTTAACGTACTGTTCTCTAGTGGGTACTAGTGAACAAGAACTGAATTACTTACTTGACCTAAGGCTGAGAGACTGACCTATGTAGCTTGTGCCTGATTGTCCTTGGACAAGGGCTCACAAAGGGGTCACAGCATACGACAAAATTTCCTATATGGGAACTATAATGCACTTGTCGATGTAGCCAATGTGTCACCTTGCACCCAAGTGCAAGGGTGCATGTGACACCCACTCACGGATCTCTTGTGTCTCCTCATGGCCCGTGAAGAAACCTGTACACTTTGTCTAGTTGATCCGTGCACCCGAGGCCTCGTAGTAGATAGCCAGGGCTCCCCTGACTCTCTCCAAACTCGCTGTGGTGACCTCAACATACAAGGCCGTGTCATCTGCAAACTTAGAGTCAAGCAGTTCCTCCTCCTGTCAGATTGGGAGCCTCAACCTTGTGAGGCCCGCCACCTGTGATCAGGAGTAGTAGCCCAAAGCCTCTGCCACAACCTGTGGTCAGGTCTAATATCTCTTAGCGGGTCAGTGTGCATGATGCCCTGTGGATCCCGGAGACGTTGCAGCTGTGTGCCTACTGAACGGGGCCCAGTGGTCTAGAAGAACTGCTTCGTCATCCTGTCCCCCTATTGTACCCACCGGGCTCGA
Source organism: Dipteris shenzhenensis (assembly GCF_047967505.1). Lineage (NCBI taxonomy): Eukaryota > Viridiplantae > Streptophyta > Polypodiopsida > Gleicheniales > Dipteridaceae > Dipteris > Dipteris shenzhenensis. The sequence continues at coordinate 5,468,143 of NC_141617.1, read as the reverse complement.
GAAGAGTGATAGGAGAACTCAGCCCGCCGAATCTCCGTGTCCTGAAGCTCAAGGCGAGCGCTCTCAAGCCTGTCTCTAAGCCACTGAGAACCTGGGTTCTACTCCTTGAGCCGCTCTATGGAGGCAAGGTCCCTCCTCAAAGCCGGTCACGATACTGAAGCATCCTCCTCCGCCTAAGGGCGTGAGTCTGTAGCTCCTCATTGCTCCTTTGGATCGCATTGGCCACCCACGAAGCCCAGCCCTCGGCCGGTGTCATCTTTGACTGCTTCCAAATCCCTGCCATGGCCTGTTGGACCTCCTCGTCCCACAGAAGGTCCTCTAGAATGCGGGTGGGGGAGACCTCGGCGGAGTTGCTCTAAGTGAAGTACTACGGGAGAGTGGTCTGACATCGTGGCACCTGCCAAAGTCTCGGTAGAGCCGCCTCTGTGCAGTTCCCAATCCCCAACGTAGAAATGGTCTAGTCTCTCGAGCAGTCCATCATGTCTCCTCTGTGCGAAAGAGAATAGGAGGTTGCCATGTATCTTGCTGAATTCTGGCTCTCACCAGGGGTCCCTGCCATTGATCATGGAAATGAACTGCTCCCAGGTGCTGCGCTCTGCTATTGGCATCTCAGAGAATGAGGCGCTGCCTTGCTTGTCTTCCCTAAACTCGAGGTTGTTGAAGTCCCCTCCAACAATCTAGGACTCTACATCCGGAAGACTCTCTGTCAGCCTCCTCTAAAAGGCCGGGTGGTGCTGTCTGCACGCTGGGGCATACACGTTTAGGATCCCAATCTTGGGCTCTCCCGTCCTTACTTCCATCCAAACTGCGTGTCCTGGGATAAGCTCGCCCTGATCGTAGACCTTGGAGCCAAAGTCTGTGCAACCGAGATGCAGACCCCTCCGCTCTGTCCTACTGCAGGGGACCACTCCTTTGGACCTCTCCTTGGGAGGAGGTGGTGACGTCGTTTGATGTCTACTGCTGAGAACATATGCTCCTGGATCAAAGAATGTCCACGTCCGCCCTACCACGGCCCTCTGCGGCTCCTGTTGGAGTATCAGGTACTGTGGTCGTCGAGCCCGTGCATGTTCCAACTCACGAGGATGGGGGTGCAAAGAACAACGCTCTCCTGTGAGTGGGTGCCTGTTCCAGAAAGACTGCCTTGAGTGACTTTGTCGGGGGTTTGGACGGTGAATAGTCCGTGTCTGTGCAACGACGTACTAGGGTGGATATCGGCTCAACACCGAACTTCCGTGCCCACTTCATCATGAAGGAGAATTCCACCCCGAACTGCTCCGCACACTTGTAGAGGGGCCAGTAGTCTGCATGATCCACCGTTGCCTCAAGCGGCAATCTGATAACTCCTATAGTGAAACCACACATGGGCTCCTCTTGCGTGAAGCTCAGCTGGAAATTCACCTTCGCACCATGGGCGTACCAAAGATCCAGTCCCTGTGCTCCCATCCACTCCATGTGTGCAATCTGGTCCCCATAATAGCATCAAGCACCTCTGGGGTCCACTTCTCCAACCCTGTGGAGGCAAACTGGAAGCTCCAAATGGGGTGTGTCTGAGAGCCCACTGCGTTGATTAAACCCTTCTTCCGTGGCTGCAGGATCGTAAGCGTTACCTCCAGCGGTAAAGGATAGGAGTCCGGGATCTCCAGGTAATTCAAGGGTCCCAATTTCTAGAAGTCCCGCGGTAAGGGGTGCCCAGGCTTTAGGTGGAGGGCATTTAACCTAGAGGACGAGCCTCGTCCCTCTGGCTCCCTCCCTGGATGGGCCTGATGCTACTGTGAGGGAGCAGGAGGGGACGTCGTCTTACCCTTGCCTGCTAGCAGGGGTGTCGGAGCTTGGGAGGGGGGGGAGGCTGAGGAACCTACTGCAGAGGTGGAGAGGGGGGCGAAGGGAAGGGGGCGAGAGGAGGTGGGGGGGCAGAGGGAAGGGGGCAGGTGGTGAGAGTGATCACAGCAGGGGGCGGGGGGGGGGGGGGGAATCAGGGGGGGAAGTGGAGGGCAAAGGGGGGAGGGCTTTGGAGGGGGAGGGGGAGGGGGAGGGGGGGGAGGGAAGGGGGCGATCACAGGCTTCCCCTGTTGATCAGGCTTGTCGGGGTTCTGGATCCGCTCCTCCTCAACCGTTGTCTGACTATCGTCGGCGCGGCGATCGCCATATCAGGAACTCCTGGGGTTCGTTGTTGATGCGAGGGTGGATGCCGATGTTGAACCTTTGCCATGTGAGGAACATGTGGTTGGGCGGTGACCCCTTCCGCTGAGGGAGGTGGATCCCCACGCAAGGGCTCCTGTTGCTGCTACGGCTCCTCCTCAGGTGCCTTGCGGACAATCTTCTCTCTCTCTCTCTCTCTCTTTGCGTTTGGCTCTCTGCCTGCGGCGCTTGCGAGCTAATTTGCTTGGTTTCTTTTTCTTTTTAAACTGGGTTCATTTTTCTTTTGAAGGGGTCACCCAGGGGGTCTGAGACTCCTGCTTCTTCTCTCTGAGGGGGCGCGCGACTTTGGTCTGCTGGCTCTGCCTACTCTGCGGGGGAGGGAGGGGAGGCGCTCTAGGGTGGCCACGGGGGCAATCTTTGGCGAGGTGACCTATCTGTCTGCACCGAAGACACGGGCCTGGTAGCCCGAAAATCTCCACACACTGGTGAAGTGTGCCCCCTTCAAGGATTTCTAGGAGGATCAACTCTAGGAGGGACTCTAGGCTCTCAACCACCAGTCTGATCTTGGGGATGCATAGTGCCAAGTGCTCGACCAATGGAGGGGAGGATGGCTTGATACTCCTTGGGGAGCACTGGGAAGCGGAGCGTAACTGGAAAACGTGGAACATGGTGTGTCGTGTCCATGTCCTTCACTGTAAACCCATGATACCAAGGAAAGAGGTAAACTAGATGCGGGCCAAGGAGCATGGGGCTCTGCTCCACGAGTGTCGAGGTAGTGTCCATTGTTGGGGGAGCTCAACTGGATGAGGAAAACGCCTCTTCCATAGATGGTGATCTCCTGGATGTGGTCGCCCTCTAAAGTCAAGCTCGCCTAGACCGACTCTCACACCTGTCTCCATGTAGGTGCGAGGCCCACAATTCTACCCACGAGCACCTTGTCCTGAAGGGATTGAATTGCCTGCTGTAATTGTTGCTTGTCAGCTGGGGAAAGAAGAACCTTAACGGCTGTGGGAGTTGAGGGTGCTGCCATAGAGCCCCTTTGGCCAGACCAAGGGTCACCACTAAGATTTTCTTTCACCTTAACAAGCACAAATGCTCCCGTTGCACGGAGACAGATGAGAAAAAAGAGGGGGAGATGAAGAAAGGGTGTCCAAGGGGGGGGTGAGGCGAAGAGGCGGAGGAGAGAAGTGGAGAGGATGGAAGGGAAGGGTAGAGGAGAAGGAGGGAGTGAAGGAGTGGAAGGAAGGTGGAGCACCTATGGGGGGAGGAAGAGGGCGGGAGAGGCGGGGGAGGCAAAGGAGAAAGATGAAGCAGGAGGCGGAATGGCGGGAGAGGCAATAGGTTGGGAGGAGGTGCGAGGCGGAAGGGATAGGAGGCGGGAAGGCGTTTTGCAAGCTACAAGGTTTGCAAACAGCCTTCATGCATTATCAAAAGGCAGCCTGAAAGGGAGAAAAGAGGTGGAGGCTGCAACAGCCAGGCTGCCAAGCAAGGCTAAGCCTTGCGTTGTGTAGATAAAATTGTGAAAAAGGTTTTCACTTGTTGCATGCTGGTTGGTAGGCACATAGTCTTGCACACAGTCATGTTGTTTTGATTTTGGGCTCTGTGAGCACCCTTCTATCAAAAGGATCTTCACTGATGTAAAAACTCTTGAGTTTGTGAATGTTTTTTTTTGCAGGGTCTCGATGAGAAATGATGATGTGCAGTGTGGGTTCACTAGATACTCCAGAGCATGGTATCCAGTGTGGCGGTGTGTTTGTTATGGGATGACATACGTCTTTCATGGTTGTTCCGAGTCATTATGTGCATGAGAGCATGTGCATTTTTTGTCATGGGTGTCTTGTAAATTCACCGTGTGTCGGGATTGTGTTCATAATATGTGGTAGTTTGTGAGTGACTTAGCACTACATGTTGGTGGCAAGCATTTGTGTGTACTATCCTTGGGGTTTTTTAAGGTAGAGATAGAGGGAGATCTATAGTTAGGTTGGATCAAAGTGGTGGGAGGTATGTAGGAATCATACAACTCCGCCCCCAATTAATTGCAAAGAGGCTGCCACAGCAATTGCTGTGGGCATTAATACCTTGGTATTAAGTTTGAAGGCAGGGTGGAAGAGTGGTGAAAAGGCCAGTGATGACATGGCTCATATCAAGAAAGGCATGCATGCATGTGGCTATGATGAGCTGGATATACGTGAAAGTGGCAAGGTGGGAGCTTCAGGAATGGGAGGCGGGGGCTCTTGTGAGAGGAAGGTTATAGACTAGCAAAGGGGAAGTAGGAGTCCAAGGAATCAATCGAGGGATCATCTCTGTAGGTGGCTGGAGGATCATGGCGACATGGGTGTACTGCAAGCAGCTATCATCGTGAAGGAGAGGCCGTGGCTAAAGCTGGAAGAGCCAAGGAAGAGCTCTGTGTGTGTGAGTAGAGAAAGCAGCTGTGTTAGGTCATCACGTAAGAGAGGATCTTAGACGACAGGCTTGACGACTGGGAGGCTGGGAGTTTGGTTGGAGGGCATGACTGTTGTTTTGGAGAGCTGCTCGGATCCGGCTGAAGGAGTGGGCTGTTGCTGGTCGTGAGTCACTGAACAGAAGCATGTCATCTCTATTGTTGGGGCTGGGATACCTTGGATGAAAGAGAGCGTGTGTGCCAGGTCCATGAGAGAAGCCACGACACTAGAGTTCTTGATGTGAGGCCATGAATCATCTCATGAAGGAGAGGTCGGGCTGTTTGCTCTTGCGAGTCTTATAGAGACTTGGCTATGGCGTCGCTAAGAAGCAGGCCGGGAGTGTCCTTATCAATGGCATGGGTGCTCTATGAGTTGAGAGGCTGAGTGGCAACTATAATCTCATGTAGGAGACGGGTGACGGGTTACCAGCTGAGGCTAATGTGTGGGGAGCTCCTGGTTGGCCGTGGGTGTCACTACTATATGAGCTGGGTACACAATGAGCGGGAGAGTAGCTACGAGGTAGCTATTATAGCATGAAGGTAGAGATGGATGACAGGGTTGCTGCAGCAAGAGCACGGGCTGGATAAACAAGTATAGAAGCTGGTGCAGAATTCAAGGGCTGAGGCGAATTTGTTTGCACAGGTCTTGAGCTAGCTAGTCGTCATATAAGCACACAAAAGCTTACAAGGCTGGAGGTGGAAAAGCTTTAGCCAGGCAGGTCCTCGATGGAGAGACTTTGGCTGTGAATAGTTCCATGTAATGGCTTGAAAGACAGCGTGTATGCTCAGGTGGTTGCAGGAACCCGGTACTCATTGTTGATTATAGAAGGAGACCTTGTAGTGATGGCAAGACGATGGGCAAGAGAGGGCTGTTCATGGAGTCTAAGGTGCAATCCATTAAGTGCTTGTGTAGCTCTTGGTGTAGGTTCTCTTACAGGGTGGCAGTTTTGAGTATTCAAGGCAGTTGGCTACTTGAAGACAAAGAAAATCGGAATTGTTCATGTGTGGACTTGTCATAGGATACGACTCAAGGGAAGACAATGGCAGTCATGCATATATAAATAGTCTTCATGTTGTGCATTTTTGAGATGTGATTCTTGTGTATATCAGTGCCCTCTCTCAGACAGTTTGTAAGAGTCCGTTTAGAGTTCTTGTGTTGTGGTTACATGCTCTGGATGCTGATGATATTGCTCTGTCTATGAGAGTTACCGACACTAAGCTGATCCCACTGGAGTCCTGGCCTCAGATGTTTCTACTGCTGCTGTCAAAGTGAAAAAATGATTATATCACTTGATCTTGGGCCACGGATACGTGGTCTTTTATTTGAGGGATTCTATGTTGAGATTTTACTTTCTGTGGTTCATGGAAATTATTGGACTCTAGTAGTGCATGTGGGTGATGAAGAGTGGGCAGATGTTGTATGTTTCCCTGATGATATTTGGCCAGAGGATGTATTGAGCGTAGATGTGTGTAGGGATGAAGATTTTGAGTGAAGGTTATTTTGCCGGTTTTGTGAGAATTGCCTTTATTGCGAGATTCGCGCAGGCAAAGAGCCCAAATGAGGTGTGGAAGGAGTTATGCAAGATGAGGCAGGAAGAGGATCAGGGAGTAAATCAATACTTAATACAATTTGGTAGATTATGGAGTTTATGGTGTGAAGCCCTTACTCCAAAGGTGCCTTCACAAATGATCAAGAGTGATCGTTTCATAGCAGGTCTGAAGCTTAGACTCAGATTAAAGGTAGAGCTGAAGAATTTGGACAGCTTTGAAGAAGCAGTTAGAGTGGCTAGAAAGAAAGAAAGAAAGAAAATTTATTAGAGTCTTCGGAAGACCGATGGGTCTATGAGATTGAAAGGAAACCTGATACAAACCACAGTAAGGGTGGAGCTACTAAACGAGCATCATCACGTGCTGAGTCCCAAGTCTGATCATACATAGTCAAATACATCTGGGTGTGACAATGAAAAGGAAAAAGATTGGAGCGGAGCGGAATCCTGAAGTGGTGAGCGCATATTGAGAGAGGGAGAAAAGGAATGGAAGGTTAAGAGACTACAGTAATTAGGCATGCAAGAAGAGCTGAAGACATTGGTCAGTAGTCCTGAAGTGGTGAGCGCATACGCAGAGATGGAGATTGTATTTGCTCCTATGCTTGAGGATGCACTTAAGAAAGATTTGCATGAGGCAGTAGAATTGATGAAGTCACTGAGCTTGAATTGGATGGAGACAAGTGGGAGAGGAAGAGGCCGAGGCTCACAGAATAATAAGGGGGGATGCATTCGCAAGACGTGAAGGAAGCTCAGCTGGAGCAGGAAGAGGTCGGGGTTATATAAGTAATTGGAACTGTGGAGAGTGGGGACATATCAGCCCTCACTGTGATAAATTAGCTAGAGTAGGTGGAGAAGTCTATCCTGTAATGCAAAAGACAAATGATAGGTCATGGGACTTTAATGTGGAAGTGAAAGATCTGAACCAGCCCTCTCCCAGTGAAGTCAAATGGGAAGATAAGGGAAAAGGGAAGGCAATCAGCCTGATTAGTGTGGAGACTATTCCAGAGATCATGTCAGTGGCGAAGAGAACAAGGAGTGCAACAGGAAAGAATGGACCCTCTGCAAAGAAAGGGAAGCATGTGGAGTTTTATCTCAGGCTTCAGCCTAAAAGGAAGAGTCAGAAGCCTAGATAGCATTACAAAACTTCAGATTTGCATATTGGTCAAGGTCATGAAGAATATGTCCTGATGAATGATTTGAAGGGGAGGACAGCCAATATAACTTTTACACAGTTGCTTCGTTTATGCCCGAAGCTCAAGAGAGAATGGAAGAAATTGGCTAATTCCAGAAAAGGTAATGAGTTCCTTGTAAAAGACTCTCTTTTGAACAATGATATTCTTTCCATAGTGTCCAGAAACGGGTGCCGTTTTAGAAACACAAAACTCCATTTTGGGCCTCTGTTTTGCCTTGCCCTTATTTTCTCTTGCATGGTGCCCACGTTTCGACGGATTGAAACAAGCCCCACGAGCATGGTACCAGCAGATTGATGCCTACTACCGGGGATCTCAAAACCTGGTGGTCGTTCCACGTATACCTCCTCCTTGATATCTCCATTCAGAAAGGTGGATTTTACATCCATTTGAAACACGGGCCAACTTCCCTGGGCAGCTAAAGCCAGAACACTGCGAATTGTGGTTAGTCGAGCTGTGGGAGCAAAAGTATCCTGATAATCAAAACCATGTACCTATGTGAATCCTTTTACCACGAGCCGAGCCTTGTACTTATCCAACGTGCCGTCGGACTTGTACTTGGTCTTGTATACCCAGTTGGTGCCGATTACCTTGCGTTTTGGTGGTCGATCCACAAGGTCCTAAGTGTTGTTCTTAATTATGGAGCCATACTCCGACTGCATAGCCTCCATCCACCTATCATCACCCTGTGTCTCTTCAAAACACTTGGGTTCATCAGCACGTATCACCTCTGTCATCAAAGCATAGTTGACCAAGTGTTCCTGCGCCCTTCTTTGCTCCTCTAATCTCTTGGACCGGCGGTGTTCGGATGGTTCCTCCTCAATGGCTGGAGGTTCTCTGCTGTCCAAAAGCTGCTTTACCCACTTTGGGAATGGCCATTGCCGTTGTGGTTTTGCAGGCTCTTCTTCTTCTTCTTTATCTTGAATACTGTTGGGGAAGTTCGGTCTGCTGTTGGTGGTTGTACTGGATGGATATCCTGGTCCTGGTTGTCTGGGAAGGAAGCATCCTCCTCCAATTGATGCGGTTGTCCTGAGAAGACCACATCGCGACTGACTACTACCTTCTTGGTAACAGGGTTATAGAGACGGTAATCCTTCGTCTCTTCGCTGTAGCCCAAGAAAATACACTTGCGGCTCTTCAGTTCCCATTTGGTCCTGTTAGCATTTGGGACATGCACAAAACAGTCACATCCAAAAACTCTGAAATGTGCAGCTGAAGGTTTCTTAGAAAAGGCCTGCAGTGGAGTCATCCCATTCACAGCCTTCGTGTAGCTACGATTCAGAATGTAAACTGCCATGTTACATGCTTCAGCCTAGAGAGTCTTTGGCAAATCTTTTCCTTTCATCATACTCCTACCCATTTCGTAGATGATGTCTAGCAAAGGAAAAGGTACGATTGCTCTTAAGTCAGATGGAGTTGTAAAACAATTGTTCGATGTTCTTTATGTGTCAGATATCAAGAGGAACTTGTTGTCCGTTTCTACGATCACGGAACGGGACCTCAAAGTTCAATTCGATAAGAATGGTGCACAGATTCTGGATCTTCAAGGGAAGGTCATTGGTAAAGGTACACGGCACAACAACATCTACAAACTCTCAGCTTTCCGTGCTCGAGCCGCTGTGAAGAACACTAAGCTGTGGCATGAGAGGTTTGGTCATCTTAACGTTAGTTCTTTAAAGGAGATGCATAAAGGTGGAATGATTGTAGACCTACCAAAAATTACAGATCTGCCCGATGTATGTGAAGCTTGCATGATGGGCAAGCAGCATCAGCAGCCCTTTCCTAAAGAGGCCAGCAGGGCAAAGGATCCTCTAGAGCTCTTCACACGGACCTCTGTGGAAAGATGGAGACAGAAGCTTTGGGTGGTTCCTACTACTTCATGATGCTGATCAACGACTATAGTAGAAGGATATGGATATACTTCCTGAAGACTAAAGATGAGGCTTTGAGTAAGTTCAAAGAATGGCATGTAATGGTCGAGAAAGAATCGGGGAGGAAGATGAAGAAGTTGAGATCAGACAGAGGTGGATTCGAAAGTTACTGCAAAAGTCATGGGATCAAGAGGCAGAAACCCCCACCACATACATCACAGCAAAATGGAGTAGCAGAATGCTTGCATCATTGCCGACTATTACCAGGATGTCATTCCCTACTGGCTGTAGAGAGGTATACCAATCCTTCCGACTAGTCGTGTGGCGCGATGCACGAGTGTCAATAATCCAAGGTTCATCCGTAGGTACATGAACTGCCTCCGTGCAAATCTCCTCAATTGCTACGAACAGCTCTACTGGTACTGCCTGCACGCTGTTGCTGGACTATCTTTACTCCGTTCTTCTCATCTGCAATCTTCTTTCGGCACTCATTTTGCTTGTGCCCTGCCTTGTTACAATAGAAGCACTTGATCTTCTTCTTTCTCTTTTTATCATCAGAAGAAGATGGGTTACCAGAGTCCTTACCCTTACCTTTCTTTGATCTAGCATAGAAAGCTGAATCTTCTCCAGTCCTCGTCTTTTGACGGTGATAGGCGTGTCTATATAACAGACAGACGTGCCTATAGACGTGCTTTAATTAGATGCTCTATAGAAAAAAAAAAAGAAAGACGCATACATAGACGCGCTAATAGATGCTCTGCAAAATCTTTTTTTTTCATAAAAGTAGAAATTTGTATAGTTGAACAGAATGCTATGTATATTGCTATCCACCTTACTGCTTGTGAATCAGCCTAGGTGGGCAGCACCTTGCTAGCTCAGTCTGCAGCTCTCTGTAGGTCTTCTTCACCTCTTGGGAGTAGGTCCAAGAATGCCGTAACTGCTGCTCCTGTCTGCTGCAGGTTTGCTGCTCCTGAAGATATTGATCACAACACCTCACTGCCCTAGAAGACAGCCAAGGTCCAGTCTCTAGGGAACTCAGTCTGCAGCACACCTTCCACTCTCCTTCACCCCCAGTGTGAGGCCCAAGGGAGTGGCTTCAGGCTGCTCCTGAGGAGGGAAACTCTGCTGATTTTATTTGTTATTGATTATTCTAGGTATAAATTAAATAAGATGTTCAACGTTACAAAACAATCTCACACTATCAATTGATAGATGTCTTTATTAGCTCTTATACTGGAGGTTTTAGGATTGCAATATATGTGATTTGCAGGTATGATATTTGATAACTGTGTCATATAACTTTGGTGCTTGTTATACCCTGCTCTTGATTAGATACCCTTTTTTGCATGGAACAGGTGGAGGCAACTCTCAGCACAATCAAGTGGGACAGGAATGGCTTAATAGTAGCAATTGCCCAGCATATTGACACTGGGGCCATCTTAATGCAGGGTTTTGCAAATCGTGATGCTGTGTCTGCAACAATTGTATCTGGTAGGGCCACTTTTTACAGCCGTTCGCGTTCAGCTCTCTGGACCAAGGGAGAGACATCTTCCAACTTCATCAATGTGATTGATATGTTTTTGGACTGTGACCGGGATTCAGTAAGCTCTGCTACTCGTCTCACCTATCTAAATGTCACTATTGCATGGCATATATGTCAGAAGCAGTGAGATATCAACTTATGACCTGTTTGGAATGCCACAGATCATATATTTAGGGAAGCCTGATGGGCCGACATGTCATACAGGTGCAGAGACTTGCTATTTCACTCCTGCACGTGATGTAGGTAAAGATATCCAGGTCTGATGTGGTTCCCAGTAGTCTGATCTTACGGATTGAATTTCTTGTTGCTGCTGTGAATATCTGATACGTACTTTTGTCTCTTTTGAAGGCTACATCGAAGAGCTATGCATCAACTACTTTATACTCTTTGGAGAAGACTATTGGTAAACGAAAAGATGAAGTTGAAGGGAACTCAATGTCTGCATCTTTAAAGCCTTCTTGGACACACAAGCTTCTCCAAAATCATGACTTACTGTGCTCGAAAATACGGTTCTCTCTCTCTCTCTCTCTCTCTCTCTCTCTCTCTCTCCCTTCATCTATGTATGTATGTATCTATTGATATGTGTGTTATGTATTTGTGTATACTCACACTTTTTTTTGGTCAAATGTGTACACACACACACACACATTTCTTTTTTTTTTTTGGGGGGGGGGGGGGTGTTCATTATATCACAAAAAGCAGTCCCTAAAAAAGGGTCTGGCAGTTACAAGCATCAGAAGATATCATTATATAACAAGAAGACAAGATAAACTAAATCCCGCACATGTGTCATGTAGACAATCTCACACACACTTTTTTTGGGTGAAATTACAATCTCTCTTTCACACACACACGCGCACACACACTCGTGAATTCTGCCTCTGAACTCTTATTCATGCGATTTTTAAAGGTGCTGGAGTTGTGGAATGCTCTCCCCCCAACCCCCCGCGCGGCCGCCCTCTCCCTTTTCTCCCTCCTGTTCTCTTCCGCTGCATGTTTGCACATGATACATCCATTGACATCTATGTAGAAATGTATTGTAGCTGTAAATGGGCATTAGCAGGAGCACCCATGCACATCCACGGCCATGTAGGCGCATGTGCACTCTATACTTCTTGTGCACAACACAGAGGCTGCATGGGCATACCCTGCTCAACAACTCCATGCGGCCCCCTAAATTCCTTGTGCCAGCTTTGTTCATACATTATTTGAGTGCACGTATGTGCATGCAAGTTTGTAGGTTGTGACCAGTGGATGGTTAGCTAAAGTGTTCGGTGCGTGGTCTTATTTTCTTAACTATAACACTAAATATCCACTATTTTTTACTGTTGATGTGTTGTCCTTTTGATAATGATCAGATGATTCTGAAGTAGGTCATAGGCCCTCTTTTTTTTCAGTGAAGAAGCAGACGAACTTTGCAGAACCCTTGAGGACAATGAAGGGAAAAATCGCACTGCATCTGAGATGGCAGACGTTTTATATCATGCAATGGTTCTCCTTGCTCTGCAGGATGTAAAACTAGAGGATGTTTTAAAGATCTTGCGAGCTCGTTTTTCCCAGTCAGGAATTGAAGAGAAAAATAGCAGAAGATGATATATCTTTACCTGTTCTCATGTGTGGCCTTCTCCAGTTGTCGATGTCAAAAGAGTGATAGAAACATGTGTAATCATGATTTATTGTTTTTCTTCACATGCCAAATTTTTTTCACAATCTTCTTGGTCGCGTAGATTGATCATCTTGAAGGAAGTTATCAAATGATTTTTTTCTTCAAAGCATATTGTTTTTTTTCATATGTTCTTTACATCCAATCCTTGTGATACGGACCTCTATTTAGCATCATGTATTTTTGGTATATGATTTGTTTCTTTCCCATGCCAATGCTTTTTTCATAGTGTTAGGCTAATGTAGATTGAGCATAGACAAAACAAATTCTTCGAAAAAAATTATTGTTTTCTTTTTAAACCTTTAAAAGGACACATTTATGTCTTGTATTGTTTTTAAAATTACAAGTGAATGGATTGTCAAAGTCAATTTTTTGTTCTTTCCAAACATATGAAACAGTGGTGTACGTCATATAGTGTTTACAGAACTAGTGCTAAGAACTAACAATGCCTAGGGAGGGTCCCAATCCTAGGTTTGATAGGTTTTCATACTCTACCAAAGAGTGTATGTCTACTCTCTGCTCGCTCGGCTGCTCCTCGCTTTGCTCCTTGTCCGCTCGCCCGCTTTGCTCCCTGCTCGCTCTGCTCCTTGCTCGCTCGTTGCTCCCCGTTTGGTCGTTGCTCCTCCCTCACTTCTGCCCTGCCCTCCACTCGCGTTGCATTGCAGCTTTGCCCTCCACCTGCATTGCATGCCCTCCACCCGTGCAGCCCTGTCCACCTGCATTGCCTTGCTCTCCTGTGAGCAGCTCCCTCCCTACTCGCCTAGCCTCGTCGCTTTGTTGCTCCGCCCTCACCCGCTCGCTCCCTCCCTACCCGCTCAGCCTCCCTCCCTACTTGCCTACCCTCCCTTCCTACCCGCCTAGCCTCACCGCTTGCAGCTCCCCCCTCCTATCCGCCTAGCCTTGTTGCCTGCAGCTCCCTCCCTACTCGCCTAGCCTCGCCTATCGCTCCCTCCCCACCTAGCTTCCCTCTCTGTCTAGCCTCGTGGCTTGCAACTCCTTCCGACGCCCGCCTGCAGTCCCCTCCCGTGCTCGCTGCCTCCTTCGTCCACTGCCTCTTTCAACCCTTCGCTCTTGTTGCTCCCCCCACCCGCTTGCAGCTCCACCCTCCTGCAACCCCCACTCACCTGCAACTCCTTCACCTGTTGCCTCCCCGCCTTTGACCCTAGTCCTCTACCATAATGGACAAAGGGGGATGAGAATAGGGACTCACTCAGGTGGGAGACCCTTCGGTCCAAATATACATACACGAGGAGATGGGAAAGGGAAACAGTTACAAGGGAAAAACACAAAAGCAACTCAACATGGAGGACTTCAACAAATGCAACAATCGGAGCGGTTTGACAGTGGACAACACCGTGGTCCAGAAGAAAGGGGCCCATTGAAAGCCATGTCGCTCACCACAGCCTTGACCACTATGATTACCACCACCACTTTGCCATCATCCGCATTGGCCTCATCATCTACGTCACCTCTCCCCTCCCTCTCTTGCATCATCACAGGCCTCCCCCCTAGTAGCCCCATCCCAAGTCCCATTAATCACGGCTCCATAGTACTTCTCCCTCGTATCCCCTCTACCTCTCAGTGAACCACCCTTCATCGCCTCATCCGGCCTCACTACTACACACCACTCCCCTGCCCAGATCACGTTGTCCCCACCCTCAGTAAAACCTCAGTAGCCCACCTTCATTCCAACCCCTCTCGAGATCCAGTTCCCACCCAGACCAGGATTTCTTAGGCCCCCACCAGATGCTTGGGACTCCCTATTGGTTGAGATACAGAGGATCTGGGCTTGCGAGGCAGATTTGACACATTATGCTGAGGAGCAGGCCCGTTATACCTAGGAGCAGATCCACATTATACGTGAGCAGGGCACCCTTATCCAGGGGCTCAGACATGACATCACATAGCTCCGAGAGGAGCTCGGGACCCTAAGCAGGGCTTGGAGGGATCCGTCATAGAGATGGAGACACAGATAGCCATAATACAGTCGGCTATAGGAGAGATGACTAGATGGGTGAATGTGGCGAAAGGGGAGCTCGCAAAGGCAACCGTTCAGTCGTTATATAGGAGCAACAGCAGAGGGCTTTGAAGGTCCTCAACATCTGGATACGAGGGATTATGCGAGAGCACCAGCACTATGAGGCGTTCGCCTTTGTGACCACCACTATGGTGTTGAGATATCGAGCTCCACTCGTAATATGCCAGGGTGACCGTTGTGCATTTATTTCACCGACTTGTTAGCTGCAGATGCGGTTGGTACACCGCCCATGAATAATGGCTGGATGACAGCTATCCTTATGTACTCTAGTTCGTGGCTCAGTTAGTATGCCACCTTAGTTAGCTGAGTTTGGTTTGAGACCCACACATAGGGTTCTTTTATTTCTTTGTACGAGAGTTCTTTTGGCTTACACAACTAAGAAGAGGAAAATTGTTTTCAGCGTCCACCTTTGCGTGTATTCCCCCATTGTGTATGTGAGAAAGCTGCAAGTGAGACTCCTTCCTTCTCTCCCACTATCTTCACATGGTATCAGAGCCTAGTTCGTGGTAAGGAGCTCAAGAAAGCAAACCAAGTTTGCGGTGTCTGGTAAGAGGACCAGTGTTGCTTTCCTTTTTTCGAGTTGGGAGAAAATCTATGCAGGTAGCACAGTCGGAAGTGCAAGAGTGCACTGAGATTGAGACACCCTTCGCGGTGTGGCGAGAGGGCAGTATATGCTGCAGGAGCGGCCAAAGCTCGGGTGAGTTTATTTTTCTGATTCGAGGTCATTTTGGGGTCCGTTTTGGAGGCGGAAGTTCTCCGCAAGCACTAAAAAAAAGGTCCTGTTTTTGCTGTGCGATTACTACTCTGTAGGTCGGTGAAAAGTTATCGCAAAAATTGCATCGTATGGTTGTGCAGAGATACTGGGAGTTACGAAATCATGCTTACACCGGTTACATTAGGACAACTTATGGGTGTAGCAACCAATGTTTCCTCTGGATGCTCCACCATGTTATCAATAAATGCCTTAATGATAGATGACATAAATGCATATAGATGCAAGTATGTATATGTCGACAATGAGGTTTCACCACCGCTCAAATTAAAAATTTGAGCAAGGAGCAAAAGCAGTTATATCCGGCTCTCCACCCACAACTGTGGTCGTCATTCTGCTTCGCTGTGGGGCATGTTACATACTCTATTTGATCTTCTAAGTTACCTTCCATTTGCATAAGTGCATCTATAGCACCTACCAACTTTCGAGCCGATCTACACATCAAAATAGATAACATAAATGAATGTGCGCATTGCATAGGATGCATCTCATTGACGTAATTATGACACAAGTAGGTTATACTTACTCTGACACACTGCCATGGATAGATGCTATTTAATTGACAAAGAGACATTGCTTGGCTAAGATGTCCACAATCACCAAGCTCCAATGCAAGCTGCATTATCAATTAAGAATAATTATTATATGATATAATCCTCCACAATGTAAGAGATAAGCTAAGTAGGGATTGATACTCACTCCTCGTGATATGCAGTAAAGATAACTTGCACCGCAATCAAATCAACAGGTTGCAACCACTTAAAAATATCATCTATGGTCTTCTGCTTATTGCTAAGTACACTGGAAACAAGAGGATCGACCATATATGCACATCTCTATATATATAGGGGAAGCTGTTCTAAAACCATACTGCAATAAAAAGAAAAGAATATTAGTTCATTTGATCCAATGGGAATACAAAAGCATAAAGTCAAGAAAAAGTTTGTGTCAAACCTAAGGATGGCTATTATGACCTTGTCATTAACCTCTTTCTTGAAGTTTATAAGGATTGAAATAACCTCTTCATCGAATAGAAAAGTAAGAGGTTGTTCTCGAACTTGAAACCTAACTTAAAATGACTTCTCCATTTGCTGCAAGGTGTGATTATTTTCTAGAGTCATCCGATGGATAGCCAGAGTAGCTTTGCTTTCTTGAGATGAGCTTTCTATATTCTCTACTCCAGCTATGTCCTCCTCATCCTCCTCCTTTCCCTTCTCCTATAAAAGGATAAAATAATTATGAGATTCAAAATTTTAAATTAATTATAATTTTAAAAAGGCCTTTAAATGAATAAAGAAAATTAAAGATAAGTTTTCATACCTCTAGATATCTTCGTGGTCTTTTTATGTAACCTTCTGAGGCAAGGTCAATGTCATATTCATTTTCTTTAGCTTCCTTACTATTGCTGGTGTCCTCACTATCATATCCAGAGCTTTTAGCATTTTCATCATCTTTCTTGCTCTCGTCATACATGGCCATCTCTATGTCAACATCCTCTTCATGTGAGATCGGACCTTTCTTATCATACTTTATTGTGAGAGAAGCCACGGTATCAAGGTATTCCAAGCAAGCAGGGCTCTCAATAATATTTACATGGTGTCCTTTTCTGATAAGAGCTTCAAACAAATGTCCCACAATTTGACTTCCCATCTGGATGGCAACAAAAATTCCATCATACTAATTAAAAGATGAGCACTTTTTGCTGGCCTTTCATAGTGATTTGCATTGTGATGGAGGGGACTTGGAGCTTCATGCTCTTCCAGCAGTAGTTGCAATCTCTTTGCATTCCCTCTTAGGTTGTTCTATAAGGAGTGATCATTAAAAGGGGTCTTCAAGCATAAGAAAAAGGTTGCTTAATGCAAAATCGTCACTAAGAAGTGATTGTGTGGTTAAATACCACTTTTGTAAGTTTTGTAGATTTACTCGTATGAGGTAAAAGCTATGTTTTTTGCAGTGATAGAATGTTTTGCAGTGACAGAATATTTTACAGTGACAGAATATTTTGCAGTGGTTCACATACTTCGCCATAGACAGGAAGATTGAGATCAAGAGAATCTCTTCAAAGCAATGCAGATAGTGGTATGCACGTATCACGAAAAGGAAAAGAGAAGGTAGATTAGGTCATGTTTGATGTGAATGCAGGTTACTCTTATGTGGATGGTGAATCGAGTGGCTCAGAACAGAGCATTGATGATGAGTTGGGTATTCCTTGTGTTGTTACACTTGGAGTAAATAAGAACATGGATGTTTTGAGAGCACCTGGAAGTGAGCCTACTTTGCGTAGGTCTATCAGAGCTAGGTATCCTGTGGATAGGCTGAAATACGATGGATTTATAGCCACTGACTATGCCTATATGGTCAAAGTGATACAAGAACCAGAACCCACTTCTTTTGAGTAAGCCATGGGAAAAGAAAAATGGGAGAAAGCCATGGATGAAGAAATGGATGTCTTGGAAGCAAATGCTATATGGGAATTGGTGCCTTTGCCTAAAGGCAAGAATGCAATGGGCTGTAAGTGGGTTTTATAAGGTGAAGCACAATGTAGATGGTTCTGTGAGCAGATACAAGGCAAGATTAGTCGTCAAGGGGTATGCACAGACATATGGCATTGATTATGAAGACATATGGCATTGACATATGACATATGGCATAGTAGGAAGTTTGATTTATATGACTATTACCAGATCAGATTTGAGCTATGCTGGTGGATTGGTAAGTCAGTTTATGCAGGCTCCAAGGAAATCGCATTTGGATGCGGCTAGACGCATATTCAGGTATGTGAAGTCCACATTGCAGTATAAACTATTTTATGAGGTTGGGGTTGAGATACAGCTGCATGGATACACTGATGTTAATTGGGCTGGTAGTATTTCTGATAGATGATCTACCAGTATTTCTGTCATTTATTGTGACAACATGAGCAATATACACTTGGCAAATAACCCAATCTATCATGCTAGAATAAAGGACATTGAGATGCATTATCACTAAGTGCGAGAGAAGGTTTTACTAGGTCTTATTGATCTAGTTTATGTCAGCACAGAGGATAAGGTAGCTGACATATTCACGAAGGCATTGGGCGCAGAGAAGCTGTGCAAGTTCAGAGACCTGCTTGGTGTCCAAGAATTGGGATTGCGCTTAAGGGGGAGTGTTGAAATATCGAGCTCCACTTGTGATATGCCAGGGTGACCGTTGTGCATTTATGTCACCGATTTGTTAGCTACAGATGCGGTTGGTACATCGTCCATGAATAATAGCTAGATGACAACTATCCTTATCTACTCTAGTTCATGGCTCAGTTAGTATGTCACCTTAGTTAGCTGAGTTTGATTTTAGACCCAGATATAGGGTTCTTCAATTTCTTTGTACTAGAGTTCTTTTGGCTTTCACAACTAAGAAGAGGAAAACAGTTTTCAGCCTCCACCTTTGTGTGTATTCCCCCATTGGATATGTGAGAAAGCCGCAAGTAAGACTCCTTCCTTCTCTCCCACTATCTTCACATGTAAGCTTCCATCTAATCCCATGATAGGTCAAGAAGTCATCAAATTCATTTGATAGATATTCACCTCCATTATCTGATCTCAAGCGTGTGATATATGACCCAAACTCCTTTTCAATGTGTTGCTTGAAATACTTGAAGGTAGGCTGAAATCATCAATAAATGTGACATAATATGATGAACCTCCCATTGAGGTAGTGTCTGGAGGACCCTAGACATCAGAGTGAATCAACTGCAAAGGTCTACTACTCTCCCGTAGATGCTTAGTGAATGGCAACCTTGATTATTTTCCAAACTGGCATGTAGGACAAACATGCTCTAAAGCAGTATAGACTAACAACAATCCCTTTATGCTGCATATTTTTCAGCTTCTGAATATTAATATGACTAATGCGTTTGTGCCGAATTTTCAAATAAGAGACAACACTCATTCCATGGGTAAACATGGCAGCCTTTAGTTCCGTCATGCCTGCATCTAAAGTAAACATTCTTCCTTGCCTTTTCCCTTTTGCAATCAACTTGCAGCTATTACCAAACTCCTCAATGAAGCATCCATCCTTACTTGCAAGTTCTGCTCAGCCATTTGTCTAACAGACAACAAGTTCTTGGTGATCAAAGGCACATGCAACACTTCATGCAGCTTCTTGGTCTAACCATCATGCATCACTAGAGGCACAACACCCTTGTGTGTAATGTCATGTTGTGTATCATCTCCCGTGCAAACATAACCATGCACACCAGGAGTCATCTCATCAAACCTCTCCATGTGGTGTCATGTGATTAGATGCTCCTGAATCAATATACCATATATCATCCAAGCCACCATGAGTAGGCTTATGATCCTTCACATGCGTCATAGCAAATAGCTGATCTGAGGATGTCTCATGCGCATGACTAGAAGAGGCAAAATGACCATGCTGATTTACCTTTCCTCTTTGATTTGCTTGCTTCTTAAAGTCTCTGGCAATATGGCCAACCTTGCCACTGTAATGACATGTTTTATCACTATTAGGATTATGCACTGTTTGTTGCAGTTGCTGCCAAGTACCTCTACCATGAGAAGCACCTCTCTCCCTACCTCTAAAGGCTCCACCTCCTCTCTAAGGTGACTGACTAGGGGTTTTATGGACATGCCTGCCATCACCTCTACCATGGAAGGAACCTCTATGTCATCCACCACGGCCTCTCTGATCAGAGTAGACTTGGCAAATTATGCGCAGAGTTTTGGTTCCTATGGAATGTTCCCATTTGATTGTTGGATGAGCGGATATGATCCTGATTTGGAGTTGCTTCCATTGGATAAGCACGCATGCGTTGAGGTGATCTTCCACTTATAGAGCAGCCACAAGCTCTTGATAAACCATCATTGTGCATTGTAGTGGGGCTTCATTGGTGTTTTATTCCATTGCCTCATTGTTGTACACTAGCAATTAGAGTTCAAGCTTGGAGATGATTATCTTTTGGGAGTGCATCTCTTCCATTTTTTCTTTGTATTTCTGGTAGATGGATGTATATGCCTCTTTAGTTTTTTTCATTTGCAAGGTGACCTTCGCCTGTTGAGGAATGTCTTCAGTGGTCTTGGACCATTGGTCCAAGACTTGTGCTTGTGAAGTGCTGGGCTCTTTAGTGGTAGCAAGTTGGTCCTTTAAGATTTTGCATTCTCTTGTAAGCTCGTCAATGCTGAAGGCCCGTACTGCCAAAGACTTGTTTCATGTCTCCAAGCTTGTCTTTACAATCCTAGAGCTCTTCTTCTTTGTGAATTAGAGTGAGTCGAGCTTGTACCACTACCTCCATCTGCTGAGCATGTGCGGAGGTCAAGGAGTTATATTAGGTCTATAGGATTGCTGTTGCTTGTACTGCTGCTGCTGTTAGCTATGTTTAGCTTTGGTGGAGGTTGGCGGTCACATCCCTCACTGCCTTCTCTTGAGATTGGAGAGCTTGGTTCATGCGCACTTCTTCTCCCTCCTTCTCATCTATCTGTGCCCGAAGTGCCTTGACCTCTATGGCAATTGCTTGGAATTGGTCTTCAATTTCTGTTGCAGTCTATCTGTCCAATTCTCTTTCATATTCTTCCTTGGCCAAGCTAGTGAATAGTTTAGACATATGGATCATTTGGCTAGCTTGATGTTGGAGAATGACAGATGGTGATGAGGACTGGCGATACTACAGATGGTGATGAGGACTGGCGATCTTCCTTGTACTGCTGCTGCTGTCAGCTATGTTTAGCTTTGGTGGAGGTTGGCGGTCACATCCCTCACTGCCTTCTCTTGAGATTGGAGAGCTTGGTTCATGCGCACTTCTTCTGCCTCCTTCTCATCTATCTGTGCCCGAAGTGCCTTGACCTCTATGGCAATTGCTTGGAATTGGTCTTCAATTTCTGTTGCAGTCTATCTGTCCAATTCTCTTTCATATTCTTCCTTGGCCAAGCTAGTGAATAGTTTGGACATATGGATCATTTGGCTAGCTTGATGTTGGAGGATGACAGATGGTGATGAGGACTGGCGATACTACTGATACAAGTGGTGCCCATGTAGCCATCTTGATGATTGTGTAATACTTGTGGGAGGTCGTTCCAATGGTATTTCGGTCACTTGTGTACAATAGTCATACTGTTGATTTGGCACTAGCTCCCTTTGTGGCTCATCGACTGGCATGGCATCGATGGGCGGATCTGGTGCTGATGTAGCCTCAAGCTGTGGTGCCGATCTTTCCTCAGGCTCTGTGGTGCCAATCTTGCCTCAGGCTTTGGTTGCTACTATTGTTGGAGATATATTGGTTGTAGTTGTGCACCGAGCTATAGCATCTCATGGGGAAATACCTCAATTTTGACCTCCAGAATAGGTATTTCTTTTGAGGCATTTGCACTTGCCAATGTGATAGTAGGAGAATTTGGTGATGGCTCCCATATTGGTGAGAAGGGAATGTACAACTGCTCAATTGGTTTTGGTGACTGGGGCAGAGTCATTTCTCATTCCTGTAGCTCTTTTTTGACGATTATAGCCAATAAGTGTGGAATTTTACATTTTTGGCCTGATGGACTATCTAGTTTTCTTGTTAAGAAGATGACTAAGTGCTGGATCTAGTCTTGGTTTAGTTTCCTACTCAGCAAAATAGATGTGCAGAGTGGAAGGGATCGATTCTTGCTGCACTTAACCCCCAGGATTGTGGATAGGAATTGTGCTGCTTCCCTGAGGCGATGGTGTGAAGTAATATGCTATCCCTATGGAATAGTGTTCCCTTGGCAAGGAGAGGCTGTACTTCGAGAAATTTTGAATTGGTAGGCCATGTAGGGTATTTGGCACCTTGTGTTGGGAGTGAGAAAACCTTTTGAATGACTGTACTATCGAGGATGCCACATGCCGAGCAGGTGGAGATCAATCCCATGAAACCAAGGTGGCTTGGTTTCCCATGGCCTTAACTGATGAAGCATCTGAATGGTACCTAGACCTTCTAGTGGAAGAGCGAGCCACATGGGAACTGCTTCAAATAAAATTCAAAAGATGCTTTCAAACAGAGAGAGTGCAAGATGATCCCGCTCTCCAACTAAGCAAGATCGAACAAGGCCATCGAGAAGATGTACGAATGTACCTAGGCAAGATGAAAAGATTAATTGCCAAATGTGACCCATGCCCCGATGCAAAGTACCTCATGACTTGGTTCATTGTGGGAATAAGGAAGAAAATTGGAAAGGATATGAAAAATATTAGTAGCTATGAAACGTTCAGTGCTGCTCATGCACTAGCCATTGACATCGAGGATGGGATGACCAACTCTGACACCAACAGTCATCATGGTAGATCCAGTGCATAGGATAAGCACTCTAAAAAGGGCAAATCCAAGTCCATTGCCAAAACGTCAAATGAGGATTGTTGCCTAGAGGCCATGACCATGAAGCTAAAGGATGAAATGATGCAGACCATGGAACAAAAGTTTCACTTGTCTCAGCTACCACCTCAGACTTATCCATGGCGAGAAAATGTCTAGTGTCCACACTGCATGGCCAATCATATAGCAAATGAGTGCTCGTCGATCGTAAGAGCCAGGATGACTGCATAAGCAAATCCACTGCCAAGGTTATGGTGCCATATCTGCATCGTTAGCGGCCATGATGAAAACAATTGCATCTTCAACATGCGCAACAACTCCCCTCGACCTCAAGAATACCAAGCGGCACCCATGCTAGTGTATAGGCAAGTGACACTTGCACAAGCGCCCCCAGCTCCGAGGCTAAATCCTGTTCCTATTCAGACACAAGTTTAAAATTACTCAGGAATCCAAATCCATGACCATATCCAACAGGGCCAAATCCAGCTCCTCAGGCGGTTCCAATACATCAATTACAAGCGGAGGAAGTAGACTCGCCATTTGAGTATGAAGTAGAGTACCCAGTGTACTATGTAGAAGGTGCAAAGGGACTAATACCAGTCTATGCAAATCAAGTACGTCCCAACACATATCAAGCACCAATCAAGTGCTACAGTTGTGGAGAAAATCATTGGATCGCGAAGTGCTCTCATTGTGGTAGGCCCGCTACTTTCCAACCACTCTGTAGAGATTGTGGCATAGGACATGCCTCTATGGATTGTCCCATGAAAAATAAGGTCCCACAACAAAGAAAGGTTAAGCCTAACATCTCAATCAGCATCACTGGTGTAGACCATCAAAGTCTGGGGCTGGCAAGCATAATATCACAACCTGTGAATGTAATGACATGCTAGCAGAAAGAGGCCACCAAGGACCCTAACATTCCAATCCAACCAAAGTGACTTCTTAGAAAGAAGGCACAAATGCCTCCACCTCCGCCAAGCAATGAGCAACCAAGCTCATCCACATCAGCTCTTGAGCCTCAAATAAAAGAAGCTCCATACCCAAATGCAGAGGTGGAGAAGGCTCGTTTTCAGGCACTTCAACAATGGGTACAAAAGGAATAAGCTCAATTTGAGGCTGAGAAACAAGCTCAATTTGAGGTTGAGAAACAAGCTCAAGACCCATGGCCCCACAAAGTATTGATACTATACTTGAGCCTCTGTTCCAACAATAGGTCCACAACATAATGCACTGCCACATCAACTTGAAGGAGCCGCACTCTCTAGCATCTTGAGTTGCCCTGTCTCAATTCCCATTGGAATCCTCCTATGAAATTGTCCCAATCTCTGGGAGAGTTTCAAAGGATGAATTGAACTCGCAAACCCCCATCCACCTATGAACGACATCGAAGATATCCCTGTGCGGATGGGTGAGAGAGATGACATATGCAACATTACTGTGACTTTGATTTACAAGGCATATAATGAGGTCCAAGCCATAGTGGATGGTGGAGTAGGTGTAAATGTCTTATCAAAGGAGCTCTATGATGAATGGGGTCTCCCACCAATGCAAAAGGCTAATTTCAACATACGCCTTCCCGATGATTCATAAGCTAAACCCTTGGGAATAGTGAATGGCGTGTCCACAAAGGTCACAGGAGTTCTCTTTTGCATTCAATTCACAATCTTGGATCTTCCCCAAAAATCCTATCAAATCTTACTGGGACATCCTTGGTTATGGGAAGCATCAGTTCTGGATGACTGCGGAGTTGATAGACTGACAATCCAAAATTACAACACCACAGTCAGGGTGAATGTGGGGATAGGAGCTATAAAACCAATTGTGCCTAGAGTGTTAGATGACACATCTTCAGTAACAATCTCAAGCAAATCAGCTCTCCCCTGCAATAGCATGCCATAGCAAGCGACTCACAAAGCAATGTCAATAACTGGATACAAACATTGGCAACCATCGACAACTGCCATTCATTAGACCCCATCTTCTCACAGCTAGATGCTAAGGTGCTACAGGTTGATCTTCCACTCACACATGAAGAACCAATCAATGTAGAGGTGCCATTCTTTATGGCTGACCTCGAGTGGGATAATGAACTTGAAGAAGGTACCCATACCAAGGATGACTTCGATTTTCCTTGGGACCTTGAAACTGAGGCTGAGAATACTAAAATTGAAGATCAAGTCTATGACAATGACTTAGCCATTCTGCATGCCCTAATGGTAGTCGAGCCTACAAAAATTAAACCTCCAAAGTTGAATAAGAGTGGAAGATCCCACAAGAAAGCTGAAGGAGGAAATCATAGAAAAGCCAAGGCCGAACACTTCAATCAATTTGAACGAGTCCAAACAAGGATCATCGAATTATATCTTACAAAGCCAGCTCCCTCAAAATCAAAACCACCACTTCTTGAATGGTCCCCTGAGGGATTGGAAGGAGTATACACAGCAAATGGACCCTTGGGCACACCTTACCAGTGGAAAAGTTACCCCACAATTCCCAACATAAGAAGTTTCAGAAATATAAGCCACATGTGCGGATGAAGCTCAATCAAGAGACTTTTGAAAAAGAAAGTCAAAAAGAGCCTAACAAATTGGTTAATGAAACTATGCCACCTAGTACACGTGGCAAATATCAGGCTAGTTCAACACCATCAAAGGCCGATCGTCGAGAAGTGTTGGAGTACTTCAAGAATTACACAAGTGGTAGTGTCCCAATAGCAATGCCAAGACCACTAAGAGAATTTGAAGTTCAAGAAACCGATAGCATTGGAGAAACTCCAATCTATGAGGGACCAACAAAAACATGCACAATAGACCTCGCCCTTGAAGGGGAGGAAGAAAAACTAGTTTTCATTGGGAAACAACTTTGACAGGAAGATGGAACCAAACTCAAAGCACTCCTAATGGAATACTATGACTGCCTAGCATGGTCATACAAAGAGATGAAAGGAATTTAGCCAAACATGGCAGTACGCATGATACCTACAAGGGAAGGTGCCCACCCTAAGGTATGTGGACCTTATCGCACAAATCCTAAGTATGGCATAATGGTTTATGATGACGAGCTGGAAAAACTCCTAGATGCCAGATTCATCTATGAGATAGAGCACACTAATTGGTTTTCACCCATCGTCATTGTGCCTAAACGCAAAAAGAAGCTCAGAATATGCATAAACTTAAAGAATGTAAATGCTGCCACAATTAGGGATCACTATCCCCTACCCTTAACAATAACAGTGTTGGAAAAGGTGGCATGTTTTGAAATATATAGCTTCTTGGATGGCTTCAGTGGCTATAACCAAGTGTAAATTGCTCCTAAAGACCAATCAAAAATAGTATTTGCTACAGAATTGGGTACTTTTGCATATAGAGTCAAGCCATTTGGCCTTTGTGACACCTCGGTCACATTCCAGCGACTCATGCTCACAGCTTTCAACTCAATTCTGAATAAGTTTTTATAGGTGTTCTTGGATGATTTGTGCATCCATTCAAACAAAAAAGACCACTTCAAACATCTTGAAGTAGTACTAATCAAATGCAGGCAGTATGGCATCTCCCTAAATCCAACAAAATGCGAGTTCATGGTCACCCACGGAGTTGTTTTAGGACACATCATTTCTCAACATGGGATTGCAACTGACATGGACAAAGTCAAAATCATCATGGAATTGCCTCCTACTACAAATTCCAAAGGTGTATAGGTCTTTATGGGACATGCCAGTCATTATAGAAGATTTATATTACACTATGCCATGGTAGCTAGACCACTTTACAAATTATTAGTGGAATTATTGTGGATAGAAGAGTGCGACCAAGCCTTTGAGCTTTTAAAGTGGTGCAAGAATTCAACTTCAAAATAGTGGTCCGCAAAGGTGCCCAACAATACATTACCACGATCACGTCTCATGTCAAGTTAGGAGAAGAAGCCAGTAGAGTGGAAGATGACTTGCCAGATGCCACACTAATTCAGATAGATGGTGTTCCAAATGGGTGGCCACTGGAGTAGAAGATGACTTGCCAGATGCCACACTAATTCAAATAGATGCTATTCTAGATGGGTGTGGAGATATCATTGGGTACTTAATGGCAGGAAGACACCCCTCAAAATGAAAGTAGTAGATGCCAAAAAACTAATTCTAAAGGCTACACCCTATCAACTCATTGCAGGACAACTATACAAGATGGGCAAGGACCAGGTATTAAGAAGATGTGTAATGCCTCATGAGATCATGTCAATCCTGAGTAAAGTCCATGAAGGCATTGGGGGAGGACACTTCCAAGGGGAAGCCACATCAAGAAAAGTCCTCCTCGCAGGCTACTGGTGGCCAACACTGTGGGTAGATGCCTATTAATATGTAAAAGGCTATGATGTATGCAATGGACTACTAAACCATAACACAAAGACTTCAATCCCCTAACAATAGTTGTTTCACAAAAACCTTTGAAAGATGAGGGATTGACTCTATGGGTTCCATCCATCTAGCAAGCAAAGGGAACACATGCACACTACATCATTGTGTCCACCCACCACTGATTACTTTACAAAATGGGCTGGAGCTAAAGCAGTTAGAAAGAAAGATGCCAAAAGCACAGCAAGATTCTTATACGGGAATGTGATCACCCAATTCAGATGCCGCATTGAAATTGTGTTGGATAGAGGCACACATTTTGTCAATGAGGTAATCCAAGAACTCTTGTTTGGCTTTATGGTAATCCATAGAAAAAGCACACCCTACTATCGCCAAGGGAATGGACAGGCCGAATCCACTAACAAAATATTATGCATTATCCTCACCAAGGTAGTAGAACCACATCGTTCTGATTGGGTAGAGAAACTGAATGTAGCCTTGTGGGCATACAGAACCACTCTCAAGGTTAGTACAAGGAATACACTTTTCAATTGGTGTATGGCCTTGAAGCTGTGGTCCCACTAGAATTTGTAATACCAAGCCTACACATAGTAGTACAGAAATGCATGGGAGACCATGAATTCTGGAAAGAAAGACTCTATTAGTTGGAGAAGTATACAGAGACAAGACTAGTCGCCTACCATGCCATGACAATAGAAAAATGCAGAAGAAAGGCATGGTTCAACAAAAATCTTAAAGCTAAAGACATCAAGGAAGGTGACTTGGTCTTGTTATACAATGCCAAAGTACACAAGGGGAAACTGAAGTATCTAGGTCAAGGACCCTACCGAGTAAGAAAGATGAATCCCATTGGAGCCATGCTACTAGAAATAATGGATGGAGACTAATTCGACACAACAATAAACAAGAGCCGCTACTACTTCAACACGCAAGCCATCCCTGACAAAAACAAAGATTTGGGAAACCCAAGTCTTCCTTAGTCAGGATTAGATTGTATCATGAGCACTCACTTGCATATGTACATCTTTGCACATATAGGTAGTATCAATTGATTTTATCCTAGGGCTCAGATGTGATGCCTGAGTTCTAGTTGCCCTATGAAATCCCAGCAACAAAAAAAAGCATATAGTTAGTCCCTACCTAGCTACTACTAGGTCACGTGCACTCACACACTTTTGCTTAGACACATAGATGATTGCATGAATAATTGTGCCACACACTTTCATTCCACGCTCTCAAAGCATGTATAAAAATAAGATCTCTCACAAACACACACAAAGGTGATACATGCATGCCAACTAATCTAACGATCAAGCCACAAGCTCAACAACCACTGGGTTACACACATGGCATCCCAACTCTAAAATCCAAATAGGCCATAACTCGAGGACGGGTAATTAAATGGATCTGAGAGTATGTTGTCTTTGTGCCAACATGGACTTAGGTAGTACAAAATGTGTGTGTAGAGTAGCAGCAAAGCTCCGCTTGTACTTGCATAAGGCTAGGAATAATCCCTCTTGGATGCGTTAATTTTACGAGCAAAAACCTATGAGCAAGTTTATCCGAGCGTATTTTTCAAGAGATTTAAAAAAATGTATTTCTTTAGGAAACATGGTTTTAACACTTTTATTTTCACTAGAACTAGATCCCTTTATCATAAAAATATAAAGACTAGTCACTCATTCATTTTTACACAACATAATTTTCTTATTTAGAGACATCCCTTTGTACCCCTGTTATTACCTTAAAAAAGTATTGATTCCTTTAAGAAACATCCCTCATAATCACTCTTAATGTAATAATACTATGCATATATGATTACTTATTAACACATTTATATCATATGGCAATATCTTTTTAGTGTTTTTATAGCATAAATAACAAGATATTTATGGACATGTTTCTAAAGAAGTTTAAATTACTATAAATAAGTATTAACTTGGGCTTATATATCACTCTCATAAAATACATGTAATATTTAATACTATATATGCAAGATTTTCCAAAATATAACTCCAAAGATGTGCTCAAATGCGGTGTTCCGATCGATTTGAGTGGCTGAATGACTATATTTGGACATTGGATATGAAAGTTATGTCACTTTTAAAAGTGATGTCCAAGATAGTTTCGCCAGTGAAACTACCTTGGGAGACCTGCTTCAAAGGGGTTTCACTGGCGAAACTACCTAGATGGCTTACTTCAATGAGTTTTCTTTGAAGAAACCCTTTCATGAAAATAGATTGAGAGAGGGTTTTCAATGTCACCCCCTATTAAGTAAAAGTTGTAAGAAGGATCATAAGAGAATTTTCATAGAGAAGTCTACTCTACATGTGGGTTTCTTCAAAAGCCATCCCATTATGCTCTCACCATTCCTAAAGATTCACCTAAAGATTTTTGTATAAAATAGGTATTGCTATAATACTTTGCATATTTCTAAGCGAAACTATGTTTTCTTCTGATCGATTTTTGCCATATTTATGCATAGTTGGAAGCTTTTTTTTTCCTTCGCTCGGACGCTCGGAAGATTTCGCTCAGAAAATGCTCATCCCCATCCCTCTTAGAATTCCAACTTGCATGTTCTACATGCAAGTTCTACATACGATTCCTACATGCAACATGCGAGTTCTACATGCAACTCCTACATGCGAGTTCTACATGCAACTCCTACATGCAACTTCTACATGCAACTCCTACATGCATGTTCTACATGTAACTTCTACATGCAACTACTACGTGCATGTTCTACATGCAACTTCTACATGTCACTCCTACATGGGAGTTCTACATGCAACTCCTACATGCAAGTTCTACATGCGAGTTCTACATACAACTCCTACATGCAACATGCAACTCCTACATGCAACTTGCAACTCCTACATGCAACTTCTATATGTAAGTTCTACATGTAGAGAGAGAATGTCTTACAATTCCTACATATGTAGAGAGAGAAGCTCTCCAACTTGTATAAATACCCCATAATGGAATGAAGCTAACACTCCTTGGGGCATTGTGTTGAGTTCTACTTTGGTATTCGAAGCTCTTGTCTCAAATGTCCATGATTCCTTGCATTCCACATCCAAAAGCATGTCCTAAACTTGCAACTCCTCCTCCCCTCTCCTCTAACCTTGCAACCCAGCCTCTCCCTCTCCTCCTCCTCCTCCCTCCTCTTCCCTTCTCCTCCTTCCTCCTCCTCCTCCTCCCTCCTCCTCCTTCCTCCTTCCTCCTCCTTCTCCTCCCTCTCTCTTCTTTCCTCCATGCTCTTACACCTTCTTCCTCTCCCACTCCTATGCTCCCCCTAAACACTTAGTTCCTCAACCCTTAATCTCCATGATCTATGAAGGAGATGAGTTCTCCACCATGTACTCTACCCTAAACCTTGGAACCTCCTTCTAACCCTGGAACCTCTTCTAAACTCTAGAACCTCTGTCTAAACCTTGGAACCTCTCTCTAAACCTTGAAACCTCTCTGTAAACCTTGGAACCTCCTTCTAACCCTTGAATCTCTTCTAAACTCTACTCTAACCCTTAAACTCCTCCTAAACCATTTAACCCCCAATGAAGGTGAAAGCCTTCATTACCTCAACCATGATGATGCACATCCCTTTCACACATGCATACACTATGTTTGCTTACCACACTTAAGCCTACGTCTCTCACCAGAATACAACTCGAGGTCCTAAGCTATATGTATACTCCAAACGACAACCCCGATATATTCGTAGGTGACAAAAAGCCTCGGAACCCTGCATACTGAGAGTACACTGCTCTTGCTCTGCAGAGCCCCTAGGAAAGAGCAAACATTTGGCACCACTCTAGGAATGCATAGGTTGGCAAGTACGGTACAATCACTATACATCAGAGCCCACTCAACCTTATCCTCGACAATACAGTCATTCAAAGGGCTTTCTCACTCCCAACACAAGGTGCCAAATACCCTACATGGCTTGCCGATGCAAAATTTCTCGAAGTACAACCTCTCCTTGCCAAGGGCACACTGTTCCATAGGGATGGCATATTACTTTGCACCATCCTTAATCATCGCCTCAGGGAAGCATCACAATTCCTATCCGCAATCCTAGGGGTTGAGTGCGGCAAGAATCGATCCCTTCCATTCTACACATTTGTTTTGTTGAGTAGGAAGCTAAAGCAAGATTGGATGCAACACCTTCCATTGGGTCGCCAATGGAAGATGATGATTTAGTTTCTGTGACCTTGAATGGTCTAGGAAAGGATTATGCACAGTTCCGGACATCCATTGCCGTCCATGACAAATTTCATGATTTTGAGGAGCTGATTGCTCTTCTAATTTCTGAGGAGCAGAGAAACGGTGGTGCATCTTCTTTAGGAGGAACTTCAAAAGAAATTATCTTCTACTCAAATGCTAGAAGAGGTAGAGGCAGAGGTAGAGTAGGTCAATCTAGAGGCCGTGGTAGAAATAATAATATGCAACGAATTCAAGAAAACTAGTCCTATGGAGGAGGACATGGTAACTTTGGAGGCAGAGGGAGCCGAAGAGGTAGTGGTGGATGGCTGAGAAGCCAAAATGCAAATAGCAATGTTAAATGCTACTACTGTGGTAAAATTGGTCATATGCCTAAAGACTGCTATAAAAAGTAGAATGACATTATGAATGAAAAATTGCAGTAAGGCAATTATGCATCCTCTAGTAGACAGGGCGATGACAGAAATGAGCATTTTTTTATGGTGCAGCACATGACCAATTTTGTGACAAGTGCAGGAGAAAGCAATGATGTGTGGTATGTTGACTTAAGTGCATGATAGGTCATGCAGAATGGATGTAGGATGCAAGGTAAATGGAAAGACCATGATTTCTGGAGACTGGTGATGATACGACACATCTCATTGTGCAGATTGGTAAAATTCCTTTGTCTATGTAGGATGGGAAAAATAAATACCTGTTTGATGTATTTCATGTCTCGAATATTACTAAGAACCTGGTTTCTGTTGGTCAAATGGTTGAGCAGGGCTTGCAGGTCAGATTTAATCCTCATAGATGCTTTGTTGAAAATATGAAAAAAAAAGGTTGCTTGATAGCAAAAGGGAAGAAGAAGGGCAGGATGTTTATGTTGGATGTGGACATGCTTGAATTGAGTGCAGCAATGTTTGCACATGGGACTAGTGTAGTTGCAGATATTGATATCTAGCATAAACGCATTGGTCATGTTAATGTACAGAAACTTAAATTAATGCAGGCCCAAAATATTATTGCAGGATTGTCTTAGTTTAAGGTTGTAGAAATGCATAAGGTATGTGAAGCCTATCAATTTGGAAAATAGGCAAGGAAACCATTTCCTATGCATCCATTTCTTCATCCATGGCTTTCTCCCATTTTTCTTTTCCCATGGCTTGCTTAAAAGAAGTGGGTTCTGGTTCATGTATCACTTTGACCATATAGGCATAGTGAATGGATGTAAATCCATCATATTTCAACCTATCCACAGGATACTTAACTCTCATAGACCTGTGCAAAATAGGCTCACTACTAGGTGCTCTCAAAGCATCTCTTGTCTTCCTTACTCTAGGTGTAACAATAGAAGGAATACCCAACTCATCATCAAGGCTCTGTTTTGAGCCACTGGATTCACCATCCACATAAGAATGACCTCCATTCACATCAACCATGGGCTGATCTACTTTCTCTTTTCCTTTTTGTGATACTTGCATACCACTATCTGCATTGCTTTGAGGAGATTCTCTTGATCTCAACCTGCCTATCCATGGTGAAGTATGTGAACCACTGCTAGAGGACACTAGAGGTCCACTAATATTTTGTGACTGCTGCTGTGAATTCTGTGCAGCATTACCATTTTTTGCAACTACATCATCAATCACATTTACGGGTTTATACCAGTTGCTCATCTCATCAAAAACAACATCTCTACTCAGTGTAAACTTACGAGTAGAAGGATTATAGCATCTATACCCTTTCTGCTACAAAGAATAACCAATAAAGATGCACTTCTCAGCTTTTGGATCCAACTTGGATCTCAACTCATCTGGCACATGAACATAGGCAATGCAACCAAAGACTTTCAAATGAGAAATATCTGGTTTTCTACCAGTATACCTCTCCTCTGGCATCATGCCATGTATTGCTATAGTGGGAGTCCTGTTCATTATGTAGACTACTGTAGCAACTACTTCAACCCAATAATAATTTGGCAGGTCTTTTTCATTGAGCATGGCACGAGCTACCTCTCCAATATGCCTGTTTTTCCTTTTTGCAAGTCCATTTTACTATGGGGTATGACTGTATGAATATTGCTGCTTTATGCCATGCTCCTGTAGGAACCTTGCAAACTCATTTGAGAGATACTCTCCCCCTCCATCTGACCTTAGGCATTTTATTTGCAAGACTCTTTCTTTTTCAACCATAGCTTTAAAAACTTTGAAATGCCCAAACATTTCACTTTTCTTTTTCATAAAATCCACCCAAACTTTTTTGCTGTAGTCATCAATAAAAGTAACAAAATAATGACAGCCTCCAATAGATGTAGCTTTAGTAGTCCACACATCAGAGTGGATTAATTCCAATGGCCTCTTACTCTCTTTTAGATGCAAACTTGTCCCTTTTTCTCCATTTGTATCCAAAGTAATTACAAATTTATGACCCCCTCAACTTGTGACTGATTTTTGAAGGTCTTCTACATTGAATTTGAACATTCGGGGAATTTCCAATCAAATATCATAGAGCTACTCATGCTCTTGATTTTGAACTAAAAAAATTTGCAATTGCAGTTATAGCACAAAAGTTATAGCTATTTTACTATTCTCTTCATATTCCATGCAATTAAGTTCCATTACTTGTATATATATTTTGTAAAAATAATTTAGGAAAATATTATGAATATTCCAAGTCAAAATAATACTCTCGACCAAGTTTGGTAATTTTGGTGATCATTTTTTGGCAAATGTAGGAGGAATTTAATGATGGTGCAGAAAGCAAAGTTGGTCAGGACATCATGGGGTTTCCAAAAATGCACAAACCCGCTGCGGCACGAATTTGGGCATCTGGAGGTTCAAGTTGGTCAGGACATCATGGGGTGTCCAAAAATGCACAAACCCGCCATGGCGCAAATTTGGGCATCTAGTTTGTGTGTTTTTGGACACCCCATGATGTCCTGACCAACTTTGCCTTCTATGCCGTGGTCAAATTCCTCCTTTATTTGCCAAAAATTGACATCAAAATGGCCGAAGTTGTCAAACTCCTTCATCTACCTCTTCAAAATCTATATTTCTTCATAGGAAATCATGAAGTGCATTAATCCTTTACAAGGTGATATAGTAGTAGACCTAAAAATTAAAATAAAAGATACATGGACATAGCCAACCTCCATGACTAAGAAAACATAGAAAATAAAAATTTTAGATTCCTCTTCAAAATATATATTTTCTCATGTAATGCATCAAATTATTTCAAGGTAATTTAGTGATATGAAATCAAATATTTCATTGACATAGCCAACCTAAAAGGTGGCTCCAAAGACAAGATAAACAAAGAAAATGAAAATTTACAAGGTGATGTAGTGGAAGATCAAAGTCCTCTGGATTAAATTAAAAATTACATCACATAGCCAACCTACAAGGTTCCTCCAAAGTGCAAGAAATTATATAGAGAATATATTGCTCAAGGGTCTTACCAGAGTTGTGCTACAAGGCACATAAGTTGTCATATTAACCAACTATCATTTGCTAAGTTACTTTGTAAATATTTTCTTTTCCATGTTTATCTATGTTGAAGTTGATGCATCTATAAAGACACATGGATTTCAATTAGTAGATGAAGGAATTTGACAATTTGGGCCATTCCAATGTCCATTTTTGGCAAATGTTGAAGGAATGCGACCGTGGCACTGAAGACAAAGTTAGTTGGGATGTCGTGGGGTGTCCAAAAATGCAAAAATCCACTACGGTATGAATTTGGCCATTTGGACACCCTCCAAATGGCCAAATTCGCGCCGTGGTGGTTTTTTGCATTTTTGGACACCCCATGATGTCCCAACTAACTTTGCCGTCTTCGCCGTGATCAAATTCCTTCTACATTCGGCAAAAATTGACATTGAAATGGCCAAAGTCGTCAAATTTCTTCATCTACCGCTTCAAAATCTATATTTCTTCATAGAAAATTCATGAAATGCATCAATCCTTTACAAGGGGATGTAGGAAAATTTCAAATTTTGATTTTTAAACACTCCATTTAATCAATGTGGTGCCATGGTCAGATCCCTTCTACGTATGTATTGGAATGGCCAAACTTGGCAAACAACATTTTATTGACTTGTAAGTTAAATCAAAATGGTGAACATAACAAAATATTCACCATTTTGATGTAACTTACAAGTCAATAAAATGTTGTTTGCCAAGTTTGGCCATGTGCAAGCTGATATAAAAAAAGATGCAATATTAAAAACAACAGATAATTAAAATAGACATAACAAAATATTCACCATTTGGCCATAGATACATGAAATTTTTTTGCTTTAGATAGAATAATATTATTAGAAATAGGTGTTTGTATTTCAAACTATATTACAAAGAGGCTTCATAGCCTATTTCTCTTCTTCTTCAACTCTAATACACCAATAATAGGGTCTTTGAATCCTCGACTACGTCCTTAGAAAGACCACTATGCTATTTGGAATCTCACATTCAACTCGTAAGTTCTTATAATCTCATGTACAACACATTGGAATGGATCATGTAGGTTGCCTTGGGTCAATACTGTGAATTCTCCATGCCTTCTTGTTCCAAATGGATAGATTCTCCATTCCTGCTTGCTATTACACACATGAAGAAACATCATTTTAGAGATTTAAATTTAAGTAAATGTAATGCATCATGTGAATTCTTATTCTTTAATAAACTTTTGAGCTTCAAGACTTACATTAGCAGCATCACAAGCTCCAAGCATCTCATTTGCATCACCATTCCCTTCAAGTCCTACATCACCTCCAAAACAACTTGCTCATGCATGACTTTGTGTCTTTTGATATGAAGAGTCCATATCATCCATGCCCACCATTCTCATATCATCCTCCATGAAGATCCTTAAAGAACAACTAAGGGAACCTTAGCAAAAGCAATGCACCACTGTGGATAATCCAAAGTAAGAAGTTACATTGAAACACTACAAAATTAACATTTTATCTCATATTCTTCTCTTTAGAGCACCTACTGAGGTTCAAGATGCTTCTTTTCTTAACAAAAACAATCATGGATCACATATTGATCCTGCAGCTTTACGATCACATGGTAACGTGGGAGATCTCCACAGATGGTGCCATCAATAGTCGCAGAGTTTACAAAGACTATGATAGGCCATGATAGAAGGTAGGTGATGTTTGAGGAGGGATGAGAAGGACCATGAATGATTACAAGGGAGGAGAAGCAAGCAGAGGACTAGGTGTGAGGATAAAGGCAGACAAATATGCATGAGTAGGAGGAGTAGAAGCAACAGGAGCAGGTGTGAGCATGAGGCAAGAGGAGCTTGCATGAGTAGGAGGAAGGAGGAGTAGGCATGAGCATGAGGGAAGATGAGGATGGATGAGCATGAGGGAGGAGGAGGAGTAGGAAAAAGCAGTAGGGGGGAGGAGGAGGATACATGTGGGAGGAGGGAGGAGGTGGAAAAAGTAGCAGGGGAAGGAGGAGGATACATGTGGGAGGAGGGAGGAGGAGACATGTGGACAAAGGGAAGAGGAGGGGGGGAGGGAGGAGGGAGGCATGGGGAGGGAGGAGGAGGAGGAGGAGGAGGAGGAATGGGACGTGTGGAAGAGGAGGAGGGAGGAGGGAGACAAGGAGTAGGATGGGGGGAGGAGGAGGGAATTCAAATTCAAATTTCAAAATTCAAAATTTTGACTTTAGAGGATGGGGGGAGGAGGGAGAGAGGGAATTCAAATTCGAAATTGAAAATTTTTACTTTGGGAAAAGCGCCCCCTCCTTGGTGTAAGAGGTGGCCCCCTCCTAGGTGTAAGAAGTGGGATCAATTGGGCTTAACCCACCTAGGTAGGGGGGGTTAGGACTCCCTTGGACCCCACAAGAGGACTTGCATTAGGCCTAATCCATTTCTTAACCCATTCCTTATGAGGCCCTTTTAAGACCCCAATTCTCCCCTAATGAGTGTGCAGTTGGCAAGTAATCTAGTTTATCATGCTAGAACTAAGCATATTGAGGTATGCTACCATTTCATTAGAGAGATGGTGTTATCAAGGAAGATTGATCTCATACACGTGAAGATTGAAGATCAGGTTGTAGATATCTTTACCAAGTCATTGGGTAGAGATAAGTTTACATACTTTAGAGAGTTACTTGGTGTTATGCTCCCTACTTGAGCTTCAGGGGGAGTGTTGGGAATCAAGCTCTCTGTTATTGTTCCTGTTGTGTGAGTAGGTGAATAAGGTGAGTCACACTAATCAACCATAGTTAGTTCTTATCTACTATGTATGGGTGTGACCTTAGTAGTGTTCAATTGTATTCAATTGTATTATTGTGTGGGGTGAATATGAGCTGATTGTGGAGGAGACTATTGCTCCCTCCTGGTTGCTTCCTATATCTCTCTTCTTTTTTTTCTTAATAATGATGCTAATCAATGGTATCACAATAGAAACATCTCAAACAAACATATCTCTCACCATAATATTGAATGTACATAGGAGAAACTTTATGCAGCTAAATCTCATTTGGAATAGGCAAAATATGGTGCATTACCATTGCGAACATGTTAATGACAACCTTGTCTAGTTGGGTCAATTAATGATGAGATTAAAGAGGTGGTTTTCTCCTTTTGGGCTGCTCATACTCGTGTTTCAGGTGCCCAACAAAAAGGATGTTTGTCGAAAGCAACTCGAAAGAAAATCTTGGATCAAGCACCCTATGCACCTCCTTGACCAGCCTCTAATGCTCACAATGGTCATGATTCTTTTATTCTTTGGGCTGCAGCTATGCCCCAACTTCATATTACTTTGATACGAATATTGTCATGGTGGTGGAGCACTTAGATTGTAGTTTGTAATGTATCACATTTCTTTCAAACACACTATTCAAAATTTTTTGACTTTCTCTCCTGGTTTGGACCTTTTTTTTGGAGTATATCCTCTCCACTCAACTTCACTTAGTGAGCTCAAAATTTAAGTTTTTTAGAGCACTCAATGAGTCACTTATATACAAATATGGCTTTATTAAGCTAAAAAGTCAAGTGGTGACCTCTAATCAAGAAAAATATGGCTCAATGAAGCTATAATTCCCAAACTTGTGCATGGTGCCCCCATCCAATAACTATAATAATAATAACAGTAGTCTCCTAACTCTAGTTTAATTTTTTCACTATGAAGATAAAGTGAAAATATGACACCATATGAAAAGAGTTTGTTGAATTCAACATATAAGCGGTGTATAGATACACCATTTTTTTGAAAAAAAAGAGTTTGTTGAATTCCAATCTAGACTTGGAGCAAGATCCATAGGAGTTACAATAGCTCTAGTTAGGAGCAAGGTCATTGCTAGGAGATTGTGCAAGGATGAGGCCACTGAATGAACCCCCCCCCCCTAATTCATCCTCCAACAGCTCGCAATGCCGGTGCAACTTGCAATCCTTCATGCCAAACCTCTCCAGCATATTCAAGGCATACTGCCTCTGCATGAGCCAAATGCCATTAGGTGTTTTCAACACCTCTATTCCAAGAAAGAACTTCAAGTCCCCTAGATCCTTCATATCAAACTCCATTTTCAGCTTGCTCTTAATTTTAGCAATGCCATCATCATCACTACCAGCAGTCAGAATCAGATCATCAACATAAATTACAATCATAACATATCGAGCAGTTGTCTTCTTTGTGAACAGTGAATGATCAACCTTCCCAACTGCAAAACCAAGCTCCTGCAGTTATCTATTGGTCCTTTCATTCCATGCTCTAGGTGCTTGCCTCAGCCCATAGAGAGATTTCTTCAACCTACAAACATAGTTGGGATTGTCAAGGTGCACATAACCCTCGGGCTGAACATCTAATCTTATGATAGGCCAAGAAGTCATCAAACTCATTTGACAGATATTATCCTCCATTATCTGATCTCAAGCATGTGATATATGACCCAAACTCCTTTTCAACGTGTTGCTTGAAATGCTTGAAGGCAGGCAGGACCTCATCCTTATGTTTCAAAAAATACAACCATGTCTACCGGCTGAAATCATCAATAAATGTGA
Source organism: Dipteris shenzhenensis (assembly GCF_047967505.1). Lineage (NCBI taxonomy): Eukaryota > Viridiplantae > Streptophyta > Polypodiopsida > Gleicheniales > Dipteridaceae > Dipteris > Dipteris shenzhenensis. The sequence continues at coordinate 5,429,031 of NC_141617.1, read as the reverse complement.
CATAATATGATGAACCTCCCATCAAGGTATTTTGAGCTGGACCCTAGACATCAGTGTGAATCAAATGCAAGGGTCTATTACTTTCCAGCATATGCCTAGTAAATGACAACCTTGATTGTTTTCCAAATTGTATGCAAGGCAAACATGCTCTAAAGCAGTATACTTGAACTTTTGTAGGCTAATAACAATGCCTTTATGCTGCATATTTTTTAGCTTCTGAATATTAATATGACCAATGCGTTTGTGCCAAATTTCCAAATCAACGACAACACCCATACCATGGGTAAACATGGCAATCTTTAGTTCCGGCATGCATGCATCTAAAGTAAACATTCTTCCTTGCCTTTTCCCTTTCGCAATCAACTTGCAGCCATTACCAAAGTCCTCAATGAAGCATCCATCCTTATTAAACCAGACTTGAAAGTTCTGCTCAACCATTTGTCCAACAGACAACAAGTTCTTGGTGATCGAAGGCACATGCAACACTGCACGTAGCATCTTGGTCTGACCATCATGCATCACCAGAGGCACAACACCCTTGTGTGTAATGTCATGCTGTGTATCATCCACTGTGCAAACATAACCATGCACACCAGGAGTCATCTCATCAAACCACTTTCCATGTGGTGTCATGTGATTAGATGCTCCTAAATCAATATACCATATATCATCCAAGCCACCATTAGTAGGCTTATGATCTTGCACATGTGTCATAGCAAATAGCTAAGCTAAGGATGTCTCATGCGCATGACTAGAAGAGGCAAAATGACCATGCTAATTTGACTTTTCTCTTTGATTTGCTAGCTTCTTGAAATAGTCTTTGGCAATATGGCCAACCTTGCCATAGTAATGACATGTCTTATCACTATGAGGATTATGCACTGTTTGTTGCAGTTGCTGCCAAGTACCCATGAAAAGCACCTCTCCCCCTACCTCTGAAGGCTCCACCTCCTCTCTGAGGTGACTGACTAGGGGTTTTAGGGACATTCCTGCCATTACCTCTACCACGAAATGAATTTCTGTGTCATCCACCATGGCCTCTCTGATCAGAGTAGAACACTGCATCACTATTGCTTAAGCTACTACCATTGGTATTCAGCCCAAGCTTCACTTCCTCATGGATCAAAAGAGCAACCAGTTGATTGAAATCCGGCATATTCTGCCTCACAAAAATAGAAGTGTCAAATGACTTACATTTGGGACCAAGTCCATTCAAAGTGATTGCAACCATGTCATCATCATCCACAGGAGCATCAATAGAGGCCAATTGATCAGCTATAGTTTTGATATCAGTCACATATTTGTGTATTGTTCTACCCCGCCTTGACATATTGTTGAACTTTTGCTTCAGCTGAATTTTCCTGGCACTTGTAGTTATGCCATAATATCTTGTCAAGATATCCCATGCATTCTTGGGAGACTTGCAGTTCAGAATTTGCATAACCATGGCATCTGAAATAGATATTGAAAACCAATGAAGTACCCTCCGTGCTCTTTCCAGCCAAGCTTTAAACGCTCCCCTCTTCTTCCCTTCCCCTCGCCTCGATCGCCGAAGAATGCCCCACATCCCCTTGTTGCCTCGTTTCCCTTCATCTTCTTCTTTGTTTACTACAAGCTTCTTCGTGTTCAATGTCCGATTCATCTTTGCAGACCTTGCAAATCGCCATAGCCACCCCCATGTTTGGAGATCCCTCTCCCTCCCAATTCCCAGCTAAGCTCTGGCATCAAAGAGATAGTCGATGGTGCATCCTCGACGTCCCTGCCTGTTTCATTCGACCCACCCACATGCGACCTCGCCTTTCTCACGTCATTTCCGATAATGTCGAACAAATTCCCATCTTAGACCTCTCCGGGCTGCGCTATGCTGATGACGGCCAGGGTCGGCTACAGACCATCCGCAACATCGGCTGCGCATGCGAGGAGTGGGGTTTCTTTCACGTACCCAATAACTGCGGGCTGCAGTCATTTTCTCAGTGCTAATTTGCGGTCATTTTAGCGTATTCAGAGCCCTTAGCATTCGTCTCCATGGTCGATTTAGCGCTTACGCAGTCAGTCGCAGTATTTAGCTTTGTAGCGTCTAGAAAAGTGCAGGTGATCGACCATGGCGTCCCACAAGCTGTTGTAGCGCAATGAAGGCAGCTTGTCAGAAGTTCTTTGGGCAGCCAACAGAGGCGAAAAACTAGTATCGTAGTCAGAATTTCTATGACGCCATCGCTTACTCCACAAGTTTTAATCCATCTTTGGAAAAAGCCAGAGAGTGGAGAGATGTGTTGTATATTCGAGAAATTCCGGGCAAGTGCAATGGCTTCGAAGAAGCGCCCCAAATATGCAAGTACGCGATGCTGATCCAGGAAATTTATTCATGTCTGCAACGATGTCTTATGTATGTAGAAAACTCTGAATATTTGAGCTTGTATATTGTGCTTGTTGTAGACGAGCATTTCACAACTATCGTGACGAAGTACACAAGCTTGTAAATATGATATATCAAGCGATTTTCCAAAGCATAGGATTGAGCTCCGACTATTTGAGGAAGGCATTGCCAGCAATACCTAGGCTACCTTGGCCGTGAACTACTATCCGCCATGTCCAGATCCGAGTGTCACCCTTGGAGTGAGTGAGCACTCAGATGCGAGCTCTCTCACGGTTCTTCTTCCCGATGAAGTGCCGGGACTGCAAATAAGGAAGGCCGATAAATGGGTAGCAGTGAAGCCTCTTCCTAATGCATTTGTGATCAACTTGGCAAATCAAATCCACGTACTCATGTGAGAGACTAGTATTAAAGCCAGATTGGACTTATGGTGAGACTTACTCTCTCTCTCTCTCTCAATCTCTCTCGGTCTCTATCTTACATGTTATAGCTCTTATTACAGATCTTGACCAACGGAATATACAGAAGCAGCGAGCATAGGGTGGTGACGAACTTTGACATGCCGAAGTGTTCAGTAGCTTGCTTCTTTGGACTGGCAAAAGAAACCTAGATGGCTCCTCTGTCGATGCTAGTGACTGAGAAGCATCCGGTGCTCTACAAGGAGGTCGTCTTTGAAGAGTACGTCAAGCACTACTACAACAGAGAGCTACTACCGAACAGAGGTGCTTTGGATTTTGCAAAAGCAACATGAAATCTACCAAACATCCGTTTAATTAGATTGTAATGAAGAAAGTAGTAAACTTAGACGAGATTCAATATAAAAACTGTTGTATTTTATTTTTTGTAGATCCATGATGAAAATCGTAAATTTAGACGTCTTTATTTGTACTTGTGTGTGTGTGTGTATGAGTAAGGGAGAAGGGGAGGGGGGAGAGAGAGAGAGAGAGAGAGAGAGAGAGAGAGAGCACAAGGAGGCACTAGCTTCCTCTTAGGCACTTTAATGTCCATGTCACATAGGTATGTATTGTGCGTTTGGGAAGAATAAATTGGTACAATCCAGGGATGTCCTCATCAATATTAGCCAATTGCTCCTTTAAATCTTGGATAGTTGTAAGATATGCATCCATGTTATCACCCTCATTCATATGAGTATCCTTCAACTGCTTGCGGAGATAGGCAACACGGGCCTCATTGCGTACCTAATACAAAGAGGCAAGCTTATCCCAAGGCTCCTTAGCAGTAGTGCATGATCTAATATGAGGGGCAATACTCTTCTTGATAGACAGAGCAATCAATGCCTGTGCCTTAGCATCATGGCCATCCCATTGTATCATCTCCTGAGTAGGAGGAATAAAGGCATCACGGGAAGAACCAGTGGATGTAACATCACTAGAAGAAGGTGTAGCCTTCCTGACAATAGGCTCATTGCCATTCACTATGTTCCACAAATTCTTGGCCATCAAAGCATGCTTCATCATGAATGACCACATAGGGTAGTTAACCTCATCAAGCTTGTCATTAGCACTGAAGGCCCCAAAGAAATCGTCTTTGCCACCAGCCATTATGCAAGCAGATGCACAAATCCAAGAATGACAAAGGCAAAGAACAAGAGCCTCAAGCTCTCAACTGCAAATATCAGTGACTGAATGTGTAAGCCTCAAGGCTTTTTCAAAGCACAAACTCAACTGAACAAGATCACTGCCAAAGTGTACTGCTGTCCATTGTTAAATGGTACATCAAAAGCCAAGTCCAGAGGCACAAGGGCCTTGCCAACTATGCAACAAAAAGAACAGAAGCTTACCAGGTGAGCCTGTGGAAGAAAGACAGCAAATGTCTACCAAAGAATGACCAAATATCAGCCCAGAAGTTGAGAAAAGTCAATGACAAGCATGCAGCCTATATGTAGCAGTCAATACTGACTAAAAATCAGCAAATAGTGACTGAATATCACTCCAGATGCCACCAAAATCAATTCATCCAGCAAAAGAGAGGGTTCTGGTGCAAGATCTGAGTGTCTCAGGCACAAATCCAAGTGGAAATGAACTAAATACAGCAAAATGCAGTTGCTGCAGCAATAAATCTCAGATTTGAATGTGTATCGGCCAGGAGAAGTGTCACCCAGCTTAATGCAACAGGTAGATGCAATCTTTCACGACAGAAATCCACGAGAGTGCTCCAGATGGCCAGAAAGGTAGGCAACCTACTGAAAAACTACTCTAGAAGTAGACAACCAGCAAATGATAGATCCACGGGAAGCGTGCAAGTGGGGGAAGACCAGGAACCAAGGCAAAGCCTTCTTTGATACCATTGTTGGGTGAGTGTTGGGTGGAGTGGACAACAAAGCAAAAGAGATGGAGGCAAGAAGCAAAATGTGCTATTGTAGTAGAATAACTAAGTGTGTTGAAAAGTACAAAGACTACACCCACACCCAATATGATGAAACCCTAAGATAGGTGTCCCAACACAGCTAGGTGTCATAAAGGTACATGTAGTAACTGTGCCATGTAACCTAAAGTCTAATAATTAGACCTACAATCATACCAAGGAATGAGCAGTACCTATGGATAACCCATAGAGTATCCTACATATGTGCTAAATGCAAACTACTATAAGCCAAATGCAAAGTCCTATATGCCAAATTCAAAATGCTAATAATGTTCAAAAGTACTCTATGGCAAATCCAAATTAAAATGAACAAGAAGATGAATTCTGTTGAAGTATACGACAAGTACAAAGTGCAATGTAACAAATGCAACATGTTATGTATTAAACTCAAATTGCTATGTGCTAGATACAAATTGATCTAAACCTAAGGAAGGGCATATTCCTTGGTCTTATAATTTTTGGAGAGGAAGCATGCCAACTCTCCCCCTACACAATGTGTGGTTATGTGCTAAATGCAAAGTACCATAAGCCAAATGCAAAGTGCTATATGCCAGATTCAAAATGCTATGTGGAAAATTAAAAGTGCTTTGTGGGAAATGCAAATTAAAATGAATAAGAAGACAAATTTTGCTAAAGTATACAACAAGTGCAAAGTGCTATGTCCCAAATGAAAAGTACTATTTGTTAAACTCAAATTGCTATATGTGCTAGATACAAATTGATATGAACCCAAGAAAGGGTACATTCCTTGGTCTTATAATTTTTGGAGAGGAAGTGTGCCAACTCTCCTCCCACACAATGTGTGGTTATGTGCTAAATGCAAAGTAGTATAAGCCTAATGCGAAGTGCTATATGCCAATTTCAAATGCTATGTGCAAAATTAAAAATTCTTTGTGGCAAATGCAAATTGAAATGAACCTAAAGAAGGGCACATTCCTTGGTCTTATAATTTTGGTGAGGAAGTGTGGTAACTATATCCCAAGCTCAAATTGCTACATGCTATATGCAAAATCCTATGTGCAAAATACAAAATCATACATTCCTAAATGCAAAGTACCATGTGCAAAATGCAAAGTGCTATGTTCTATATCCCAAACTCAAATTATTCATGCTATATGCAAAATACTAAGTGCAAAATGCAAAATGATATGAACCCAAGGAAAGGCACGTTCCTTGGTATTATAATTTTTGGAGAGGAAATGTGCCAACTCTCCTCCCACACGAATGTGTGGTTAAGTTTATTTGTTTATGTGTTGGATATAAAGTGTTATGTGCTAAATGCAAAAATGCTAGTTGCTCAGTGCTATGTGCTATATGCAAAATACTATGTATAAAATACAAAATCATGCATTTCTAAAAACAAAGTACCATGTGCAAAATGCAAAGTGCTATGTTCTATATCCCAAACTCAAATTGCTACATACTATATGCAAAATACTATGAGCAAAATGCAAAATGATATGAACCCAAGGAAGGGCACTTTCCTTCGTCTTATAATTTTTGGAGAGGAAATGTGCCCACTCCCCCCCCACACGAATGTGTGGTTAAGTTTATTTGTTTATGTATTGGATACAAAGTGCTATATGCTAAATACAAAAATGCTAGTTGCTCAATGCTAAGTGCTAATTCTAAATGGAAAATGCTATGTATGAAATTCAGAGTGCTATATCTCAAATTCAAATTGCTACCAAATATATACAAAGTGATAAATGAAAACTACTATATCCCAAATTCAAATAACTACAAAATATATGCAAAATAATATATGCTAAACACAAACTCCTATGTACAAAAAGAAAGAGCTATTTACCATGCTCTATATTCGAAATGTTATATGCTACATTCAAATTACTATATGCTATATTCAAATTGGTATCAACATAAACTAAAGGCGTTATAAATTTTGTGTGAAAAACATGAAGTGTTAACGACCTTGATATTTTGTTTGCAGATTATTTGAATAGGTGAATTTCAAGTCATTTTTAACACTCTGATCTACAAAAGGAAAATAAAGTAGGTGCTTCTACTTTAACATATAATTTACTTTACAAATATGAAAAGGCCACTTATTAAAAGGAGAGAATGTGCTTCCTACATTAGCATAATAGAGAACAAGAAAAGACGATTACAGCCAAGTTTCTCTTCATGGCTATTCATTGATAAATTTCTTAGAGAATGGAACCAAATTACTTCTCAATATATTTTGAAGATGCAATATTGTGTATTTTATGGTAGAATAGGATTTAACACAGGTTCTTTTACAAAGTTAAAATCAGTAATATCACTACTAGAATCAAGTATAACACCATATGACTTATCCAATAATACGTTCATACGTTTGCATGTAGAAAATGGCCTAGGACATAGATAAAAAATGGCTTGTAAAGCATGCATAGATAGTCCATTCAGAAAGTTGTACTCGGTTCCCTATGATCTAGACTATTTACAAAATGTATTAGGTGCAAACATATTTCAAATGCAAATGCTTTCTATGATTGATATATCCCTAAACGTTTTTAAAGTTATTACATCTTTAGCCCATGATCATTTGCCCATGTGACATGCATACCTCATGCCCACAGGGCTATCTCTCATGCCTCCCAATCCTATGCAGATACCATGGCCCTTTGCTCTCCTCATATTGGTAGCTTATGGGTAAGACTATGAAACCCTCTACTCCAATAGGAATTTTGTAAAGCTAAGCTCTTTGCAAATTTCCAACATAATTGTAGATATTAGAAGCTACACTAGATGTTTCATTGTATATAGAAATAGGGCTAATGCTTCCTTTCATAGCTTTTCCCTCTTCATGTAGTATGAGGATCATTAATGGAGCTCAGCGCACCATATAGCTCAATGCACATATACCTAGAACAATGACCACCCAAGATGTTGATATGGCATGTTAGCCATTTTAACACTAATACCTAAATGAAAATTGCTATATACTAAATGCAAAGTTTTATATACCAAACTCAAATTGCTAAATGCTATATGAAAAATACTATGTGCAAAATACAAAATCATACATTTCTAAATGCAAAGTACCATGTGTAAAATGCAAAGTGCTATGTTCTATGTCCCACACTTAGTAAATGCAAAATGCAAAATACTAAGTGCAAAATGCAAAATGATATGAACCCAAGGAAGGGCACATTCCTTGGTCTTATAATATTTGGAGAGGAAATGTGCCAACTCTCCCCCCACAAGAATGTGTGGTTAAGTTTATTAATTTATGTGTTCGATAAAAAGTGCTATGTGCTAAATGCAAAAATGCTGATTGCTCAATGCTATGTACTAAATGAAAAATACTATGTACAAAATACAAAATCATACAGTTTTAAAAAAAAAGTACCATGTGCAAAATGCAAAGTGCTATGTTCTATATCCCAAACTCAAATTGCTACATACTATATGCAAAATACTATGTGCAAAATACAAAATGATATGAACCCAAGGAAGGGCATGTTCCTTGGTCTTATAATTTTTGGAGAGGAAATGTGCCGACTCTCCCCCCACACGAATGTTTGGTTAAGTTTATTAATTTATGTGTTCGATAAAAAGTGCTATGTGCTAAATGCAAAAATGCTAGTTGCTCAATGCTATGTACTAAATGCAAAATACTATGTACAAAATACAAAATCATACAGTTCTAAAAACAAAGTACCATGTGCAAAATGCAAAGTGCTATGTTCTATATCCCAAACTCAAATTGCTACATAAAATACTATGTGCAAAATGCAAAAAAAAATGAACCCAAGGAAGGGCACGTTCCTTGGTCTTATAATTTTTGGAGAGGAATGTGCCGACTCTCCCCCCACACGAATGTTTGGTTAAGTTTATTTGTTTATGTATTGGATATAAAGTGCTATATGCTAAATGCAAAAATGCTAGTTGATCAATGCTAAGTGCTAATTCTAAATGAAAAATGCTATGTACAAAAATCAAAGTGCTATATCTCAAATTCAATTGCCACCTAATATATACAAAGTAATAAATGAAAACTGCTACATCTCAAATTCAAATAGCTACAAAATATATGCTAAACACAAACTCCTATGGGAAAAAAGAAAGAGATATTTACCATGTTCTATATTTAAAATGCTATATGCTACATTCAAATTCCTATATGCTATATTCAAATTGGTTTCAACATAAACTAGAGACGTTATAAATTTTGAGTGAAAAATATAGTGTTAAAAACCTTGATATTTTGTTTGTAGATTATTCGAATTAGAGAATTTCAAGTCATTTTTAACACTATCATCTACAATAGGAAAATAAAGTAGGTGCTTTTACTTTAATATATAATTTACTTTACAAATATGAAAAGGTCACTTATTGAAAGGAGAAAACTTGCTTCCTACTTTAGCATAGAAAACAAGAAAAGACAATTACAAACGAGTTTCTCTTCATGGCTATTCATTGATAAATTTCTAGAAGAATGGAACCAAATCACTTCTCAATATATTTCAAAGATGCAATATTGTGTATATTGTGGTAGAATAGAATTTAACACAGGTTCTTTTACAAAGTTAAAATCAGTAATATCACTACTAGAATCAAGTATAATACCATACGACTTATCCAATACGTTCATAAGTTTGCATGTAGAAAATGGCCTAGGAGATAGATAAAAATTGGCTTGTAAAGCATGCATAGATAGTCCATTTAGAAAGTTATACTCGGTTTCCTACGATCCAGACTATTTTAGGTGCGGACATATTTTAAATGCAAATGCTTTCTATAATCGATATATCCTTAAACATTTCTAAAGGTATTACATCTTTAGCAGCATGTATACTACATGTATTATATATGTTCGAATCGCCAACAAAGATTTTGTAGTAACTCAACAACCTTACTATCAACAACAAAACACGTTCTAGCGTTTAACTCTAGAACAAACCCCATATTTAAAAAATACTTGACAATGTATGAACGACCGCATCCAAAACTAGGAGTAAGTGTTCTTTCTTCAAAAGTTATTTCTGATATTCTTGAAAGACACTCTGCTGACTCACCATTCGATCTTATGAAAATTGCACGTGAGGACAACTACTTGTTATTACTAGAACAAATTAACATGCTACGTACAACTCATCAACTCAAAAAAAATACATCGCATGAAGTCGGCACAATTGTACTTTGTGATTCAACAAGAATTATTGAGCATCAGCTCATAACATGTATGAAAGGTCTGTCACAATGTGATGAATTAACACTAGAGTATGCATTATTCCCATTCCTCTATCCTTTCGGATATGGTGCTCATGATGGCAAGACGTTCTTCAACATATATTTAAAAATGAGAATATCAACATTGTTCTCCGTTTTCACTCTTTACAAACCATACTTGTTATTGATGTACCAAATACGTTAATCTATTTTAATAGCAAACTCTACTCAAACTATAGTATTATAAAGAGATATTAACCAACAAAGACAACAAGATCCAAGAATATCTGAACAAGAGATAATTAGACGTATTCTTAAGTTTCAGATACCAAGTTCTATTCCTGGATCTCCTTCATGGCACTGTAGAAACTTAAAAGATCTAATGGCAATGGTTGACACATGGGGCCTTCCCAATATATTCCTTACACTTACTGCAAATGAGGTATCAACCACAAGATGGTGTGAAATTGATCAAATAGAAACCATTGCTAAACAATTCAATAAAAACTTCACATGGAGAGATTGTCCAGTTGAATGCACAGTGCTCTTCCATGTTAGACTGCAACAATTCTTAGCAAGATATATTATGTGTGATAAAGGACTACTAGGTAGAGTCAGCATTCACATCATAAGCTATGAGGTACAAAACCGAGGATCTATGCATGCACACATGATGCTATGGATAGATGAACAAGACATAGATATCGTATCAAACCAAATAGATGCACATATCCCTTACATGAATGATTTTAATAACTGGCCAGAGAATTCAATTCAAAGAAAGCTTAAATATATGGCAATGAGAAAACAAATCCATACATGTAGGCTAATATGCAATCTATTTGACTCAAGCACAAACCATAAATGCAAATACAGATTTCCATATCCTATACATTTAGAGACTAAATCTACTCTAGATCTTCTAACACAAAGATGGATCTACTTCTGTCCATCCTAGAACATCGTAATGTCGTTCCATACCATGCAGGAATATTACTCTTGTGGTAAGCACATATGAATATTCAAAAAATAACCAACACAAGCCTATCATATTATCTTCTAAAATATGCTATGAAAACCAAACCCATGGGACACATGAACTTGAATCATGGTGATGCAACACTTCTAGGACTAGATAATCTAGATCCAATTAAATTAAAAATGATATATGCATACATTGTTTCAAAGCCAACATTTCTAACAGAGGTAGCATTGTCATGCTTACAAATATCTGCCATTCAAAGAAGCGAATCTGTGCATTTCATTGACTCCTCTCCCCCATCTATGTGCCCAAAATATCTTCGTGAAAATTGTGTTTCTATAATGCATCCTATAGATACATATTGCAGTCATCCAAGTGTTATGGAGAACTTAACCTACACAAATTGCAAGTTTACATAAATCTATGTTATAAATTCACTTTATAAATTAAGTCAAAATGAAAAATATTATTTAAAATTTTCTAGGAAATAGCACTAAATTCATTTATACATATTCTAGCTCAATAGAGCTACCTGCCCGAATCTAGTTACTCTTTATCATTAAAAATATGTCCTCAAACTTATTCTAGCATTCCTAGTTTCATCCCTCTCATCATTACCTTAAGAAAATTATTGCCCTATCCAAATGAATTTTATTGCTTAGAAGTTGGAGTTTGTAGATTTCATATATATTAAAAGATATTGCTGTGTCCTTGCAATCAATGAATAATTTCGGCAGCAAAAGATACGTACGCAAAGATGCTCTCATAATTCTCTACCTGTATTGGACAATATATACATGTTTCAAAATGAGTATGTCAAGAATCAAGATAGTCTGTACCGAAATAAACTTCTTTTGCCTTCGTTTTTTTATTGGAGAAAGATTGTGACGAATATTGGTAAAATGGGCGAACTGCTGTACGGTTTGTCATCACCACCTTGATGCGTCTCTCTTCGTTGGAGATTGACTCAGTTTTTAGTAGCGACGAGATTGGGTTGAAGTCTGAAGAGGATGCACCACGTGGGAGAACGTGCGATGGCGGAAGGAGTGTTGCACACGATGGGATGACTCTTTATTTGTCAGAAATCAATGTTTGTATGTAACAAGGGACGGTGAGGAGGTACGGGATTGCGCAATGCTTAGCGTATAGAGCACGAAGGAGGGGAGAAGGTGGTAGGCCCAAGGCTGTGGAAGAGATCCTGAGGGGCAGACCAGGCGGTGGGCGACGGCGGAAATCGAAAAATTCAGGGGGGGCAGGAGGGGGGGAATGGGGATCATAGATGTGAGTAAACGGACCTAGATCGAAGGCGGAGTTTGGTCATGGCGTCTTCGACGAGGTCGATCATGGGGACGGAGTGGGGCGTGATGCCGACAGCGCCGGAGAAGGTAGCGTAATTTTCGAGTTCAGAGACGGAGTCGGCGACGCGACGGAGGAGGTAACGGAAGTTGTGGGCACGGAAGGCAGGGAGGAAGGGGGAGGAAGAGGGGTGGGCGAGGGCGATGGAGAGCTCGAGGCAGAAGCGACGGATACGGGGGAGTTGAGTGGAGGGGGAGGGGTAGCGATCGAGGACGCTGGCGATGCGAGAGACGAGGGCGTGTTGGGTGAGGGGGGTGGTGGTGGTGTCGTCGTCGGGGGAAGTGAAGATGTCTTCGAGTTCTTGTGGAGTGAGCTCCTCTACCGTTTTGGCCGCCAATCCTAGCGCCGCCTCCTGCGCCCTCCCCGTCCTCTCCATCACCACCTTCAACACCTGCACACATACATACATACATACATACATACGTATTCATACCTCATTTGGAAAATCTTAACTCTCTCTCTCTCCCCACCATGATGGCTTCTAGAGACTATCGAATGCTTGCAGCACCCAACCCCCCCCTAGCTATTTCAACCAATATCAAAATTGCATAACAAGCGAGAGCATTGCCTTTACTATGGGTTGGAGCGGGAGGGAGGTAGAGAAGGAGTGCCTTTACTACTCGGGAGGGAGGGGGGAGGGGGAAGAAAATGGAAAGGGGGAGAGAGAGAGAGTGTGTGTGCACAACATATTATGACAAAAATGCAACTCTCCTTCCCTCCCCACAGAGCATCTACGAGGGGCACACTGCCTGTGCCTATGTTGACAAAAAAAACAAGAGTCTTCCTAAGGGACACAAACATAGTAAACACACAAACCGCCTAAGTTGCCTTTGCTATTTCAACTCTTTTCATCGTCAAGTCGCAAAGTCAAATCTTGGAGGGTGGGGCTTAGTGTCCAAGCTTTGTGGTTGGGTGCGTGTGTGTGCTGTGCATGACTTAATCACAACTATGGACCTTATGCCTACCAATCCAAGGCCATTATGCCTCTCGATGGGACCAACAAGTGAGTGAGTATGGGGTGGGTGTGTCATTATTAGAAAAAAGGACAAGAGTATACAAGTGCATGTGGACACTACCTCCTAGTATAGTGGTAAAAACAAGCACTTTTGGATGTAAAAGAGAAACCACACAATTTTTGTGAAGTGTTGGGCTATTAAAAGCTAATTTTTGAAAGATAATCTCCATAATATTATTGGCAATTTGACACACAACTCAAAAATTACACTCGGAAATACACAAAAGAGTCCCAATTCTCATTATTACACTACATCTACTTGGAGGCAGTACTAATAAAACAATCGTCCCAATGTTTCAAAATTTATATATAAACATATCCAAACAAAAAATAGCTCTCTTTGTCCAACCTATTAAAAGTCTTAAAAGAAAAAGTCTCTTGCACACTCTCTCTCTTACTCTTCACTCGTTGCCCCTCCTTACCTTTCACCTTGTCAATGTATTGGAAAGGAAGTCCAATACTTTTAAATGACTATTTTGTGAGGGTGACTCCATGCCTTCCCTTTCTTTACTTCCTACAAGGGTGTTGTTCTATGCTCTACCACATCAATTATTGGTTATCAAAATGTGACTATTGTATGAGGGAGACTCCATGCTTTCCCTTCCCTCATTACCACGAGGAGGCCGTTGTTGCAAGCTCTACCACATTAATTCTTTATCATCAAAAGTGATGCATCATCTTTGTTTTGTTTTTTTTTAATAAATAAATAAAATGCCAGATATATTAGAGGGTTGGTCATGCCTTAAAAAAAAAGACCAGTTACAAAAGAAAAGTGATGCATCATCTTGACAGAAAGGGAACAAGATGGGTTGCTATTAAAAAATCCACAAATTAAAGTGTTACATGAGTGATAGAGATTTGAGGCTAGCTCATTTGACAATAACTACATCTTTTCTTGACATACATCTACTCCCACAAGGTTCAAATGCAAGATTCATTAATTGACTCGTGAACAAACGTGAGCATTATGAAAAACCATTTTGAAAAAAAATACAAAAACCCCCTAGTTGGGAAATATGAATCTTAGCTCGATAAATGGAATTCAAAACCCTTTTAAGACAAAATACCATTAACTTCAAATTATGGAGAGATTCATCTAAAGCACTACTTAATATTCTAAGATGGCCACAAACCCATACATAAGAAATGCTTAAAGACAATTTATATTTCAAGAAAGAAGTTCACAAGTGAAAAAACATATAAACTTTTGATACTTTCTTTGCAAGTGGGAAGAAGGGCCTCCCAAAAACGTATAAACTTGATACTCTCTTTTGAACTGGGAAGGGCCTCCCTAATATCTATTCAAAAAAGAGAAGCAAATGCACTTCCCTTGTTCATGGATAAGAAGAAAATGCTCACAATGAGAAAGGGGAGGGACGTAAGGACCTAGGTCAACCTCAAATGGCGACCTACAATAGCAGGGAGCCATTTGATGGAAAGCTCATGTTACAAAATAAGTCTTGGACAGTAGTTGTTAAGCAAAGTGTAGGTTTTTAAATAGGCCAAAGCAACTTGTTGCACTGAATGTGTGAGATTGAGTGACTTTCATGGGAATGGATACTAGTTTTGTGTGTGGTATGGGAATTGAAACCTTGAGATTAAGGCAACATAAATCCCATACTCCCAACAGCTTGAATCAAAATTGCAATGCACTGAAAGGGAAAATATCCAATATAATTGATAAAGCTTTGAATATTGATTGTGCTATGAGGCAAGGTGAACAAACATCTAGTTGTGGTGGGAAAAAGAGATTGATATTCATGCTCGAGGTAAGGGAAAACCTCATAATGGATTGGAGTGACAAGTGAAGAATGAAGAAGAAGAAGAAGAAGAAGATGCAAGAGAAGGGAAGAAGATGAGTGAGTGTGGTTACTGACCTCAGGAGTGCTGGCTGCAATTCTGGCCTTGCAAGTGTTGTGGTGTTGATTCTTGATGTAGGCACAGAAGCTCCTAAGCAAGGTGGTGGCAACATCCCCAAGCTCCCAGTTGCCCACAAGCCCAATCAAGGCTCCCACAAGATCCTCTCCTCCGTCTTCCTCCTCAACCTCCTCTTCTGCTTCCTCCTCCACAACCCTTCCTCCCCCCTTAACCTTCAACCTTAGCATTCTCACACAATTTTGCTCGTTCTTCAATGCTAATAAAGTTAAGACCTGTCCTGCTTTCATTGCGAGCTTCACCTGCTTCCTGTCCCCGTCCACCCTCTCTTTCAGAAAGAGCGCCGTTAGATTTCTCATCACTCCCCCAGTCCTCCCTATCATGTCCCTCACCTCGTCGTCCATCGCCAAGCTCGATAAAATCTCAGCTGCTAGCTCTTGTAGCATCATGTGCATCTCCCCATACTCCAAAATGTTTCTCAGATTCGGGATCGTATACACCACCTTGGATATATCCTGCCTCAGCATCTTCCCCGAAAACCCAGTCGCTCCCGCCAGTAGATTCAGTAGCTCCAGTGCTTTCTTCACTAGGACTATCCTGTGCTCCGGCTCCTCCGCATTTCGTAGCATTTCGTGGGTTGTGTCCGTGAAGCTGATCACCGTCGACAATAGTCCTCGCGTCGTGCCGATCTTGGCGCAGTTGAGTGGATCTTTGGCTAAATTCTTGAGAATGCGCAAACCCACGATGTGTGTTGCTATATTCTGAGCCGCGATCGGTGCCGAACCTCCTTGTTGGATGTATACTCGCGAGTCTAGACCCCTGTCGTTGATGCTCGACGAGCCTTCGTGCGCGAGCATGCTGAAAATTCCCTCGATGGAGCCAGGAATCGCTGCCATTCGAATGCTGTTGCGATTGTACTTCACTAGCTTGGTCAACAGTTGCGCTGCTGTTGTTCTGATCTCCTGCTCCTCCAAATTTTTCCAAGTGACCATGTCCAACAGCCGCTCCACAGTCCCTTGCCTCACGCCAACAGTCCTCAGTGTGTCCTCCGCGAATTCTGGTTTGCTAGAAAATGTCAACAGAACACGCAGCCCGCCCAATTGCTCAGTGGCGATATCGGATTGCAGCCATGTCAAACTGTAATCTACCAGGTCCATTTTCACACCCTCGAAGATACTCTCCTTCAGGCTCTTGGCATACACATCATAGAAGAAGCGTCGCGTCGTGCCGATATCCTCCTTAGATAACCCACATCTTCGGTTCACCTGGACGAGCAACTTTTTCACTGATGTTTCATATTGCCAATAAGTTCTCTCAAAGAGAAACACCAGAGCCTCGAAGGCTGTGAGGCCGTAGAACACAAATAGGGCAGAAGTGTGATTACTTTGTGTATCTGTTTCACTGGCCTTGGTGAAATCGTGCTTGCTCAGACGGTAAATAGACAGACCTATGCTCAACATTGCGGATATCAGCTGCATCCAGTCAAGAATTTTACTTATGTGTTTGGCTCTAAAGATCCAGCGCATGAAGGGCACCAGAGGCACGCGGGAGCTGGACCAGGTCCTTCTGAGCCTGGTAGGTTGAATATTTATCCCGGAATCAAGATCGACGCCATCGGAAGTGTGAAGTTGCTCCAAAACCTTCGAACCCCCACCTACTGGGCTCACTAACGTAGAGAGCGCTCTGCGTACAACGCGGGTGCTTTTGAAAATGGCATCTGAACCTATTTGGTAGGCTCGAGAGATGGTGCTCGCTGTACCTGTATCCATATGCTGCCACTCCAGCTCGTGACTTCGGCTAAAGATCCTGGCTCCCTCGGTGACCAATATGACGGTCACAAACCAGAAATCTATTTCTTTCAGCGTGATTGCGTATCCACCCAGAATAACCACGGTAGCCCAGATGAATCCCAGAGTGCCGACATTACTCGCAATCTTCTCCAGCACGGCCAATCTCAGGGCGAACAACGTCAGATCCTTCTCCGGAGCAGCCGTCCTCTCCAATTCTAGCTCCTCTCTCCTGCTCCGGCGTTTAGCTTCCTTCGACGCAGGGGACTTCTGTCCGAAGGGAGTGGAATTAGGTTCGGCAGAGCGATAGCTGCCCATGTCGAAGCTTCGTGTGCCTCCCACATCTGGGGCGAATGGAGATCTGTAGCGGATGCTGCCGCTGTCGGAACTGGCGCTTGAGGGGTCGATCTTAAGAATTTCTACAATTCTGTCTCCTTCATTCCTCTCACCTGAAAACTCTACGTTAACCTTCATGTTCCTACCATGAGAGGAACCAGCAGTTCTGGAAGGACGCATAGCAGAACGAGCTAGAAGACAAGAGAAGGAAGACAATGATCGTCTACAATACGCCTCACCAGAGCACGAAATAGTCACGCAAAAACTCGTGACGAGAGCGTCATGAATTCACGTAGTAGTTAGGAGGAAATCTCACGGGCAGATTGCAGAGGGAGGAAAGGAGGAGGAAGTTGGACCACAATTGCAGCTGGCAGCACGACGAATCTATAAAAGAGGAGCTGGAGCCTGGCAGCAGATAAGCATGTGCGCGAGAAGACAGGACAGGCTACAGCGCCGTGGATTGTAAGCCAAGACAAGAGTCAATACTCATGTTTTTGATCTCAAACCTTTATCACAACAAAATCATTTCCAAGACGATGAATTTCAAATCATTTTGATTTCAATCTTTATCTCTGTTCCTCCATGGACATTTCTTCAATTTTTCTCACACTTTAAATGGCATCATCATTTCCACGCAGTTCTGTTTTTCTAATGGAAACTGCATGGCTGCGATACACTTGATTGTGTCACCCCCACGAGATTCAAAGAAACAACAAGTTCTTTTCTAGACGCATGGTGGGAAATGCATAAGTTGTTTTATGTTTGAAACCCACACAACCATATCCTCCCCCTTTGAATGTTGGGAGATGCATCGTTGTTTTATGTTTAAAACCCAAAGAGCCATATCCTCTCCCACAATCCTCCCATGTGTTTCATTCCTTCATTCCACTCCACACTGTGTCGTGGCTGAGAAGCACGTGCTCAAGTTTCTATGATCTTAAGCCACGAAGATATAGCTCCATCTAATTTGTTTAAAAGTGACCTACAGGGTTGGTCTATCTTTGTATTTGTTTTCCTATCCAAAGGTAGGTAAGAGTTGGCAAGAATTAAAAGAGTTTAATAACACCACGCATGAGGTGTATTAAACTATCTTTGGATAGTGCAACGAGTGGTTGAAAGCATACTTGAATCCGAGAAAGCCTGCAAAACCAATGTTGCCTCAAACTACTTTGGTCTACCTAACCTAGCTACACAACTCAAATTCTCTGGGAAAAAAAAGATACACAACTCAAAGTTGGGAGCCTCCAACCAGGATTAAAAGGAGATGCCATGGAAGACGATTGATGTTGGCGACAACTTGGACGGGCTTGCAAGTGTCAACAGATATATGGAACCACGAAGGATCGAAGTAGTTGCTCTTGAGACAGTCATTTGAGAACCTCATGAGCATGAATGGCACTTGGATTCCTTTGAAAGGTTCTTTGGGATGCAATGGCATAACACTCAAAGATACATAGATTAGTAGCACTTCAAGTTTGGGCACTTTAAAATTTCATCTCAAAATGTGCTAAATTTAACATTTATATTGTCATCATGGATGTGCTCTCAAATTTAAAAAGGTTCATAGCAGCCCGACTTTGGGCAATTTATAAATTCATCTCAAATGTGCTAAAGTTAATAGTTATAATGTCATCATGCATGTGCTTCCAAATTTAAAAAGGTTTACAATTAAGGACATTAAAACGTGCAATCATGCACATCTACTAGCCCCTCTATCCTCAGGGGGGTCACTATGTATAAACCCTCTATATCACATGCGTTCAAGGCCTATATTTAAAGTCCCTTATCTGTAAAAAATTTCATGAATAAAATGTACCCCTTTTCTATACAAATCTGTAAATTTTTTCCAAAACTATTTAAAATAGTCCCTTATGTATATTTATTTCTGTAAATTTTAGAAATAAAAAAAATCCTTCTATTGAACTCACGTGATAGGGTTACATATGATGAGTGACCCCCCTGAGCCTCTATCCTACATAAAAGAAATGCCTCATAAAGAGTGGTGAGCTATTGCTATCTCTCCCACTTGTAATCTCACCACTTTTATAAGTATTCATATGTTTTGTAATATTTAAATCAATTTTATCATCCAAGAAACTTATCTTTCTTGCTTTTAATCTTTCTTAGCCACACCAACTTAATAAGCATGAAACGTCTTCTTTTTCATTATCACTTGCCACATTCAAGGGCTGCCAAAATGAAACATAAGTGTGGAATATCTGTTGTATCATGTAAAGGAAATCAAAGCTATGTCATAATTATTTATTTTTTACATTTTGTAATTGATAATAAAACTATAACGTATAACTCCAATGATGTCTATAATACATCCTTAATGGATTAGTTGAGAAAAATGAGTTGACAATAAGCTTGTCACGATCTATGCTCCATATATGATATATACTCATTTATCGTACTTACTACTAGAAAAGGTTATTCATCATAGAGCATAAAGGAAACCAAAATCCCTTCCTTTACTGTCATGCAAAACTTTTAAGTATTCCAACTCATTTGTTTAATGGGATATAATATGGTCATTAAAGACACTCGTATAGAAAGAAACAAATATGTGGTCTTAAGGCATCATGGTTACTTTATGCATTGTTGAAAGATACGAACATCCAAGGAGAAACTCATTAACAAAAATTATTTCCATTTGCTCCTTGCATAAGATCTTTCTAAATTGTAAATGTACCATGAGCCTACTAAGTTGCTATTACCCTCATACATTGAAATGTTGTGTCTTCCCAAAACATGACATTAGGATGCTATCTATATTGCAACAAGGCTCAAACATGACAACTGAATCAAGACGTGCATAATTTTATAGTCATCTTTGATTAATATGATCAATCATTTCCAAAAAAATAATTCAATAACCCTTTAAATATTTATACTCTATTACTAATAGGTACCCCATGGATATTTCTAAAAAATAATCTTAATGACCCTTAAAAAAAACTATACTATATTACTAATAGGAACCCCTCACCCCCTACCCCCTGCACCTTGCTATTTCTGTGGGATTAAAAGGGGCCACAGAAGTAGCAAGGTACAGGGGGTAGGGGGCAAGGGGATGAAGTTGAAGATAAAGAGTTGAACTTGCAAATATTGATGGCAAAATTGATGAAGAAGAATGTGATGATATGAAGGAGATGAAACCACCAACATTTATATGCCATTCAACATCAAGGAGGATACCATGTACATGAAAGTGATGATGACTGAATGACAATGATAATGAAAAGGAATCCTCTTATAGTAGGCTATAAAGTGTGTGTTGGTGACACTTATGTATTGTAGGTACATAGAAACTCGAAGCTAGGTGGGTGCTATCATCTATATTAATGCCAATTGTATACTTGTTAATTAGCAACAAAATATTGTTAATACAAATGTACAAAATGATGAAATTAAATTGATCATGATACAAATCTAAATTGGATTCTTGAAACAAATATTTTAATGAACTTGTAAACAAGTCCACCATATGATTATTATATAAGAACCTTCTTGGTTTCAATTACTTCAATTACCATTTGAAAATGTCCACCTATGTTTCTTTTTATGTTGATATTAGCTACAATAAATTTGATCTTGATTGAGGAGGATATTTGTACTCCTATTTCGAGTGATTGCCTACTATAGATTCCATGCACAATAGGCCTCAATATTTCAACAATATACCAACCTTTGTCCTGCTTCTGAGATTGTGATGGTATTTAATATCATATTCACTCTTAATATGGGTGGTAGCACCCACCTATCCTTCTTGCATTCCATTACTTTAATTACTACTTGGAAAAGTCTGCCTATAATTCTCTTATTTACAATAGTTTTGATCTTGATTGAGGAGGACATTTATGCTCCTTCGATTTGGTCCAGTGATTGCCTATACATATTTGAATGCACAATCGGCCTCAATATTTCAATAATATACCAACCTATTATCTCCCTCTTAGACTATAATGGCAATCAATTTCACCTTCAATCTTAATATGGGTGACACCACCTAGACAGCTTCCAATTCCCATGTACCCACAATACGTAAGTGCCACGAAGGCAGGTTTTTCCCCTAATGCAAAAGGATTTTCATAATTAATTTTATCATATTCACTTTTAATATGGGTGATGGCACCCACCTACCTTCCACTTCCCATATACAGACAATGCATAAGTGTCACCAAGACAATTGTTGTAGCCTGATGTAAGAGGATTCTTTGTCATTAATTTTATCATCAAAAGTAGGAGAACTAAGAAACATAACCTGAAAGATTGCTTCGGGAAAGGTCCACATGGTGAATTCAAGAAGGGTTAATCCTCTATTGCCAAGTTTGAGTCTCTTCACACTAGAATAGCTAGCACTCTGATAACACCCATCAATCCGCTTGGGAAACTCTAGTTTGTTAAGTCTCCCCATCTCAAGAAAGCATGTCCTGAGAGATTGTTTCTGTCAAGGTCAAGGTTCCTTAAAGGAAAGGGGTGGAGAGAATACAAGAGAGGTGGGATGGCCAACACTGCTCTTGAAACCCTTCTGAGACAAGATGGCAGATCCACTATGGCCCTGCTTCCTACACCCAGTCATGAGAAGTATCCTAACGTGCAAAGTGAGATTTGCATATTCAATACTAAAAGACCACCTCAAACTTACTCATAACGATGAGCTATATGAGGGTGTCTTGTAACCTCACTCTTGTATTTCCAAAAATGAATGTACTTAGAAGTCCATCCCACAACAAGTTAAAGGTATCGTAAAGAAATAAGACCATAAAATATCAGCCATGGTGCCACCTCTCCTGGTAGATATCTATCGTCCCATTTATAACTACAGCTATGGTGTATAAAAGACCAAATATATATTGTCCCATTTATAACTATAGCTATGGTGTATAACTACTGGGGCTATGGTGTATAAAAGACCAAATAAAGATTGCACATACCAGTTTTAGTAGCACCCAAGCTTCAAGGCATCTCCTTCTAGTACCACGGATGTTGGTGGACAGACAAATTCCGCTATGTGTTGTTGATGGTTGTGGAATTAGTTCACCTTGCTTCCTTGTTCCTTGGCTAGATTGAGAGTGCAATAGATGGGGCGTTGCCCACTATATGCCAAGCCTCTAGTCTTGTCTCTATCTTGCACCTCAAAAACGATGGCCTGAATCAGACTAGTAGTAGATTCATCGGGTGAGTCCAAAAAGGAAAATTTTCTTCAAACTTGATAGAGTCAAAATGGATGTACGATCTTTTGTCTGCAATGCCTTTGGAGCTTCCCTTAGAAATACAACCTTGCTGTCCCTATAAACAGATATGCATCCTCCCTATGTATGAAATCCCCTTATTGTACTTATGAATGGAGTATAAATGGCACTTTGAGCCCTTGCAAAAGGCTAATCCTGCAAAGAACGATGAATGGAAGATGCAGGTCTCATGGTCGACCACTGTGCTCAAGGGAGGGATGCAAATGAAAAAGAAGTGCTCTTTTTTCCACTCTTTGAAGGAGTGCTTGAAGACTTGGGTGGTGGCCATGACGACCTGGGCAGGCGAGAAGGATGCTGACCTCGTAGATGATTTCTCAACATGAGGGAGAGCTGATAGGAGAGAGGGGTGGCATGGAGGGAGGAGGGGGGAAGGGAGTGTTAGGCAAGGTGAGGAAGAAGGAGCCATGGTTAGAGTTGAGATCTGCAATGGAGGACTCACAGGAAGCTTTTCTATTTTGTGCTATGGCGAGGGGAAGTGCAAAGCAAAACGATAATGCAAGAAAATAAGATAAAGTTAGATAACTAAGGTCTTTCATTAACAACTAACACTAACTTAAACACTAACACATCTACACAAAACTCGACCGCCCCTTCTAGGGACAAAAATGGTGAGCTTGGTGCTATGACAGAAGAGTAGAGAGAGAGAGAGAGAGAGAGAGAGAGAGAGAGAGATAAAGGTTTATAGGAACTACCATATCTGGGCTAAACAAATCATCTTATCACCTATATTAGCATTGCAAACCCATATGTGTTTCTAATTTGATGATTAGAAAGTTTCTAGACTCACCTTTAAGTAAACAAGGAGCACGGGCCCTATTGAACAACAAGCCCCTCTTCGATGGAGGACATTGGGAGTTGTTGGCTCATGAGAATTGGACCGGCAAGAGGCAACTTCACAAGAACATAGTTAAGCCAATGCAGTTTGACAAAAAGGGGATGGCGAAGTTGTGATGTTGCAAGCTGATAAATTTTTAGTCATGCAAATTGAGATTTAGCAAGTTGCTATAAATTGAGATTGTGATTGCCACCACGATAGTTGCAAGGAGTGCAAAATTTGGACAAAGATGCCCAAAATTCATTGTTCACAATGACGGATTTGTTGCTACACATTGCACTATTGTGCATTCTATTGAATTGTGGATCCTAATGTCATCAAAGAATCATCATCATTAGTAGCAACAATCTTAATCTGTGGAGCTACCCCAAATTCTTAGGTAGCACTCTTTGTTGAGCACTCAAAATAGGTATTGGCCTCGGCAAGCACTCTTCATTGAGCACTCAAAGCAGGTATTGGCCTCGGCAAGTAGATCCTTGCTCCTCATGGATTACCATCACTTTGAGGATGGACATGCCATTAGGTCTCCATCCCTTTCTTAAATTTGACTCACCTCTACCTCCTCAATTCCTCTAATTTTCCTTGCCCTGGTCTTATCCCTCATTGATTTGTGGATCCTTCCCTCACCTTCAAGTCCTCGATTTCTCCTCCTCATCATTATCATCCTCCCTTGCTTCCTCCCTTGGGAATTTATCCTCCCTCGATTTCCCCTCCTCTTCATTATCATCCTCCCTCACTTCCTCCCTTGGGAATTTATCCCACTTGTAACAATCTTTTTGGTAGTATCACCTCAAGTTTTGGAAACATCACCACCCTCCATCTTATTTGCTAGTTCCATTCCCCTTGCTCTAGTCCATCTTCAAAACCTTAGACACTCAATCTTACAAGCAACTACTTGGAGAGATACTAGTTGGCCTTGAAAGCTTGTGAGTCCTTAACATTGGTCACAAATCATCTAGAGGGGCTAGGATGATTAGCGCTACAAGCACCAACATTATCCTTGTAAATTGTGTAGCAGAACCATTGAGCAATTACACACACTGTACCCATTGTTCTTTCAATTGGTAAGTTGGCCCCTTATAAGCTCAATCTATTAAATGTAAAGTGTATGATCAGAATTGAGGAAGCAGCTACTCAATGTGTGGAGAATTGACTAGTCTTGAAGCTCCCTCTATTTATAGACTGTGATGTATATGCATTTTTCTTCTACCCTCACAAACATGCCTACTTACAATGAAAATAATTTTTTTAATCTTTGAGTCTTGGGCAATGCTCTCGGCACCTTGTGCCTCTTGTTTTATAGATCATTATGGATTATCACATTTAAACTTGAACATAAAAAGCATCATAAGATGCTTAAATGTCATTAGCAAAAACATGCTTAAAATATCATCACTGCATTGAGAAATCTTAGGGTTATGTTTATCTATTGAAAACATAAATAGACAAGATGTATACATGCTTGAACAAATGTAAAAGCCATATAAAGTTACTAAAGACTATCCATGTTGTTATGGATGACCACGTAGTACTAATCCTATTAGCTCTCCTCTCTTGGTTAGTCTTCAAAATGAAATTGTGAACTTGGAGAGAAGCTTGAACTTAGGGGAAAGACAAGGCTTGATATTAGATGTGACTTGTTAATGGTCACTTTAGAGTCTAGAGTTCTCATTATTCCATTAGTATCTAGTTTAGGAGAACATCAATTGTTGCTCACAATCATCAAATTGATTATTACAAATTTGCAATCTCTAGCTGCAATTTGTAATTTCTAAGCAGTCTCCTGGTTTCTCAAAGAATCTCTAATTTGGAAATTATTTTTTATTCTCTATGTCCCTTAATAGATCAACTATAAAATGTATTGCCAAAATGTAGGAAGTTAGAATCATTGCTTGATGGAGGCTTGATGTCGATCAATTTGTGGGTTAAAAAGGAGTCTATGTTTTTCACAAAAATTCAAATATCAAATGTGATACATGAGAGTTTTTATGACAAGATAACCTTAAACGTAAAATTTGTGATAGACATGACAAGAAATCAATCCAATTAACTGCTAACTCATACCATAAACCCACCTAGATGCTCCTTTGTAGCTAGGATCTAAAGGCAACTTTGTGGGTGTAAGATGGTGAGGGCATCAAGCCCTATATCTAGGCTAGCAAGAGGCGACTAGAGAGTAGCAACATCAAAGCCAAACTACCAAGCTAGGATCAGGGAAGGCAGGAGGGGCCAGGCCTTGCAATAGTATGGAGGGCATTTGCCCTTGTTTTGAATACCCACAAAGTTGGTGGGTATAGAATGGAAGTCGACCTAAAATGTAGTTCAGAGGACCTAAAAGTTAAATAGCTGCATGATAATTGTGGAATGAGGTCTCATCTAGTGGGACCAATCACATGGAATCAAGTATTGTAAGGGATGAGGTTTCCATATATGTAGGAGACATGTGGAGTTGGTTGGCCCCTAAAATCAAGTGCCTGCACATGGCCATTTGGCATACATTAAATAGAGGCATGTTTAAAGACAAAATAAATACCGTTTGCGCATTGTACATCAATGTTGTGACTCAAACCTACTACAAACCTAGGAACAGAAACGACGTGCATTGTTGGCCAATATTGTAGGAGATTACTCAATATCCTTTGCCCATTGTGCATCAATGTTGTCAATGTAACCTACTACAAAAGCTATTGAACAAAAATGATGTGCATTGGTGCATTAGCAAAGGCTTCCTCACCCATCGTATTGGGGACATTGTCGTCTAATTAAGTAATGAATGATGATCCAAAGGGTTTAAAAGGGTGGCATTTCCATGAAGATTATAGATATAGAGATCAAGAGAGAAAGGCTAATAAAAAGCGAGAGCATGTGTCTTGATAGGACAAAATGATGCCCATGTGGGGTTGGATGGCTAATGTGGGTATGGGATTGGGTTTGGAACGTGGGTGGGCTAATATAGACATGGTAGAAGAGGGGGTTTCTTGATTCTTCCTTTCTTCCACTGTCACCCTTTGCTCATTCATCAATGTGCATCCCTAAAGCGAGCAAGGAGAGAGGGGATTACAACATGTTTTGTATTGCCACAGACATTGGATTAGAATAGTAGGGTAAACATTTGTATAAGTGGAGAATGGGAGTGGTGCCAATCTCTTATTAGGCCCTAGAAAATGGTATTGAGAAGCCTAAACTCACATGTGCATTCTTCTATGTAGTGATCACAGTCTCCGCTGTGTAGAGATCATATGGAATTGTGTCAAACACCTATTTCATTAATTTTGGACTTTTTGTGTTGTTTTTGGACGAAGCCCAAAAATCCTTCCCAAATGAAAACTTTACTTTGTGAAAATATCCTTCCCAAATCAAAATTTTACTTTTTGAAAATATTCTTCCCAAATCAAAAGTTCACTTTGTGGCACTATCATATTCACATAAAAATATTATTTTTTCAATCTATACTTTTGCACCAACATGCAAGAATTTGAAATAATCCTATATTAGAAATTCTAGCTATATCTAAGTGATAAATTTATAAATTTTCGTTGATGTGATAAATTTATAAATCCATGAAAGGAGACTTAAATATTTCATGAAAATAACATTGTCACTCGCAATATGCACAAAATTTTTAAAACTTTTAATAAATAGAAAAAAGACATGATGCCATAAGACCCAAGTTTTGTATTGAACCAAAGAGGTATAATAGCAATTATAGCTATTATTATATGATTACATTGAGAGACGTTGCTCTCAGCTAGAGTCTTTATATCCAAAATGATATAGATTGAACATATGTTTACAATTTAAATTGTTGCTCTTAAAGAGCCTCAATTCGTGCCATCTGCATAATTTGACTCCCCATTGTCTTATTGCTCAATGCCACGACAGTCCCTTGCCAGGTGCCATCTGCATAATTTGACTCCCACTTGTCTTGCCAAGCCTTGCCCCTTGGGTGCATTGACTCCCCATTGTCTTAATGCTCAATGCGATAGTCCCTTGCTAGGTGCCATCTGCATTAACTCCCTATTGTCTTGCCAAGCCTTGACCCTTGGGTGACATCCAGTGAAAAATACAGGTGCCATCTGCATTAACTCCCACAAGTTGTCTTGCCAAGCCTTGCCCCTTGGGTGCATTGACTCCCCATTGTCTTATTGCTCAATGTGATAGTCCCTTGCCAGGTGCCATCTGCATTAACTCCCTATTGTCTTGGCAAGCCTTGACCCTTGGGTGACATCCAGTGCATATTTTGACTCTCATTTGACATAGGAGGTGATGACTCTGATTATAATTGTCTTGGATTTTCTTCTTGCCTAGTACCCAAATAAAATCCTTCAATGGACTTCAATACAAAGCTTTAATCATGGACATTCTTCATTTGCGCTGCCTCCTACTTCCTCCATGGTGAGCATCCTTAAAAATTCGTGTATATGCAAAATAGCTCGGGGGGGTCACTATATATAAACCCTCTATACCACGTGCGTTCAAGGACTATTTCTAAAATCCCTTATTTGTAAATTTTTCATTAATAAAATGTACCCCTTTTCTATACAAATCTGTAAATTTTTTCCAAAACTATTTTAAATAGTCCCTTCTGTATATTTATTTCTGTGAATTTTAGAAATAAAAAATATCCTTCTATTGAACTCACGTGATAGGGTTACATATGATGAGTGACCCCCCCGAGCAAAATAGTTTACTGTGGTATTTTTATTTTTCCTTCTACCTCATATCCCATGCGCTTCTTTGATTTCTTTGCCCTTGAATTCCAAGACACTATGATTGTCTCCATCGAAACTTGAGAGACCGCTTCATCATTTGGGACCCACTCCTTCATTATACAATTAGTATACAATGTGTTGTTATCCATATTCTCCTTCCTGCCCTTTGGCTCATACCATACCGCTGTAAATGTTGTAGCTCTCCCTTGGTAATCTCTTTGCACATCAACTACTTTTGCAACCCAAAACTTCACATTCTCATATTCATCATCCGATGGCTGAACCACAACAAAACAATCGACCTCTATATCTACTTGTGGCATAAACTCTCTCTTCTTCGGTCCACAATATGGACATGGGAGTAATGATACAAATTCATTTTCAAAGACTGGAGCTGGGCCCAAATCGTTATGAACATTTGGCCAAAACATATTGCATTCTTCCTTGACATCCTTTGAGCCTCGCATTCTCTCAAGGTCCTTTATTAAATTTTGTGTCTTGTTAATTATAGTGGTAGTGTGTTCTCTCCAAGTAGGCTTTGAATCAGGATATCTCCGGAGCATTTCCTCTTTGTATGTAATAAATGCTTTTAGTCCTTCTATTTCACAGTTAGACCTCTCATTGAATTCTTGTATAGGAGCCCATGTTGGATACCTTTCCTTGCTGGGAATTGAAGTTAAGAGACTGTAAGGTTCTTCACGTTCCCATTTTGTATAATGAGAATACTATTGCCATTGAATTACAGGTTTTTCATCTTTTAAAAAAAAACGAAAGTAGTGTGGATTGGTATGACCTATCAATGCATCACCACCCGTTTGTATGAAAGGTAGAATGAAGCTCTTCCAATCATACATTCTTTCGAGCCTCTCACATAATGTACTTTCCTTACGGCCACCAACTTGCCTGCCACATCTTCTTACCAAGTCATCTATTGTCTCCATATCCTTGCATTTAAGCTCCCTTGAGACTGTGCTAAAAACCTGATCGATATCCTCATGTGTATGCCCAACATACAAAAATCCACATTCGACCTCATTGAAGATTCGATGAGCAACTAGCATGGAGCGAAATGCAAACATGAGTACATTCTTATTTTCTCGCCAGCAATTATCAGCTTGTATTCTCAAAGTCGGTGGTAGGCGACCTTTTTCTGCATGTATATTGCGAATTGCCTTCATAATAGATGTTATAACTTGATTGCTATCATGTAGATGCAAGGAATCAATCCATATATCTGCAAAGAACTTAATTCCATGCACTAACACTCCACATAGATGTGACTTTAGAAAGTGCTTTCCTTGTAATTTAGGTGGAGTGGCAACAAAACGAGGCAATGTTGTTGTATTCTGATCCATGCCATCTACAATAAGGCACATGTAGTCATCGGGATGCGAAATAGCTTGCTCCTTCCAAAATGCATATTTTTGTCTGGAATGTCGAATAAGGTCATGATGAGATTTTCAATTTTTTTTGTATAATTCCCTTTGATTTGGACATGTTGCACTCTCAATCGCTCGCTTTAAATCATCACAGACATTGCACTTTGACATTTTTTGCCTCCTTGGGATTTTAACATATGGACCAAAGTTCTTCTTCCAAAGAGTATACAAAGTATGAGAAGAAGCTACGGCATCCCCTCTTTGCCTTTGCTTTTCTGCAATAGAGTCAAATACTTTGAGCTTTGTCAAGCCCATTGGAAGGTGCATTTCAGTGATCGCGCTCTGATCGCATCACCGTTAGGGAGTTTGGTAGATATATGGGGTTGAGGTAAAGCATTTTCATGTATGAAGTCTTGCAAAATTGCTGCTGTGCTGATAGTTGAGATTCTTGATTTGGACCTTCCTCTATTACCGTGAATGCTAAATTTGTTGCCGCCCTTTGCCTTGGTGACTAAATCCCAATATGTACCATGGGATAATCCAGTAATATTGCGATATGCCTTATTGCAAATCCTTTTTCCATTTACGAGAGGTTTTACCATTTGTCTTGAACTTAGCCTTTTATTGCCATTCTGAAGAAAACAAGAGAGACTTGTGAGAAGGTATTCATTTCTTTTTCTTTCTCTTCTTTGCCACATGTGTCCTCTACATTCCCTGATGTCTGCAAGATCAATGAAGCGCATACATCTTTGCTTGCAACATAGATATCCCAATGCATTTAACATGTTCTCCTCCTTCATTACTCTCTTCCTCTTTGGTTGCTTTTGTGGATCTGCCTGGATTCGCTTTCTCTTCATGCATATGTACGACCGTTTTCGTTCCTCTTGCACGTTGTTATCTGTATTTATGCACTTCTTCTCCTCACATTTGTTTGTAACCAAGCATCCATGATTGGTCGTTGCATCCTTGTCCATATCACAATCAAAGTTAAATATTGAATAATCCTCTGTTGATCTCATCCTCGTTTTTAACATACTCTTAGGACCATTCAATGAATTCAATATTCTACGAGAGTATTGAGAACCTTGAAACTCTTCCACTCCTGAGAGAACATCACTCATTGGCACATCTTGCATGGCTTTCACAAATCCACAAGCTTGATTGACACCAGGTTTGTTAATATGCATGAACTCATCCACACTTGACAAGACATCACTATTGAAACCTTTGCCCTTCTCACTATGCAAGAATTCATCCACCCCAGACAAGGCTTCGCTTCTAAAATCATTTTGTTTCTCGGAACCAATGAACTCATCCACTCCAGATAAGATGTTACTTCTATAATTGAGTATATTGAAATCATCCACATTTGAAGTGATAGAGCCTGGCACATGGGCACGCTTTTTAGGTCCTTTGATATTGTAGTATACCTTGTCTTTATCATTGAAAACCACGTGCCTCTTTCTCATGTTTAAAAATTGCATGATCCATCTCATATTCTTGCCTACCTCATAGTAGGGATCACATAAGGATGTTATGTTATCAACCATACCATCATCAGTGACTTTTAGAATCCTCATCTGTGCAAATGACCATTGCTCCACTTGTTCAAATCCCAATACTTCACCTTCTGCTACAGTCTTATTTGCAAATGATCTCATTTGTAAAATGTCCCCTATAGTAAAATCCAAGGTGGTGCACTTTGTATTCTTGATAATGTCTGTTGCATAAGTCTCATCTTTGTCCCATGCTATAAATGATTTGTTGGATGTATTGTAGGGCATAACATCTCCAAGTGTTTCCATATCTCCACATTTATACTTTAGCTCAACATGTGCGCTAAGAATCTTTGATACAGTAACTGCCACCTTATCTTCGCCAAGTCTTCGAAAGTGGCAAACTAAATTGGGATCACTATCATGGATTGTAGCAAATGCAACTACGGGAAGAGATAAAGGTGGAAAAGTTAAAGGAGTATAATCATTGGATTCTCGCAGGGCAGCATTCGATTCATGTTGCAAGGATGTTTATAACTAAAGCACGTAGAGAAGCCTTCAATCAACGAAAAGGTTTCTATACACGAAGGAAGGCGAGAATTGTTGTCAATGCACCAGTTGAAGCAAGTTGTAAGATATCATCAATGGCCAACATGGAGGCACAGACCGTTTTGAAAAATCAGCCATATATCAATATCTTACAACACCTAAGGGCACAATGGGTTGCATTTGGATGACCAAAGAAACTAGCCCAAGGCCTTGTCAAAGGGCATAAAGATCGACAAAGTTGGGATGTGTAATAAACTTTGTTTTGTATGCATTTTTTATTTCAAGAATGTTTATGGCTTTGTAAAAGAAATGATAGTAGTGTCAATTCCCTGATGTGAGAACGGCACTAGTGCCATTCTTCTAGTTACCAAGTCATGCTTTTGACATGGTAATGGGAGAATCGCACTAGTGTCATTATTATCTCTATTACATGATTTGGATTAGAAGAATGTCTAAGATGATTTTGGTTTTTTTTAATAGAATTTTGTAGGAGTCGCAAGCATATCGATGGGCGCAAACTTTGCTACCAAGGACACACACATGGTCACATATGATGATGACATCTATGAACAATGGATTAGGATTTTGACATTGGTGAAGCAGGGTGATCTTGAGGGTCGAAATCCCACAATAACATATATGAGGTGTCTGCTAGGATTGGAAGACGAAGATGTATGTGCACTTCAAGCAGAGATTGAGTCTAAAGAAATAGTCTTGGTCAAGTCAAGCAAAGACAAGGACTCCATTGAAATGTCTCAACGGGCAATGGAGATTAAACATGATAGAGCCCTGAAAGAAGCGCTCATCAAGGAGTTCAACTCATGTCACCCTTCGCCCCAACATCAAACATGGGATGCCCTTGCAACTTACTTCAAAATTGATTCAATTGTTTATCAGAGCTTCAAGGGTTCATGTGAGTCATGGGTCAAAGAGAAGCTACAAGTTGGCAAGTCCACACCTGATTTCCCAAAAGCCGCGTCAATCTATGTTGATTGGGTGATTAGTTCAATAGAGGGTAACAAGTCTACATCGCAGTCTTGTTTTCCTTGGACAATTATTCAAGTGAACATGGAGATGGAGGGGAAGAGCTTTCTAACAGGTCACTCCAAGGGACAACTTCCAATCAGCTTGTGTGTGCTTGACACTCGGGGGGGTCACTTAGTGTAATATGTCTATATCACATGCATTCAAGGGTTCTTTTATAAATCCCTATGTAACCTATTTCTAGTATTTCCTAGTATCCCCTCTGTAAATTTTGGGAAAATTTATAAATCCCCTTCTGTAAGTATATTTATTTTCCTAGAGGAATTTTAAAAGTCCTTATGTGAGTCATACACTACTACTTTTGGAGTCCCTTTAGGTAGGATGAGATATTTAGAATGCAAGATCTCTACATCACCTACATTATTTGAATCTACACACAAAAAATTGAGGTACTGACTGCAATAATGGGCAATGCATAAGTTTAAGATGGGTTTGTGTCTTGATGATGCCATAAGGCAAGAGAAACAAAGTATAAAGACATATGTGCAAAAATTAAGAGGAACAAATATCAAACAAGAAAAATCATGTGTGCCATACACCAAGAGCAAAGAATTGTGCAAAGTCACTTGAAACACATAAAGAGCTCAAGAAACAACCTTTATAAAAATACTACATGAAAGATTGGGAGCTTTTATAAATGCTTTATATCTTTCAATTTTTTACAAAACCATATGTATGGGTGTTTTAGCTAGGAGAAGGGATGATAGATTAGCCAATTTTACAAAGCATTCAATGACGATATATAATATTTATTTCTTGCCAAATACAAACATCTAGAGCTTTCTTATGTGAAAGATTGGAAACTTGTTTAAACAATGTATATCTGAGACTTAGTAATTTCTTCCATGTCTTTATTGTTAGAGGAGTAAAGATGGAAATATCATTCTTCTTTCTCACATTTATAGAAGACCTTTCCACTTTTTTTCTTCCATGAAAACCCTTACTAAGTTATATCAAACCATGGTATTAAAACCATAGAGGCTACATTCATACAACATCTTGTTGTACCCGATGCCAAAATAGCATTTTCAAACTTGCTTTATGGCATTCATATAAACAAAAGTACCCAGGCGGTTGCAAATCATCAACTTCTGTGATTCAAGGTCCTGCAAAAAAATAATTTAAAAAATCCATCAAGACAAATCAAACTAAACTCAGCGCATAGTAATAATCATAATAAATCTTTAATCATATTAGAAAGATTACAAAGAAGCCCTTTCCAAGTGCGTTTAATGCCCCTTTACAAAGTCATTGAATACATTCCAATCATTCTCATCTAAAGTATACTTATTGCTATTACACTCATAGGTGAGGTTTGCCAATGCAATTATGCTCTCAATATTTATCATGTCAAGGTTTGTAAGGTCATATGTGAAGCATCTTGAACCTTTTTCCTTTTGATACCATCCAAGCTGGACTTCTACTCCAAAAGGTCTATCTGAAAGGTTGAACCCTCTTTTATATTCCACATACCCCCCACCAACCTTTCTCCTCATTTTTTGAACTCGTCCAAGGTACCATATAGCTTGTGTTTTCTTTTTTTGCAAAGATCTTGGATTGCATTTCCTTTTTCTTTTCCTTGTTTTGTGTTCTTCGTGAAAGAATACGGCACAATCGGAACCTATTCCAAATAGGTTCTCATTTGATGTAGCAAGAGGTATATCTTCCTCAGAGTAGTATACTCCTTGGCGAACCCTTGTGAGTCTATCTTTAAAGAGTGTGGGATTTCCATTAAGTTGGCTTACCAATGTGGACTTGAAGAGAGTTTTACCATCAATAGTAACAAATGGGCTCACTACTTCTTGTTCATCTAGGAGAGAATCTACCACATGTCTGATTTCACTTATGGAGGCATCGTTGTCATTATCATCTATTTCTGACACATGATCTGCTTGACATTGGTCTTCTTCTTCAGAATCAGATTCTTGCGAGTATGCATCTGCAAATCTATTTGACCAAGGTTCCATCCACCACTTCATATTCTCACCATTTGGCTTCATATGCAAACTTTCACACCTTTCTTGAGCACTTTTTAGTCCCTTCTTCAATGCTTCGATGATTTTATCATCAAATGACACACACTCATAGTCCCCTAGATTAGCTTCTCTCATGTTCTCTTTGAGATTCAATTCTCTCCAGACATGTTCTTGCTTCTTATGTGCCCTTGTAAATAGAGGACTATCCTCTTTGCATTCAAAGTGTGCAAGCCTATTCATACTACCTGCACTATGTAGCATATCCACCCACCATGCTTCCAATCTTGCTGAAGAAGATTTCAACTGCATCTGAACCTATAAGATGTAAAGGACACCTTAGGCCTGGACAAAATTCTCTAAAGTACTTGATCAGTAGAACCACAAAATGGCATGAGAGTTGCACATCTAAGAAAGCTTCCTTAGTTATGAAGTTTCTATTCAACGTATAGTTGGCATGATGAACAATCCAAGACCTCCAAATTTGAAAGAAAAAAGAGACTTTGCTCGCAATATAGACTCGATCCACAAGATTCAAATGTGGAGATAAGAAGATGTCGATGTAGTCTCCAGCAATTTCAAGATGAGCTTGTGTTCCTAGCATGCTCCTCCCTTTTCTATGAATTCCATTGTTTGTCAATTATCCCAGCACCATTGCACTTGTCTACTGCATATTCTTTGAGCTCCAGCCTAATTTTGGCGGTCATCTCGCCTAATGTCCCTTCCTTAGCATATGCTTGTCGATAGAAAAAGTGTCATACACAATAATGACATGATTTAAGGTGATCCAAACATTGCCAATAGCCAATTGACACTTAGGCTTGTCAAGAACATTGACTAAATTTTTTCCATTATGTACAAAATCTTGATCATGCAGCCCAAAAACTTGATTTTCTAAAACTTTTGCTGAGAGAGGCCATCCATCCCATTTTATCCCAAATCTACGATGTCTTTTATCTAGATAATCAGAGATCATCAATGTTCTTCGCCGACTATCACCATCAGATGCATGTCCAATAATTGGACCAACCGTGGTCTTAGCTTCTCATTCCATAAGTTTAAAATAGCATCCCATTGCTTGCAGACAAAACTTGCATCAAATCGGCTGCAAGTGCAATGAAGTGCAAGAACCAAGCGTGGGAGTGCATCATGCAATGGATTGGCAAGAAAAACTCTTGCACATCCACCAATGACACAATTTTGGAATGCATCAATAATCTGATCATATCCTTTTTGTCCTTCTCCCACTTTGATCATGCATGTAGTCATGCACTCATCCATCAAAACCCACAAGCATGTCATCCTTTGGATTCCACCTACAAGCAATAATAAGCACAAGTCTGTAAGATCATATGCAATCCTCTTGCATTCAAAAACAAGATTTAGATTATGAAAATAATTTAGAGAAAAAGGAGGTTACCTTATCTGCTTCTTTATTGCAGTTTCATCTTCCACTATGATGAAGGGAATCCTTGACATGAGTCCATGCTTTTCTTTTTCTTTTTCATAAATTTCAGTGATTGCATCAAAAAGATATCCATGAATACCAGGTACAAACTGAGTAGCAAGTCTTTGCCCTTGCTTTGTCGTTGATATTAAAGAAGGTCCATTGAGGTTGGAACTCAAGAAGTCATGTAACCTTGGACCTCCCCACCTTGCAACCTCAAATATTGCCTTTGTGTTCTCACTATATCTTTGTGTAGCACTTGACTTGATTATGTTTGTGGCAACATCTTGTAGAAAGTCCCATAAGGCAACTTTACCACCAAACTTTTCCAATATATGGGATTTGATTATATTGTTGCAAAATCGTTTTATATCCTTTCGATTGAGAGACTCTATGCTAGCTTCTCTTAAAGTGCGGACTCTTACTGAAAGAATGGCAACCTGAGACTTTGTCCACCATAGTTGCTTAGAAAGGTCTCTTACTCGACTTTTAGCAAAAAGAGTTGCATTTCTAAGCTCACTCTTTGTAAGATAATCTAGCCTTCTTCCACAACCGGTACCCCTATCTCCTCTCTTATTCTCAACCTTCTCTTCTCTATACAATCTCATTCTAAAGTCGGCAAGTTTAACTATCCCCTTGCATTGGTGGCATGTAAAGCCTTTAAATGGTTGCCCATCTTGTGAAATGCGTATGCAACTTATGTGACAAAAGCATCCATTCACATGAATATCAGTACCTCCATTTTTTAAGGTCGCCTTAACATGTCGCTCTATAAACCAATACTT
The DNA here is from genome assembly GCF_047967505.1 of Dipteris shenzhenensis. NCBI lineage: Eukaryota > Viridiplantae > Streptophyta > Polypodiopsida > Gleicheniales > Dipteridaceae > Dipteris > Dipteris shenzhenensis. The sequence goes on along the minus strand of NC_141617.1, from coordinate 5,392,268 downwards.
CTTGCCATATTGATCATCTAAAAAAGGCTTTATCTTAACATACTTGTTACCTACTTTGACCTCATGGCTCCAAAGGCCCCAACATAGCAAGTCAAAATTTACAAAAGAAGATTCATTTTCTCTATTAAAACTTGAATCAATAGAGAAAGCACTCGTACTTGGGCTTCTAGTTTTTGTTGAAACCAAAAAGCTGCTAAGAGATCTTTGCTTTGGATCATGCTCCTTATCCTTTCGAGGATGCCCTCGCAAGCCAGTGAGTGCTACCTTTGGATCTTCATCTTTTCTCGTGAGCAACTTGATATGAGAGTTTGACTTTGTGTGTTCATTGAGAACCGTGTACAAATCTGATCTTGGAGGACATAACCGCAACCGTGCATCATCATATTTGCATCGCACCTTCACCAATCTTTTGTCCTTAAAATCATGTATTGTAGCTTCAACAACCTCAAAATCCCAACCTATTGAAATGATAGGAGATGAGTAAGAGACTTAATGTAAGAAGATGGCAAATACTAATTGAGGAATAAAGGAACAAATAATATCTTCATTTGTCGACATAAAAGATTTCATCTTCTCTATCGCATCTTCTATCTCTCTATTGTCATCCTTTGTCAGTTGATGCACTACTTTGGGCATATCTTCTTTTCATAGTCCTCGAGCAACCATATACTTGAGCTCATGCTTTTTACTTTCTAATATGTGAAATCTCATGAAGTTAGAGAAGACATTGACATACTATATGAAAAGAAAACACTACATCGAACATACGTGAAGAAGAAACCCCCCCCAAAAAAAGCTCATCAACTTATCAAAAATTTGCCAATGGATGGGATATTGAGCAGAGAAAGAAAAGCTATCATACCTTTATTTCAATTATAGTTTTGATTTTGGATTGCTAACCAGGCACAAAGTGAACAGAGAGTCAATCATCTAGATTACAAGAGTTACAAATTCTCAACAAAATGCTCACAAAATGGTGCTTATTATGTCTGAGATACACTATGCAAAATAGTGCAAAACTACAATTAGGCCCATTAAATAGATTTCTAGAACTTTGCAATCCGGAAACAAGATTTCTCTTCATGCCATGTTATGAATTGTAGTCATCTATACGTTCTATAAGTTGTACCATGAGACGCTCTTGGAAAGATAGTAGTCACCAAAAAATGCAGCCTTAATGTCATACCACACTCTTATACACTCCACCTATGTCAAGAAGATGTAGAATTATTCACAATTGTTTAGACCAAAAGTAATGGAAAATAAGTTGCCCAAGAAGAATGCAACTCATAATAGATTGCAACAAAGAAAACAATCGAGTAGCCACATCTTCCAGTCTTCTACATCCCTTCATTACAAAATCAACATCTAATATATGACAATAATATAAATTATATCTCAATTATATATGCACATAGCTTATTGCATATGCGCATAGCTTATTGCATCACTGCATGTATGACTATAATATAACTGCATTTAGGACCTATGCTCCAATGCCATGCTAACACCTATGTACAACCACATCCATGACAACTCGAGGAGATTTTAGCATTGCCCTTCTAGTAACTAATCCACCACTAGATGCCGTAAACAACAAGATGCCATTTCTAGGCATTTTTAGGCATTGTGTAACATATATAATACCTCGAGAAAAGATATGGTCTAAGAAGCTAGAAAGTGTCTTCTTTAATCTTTGAAGATACCATATATAAGAGCCTTCTTTAGCTCTCAATGTAGTAGACACAAGGGCTTATGTTCTCCTAACCTAGAAATTATAGTTTTATTCTTTCATTTACTTTAAATTGATCATGTTTACCATATTCTAGTTCAAACTGTCACTGGTAGTGATGCTCATGGTACTTGATAATCTACAACTCTAGGCACAAGTGCGTGAAAAATAGAGCTGATTCACCTATCGATGAAGGAATGAAAGAGGGTGAGCATCACATTGAAGACTTGCGACCTTTAACTGAAGCGAGACTGAAGCAGAACTTGAAGCTATCCCAAAGATTACATTGGAAGATTTAGAGCAAGGTCTTTAGCTACTCATTTATGCCTTGTGTATTCAGTTTCAAAATAATATGACTTTTATGGATTTTCTCGATTGCACATACTCTCATTATATTAAAGAGATTAAACATTAGGTATGATAAAATTGTGTGACACAATGACATGGGGAATGGTACTAGTGTCATTCTCCCTATGTCGGGTTATACGTAAGAGGTACTATTAACATTTTATGTGACCTCATATGGAGAATGGGACTAGTGCCATTCTCTCTTTGTGGTTATGTAGAAATGGTAATACTGTTATAGAGATTAAAAATTGTATAGTATTAACTATGCTACCAAAGTTTGGATTTGGGTGCTTTCTACAAATCTATTGGACCAAAGTAATACAATATCTATGCTTTCAGATCATGCATTGTACATTTCTTTTGGGACATGGGTGGAGGCACTAGTGGTTTTCTCTCCTCCCAATGAGGATATAGAGAAAGGCACTAGTGGCATTCTCCATAACCTTATATGTAAAATGGCACTAGCACCACCCCAAGAGAAGAATGGCACTAGTGCCATTCTCTCTATGAGTTCAGAGAGAAAGGTTGCACTATTTGCATTCTCAATTGACCTTTAGAGAGATTGGCACTAGTGCCATTCCCCAAAAAGACAATGGAATCAGTGAACGGCAATGGATAATGTTCGTACTTTATTGTTATTTATTAGTTTTATATGCTTTTGTGCTTCGACATTGTTGAATACACTCTAAAGAATCAAAATATTTCTATATTTCTCAACTTCCACAGGGACCAATGATGCATGGAAGGATATGGAGACATCAAATGTAGAGGACAACATACCACCCAAAAGGGGGACTATCAATTACACGATGGATACAGGAGGTATAAAAGAAAACATAACCCAAAAAATGGAGAAAATTGCAAGGAATATCATGAATCCTATACTTTTAGAAGAGAACATGGATGAACGTACTGTCTTAACATTGGGGACAAGACTAGATAATCTTATTGTTGTTGCAAACATGTATGAAAAGATAGCACCTGACAATTTGGAACTTCAAGGAGAATTTGGATCTATATCCACATACAATTTCTTTGGATATGCCATGAATAACAATCATATTAGACTTGAATGGCTTGTTATTAAGTCACTACCTATTCAAGTCTCCAATACATCCGTCTATTATGCATGGCAAAAATAGTTGTATGGTTGTTCATCCTGGGTGCATAGAATTCCTTAAAATCTTGCTACAAAGATTTAATGTAGGTATCTGGTCAACTGCGATGGAGTATAACGTACTTGATATGGTAGGAAAGCTGCAAAATTATGCAAATGAGACCTCCCTTTCTTTGTTATATGGTCTCAGCAAGGATGCTACACTTACAGTAAGATGAGAATAAATAGGCTTGGCAAGGTTGGTGTTGAGGCAATGTTCAAACCCTTAGCAAAAATCTCAAAGGCATTTGGATGTGATGCTAGAAGGACAATCCTTGTTAATGACTCCCCGTACAAGGCTTGCATTAGCCCTCCATCAAATTGCATATTTCCTTCAATGTTTGATGTACAAGACAAGGATGATAATATTCTACTGACAGAGTTGATGCCATACTTACAACTCGATGAAACTAAAGATGTGTGCAGCATGATTGAGACAAATCAGTATGGACAATTACCTATGATGGAGGGGCATAGGATTTCAACCTTGTCTAGAAAGTAATTGATGAATGGAGGGAGGAATGACAAAATATGAAGAGGGGAGAGGAGAAGAGTGGAGATGAGGAGAGAGGGCACAGCTAGAGAGCACACCACAAATGACTAACTGTACACTAGAATTAGTTGAAAAAATAGAATATATACAAACCCTTTTAGGGTTAGGGTTAGGGGATCTAACCCTTTCCTTTATAGCACTCTATAAGGTTAGTGCTATGCACATATGATCACGTGATGGTGCTATGCACACATGATCACATGATGTTGAGCGTGAACTCTCAACACCTTCCCTCAAGATCAACATCATGAAGTAGGCCTTCCCTCAAGATGATGATTCTGGGGAATCGAAGAAGGACTGAGCATTACATTCCATCACACCCCTTTAATGGGAATATCCTTCCTCTGCATCAAACCAAGAGCTAGTCGGTGTTTCTCAAATAGCTCTTTACCGAGTGGTTTGGTAAAGATGTCTGCAACATTCTCTTTGCTATCACAATGTTGCAGTGTGATGTCACCAAGTAACACTCTTTCTCTGATGAAGTGCTCTCTGACATCAATGTGCTTTGTCCTGGAGTGATATACTGGATTTTTGGCCAATGCTTGAGCCGATTGATTATCACAGTATATTGTTGTTGGATTTGACTCATCAAAGTAATCTGTTTCTGACGATAGTCTTCTGAGCCATATAGCCTCACATGCACCTGTAGTGAGTGCTCTATATTCTGCTTCAGTCGAAGACAAAGAAACAGTTGGTTGTTTGTTTGACAACCATGATATAGCACCTTGACCAAGGAAAAATGCATATCCCTGTGTCGATCTCCTGGTCTCATGATCTCCAGCATAGTCACTGTCATAGTATCCATGCAACCATGGATGACTTCCTCTGTATCCTATCCCAAACTGTCTTGTACCTCTAATGTATCTCAAGACTCTTTTGGCTACATTCCAGTGAGACTGTTTTGGATTTGCCATAAACTGTGCTAGTGAGCTTACTGCATAACAAATATCTGGCCGTGTGATTGTCAGATATATAAGAGATCCAATGAGTTGCCTGTAGTATCTGTCATTGACTGTAGGCTTTTTTGAATCTTTAGTAAGTTTCAAACTCTGCTCCATGGGAGTGGCTGCAATCTTGCAATCTGCCATATGAAACTTCTTCAGGAGACTATCAACATACTTGAGCTGACTCATGAATGTGCTATCCGAATCTCTCCAGAACTCAATTCCAAGACAATAGTGCATAAGTCCAAGATCTTTCATGTCGAACTCTGCAGATAAGTCTTGTTTTAATTTTCTGATGAAGCTATCCTTGCTTCCTGTCACAATCAGATCATCTACGTACAAAAGTGCAATAGTAATATCTTCCCCTTGAACTTTGTAGTAGAGAGTATGATCTGCATTGGACTTCATGTATCCCAGATCAGCAAAATACTTGTCAATTCTGCTGTACCAACTTCTGGGTGCTTGTTTTAAGCTGTAGAGACTTTTTTTGAGATGGCAAACCTTGTTCTCCTTTCCTGGTTCAACATAACCTGCGGGTTGTTGCATGTAGACTTCCTCGTCTAGATAACCATTGAGAAATGCATTCTTGACATCGAGCTGATACACATTTCATTTACTAAGTGTCGCTAGTGATATCAAGAACCATATGGAATCCGTCTTTGCTACCGGAGCATAAGTCTCATCATAATCTTGGCCATATTGTTGTGCAAATCCTTTTGCAACTAATCTGGCTTTGTATCTCTGAATACTGCCATCTGGATTGTACTTCACTTTGTATACCCATTTGTTGGCTATGGCCTTCTTTCCTGGTGGAAGGTCGCATAATTCCTAAGTGTTATTTTTATACAAAGCATCCATTTCTTCATTCATAGCAGTTTGCCATTCTGGCTTGTCTACTGCGTCTTCGAAGTACACTGGCTCTTCTGTAGCCATGATGGTAGTCATAAGAGCATAGTTGGTGGTTTCCACCTGAATTGCTTTGCCTTTCTGAGCATATGTCAATCTGGCTGGTGGTCTGCTTTCCCTAGTAGACCGTCTGAGCTGCTGTGGCGCTGCTTGGGGTGTTGGTGGCAATTCTTGCTCTTCTTCATCAACCTGTTCTGTAGATGACTGTGAAGTCGATGCTTCTATCTCCTGTGTAGGTGAGGTTTTCCATTCTGATTCCTCATTGAAGATTACATCTCTGGAGATAATGACTTTGCGGTTGATGGGATCATACAATTTGTATGCTTTGCTTTCTTCACTGTAGCCAACCATGATGCATTTGCGTGACTTTGCATCCAATTTCCTGCGATGATCATCATGTATGTGGGCATATGCTATGCAACCAAATATGCGGAGATGCCCAATGCATGGCTTGTGTCCAGTGAATGCTTCATAAGGAGTCATACCTTGTATCGGTTCGGTAGCAAGCCGATTAAGCAAGTAGTTAGCTGTAGCTATTCCTTCTGCCCAATACTGATTCGGAAGATGCTTTTCACTAAGCATTGCTCTAGCACTGTCTGCTAAAGTCCCATTCTTCCTTTCAGCTCTTGCATTTTGCTAAGGAGTATCTGCACATGTGAATTGTCTTCGAATGCCGTGATTTTTGCAAAAGTTCATGAATGCTGAAGACATGTATTCACCTCCTCTATCTGATCTCATGACCTTGATCTTTCTGCCTGTCTGGTTTTCTACCATGGCTTTGAATTCTTGAAATCTGGCAAACACTTCAGATTTCTCTTTCAGAAAGTAGACCCAACAATATCTGCTGTAGTCATCGATGAAGGTCAAGTAATAAAGTGAACTATTGATGCTGCGGGTCTGGGCATAACCCCATACATCTGTATGAATCAAATCAAGAATACCTCGTGCATGAGAGGTACTTCTGACAAAGTTGGTTTGCTTTTGTTTGCCGAAGCAGCATGCTTCACAAACTTTTCCAAGAAATCTCTCATTCTCTATTTTCGCATAAGCTCATGCATAAGCATAAGCTTATGCGGAAATAGAGAATGAGAGAAGGGGGAAATAGAGAAGCATAAGCATGAGCTTATGCGGAAATAGAGAATGAGAGAAGGGGGAAATAGAGAAGGGGGAAAGAGAGAAGCATAAGCATGCATGAGCATGAGCTTATGCAGAAATAGAGAATGAGAGAAGGGGGAAAGAGAGAAGCATAAGCATGAGCTTATGCAGAAATAGAGAATGAGAGAAGGGGGAAATAGAGAAGGGGGAAAGAGAGAAGCATAAGCATGAGCTTATGCGGAAATAGAGAATGAGAGAAGGGGGAAATAGAGAAGGGGGAAAGAGAGAAGCATAAGCATGCATAAGCATGAGCTTATGCGGAAATAGAGAATGAGAGAAGGGGGAAATAGAGAAGGGGGAAAGAGAGAAGCATAAGCATGAGCTTATGCGGAAAAAGAGAATGAGCTTATGCAGAAATAGAGAATGAGAGAAGCATAAGCATGAGCTTATGCTTCTCTCATTCTGTATTTCCGCATAAGCTCATGCATAAGCATAAGCTTATGCGGAAATAGAGAATGAGAGAAGGGGGAAATAGAGAAGGGGGAAAGAGAGAAGCATAAGCATGAGCTTATGCGGAAATAGAGAAGGAGAGAAGAGGGAAATAGAGAAGGGGGAAAGAGAGAAGCTTAAGCATGCATGAGCATGAGCTTATGCGGAAATAGAGAATGAGAGAAAGGGGAAATAGAGAAGGGGGAAAGAGAGAAGCATAAGCATGAGCTTATGCAGAAATAGAGAATGAGCTTATGTAGAAATAGAGAATGAGAGAAGCATAAGCATGAGCTTAAGCTTCTCTCATTCTCTATTTCTGCGTAAGCTCATGCATAAGCATAAGCTTATGCGAAAATAGAGAATGAGAGAAGGGGGAAATAGAGAAGGGGGAAAGAGAGAAGCATAAGCATGAGCTTATGCGGAAATAGAGAATGAGAGAAGGGGGAAATAGAGAAGGGGGAAAGAGAGAAGCATAAGCATGAGCTTATGCGGAAATAGAGAATGAGAGAAGGGGGAAATAGAGAAGCGGGAAAGAGAGAAGCATAAGCATGAGCTTATGCGGAAAAAGAGAATGAGCTTTTGCGGAAATAGAGAATCAGAGAAGCATAAGCATGAGCTTATGCTTTTCTCATTCTCTATTTCCGCATAAGCTCATGCATAAGCATAAGCTTATGCGGAAATAGAGAATGAGTGAAGGGGGAAATAGAGAAGGGGGAAAGAGAGAAGCATAAGCATGAGCTTATGCGGAAAAAGAGAATGAGAGAAGGGGGAAATAGAGAAGGGGGAAAGAGAGAAGCATAAGCATGAGCATAAGCTCATGCTCATGCATGAGCATAAGCATGAGCTTATGCTTAAGCATCAGCATAAGCATAAGCTCATGCTTATGCTTATGCATGAGCATGAGCTTATGCGGAAATAGAGAATGAGAGAAGTGGAAAATTGAGAAGGGGGAAAGAGAGAAGCATAAGCATGAGCATAAGCATGAGCTTATGCTTCTCTCATTCTCTATTTCCGCATAAGCTCATGCATAAGCATAAGCATGAGCTTATGCAGAAATAGAGAATCAGCTTATGCAGAAATAGAGAATGAGAGAAGCATAAGCATGAGCTTATGCTTCTCTCATTCTCTATTTCCGCATAAGCTCATGCATAAGCATAAGCTTATGCAGAAATAGAGAATGAGATAAGGGGGAAACTTAAGCATAAGCATAAGCACGAGCTCATTTTTGTCACTTTTATTGATGACTACAACAAAAAAGTTTGGGTGTATTTTATGAAAAAGAAAGTGAAGTGTTTGGGCATTTCAAAGCTTTCAAAGCTATGGTTGAAAAAGAAACAAGCCTGCAATTAAAATGCCTAAGGTCAGATGGAGGGGGAGAGTACCTCTCAAATGAGTTTGCAAGGTTCCTACAGGAGCATGGCATAAAGCAGTAATATTCATGTAGTCATACCCCACAGCAAAATGGACTTGTAGAAAGAAAAAACAGGCATATTGGAGAGGTATCTCGGGCCATGCTAAATGAAAAAGACCTACCAGATTATTGGGCTGAAGCAGTTGCTACAACAATTTACATAATGAACAAGACTCCCACTACAGCAATACATGGCATGACACTAGAGGAGATGTATACTGGTAGGAACCAGATATTTCTCATTTGAAAATTTTTGGTTGCATTGCCTATGTTCATGTGCCAGATGAGTTGAGGTCCAAATTGGATCCAAAAGCTGAGAAATGCATCTTTATTGGTTATTCTCTGCAGCAGAAAGGGTATAGATGCTATAACCCTTCTACTCGTAAGTTTACAATGAGCAGAGATGTTGTTTTTTATGAGATGAGCAGCTGGTATAAACCAGTAAATGTGATTGATGATGTAGATGCACAAAATGGTAATGCTGCATAGAATTCACATCAGCAATCACAAAATATTAATGGACCTGCAGTGTCCTCTAGCAGTGGTTCACATACTTTGCCATGGACAGGCAGAGTGAGATCAAGAGAATCTCCTCAAAGCAATGCAGATAGTGGTACGCAAGAATCACGAAAAGGAAAAGAGAAGGTAGATCAGCCCATGTTTGATGTGAATGCAAGTCACTCTTATGTGGATGGTGAATCCAGTGGCTCAGAACAGAGCATTGATGATGAGTTGGGTATTCCTTCTATTGTTACACCTGGAGTAAGGAAGACTAGGGATGTTTTGAGAGCACCTGGAAGTGAGCCTATTTTGCACAGGTCTACTAGAGTTAGGTATCCTATTGATAGGCTGAAATATGATGGATTTATAGCCATTCACTATGCCTATATGGTCAAAGTGATACAGGAACCAGAACCCACTTCTTTTGAGCAAGCCATGGGAAAAGAAAAATGGAAGAAAGCCATGGATGAAGAAATGGATGCCTTGGAAGCAAATGCTACATGGGAATTGGTGCCTTTGCCTAAAGACAAGAATGCAATTGGCTGTAAGTGGGTTTATAAGGTGAAGCACAATGCAGATGGTTCTGTGAACAGATACAAGGCAAGATTAGTTGTCAAGGGGTATGCACAGACATATGGCATTGATTATGAAGAAACATTCAGTCCGGTTGCAAGGATGGAAACCGTAAGAGAAGTCATTGCTATGGCTGCATCAAAGGGATGGTCTTTACACCAGATGGATGTAAAGAATGCCTTCTTGCATGGTGATTTGCAAGAATAGGTCTTTATGGAGCTGCCACTAGGTTATGTTCATGCTATTCATCTTGAGTTTGATTGCAGGTTGAAGAAAGCCTTGTATGGCTTGAAGCAAGCACCTAGAGCATGGTCTGACAAGATAGGACAATATCTTGTCACTATTGGCTTTCAGATTTCCAAGGAAGATTTCTCACTTTATGTGAGAAAAACAGAGAAAGGTATTATGCTGCTTGTCATTTATGTTGATGATTTGATCATCACAGGTGATAGTGATGAAGATATCCTTCATGTGAAAATGCTATTGAAGCAGAACTTTGAGATGAAGGATTTGGGAGACCTGCACTATTTCTTGGGCATTGAGGTGATTAGATCACCAAGTGGGATACGGCTCTTGCAGAGGCAGTATGGATTGGACATGCTGTCCAAATATGGGATGACAGGCTGTAAGCCTATTTCAGCTCCTTTGGAGCAGAATGTGAAGCTGAGCACAGATGCAGGTGAGCTTCTGGAAGACCCTACTATGTACAGACGCATAGTAGGAAGTTTGATTTATATGACTATTATGTGGGGGTTAAAGGTCACTGTGCCTTTACACCGGTTATGTACAATACTCAAACACATATATATAAATGAATGAAAAAGAAGATTAGGGGGTTCTACACCCACCAAAACTTGTGTGGCTCTCTGTTTCTCTCTCTCCCTCTTCCGTTCTTGCTTCCGTTGAGAGCACTCTCAACTGGTATCAAAGCCCTGGTGATCTAGTTGAGTGTGCATGAATGCTTAGAAGCTCAGCAGCTCTGTGGGAGGAAGGAGAAGCTCTGTGGGAAGCTTTGTGGGTGACTTTACTTGCATCCGAGTCTGTAGAGACCTTGGAGGAACCATTGGAAAAGTCACTTTGGCTTTGCAAAGTGGTTTTGAGAGCCTGTTAAGTGCTTTCAAGGAAAAAGTCATTTTTTGAGCTTTTCCCTGTTCCGTTCGATGATAGAGACTCCGTATTGACTTGTAGAGGCAACTATTGCTTGCTTTTGGTGTCCACTTCACTTCAGGAGCTTGGAAACACCCTCATTCTTTTCATTGGATTTCTGACTCACTGTATCAGTTTCTACGTTTTTCTGCCCGGGTGTTGGAACTCAAGTTTGGAGCAACCATTTGCAGATCTGTCCAATTCCGGTGGACTCAAGAGGTCCTAAAACTTCTATGTTGCTCATCATTCGCACTCTAGTGGAGTTTACAAACAGCTCTGTTTCCAAAAACGTTTTTCAGTCCGTGTGTTGGACCCAGTGATTGAGACCACAGTTTCCAAAACCGTCTGTCCCATTGCGTTCTGGTCGCCAAAAAACCCCTACCTATCAGTTCTTGCGTGATTCGGTGGAGGATTTTCAGAGTTATAGATCTCTGTGCATTCGATTTCGTCTCTCTATTATACATTTTTCATTCTAAGGTTTTGAAACCTTAGATTTATGCCACATGGTAGTGGATAAGTGTTGACTCCCATTTCTCTCATCGGTTGGGATTTTGGAGTTCCAACAGAAGAGAGATATTTACAGATTTTCTTGCTGAGTCCGATTATGCAATGGCGCCCATGTTTTGAGGCATCTCAGGTTCTATTTTCAGTAGCGGTCATTACCATGGGACTATGATTTCTTGAGCATACCTTATGCAGATCACTCTGGTTGCAGTTTAAGTAGTGTGCGCTCATTCGTGGTGTGCATTGGGTTGCAGTGGATGATTTATAGGCCATTTGGATGCATTGCGGTCCTTATTGGATGCGTTGATAGGCCCAAATTGCCTTGTGGGATGCTATTTTTATGGACGCTTTGCACATGGATGATATTTTATGCTGAGGGACAGCTTTGACACATTGCAAGTGATGCACTGATAGTGCTATGCTCTCTTGGATGAGATATTATTAATGCATATGCTAGTGGATGGTGTTTATGCTTGAGTCATTTGGCACTTATTGGCATTTTGGATTGCCATTGCAGTTGGCATTTTCTTTTGGGCCAGATTCGCTCATTTGGATACATAGTATATGCACATGAGTCAGATGCTTTGAGACATGAGTTTTGGTGATATTTCACTCTATTGTGGCATACACATTTGCGTGCACCTAGTATTTGGTGTGATTCTCTCTTGCAGGCACTAGCATTCGGAATTTTGCTTTATTTGCATCATGCCATCCTCTTCCATGTATGAAAAGGAGTTTTTCAGCATTAAAAATTTTGATGGGACAAACTTTTCTTTGTGGAAAGAACAGATAAGGGATGTGCTTATTCAAAAGAAGCAGATTAAACCCTTGGCAGGGATTGAAGCTAAGCCTGCAAATATGTCTGAGGATGATTGGAATGAGTTGGATGCATTAGCAAAGTCTACTATTAGACTTCATCTTGCAGAGTCAGTTTATTTCACACAGTAGTAAACGAGCAGACTACGGAAGATTTGTGGAAGAAACTGTGTGCCACTTATGAGAAGGAAACTGCCTCTAATAAAGTTTACCTCATGAAGAGGTTGTTTGAGCTGCAGATGAAGGAAGAGGTCTCCATTGCTTCTCACTTGAATGAATTCAATATTATTTTCAGCCAGCTTCAAGCTCAGAAGATGAATTTTGATGCGGAGAGTAAGGCAATATTTCTCTTATGTTCATTGCCATCCTCATGGGATAGCTTCTGTACAGCTGTCAGTAACTCTGCACCAGGTGGAGTACTGAAATTTGATGATGTTGTGGATAGCTTGTTGGTTGAGGAGATTAGACGGAAGTCTATGGACGGCAACAAGCAGGATGCAGCCTTAAATGTGCAAAGGGGCAGATCACAGTTCAGGGGGAAGTCCCAAGAAAGAGGGAAGTCTCGTAGCAAATCCAGGGCACGAAACATTGAGTGTTACCACTGTGGCAAGAAGGGCCATATGAAAAAGGATTGCTACAAGCTGAAAAGAGAGCAAAAGAATAAGAAAAAGAATGCAAATTGGGGTGCAAATCAAAAGGAAGAGAGTCCAAGGGAGGAAAAAGGAAAAGTGAAGATCGAGGAGATCAATACAGTCACACATGATAGTGACAATGACGTTCTCTTCATGTCTAGGTTATCTGCAGAGTTGCTTACCACTCCAGATGATGCATATTCCCAGGATTGGATTTTGGATTCTAGTGCTTCATTCCATGTTACTCCCCATAGGGAATGGTTCTCCACTTATGACAGTGGAAAGACAGGTTGTGTGCATCTTGGAAATGACTATGCATGTGACATAGTGGGAGTAAATGACATAAAGTTTTCTTTTGCAAATGGGTCTGTATTTATTTTGAAACATGTGAGACATGTGCCTAAGTTGACCAAGAGTCTTATTTCAATGGGTCAGCTAGATGATGCTAGTTTTCACACCACTTTTGGCTTTCAGATTTGGAAAATTCAGAACCTTGGGCTCTATGCTTTTGGCCAGGGGTGCCAGGTGTGGGACTTTGTATCCCTTACATGTATCAGGGGTATTTGATCATGTTGTTGCAATAACCGAGCAACCAAGCACTTCTTTGTGGCATTGCAGGTTGGGGCACATGAGCCAAAATGGAATGAAACTCTTATGCCATTTGGGTTATGTACCGCATTTGAGTTTCTCTGATTTTGACTTTTGTGAGCACTATCTCTATCGTAAGCAGACTAAATCAGCCCATAAAAGAAGGGGAAAGAAAGAGTTTGAAAAGCTTCATTTGGTGCATTCAGATGTATGTGGTCCCATGCCTACACGGTCATTAGGCGGGGCTGAATACTATGTGACATTCATTGATGATGCAACTAGGAAAGTGTGGGCTTATGCTATAGCTCGGAAGAGTGATGTGTTCCAGGTAATTAAGAAATGGCTGGCCTTGGTTGAGAATCAGTCAAGTAGAATGCTTAAATGCCTACGGACTGACAATGGTGGAGAGTATCTCTCTCATGACTTTCAGCATTTTTGTGATACACGTGGGATTAAGAGGGAGCTCACATCCCCTTGTACTCTAGAGCAAAATCCAGTTGCAGAAAAGTTGAACCATACCATTCAAGAAAGGTTGCAATGCATGCTTTCCAATGCAAGTCTTTCTGGTGGTTTTTGGGCTGAGGCAATGAAGAGTGCAGTGCATGTGATCAATAGATCACCTAGTAAGAGTTTGGATGGTGGTATTCCTAAAGAGGCATGGAGTGGCAAGAAGCCCTCTTACTCTCATTTGCGTATATTTGGGTGTGATGCATATGCACATGTGCCAAAAGAGCTTCGAAAGAAGCTAGATCCTAAGTCTAGGAAATGCATCTTTCTAGGTTATGGTGAAAGTGGAGAGATGGGCTATCGTCTCTGGGATCCAGAAGCAAAGAAGATCATACGTAGCCATGATGTAGTCTTCAATGAGAAGAAGATGCATAAGGCACCCATGAGGGATGTAGAAATGAGGAGAATCACTTTCCAGGATGTGAATCCACCTGCATATGTTGATAGACAGCAAGCTGTCCATGCACCAAATGTGCAAGAAATGGTACCACCAAGTACTCCCACAGGTATACAATCAAGGGTAGATGATGGATCATCTATTGGTGGAAATGATGAGCCAAATGTGGCTGATATGTAGGTGGGACAACAAGCTGAAATGCTCTTGAGAAAATAATCTAGAGAGTCTAGACCGCCTAATAGGTTTGTTCCAGGAGTAGACTATGTGATGCTTATTGATTGCGGGGAGCCTTCTTGCTACAGAGAGGCTATCATGAATGAGGATCAACACAAGTGGGAGTATGCTATGCAATCAGAGATGAGTTCACTTATGAAGAATAAGACTTGGTACTTGGTTTCTTTGCCACATGGAAAGAAAGCATTGCCATGTAAATGGGTCTACAAAATGAAGGTCACAGGTGATGATGTGCCTAGGTACAAGGCCCGTTTGGTCGCTAAAGGGTTCAAGCAAGAGAAGGGTGTGGACTTTGATGAGATATTCTCTCCGGTTGTGAAGATGACCACACTTAGATGCATGCTTGGACTAGTGGCATTAGAGGATATGGAGCTTATGCAGATGGATGTCAAGATAGCTTTCATGCATGGGGATTTGCATGAGGAAATTTACATGGTGTACTCGGAAGGCTTTGAAGAAAAGGGCAAAGAGCATTTAGTTTGCAAGCTGAAGAAGAGTCTCTATGGTCTTAAGCAAGCACCTAGAGAATGGTATTAGAAGTTTGATGCTTTCATTCAGTCCCTGGGTTTTAGAAGGAGTGAAATTGATCACTGCCTCTACACTAAAAGGGCTAAGGATAATAGCCTAATAATCTTGGCACTATATGTGGATGATATGCTATTGGCTAGCAAGAATACTTATGAGCTAGATGCATTAAAGGCCAAGTTGCATGAGGCCTTTGATATGAAGGATTTGGAACTTGCAGGTCATATTCTTGGTATGCGCGTGATCGGAGTAGGAAACTCCTTTGGCTTTCACAAAAAGAGTATGTTACAAAAGTATTGCAGCATTTCAATATGGAGGGGGGGAAGGTAGTGAGTACTCCATTGCCTCCATATGTGAAATTGAGTCATACAAATAGTCCCAAATCAGATGAGGAAAGGGCCATGATGGCCAAGGTTCCTTATGCATCAGAAGTTGGGAGTCTTATGTATGCTATGATAGCTACTAGACCACACATTGCATTTGCAGTGGGAGTTGTTAGCCGGTATATGGCTAATCCAGGAAAGAGGCATTGGGAGGAAGTTAAGTGCATCATGAGGTACATGAAGGGTACCAAGGAGATGTGCATCTGCTTTGGTAGAGGAGACATGCTGTACTTGGGTACACAGATTCAGACTATGCAGGGCATGTGGATAGTAGGAGATCCACTTCTGGTTATGGGTTCACCTTTGCAGGTGGTGCAGTGTTGTGGATGTCTTGCACACAGAAGTGCGTTGCTTTGTCTACCACAGAGGCTGAGTATGTTGTAGCCACAGAGGGTTGCAAGGAGGCTATATGTCTTGATCGGCTAGTGGGAGATTTGGAGATTCATACAGGTGTACCGACATTGCATAGTGATTCCATGAGTGCTATTCAGCTGTCACGGAATTCGGTCTTTCATGCAAATTTGAGGTCAGGTACCATTTCATCAGGGAGGTACTTGAGGACAAGCGCATAGTGCTTGTCAAGGTTCATACAAATGATAACCCTGTAGATATGCTGACGAAGAGTCTACCTAGTCAGCGGTTTGAGTATTGTCATGTATTGATGGGCATTGGATAGTATGCTCACTGGTTGTTCTCCCTTAAAGGCACATTGTCCTTTAAGTGGGAGGTTGTGGGGGTTAAAGGTCACTGTGCCTTTACCCCGGTTATGTACAATACTCAAACACATATATATAAATAAATGAAAAAGAAGATTAGGGGGTTCTGCACCCACCAAAACTTGTGTGGCTCTGTGTTTCTCTCTCTCCCTCTTCCGTTCTTGCTTCCGTTGAGAGCACTCTCATATTACCAGACCAGATTTGAGCTATGCTGTTGGATTGGTAAGTTAGTTTATGCAGGCTCCAAGGAAACCACATTTGGATGCGGCTAGACGCATACTCAGGTATGTGAAGTCCACATTGCAGTATGGACTATTTTATGAGGCTGGGGTTCAGATACAGTTGCATGGATACACTGATGCTGATTGGGCTGGTAGTATTTTTGATAGACGATCTACCAGTGGATATGTGTTCTCTTTTGGGAGTGTTGCAATCACTTGGAGCAGCAAGAAACAGCCTACAGTTGCCTTGTCGAGCACAGAGGCTGAGTACAGGGGTGCAGAAATGGTTGCATGTGAGGTAGCTTGGTTGCATAAGCGACTTTATGATATGCATCAGTCTACAAATGGGCCAGTTGTCATTTATTGTGACAACATGAGCAATATACACTTGGCAAATAACCCAGTCTATCATGCTAGAACAAAGCACATTGAGGTGCATTATCACTTTGTTCGGGAGAAGGTTTTACTAGGTCTTATTGATCTAGTTTATGTCAGCACAGAGGATCAGGTAGCTGACATATTTATGAAGGCATTGGGCACAGAGAAGCTGCGCAAGTTCAGAGACCTGCTTGGTGTGCAGGAATTGGGATTGAGCTCGAGGGGGAGTGTTGAGATATCGAGCTCCACTCGTGATATGCCAGGGTGACCGTTGTGCAATTATGTCACTAACTTGTTAGCTGTAGATGCGGTTGGTACACCGCCCATGAATAATAGCTGGATGACAGCTATCCTTATGTACTCTAGTTCGTGGCTCAGTTAGTATGCCACCTTAGTTAGCTGAGTTTGGTTTGAGACCCACATATAGGGTTCTCCTATTTCTTTGTACTAGAGTTCTTTTGGCTTTCACAACAAAGAAGAGGAAAACTGTTTTCAGCCTCCACCTTTGTGTGTATTCCCCCATTATGTATGTGAGAAAGCTGCAAGTGAGACTCCTTCCTTCTCTTCCACTATCTTCACAGGTACATTATGTTGTGGATTTTGTTGATGGAACAGAGGCTTGAGTACAGTTTCAATACTCGGTGAGGCCAGGTCAGTTGGATCTTTTGCTTACTTCTTAGCGTCAAATTGAGCTTGTTCCTTTTGCACCCATTGTTGAAGTGCTTGAAATTGAGCCTTCTCCACTTCTGCATTTGGCTATGGAGCTTCCGTTATTTGAGGATCAGGAGCTGATGTGGATGAGCTTGGTTGGTCATTGCTTGGTGGAGGTATAGGAACTTGTGCTTTCTTTTGAAGAGTTTTTCTTGATTGAATTAGAATATTAGGGTCCTTGGTGGCCTCTTTTTGCTGGTGTGTAATTGGATTCACAGGTTGTGATATTATGCTTACCGGCCCTAGACTTTGATGGTCCACCCCAATAATGCTGATTAGGATGTCAGGCTTAGCCTCATTTTGTTGTGGAACCTTATTTTTCATGGGACAATCCATACATGCATGGCCTATGCCACAATCTCTGTAGAGTGGTTGGAAAATAGTGGGGCTACCATGATGCGGGCACTCTGCGATCTAGTGATTCTCTCCACAACTATAACCTTGATTGCTGCTTGATATGTGTTGGGTCGAACCTGATTTGCATAGACTGGTATTAAACTACATACATACATCTTTCATCTAACCAACCTAACCCTCAACCTAATCTTTAGTTTAGGGTCTGTTTAAAAAATTATTATTATAACAGAGAGGGGGTTGAGGGGGGGTGGGGGTGGGAGTCGATGGAGGAGGGTAGTGAGAGGGGGGAAGGAGTGTGGAGGTAGAGGGGATTGAAAGGGAGGAGGCGAGGAGTGGAGGCCGAAGGCAGAGGTGGTAGAGCGGAGGCCAAAGATGAAGGGGGCGGTTCTGGGTGGTTGGAGAAGGGCGCGACCGGCGGCAGAGCTCCGGTGTGCAAGAGGCGGAACGGTTGGTGTAGTAGGATAGAACTATTGCAGGCGTTAGGTGTCATGGGAACGCTAGGCAAAAGAGGTGGTGGAGGCATTGGCAAGGTGGCTAGTTGGGCAAGGGCTACCAACAATGGCGGCTCTACCGCTAGAAGCTAGCGCCACTACTCTATTGTGGGTGGGTTGTGCTGCTGTGGGCAGCCAATCTGCAAGGCCTAAGGGATCTTAGAGCCCTTAGGGGTTAGAAGGGGAAGGTGGATGGGGGGAGACAGGGGGGGTGTGGAGAGGGGGATGAGAGGGGAGAGGAGGTAAGGGGGGGGGATTGAGGGGGGTGGGGGGGTGGAGAAGGGGGGTGAGAGGGGAGAGGGAGGGGGGGGGGGGAGAGAGGGGTGGGGAGGGGGCGGAGAGGGGGGGAGGGGGGGGTGAGTGGGGTGGGGGAGAGGGGTGGTGGAGAGAGGGGAGGGGGGGGTGTGGGGGTGGGGCTAGGGCTGGGGGGGTGGAGAGAGGGGCGGGGTGCAGGGGGGGGTTGTGGCGGAGAGGGGGTGGGGGGTGGAGGGGGGGAAGAAGAGTGGGGCCAGGGGTGGAGAGGGGGGGGGATGGAGGGGGGTGGTGTAGAGGGGTGGAGGGAGAGGGGGGAATGGTGGCAAGGGGGGCATGGAGAGGGGAGGGGGGGATATGGAGGGGGGGGGGGGTGAGAGGGGAGAGGGGGGGGATGGGGAGGGGAGAGGGCAGGGGGGGGAGGTGGGGGAGGGGGAGGAAGGATGGTGGTGATGGAAGGGGGAGGAGGGGTGGTGGAAACTTGACGGATGGAAAACTTTGCCGAAAATTCAAAGGGAGAAGGAGATGGTCACCTGCAATGCTCTCCCAAGTCTTTCTCGATGTAATAGGATTGTTGAGGGCAAATGGACGGTGGGTGGATGGCTAGGTTATTGCTGTGATGAGAAGGGCTCAAAATAACTCATCATGTGGGGTGGTGGTGGGTGGAGAGGGAGGAGGGTCTTGCATAGGGCTTGGAATGGGGAAGAGGATGGAGGCTAGATGTGGAAGAAGAAGAATGAGCGGGTGGAGTGGGTTTTTATAGGAATGGGTGTAGGGTTAGGGTCAAACCCTAAACTCTTCCCGGGCCATAACTTTTCAAATTGCTCTTCTGTAAAAAGGTGAAATGTTCACGAGTTGTACGCATTGGTGTCCATTACATATCCTGATTTTTTCTTCAAGTGGCATCTTTTTAGGAAATAAAGAAAATTTGTTAAGGTAGTAACCCAAGGTTGATGATTGGGGTTGATATGTTTGGCAAGAGTTGACAATATTTTTTACTCTCCTTGCCCTTGAGTGCTATGTTCATGAAAGTTTGTAGTAGTTTGTTTTTTATGCATACTTTCATATGTCTTCTCATTACTTGAGATGGTAGTCTCCCCAACAATGGTGCCAAATGTTGGCTCTTTCCCAGGGCTTTCGTAGGAAGAGCAAGGTATTCTCAGTATGCAGAGCTCCCAAGGCTTTTTGTCACCTATAGATATATCGGTGTTGTCGTTTGTAGTATAAGTGTAGCTTAGAACCTCGGGTCATATTCCAGTGAGAGACATAGGCTTAAGTGTGGTAAGAAAAAATAGTGCATGCATGTATGAAAGGAACGTGCAGCATCATGGTTGGGGTAATGAAGGCTTTTGCCTTCATTGGGGGTTGAAGGGTTTAGTAGGAGTTAAGGGTTAGAGGGAGGTTCAGGGTTTAGAAGGAGATTTCAAGGTTTAGAAAGAGGTTTCAGGGTTTAGAATAGGTTCTAGGGTTCAGAAGGAGTTAAGGCTAGAAGGAGGATCCAAGGTTCAAGGTAGAGTACATGGTGGAGAACTCGTCTCCCTCGTAGATCATGGAGGTCAAGGGTTGAGGGACTAAGGGTTTAGGGGGAGCATAGGAGTGGGAGAGGAAGAAGGTGTAAGAGCAAAAGGGAGGAGGAGGAGGGAGGAGAAGGGAGGAAGAGAGGGTGGAGAAGGGAGGAGGAGAGGGTGGAGAAGGGAGGAGGAGGAGGGAGGAGAGGGTGCAAAAGGGAGGAGGAGGAGGAGGAGGAGGGAGGACGAGGATGAAAAAGGACGAGGAGGAGGAGGAGGAGGCAGGAGGAGAGGGATAGGATGGGTGGCAAGGTTGGAGGAGAGGGGAGGAGGAGTTGCAAGGTTGGAGGAGAGGGGAGGAGGAGTTGCAAGGTTAGGACATGCTTTTGGATGTGGAGTGCAAGGAACCATGGATACTTGGAGACAATTTCTTGGCATACCAAAGTAGAACTCAAGACATTGCCCTAAAGAGTGTGGGCTTCATTCCATTATGGGGTATTTAGAGAGCTTCTCTCTATGCATGTACGAATTGTAAGACATTCTCTCTCTACATGTAGAACCTTGCATCTAGAACTTGCATGTATGAGTTGCATGTAGGAGTTGCATATAGAACTCGCATGTAGAACATGCATGTAAGAATTGCATGTAGGAATCGCATGTAGGACTTGCATGTAGGACTTGCATGTAGTACTTGCATGTAGGACTTGCATGGAAAACATGCATGTAGGAGTTGCATGTAGAAACTGCATGTAGGAATCGTATGTAGGACTTTTATGTAGAACATGCAAGTTGGATTCGTAAGAGGGATTATTCCTAGTCTTATGCAAGCACAAGCAGAGCTTTGCCACCACTACTCTACACACATTTTGTGCTACCTAAGTCCATGTTGGCATAGATACAACAATGGAGCTCTTCCATGCACACTATAGAGCCCACTAGAGTAGTAACCCTACTGAATTGAGATCCCTAGTTGAAGGAGAACTCATGGTGAGCAGTGGTTGCTCCTACATATGTCAGCCAATGGAGGTCCGAATTGACTTTAACTTCCCGCTTGCTGATCTCTCAGGGTTTGAGCATGTTAAGCATACAGAGGGGTACTATTGCTTTCAATTCTTGCCATTCGGGGGTCGTTATCAGGAACCCAATTCTTTCTAGGATTTCAATAGTCGTCGGAATGTGCATCAATTTTGGAGAGATCTCGGGATCGGGGAGAGGGGCATACCAAAACTCATTTTCCTCTTTCCTAAAGCACTCCTTCTCACAAGCTTGAAATAGTTTCAAGGATGTTGTCATGTCCATTGTGTCGGATTTCATAGCAAATAGGCCCTCCTGATAGTGGGTGGGCCTTATCTGTGCATAGATCCAATCGCCGATTTGCTCCTTATGGCATAAATAGATGTTATTTGTGCACCAATCGTGCACAATCCTGACATTCACAAGAATGACCTACCTAGGATCACTTCATATCTAGGCTGCTAAGTAAAGTCCATTACCAAAAATTGAATGGGTTATGTGAAGCCAAACACATTGATGTTAATACCCATGAGAACTCCCAAAGGTTTGGTAGTTTTGCTATCGGCGGGGCTAGCTTCACTACAAGATGGGTGGGTTCTTTCAAGGGAAGGTGTTCCTCATGATCCCTAGCATTATTTGGTGCAAACACTTCTTCTTCCACTCTTTCTAGCACTCGAAGTGCCTTTGCTCCCCGTTGAGCTATTAGGTAGTCAAGGTGGATGGTAACTGACCCCTTGTTGACCTTAATTCTATGCTCAAATTTCTCTTGACACTCCCTTACCAAATTTTGAGTGTCTATTAAGCATTGTTTCTCTAAGACCAGTAGATAAGGTCCTTTATGAGCAGGTGTGGAGGTGAGGCCTTGAGCCCTTGAAGTGGTTTGTTTACCCTTAGATATGGGAGCAAACTAGGATCACCCAAGGGAAGGTCGCATATGGATGTAGAGGAGGCGGCCAGGGTGTTTGTCTCTTCCTTTGAACCATCTTGGATGAGCACTTGATTTGTTGCTTCACCTGACCTCCTTGGGCTTGGTCTATGAGGGCCGATTTTCCTCGGGAAGTTGGGATGTGGAAGCCATGCCCTTCCTTACCTACTTCTTCATCTCTTTGCCTAGGTCCTTTTCCTGTATCCTCATGATGACCTTCAAGGGCCATCGCCTCCATTCTCATGATGACCTTTAAGGGCACCGCTACTACTTGAATCTTTGTTCTATTCTTAGCAAATTGATGCTAGTGCTCTTGGGAGGGGTGGTAAAAGTTGTTGGCCTCCTTAGGGGACAATCCTTAAATAAATGCTCCACTCCACATACAACACACAAGGTCATCGTCCAGTTGAGGAACTAAGTTTCATTAATTCGGGCATGTTTTTTTTAATTCTAAAAAAATGTTCAAATACATGTTTTTTACGATTTAAAACACAGTTTATTCGTACAAATAAAACTCGTATAAAAATATAGCCATTTCCATTTTTGGTATTTGTATGAATACAAACACCTATCTTCCTTGCCACCTCAGCCACTTGCATGCCAGCCCTACTACCTCCTACTTTCTTATGGTACTGTGACACCAAAAATTGATATTTTTTATTTGGCATTGGTATTGTTTTCTTCTATGTTTGATAAGAGTTTGAGTATCAAGTGATAGCCTAGCGGCTCTCACTTATTTCTATTTTCTAAGATATTGTATGGGATTGAGAGGATGAGTGGAATGGATCATTGTAAATACCATGTGTATGAATGATAAATACTTTGGTATGGGGTGAGAGTTATTTGTGTATGGGATATTATGGGGTTTTTAGAAAGTAGGAAGAGTGATTCATATAAAGAGGTGGGCTCATGTCCATGTGTTCGAATAATATAAGAGAAATCACATGCCAAGCATGTGGAAGGCATGTGGAGGAGTGTGGAGTCAAGAGGCATCCTTCTAGAATTCCTATGTGGAATAAGGAGGATGTGGACATATGGAAAAGAGAGGGTCCCTATGGGCTCCATGTGGGGAGACTCTTGACTTTTAAGAGTCTTGAGCATCTTTTGATGGGACACATGGCAAGAGTAGCCAAAAAGGACATGGATGGTGACATACGGGCTTATGTGATTGATGGGGAAAGGAATCTAGAGGCAACAATTGTAAATGGGTGAAGGAGGGTGACAAAATCTCTATAAAAGGAGCCCTTCTCTCCCTTGTTCATCATCTCTTCCACCATTAGGCCTCATGTTGTTGTAGCTCTAGTTTCCTCAAGCCTCTTCCATGAGCCTTCTCTCCCTCTTGTAGATATTCTCTTATGTAGACTCTTGATTCCATCTCTCTCTGGTTCACACTCTCTCTATGAGTAGTCTTGGAGCTTCCGCTCCCTCTTGTACATATGAAACCTCTTCTTCTCCCTTATGTTTGTAGTATTTTGAGTTGCATTGGAGTGGAGTCTCACTCTATTGGTAATGAAGGTCACTTTAGGTTGTCTCTCTTGAGTGTCTCTTCCCTTTTTTCTTTGTTTTCTCTGCCAAAGTGCTTGAAAGTGTTGTCTATTCAGCCGCTCATTGCGCATCCATGGTTTATCTATTTCTCAAGTCACAAAGGGAGCTCTTCCTTCCTTCCTAGGTGACCTCTATGGGACTTGGATCGTTGATGAAGTCTAATCATGGAGGTAGTATTCTCCCAAGTCGGCACCAGTAGAAGGAGTAGGCTTTTTCATGACAATTTGACCCCCTATCAGTATTTTGCTTATAACTTTTTGCTCGATGGTCCTATTTGAACGAAACTTATATCACCATGAAGCTATCTTCAAGGAGCATCATCCTATGTCTTCAATTATTGTATTATATTTCAAACCAAAAATCTATGACTCTTTGCGTGTGATTGTTTCTTTTTCAAATAGTTTTTACCCCCGTCTAGTAAACTGCCCATATCTTTCCGACCGCTTCTCTGTTTCTTATGAAACTTCTATCAAAGCGAAGCCCATTTCAAGGCACATTTGGATATGTGTTTTAATCTTTGATATTATGTCTCTACTAAAAGTTATAGGCCTCTGCGTCTAATGACAGTTTGTAGTGTTTTGAGCTAATTGTAAAGGTATCTATGAAGGAGGTGCAATGTTTCCTCGGAACCTACTGTTGTAATACTGAAAAGAAAGAGTAGAGTGGACACAAACTCAGAATACTTGCTTATAGAATGAAGAAGAAAGAGGTCCTTAAGTAGGCACCTCATACAAGGTCACTGACATCACTGATGACCTCAAAGCTCCTCAATCATCTCCTCAATCTGCTCCTAGATTCACTCAATCATCCTATGTGGCTTTTCCACCACCTAACTGTGCTTGTGGGCACCTAACTGTGCCTCTAGCACTCACACATAGAAACATAAGGTGTGCCTGAGGCATACACCTTGAGATATCCCAACAAACCCCCCTTCAAGGAGATGCCTCAGGCTATGTCAAGGATACATCTAGTCTCATAGTTTCTCATGCCATCTCATGGTGGTCAAGGATAAATCTATGGCTAGGTTCTCATGCTAGCAAGGGTTTCCTTGGGTGTAAGGTAAACAGAAAGGGATACAAACAGACCTTCCAATGGTTATCTCTCCTACATGTACATGCACACAATGTCTGTAGGAGGTACCATGGAACAAACATACACATGGCCTACATCATAAGGTGACCAGAGGTGTTCACAAAACACAACACACAATAATTTATTTTCATTCATTTTGGAGGACTATCCAGGCTGAGTACCTTGACATAAAAAGAGTGATCTGGAGCATACATAGAGATAATTTAAAATGCATAATCTTCAAAGGATGCCTCATCTTGTGGAGGCTCATTAACTGTAAGTAGATTTGCATTTTCTGTCTTTGCTTTGGCTCTGCAGAACTTCTCACTATGGTTGTTTTTGCCACAGTGCTTACATGGATTAACTTTGAAGCAGTCCTTTGAAAGGTGATTTGTCTTTCCACAGTGATTGCAAGGAGAGTACTTGCCCTTTTGGAATTTCATAACATAAGCAGTGTCATTGCCTTTCCTTAACTCCATGTGTCTTTCTTCTTCTTGGAGAGCTGAGATAATGCCTTCAAGGTTTGGATTGGGAAGATTCTTCAAGTGCTTACAATGTGATCAAAGCTTTCAGGCATACTCTTAAGTAGTACTGCCATAGCATCATCAGGGGTGATAGGAGAGTTGATAGAAGCTAACTGAGTCATAAGACTCCGCATATAGTTGACATGGGCAGCTAAAGTAGTATCACTTGCCATCTTTAATTCAAAGAAAGAGATTTTAAGTGATAGTTTAGAAATATGAGAGCTTGCACCAAAAATCAAATCTAGCTTCTGCCATGCTTCTGATGGAGACTCCAAGTCAGATATATGATGTATGTAATCATCACCCAAAGCTAAAGCAATTATACCATATGCTTTTTCTTCTCTTGCTGGATCCCTTGCCGGTCGTGTCGGAGCTGAAGATTCCCCAGCATTTGAGGCCGTAGAAGAAGTGGTAGGAGAAGGTTTGACAAGTCCCCATAAGTTCTCCCGCATTAATGCAAATTTTACCTTCATTTGCCATGTATGGAACCCCTTTCCATTGAACTTCTCAAGATTATATAAAGTAGCCATGAGAGGGTCTAACCCAGATATTGGGCAGTGTCTATCTCTCTTACAAGGCAAAAAGAACTGCAATACTTCCAAAGTATAGCCACTTGTTGTAGCAAATAGTAGTGACTAGTTTTCAAACAATGATGCTACTTTTTACATGCTTCATAGAAGTGGATGAAATAAACACTTTCCAATCACAACCAGGTGTTATTGAAAACTTCAAAAGACCAGAAATGCTAGAGTAGCATTTTATGTAGCATCATCTTCAAAACTTGTCCAAAACTGTCAAAAATGAAAAGCTGAACTTGGAGGGCTTGTAGCTCACTCTTCAAAGCAAGGAAAAGAGGGCTTTCTGAAGCAAAAGAAAGCTCATATACCAGAGAAGGTCCAGCACACAGGTTGGATGAAATGGTGCGCACTTTTGCCCGGGAGAGTTGCTACAGGCTGAAACTGAGTTTTGACGATTTCTCCCTTGTTACTGAACCAAATGACTTGAAAAATGGCTCAAAATCTTCGTCTTGAGGTCGCCCATCTACTCCTAAGAGGGCTCAGGCAATGGCGGAGTATGCAGGGAGTATTGAGCAACAGAAGAAATTCGCTGTTTGGAGAATGGCAGCCACCACAGACGTTTTTTCTTCAATTGCTTGCAGGTGGAAGTTCGCCCATACTAGAGGAGTTTCTAGCTCAGAGGGTTTGGGCAATGGCTATTTGTAGATGGAGAACCAAGCTCTCAAAGATTTTGGGAAGAAAGAGGAAAATGGAGAAGAAGAAGATGAAGAAGAAGATGATGATGTGGCAGAAATGGGCTCAAGGGGGATCAAAGGGCTCTGATACCATGTTGGAATACTGAAAAGAAAGAGTAGAGTGGACACAAACTCAGAATACTTGCTTATAGAATGAAGAAGAAAGAGGTCCTTAAGTAGGCACCTCATACAAGGTCACTGACATCCTGCTCCTAGATTCACTCAATCATCCTATGTGGCTTTTCCACCACCTAACTGTGCTTGTGGGCACCTAACTGTGCCTCTAGCACTCACACATAGAAACATAAGGTGTGCCTGAGGCATACACCTTGAGATATCCCAACACCTACTTATCTGACCCAATCAGCCCCTTCAAACTCCTCAATATATATCAATTCATGTCATGTTCAGCCGCAAGATCTTCTTTCAACAACATATCACTCTTCCCTTTGGTGCACACTAGCTTGCTCAGATTATGGCCTCCGCTGATCCTATCCTTCTCCCTATGCTTGAGTACAACATCACTTGGGATGTTACCATCTTCATTCTCATCTAAGGGAGGAAAGTATGGTGTGGTCTCTTGGTATAAATTGAGCTTCTTTTTTATGTCCCTTTCCCAGTATGAATATCTCTATCACTCAGTTCGAAAGCAGTAGGAAGTGAAGAGGTGCGTGAAGTTTATTAGGCCCCAACTTGATGTCACATCTTTTGGTGGAGATGCCAGGTACGTTTGGTATTGGATTCATCCCACCTTACTAAACGGTCTCGGGTGTACTTGATTACATGTGTTTTCTAATGTGATAAAGAAGATGCCTGGAAGAACTGCATTAGAAGAGATTGCAGCCCGTTTAAGAGAACTAGAAGATTGTGAAGGTGATGTTCAAGCTATTCACATGATCATCATGATCATATCCTTTATGTTTGAACTCTTGAACATGTTGGTGAATTGACAATGCCATCAGTAGGCACAATGATAGATTGGGGATTGTTTCATGCACTGGCAACTTGGTGTGAAGAAGAGTTGGTCTTTGGGTAGTTTTTGACTATGACAATGGAGTGGTGATTGTCAATGCTTTCAACTTCTTTTGCTATGAAAATGATGAAGAGTACAATATCTTGAAGCTGTTATGTGCACTTCCAATTGTGAGAAGAGTGATTCTTGAATGCATGTATACACAATGTTTTCATGGTGCTGGTTGGTCACTTATTTTTCAAGCTTTTATTGAGGATCACATTGACATGGAGGGTTTTCAACAAGTGGGGTTATGCATAATAAGTTGGTCTTGGTATACTAAGGCTCTGTGGGATCTTGTTTTGGATATTATTTGGATCTTGGTGTTTCCTTTTTGTGTTTCATCATGGTGAAGATTCCAGTGTTTCGAGGGACCCAAGGGGAAGACCCGGAGTCTTATCTTTGGGATATGGATGGTCCATGAAGGATCGGGTGGAGATTTTGCCTGATTTTCTTGAAGGTGTAGCCTTGAGTTGGCATGAGGCCTTGCCGGACTCTACCAAGGAGGACTGGGACCAAGTGGTCGCTACAATGAAGCAGAGATTTGGGGCAGTGGAGTCAGCAAATGCTTTGATGTTGTAGTTGGACCGGTTCTATCAAGGAGAGGGTGAGATGGTCTCTGTGTTGGCAATCTGATATGAAACTTTATGGACAAAGTATGAAAGGGCAGCTTTGTGAGCTGTAGCATCTACATCGGCCCCTCAAAGTCTCGTAGGGATGGAGCACTTAAAGATGAGCAAATTTGTTATGGCTTTGGAGCCTCATCTTCGCTCAAAAGTAATGAGTAAAGATCCAACAACATGCATGGAGGCACTTCACATTGCGACCAAGAAATAAGCTTCTCTAAAGATGTTGACTCTTTCCTACTACTTTCGTAGGAGGAGCTGGGTATTCTATGTTTGCAGGGTTCCGAGGCTTTTTGTCACCTATAGATATATTGGGATTTTCGGTTGTAGTATATGTGTAGCTTAGGACCTCGAGTCGTGTTCCGGTGAGAGACGTAGGCTTAAGTGTGGTAAGTAAACAAAGTGCAAGCATGTGTAAAAGGAACGTATACCATCTTTGTTGAGGTAATGAAGGCTTTCACCTTCATTGGGGGTTGTAGGGTTTAGGAGGAGTTTAAGGGTTCAGAAGGAGGTTCCAGGGTTTAGAAAGAGTTCCAGGGTTTAGAAGGAGGTTCCAGGGTCCAGAAGGAGGTTCCAGGGTTTAGAAAGAGCTCTAGGGTTCAGTAGGAGGTTCCAGGGTTTAGAAGGAGGTTCCAGGGTTCAAAAAGAGTTCCAAGGTTAGGGTAGAGTACATGGTGGAGAACTCGTCTCCCTCGTAGATCATGGAGTTTTAAGGGTTGAGGAACAAATAGTTTAGGGGAGCATAGGAGTGGGAGAGGAAGAAGGTGTAAGAGCATGGGGGAAAGAAGAGAGAGGAGGGAGGAGGAGAAGAGAGGAGGAGGAGGAGGGAGGAGGAGGAGGAAGGAGGAGGAGGAGGAGGGAGGAGGAGGAGGAAGGAGGAGGAGGGAGGAGGAGAGGGAGAGGATGGGCTGCAAGGTTGGAGGAGAGGGAGGAGGAGTTGCAAGGTTAGGACATGCTTTTGGACGTGCAGTGCAAGGAAGCATGGACACTTGAGACAAATTCTTGGAATACCAAAGTAGACTCAACACAATGCCCCAAAGAGTGTGGGCTTCATTCCATTATGGGATATTTATACAAGTTGGAGAGCTTCTCTCTCTGCATGTAACACAAAGTCGTATCACAAAGTTGTAACACAAAGTTGTATCACAAAGTTGTAACACAAAGTTGTAACACATTCTCTCTCTACATGTAGAAGTTGTTACACAAAGTTGTAACACATTCTCTCTCTACATCTAGAAGTTGTAACACAAAGTTGTTACACAAAGTTGTAACACAAAGTTGTATCACAAAGTTGTTACACCTTCTCTTTCTTCATAAGTTCATGTTGGTACAGAGTCAACATACTCCCGGATCCATTTTATTACCCGTCCTCAGGTTATGGCTTATTGCGATCACGTACCTGGGTTGCCATGTTTTTAGTCCTTTCAATCCTTTCATTTGGATTAAAGCTGAGTGGAGGCAAATGGGAATCAAGGTAACATGGGACCTCGATAATGAATTCTAATGTTTTACAAAATATGGCACTTTGGCGAAGGAAGCGATCAATGTTGCCGCGCATTATTTGTTCATGCTGCTGAAGTGCTTGGATCAAGCTTGTCTTTGCAATCCTGGAGCTCTTCTTCTTTGTGAATGAGAGTGAGTCGAGCTTGTGCCACTACCTCTGTTTTTTGCACATGTGCAGATGTCAAGGAGTTATAGTAGGTCTGTAGGATTGCCGTTGCTTCTACTGCCTTAGTCAGCTGTGTTTGACTTTGGTGGAGGTTGGAGGTCACATCCCTTACTGCCTTCTCTTGAGCTTGGAGAGCCTGGTTCATGCGCACTTCTTCTACCTCCTTCTCATCTATCTGTGCCTGGAGTGCCTTGACCTCTATCGCGATTGCCTGGAATTGGTCTTTGATTTCTGATGCAGTCTGCCTTTCCAATTCTCTTGCATATGCTTCCTTGGCCAAGCTAGTGAATAGTTCTGACATTTGGATCATTTGGCTAGCTTGATGTTGGAAAATGACAGATGGTGATGAGGTCTGGCGATATTGCTGATACAAGTGGTGCCCATGTAGCCATCCCGATGATTCTGTAGTACTTGGGGGAGGTTGTTCCAATGGCATTTCAGTCCCTTGTGTACAATAGTCATACTACTGATCTGGCATGAGCTCTCCTTGGGGCTCATCGATTGGCATGGCGTCGATGGGCGGTTCGAGTGCTGATGTGGTCTCAAGCTCTAGTGCTGATCTTTCCTCAGGTTTGGTTGCCAACCTTGTCTCGAGCTCAGGTTGGTGCTGTTGGTGGAGACTTAGTGGTTGCAGTTGTGCACCGAGCTATAGCATTTCCTTGGGCAATTCTGTAATCCTGCTTTCCAGAATAGGTACTTCTGTTAAGTCATCTGTACTTATCAATGTGATAGTTGGAGAAGTTGGTGACGGCTCCCATACTGGTGAGAAGGGTATGTCCAACTCCTCAATTGGCTTTGGTGACTGGGGCAGAGTCATTGCTCTTTCTTGTAGTTCTTTTTTGATGATTATAGCCAATAAGTGCGGAATTTTACATTTCTGGCCTGAAGGACCATCGAGTTTTTTGGTAAAGAAAATGACGAAGTGTTGGACCCAGTCTTGTTTTAGCTTCCTACTCAGTAAAACAAATGTGCGGAGTGGAAGGGAGCATTCCTTGCCGTACTTTATTCTCAGGATTGTGGATAGAAATTGTGCTGCTTCCTTGAGGCGATGGTCAAGGATTGTGCGAAGCAATATGCCATCTCTATGGATCAGGGTACCCTTGGTGAGGAGAGACTGTACTTCGATAAACTTTGCATCAGCAGACCGTTTAGGGTATTTGCCACCTTGTTTTGGTAGTGAGAAAGCCCTTTGAATGACTGTACTGTCGAGGATAATGTTCAGTGGGCTCTGCTGTACAGTGATTGTACTGTACTTGCCATCCTTTGCATTGCTAGAGTAGTAAGAATGGAGAAAGTCCTTGATGTAGGTGGTCAGGATAGGACTGTCCTCCAAGGATTTGAGGCTCTCATGCAAACTGCCTAGACCCCGTTGCTCTAAGTAAGATGTTGCTTCCTGGGAAAGAGCATAAGTCGATGTGGGTGGCCAAACAAGTTCCAATGATTGGGCCTTGTTAACGGTTGTGTAGGCCGGTTGTGACTGGGGTGGCATTTGTTCTGCTTGGTCATGCACTGAATCTTCTTCGAAGCTATCGGTTTGGACCATGAATGCCTGTGGTCTCCATGGTTGAGAGGATGTAGATGGCTGCGAACTTTGGAGGGGGTCCCGTGGTTGAGGCGGTGGGCTCTTTCTATGCATCCTCTTTAGTGGCGGCATCTTTTCTGAACCTGCATCCATGTACATGTAGTGTACCATTGATCATTAAATTGATTGGCATGCCGATATGACCTTTCTGTGTGTGTGTGTGTGGGAGAGAGATCCCTTTTTTTATACATCTTTTAAGAGTGTGGAATGAAAGTGTGTAGTACAATTATTCATGCAATCATCTATGTGTCTAAGCGAAAGTGTGTGAGTGCACGTGACCTAGTAGCTAAGTAGGGACTAACTATATGCTTTTTTTGCTGGGATTTTCATAGGGCAGCTAGAAAACTCATTCATCACTTCTGAGCTCTAGGTAAAATCGATTGATGCTACCTATATGTGCGAAGACGTACATATGCAAGTGAGTGCTCGTGATACAATCTAATCCTAACTAAGGAAGACTTGGTTTCCCAAATCTTCCTTTTTGTCGGGGATGGCTTGCGTGTTGATGTAGTAGCGCTTCAGTCGGCTCCCGTTTATTGTTGTGTTGAATTGGACTCCATCTAGTGTTTCAAGTAGCACAGCTCCGATGGGATTCATCTTTCGTACTCGGTAGGGTCCTTGACCTAGATACTTCAGTTTTCCCTTGTGTACTTTGGCATTGTATAACAGGACTAAGTCGCCTTCCTTGATGTCTTTAGCTTTCAGATTCCTGTCAAACCATGCCTTTCTTCGGCATTTTTCTATTGTCATGGCATGATAGGCAACTAGTCTTGTCTCTGTATGCTTTTCCAACTGACAAAGCCTTTCTTTCAAGGACTCATGATCACCCATGCATTCCTGTACTGCAATGCGTAGACTTGGTATTACAAATTCGAGTGGGACCACGGCTTCAAGGCCGTACACACCAATTGAAAAGGTGTGTTCCCTGTACTGACCTTGAATGTGGTTCTGTATGCCCATAAGGCTGCATTCAGTTTCTCTGCCCAATCAGAATGCTGTGGTTCTACTACCTTGGTGAGGATATTGCATATGATTTTGTTTGTGGATTCTGCTAGTCCATTCCCTTGGATTTCAATGGGGCATCCGAATCGGGTGATCACATGTTGGTATAAGAATCTTGCTGTGCTTTTGGCATCTGCCTTTCTGACTGATTTAGCTTCAGCCCATTTTGTAAAGTAATCAGTGGCCACAATGATGTAGCGTGCCTGTGTTCCTTTTGCTGCTGGATGTATGGGACCCACATAGTCAATCCCCCATTTTTCAAATGGTTGTTGTGCAACAATTGGTGTTAGGGGATTGAAGTCTTTGTGTTGTGGTTTAATAGTCCGTTGGCATACATCACAGCCTTTTACATATTCATAGGCATCTACCCACAGTGTTGGCCACCAGTAGCCTGCGAGGAGAACTTTTCTTGCTGTGGCTTCCCCTTAACACTATATTAGAGAATTTGGGAAAATCCCAATTCCCACGAAATAAAATATAGTCACTTCAAAAGTAAAATTTGATGTTTTTTATTGAAACATTAGCTCCATTGAGGACCATGCACAATACTTTCCCAATTCCTAGAAACCCAACTCGGGGGGGTCACTATGTATAAACCCTCTATACCACGTGCATTCAAGACATATTTCTAAAATCCCTTATCTGTGTAAAATTTTCATTAATAAAATGTACCCCTTTTCTATACAAATCTGTAAATTTTTTCCAAAACTATTTTAAATAGTCCCTTATGTATATTTATTTCTGTAAATTTGAGAAATAAAAAATATCCTTTTGTTGAACTCACGTGATAGGGTTACATATGATGAGTGACCCCCCCGAGAAACCCAAGCAAAAATCTTCCATATGTTGCTATGGCAAAAGGCCTTAATAGATGTGAACATGGCTCCATGGCCAAAAAATTTGTTGATTTGCTAGTGAAAGAAAGATGTTTGTTGTTTTGTATGCATCAAAACCACAAACAAAAGCCAATTTATAGATGTTGCGTTAGGAAGATTCATTGGAGTAAATTAAATTGTAGTATTGATATATGCAATAGGATTGTTATAGATCTTTGACATCCATCATATAACTGTGGTCTTCAAAAACAAAATTAAACTTGCAACAACTGTTAATTTTTATTTGGTATATAAGATGTATCAAATTAATGTCAAATGCATATGTTTCTATGTTGATAAATTGCAGTATTGACATATGCAATAGGATTATGGTAGAGCTTTGACATCCATCATATAAATGTGGTGTTCAAAAACACCATTCCATCACAATAGAGCTCATGAAACTCTCCATCACAATAGAGCTATAATCAAAACCATTGACACATAGCCAATTTTGCACCACATCGTTTAACATAATCATTAACAATTCCATACTAGTATTCATACTCACAAAGTAGCTCATCTCCGAAGGAGATATCCTTTATGGTTTGCACAATAATGTAGCCATGGGCACTCAAATTTCCTTGTGACTTTTGAGCCCAAGGTGGTAGTTTAGGGATGTATACAAATATAACATTTGTTCTTTCTTTATAATACATTGAGCTATTTATATATCCAGCAATGTTTCCATACAATACATCTCCCACAATACATTTCACATTTGTCAATGGCTCAATGAATGGATCTTCAAACATTCCATAAGTCTTCATCCTTGGGAAAAACTTGAGGAGAGATCTCCAAGTATCATAATCATACTTTGGACCATTATATACCATCAAATCTTGTTTTTTCTTGATGCTCGTATGTACAAAAAGACCATATCCTGCCCCAGGTATTGTTGATTTCTTTACTTCATACTGGATGCCATCCATTTCGAACACGTGCTCAATGGGTATGGGCAATTTATGTTTCCATAAGCCATTGGATGCAGGATCAAAATTTGTAATAAGATAGCTCTTCAACTTTTCAGGACAATCTGCAACACCTATCATATGTTTAAAATCAAAGAATCATTCTTTTAGTGGAGGAATACAAACTCACATCACAAAGCACATAGCATTTTTTGGACAAGGTACTAACTCAATGTCTATTAATTCTTTCACAAAACAAATTGAAACATAATGTTTTGCTAGTTGAATCTAACCAAATAGTGTCCAAATATAAATCAGAATGTAGGTACAAATGTTTTAGTTGAGCATTTGTGTCTACAAATCTAATTAACAAGATCACTCACATTCCCTAAGGGTTGTCTATGCAATAAAATTGAATCAAGTTGGCTAAGAATGCCCTTGCAGCATCGGCAGTGATTCCCCTTTCCTTGCATCCAAAAACCATAGCAAAGCGTTTTGCCTCACTATCTTTCAATGGCCCCATTTTGGCAATTTTTCCTAGCATGCATTCTTCCTCTTCATTCAATGTAACATGTTGAGCATGCACCATACTTCTTGTAGTAGGACAAGTCCCTCTCACTCTAGTTTTGGTTATAGGTGAAGTAATACCTTTCTCTGTGTCTTTTTTTGAACTACGAGTAGACATATGAGATTCAACATTCATCCTTTTGAGAACTTATTTGTTTTTTTCTTTGAATTCAAGGATCACTGGTTGAAAATAATAGAACATATCATGCCCTTCAACAATCAGAGCTTGACCAAATCTGTTAGAAGAGATGGCACTATGCACATCTACTGCATCATCTAGCATCTGTAGGTACGGTAATAACTCATGAAGCAAAATAGAATCACCACCACAATCTATATCAAATTTTGTAGGGAAAATGCAATTTTCTGCTGGATTAACACAACCCGTGTAAGGCGAAACATCAATGAACACTGTTCTTGCTGGTTTGCATTCCTCTTTAAAATAACACCACACTCTCATTAATGGTTTAAACTCCGCTTCCACATTCATCCTATCTGGTTGAATGATTCTACTCTTTGTATGCTCGTGGCATGCCATCGCACCCCAAACCATGAAGAAATGTAACTTTCTGTTAACATGATGCTCCAAAGTGTCCAGCATGTGTTGCACCATGCCCTTTTCTCCTGTAGTGGACCAAATGCCAACATGGTAGTGATCGAGCAACCATTGTAGAAACTCTAAACACCCAGGATAGAGAACAAGCCAATGCTTCCCATTGTGCAAGCTCATATGTTTATTTGACTTCGAAAAACAATGCTCGAGCAATAACCCTTTTAAATCTATTATCACCGCTAGTCTTATTTTTGTTATCACCTCTTTTGACATTATTTTTGAGGGTGACATTATGTCTTCTCCTTTACCTTCTAAGATTTCTTCCTGCACCTTGGCTTCATACAATGACATTGCATCTTCTCCTTTACCTTCTAAGCTTGCATTCACATTTGTCAATGGAACATTAACTGTAGACATTGCATCCTCAACATTTTCAATCAACCATGTTGAGCTTGGAACTTGCATGCTAATGTTCATATTAGGCACATAATGAATCATTGGATCAGGTGTCACATGTACAGGCAATGCTTCTAGCGATGTGAAATTGAGATAAACAGCGATGGCCAATATCTGTTGATAAACAAGGAAATGAGATTCATATGTAGAAACAAACTGAATATTGAGATGGAAAACCAAATTGTCAAACTTTAGGTTGTGTGCTCTCAATGCAATTTGTTTGTGTGAAAGCATTCATGTTTTTCTTTTTCAAAACAAAATTGGAATACTAAAAAAAAGAAAGCATTCATGTTCATATGCTTAGTATACCCCCTAAAGTTGTTGAATCTATACCCTTTCAAGTTATTTTAATCCCCAAAACTACATATCCTTACAATGCCAAAAACCTTTGCATAATAGATAGAGTGGAGTCCAACATTATCTCTCATTGCCCGAGTGTTCCCACTAAGAAAAGATTTGGCCAAGCGGCCAAAACATATTTGAGCATTCATATGAAGTGAATAAGGATAGAAACAATAATTTACACTAATTCATTCATCATGATCAAGACTCAACACACTTTTTAACATTTATGAACTCATAAATAAATTTGGATGTGTATCACACTCCAAAGGTATTACAACATGCAAACACATCTTTTCATGAAATATAGAAAATTAAACATATTCAAGAATACATATGAATGTTTGAATTATGGCAATGAGATAGAATGAATTTCCAAGTAATATTAAAAGATCTTTGGAACAAAATTAATACATCATATGGAGAATATAGCAAGATAACATATGGAAAACACGAACACCATATAAAAGGACAATTTCAAGGACCTGTTGCTTCCTCTTCTGTTTCCCAAAACTTTGAAGCGTGTTTTTGTAAATGCTCACGCTCTCGGGGGGGTCACTCATCATATGTAACCCTATCACGTGAGTTCAACAGAAGGATATTTTTTATTCCTAAAATTTACAGAAATAAATATACATAAGGGACTATTTAAAATAGTTTTGGAAAAATTTTACAGATTTGTATAGAAAAGGGGTACATTTTATTAATGAAAAAATTTACAGATAAGGGATTTTAAATATAGGCCTTGAACGCACGTGATATAGAGGGTTTATACATAGTGACCCCCCTAAGCTCACTTTGCTCTTCATTGAAGGGTTGAAGCTCTTTTTGTCCTGGTATGGTATCAATTTCTTTATCCCCTCCACCTTCAATTGTATCATCTTCTATTGATACCCCCTCTATTGCCAATATTGGTTCTTGCAAGCCAGCCCATTGTCGAATTTCATGATTACTGTAAGCATACGTGCAACATATACTTTCAACCTTTGCCAACTCCTCATAAGTCTCAACAACTGAAACAACACGCCTCTTACAAGAAAGAGACTCTATTGCAGCAAGCCCCTCAGAGAACAAGTCCAATACATACTCTTCTTCTCGACAGAAACCCATGATCATGTCTTTCATGATACTTGAACGTTTTCTTTTCAAGGATAATTCAATGTCAAATTCATCATCATCCTCCTCGTCATCATCATCCTCATCACCTGATTCTTCTGCACCACTTGATTTTTCATATTTTTTATCTGCAACATATATTGATGGCTTACATTGTGCATTGGTATAGCGCTCAATATCGTTGAAATGCTTTTCCTTGCTTACCAGTACACAGGCAATTAAGCCATCCATAGATCCAGTGACAAATATATCTGTAGTTTCAAAATTAAGGCAACCGAAGTGTATTTTATATTGTCCACATGCCTTATTTAATGCATTCTTCAAACATGATACATGATCCATGGTCAAGAACACCACAAGAAGGAATTGCACTGGGGGAGAAGCGATTGCATCAAGCTTTTCAACAAACACTCAAAGCGATCCTCATTCCAATTTCTACTTCTGCTTGGTCCATACATTACATCCAAAAAGGCAACCCCTATTGCCATTGGCTCTTGGTACACATTATGTATAAATTCCATTCCCTCCATGTTTGAACCGACTGTGTAGAACCTCCAAGGCCGGGTGGAATTCGGTCCATGACTTGCACCTTCACTTTGTCCCATAATCCACCTCAGATACCCCTTTGCAGCATCAGGCAATGGTGGAGTTTCCTTGCCCTATTGAAGCTTCACTTTTAACCATGAGTCAGAGCAACCACGAATCCGATGATACAATTATGGAGTAATTTTAAAATGTGATCTGCACTCATCCCAATTTTTTAACATTAAAGAAGGCCGTTCTACCGATATAAACATATAAAGTTCTTCTTGTAGTGCAGCATCTCTCTTGATCTGCATAGCTCATCCTTCAATATCAAGAATCATGGCATCAATCTTTGTTTTAGCTATGACTACTCTACCTTCCTTAATGTCATTTTAAATTTGACCAATTTGATCATCACTCAATCCACGCAAGCATCTAAACATTGAGACTGTGGGTTGCCTATGGCATTTTCCATCTTGTGAATATTTGCCTGCAATGTAATCCTCAAGGATGGAGATCCAACCATCATAAATGGCATCGCTTGTGATTATCATGTGTACATCCTTCGTGGCAAAGCTATTGCCCAATGTTACCTTGCCAGTGTCAATGAAAGCCTGCAAAATATATGAATCCATTAGAATGCAATAATTAAGAAAACCGACTTGTAAAAAATGATTCATAATTAAAATCTGTACTTACATCCCAATTCTCACGATCTGGATGTCCTTTTGCAAGCCCTTGTTGTGCTTTCTTGGGTCTGTTAAAGAGAATCCATTGTCCCCTCACCTGCTTAAGTATATCAATGTATGGAGATTGTCTCAAGATATTTTGAGACTCCAGGTTTGCCATCTTTGATATCTCCACACAAAAGCGTGCGAGACAATTCACAACAATCCTCGCCTGGTGGGTGCGATAGTAGTTCATTCTTTGGGCCGTGTTGTTATCATCATTAGATGTGAATATTTTAGCAGCATATATTGAATGTTGTCCAGATAGTATCCAGTAGTGGCACTTGGTTAAATCCAGGGGGCTGCTTTGTTTCAGGATTGAAAGGCATTAAATCCGCTACAGTAGCAGGAAGCCTAGAGTTATAACCGAAGTCTGCAGCAAGCTTCTCCACATGCTCTTTGTTCAACCCTCTATATACATAGCTTGGAGGAGCTTTTCGACATCTTGCAACTGGAATTGAAAATGTTGCATGCAACCCGAATGGGTAGTATTTTTCATATTCCACCAAGCCTGATGGTTTCTTTTGCCCTTTTTTTCCTATGACCTTTCCACTTGGCTCCAATTCACTACCACTGCTTCTTTCCACAACTGCTAGCATACCCTCTGGAGGTGTTCCTTCTTGTGGTACATCAACTATAGTTAGCTTTCCTTTCTTTGCTCCTTCTCCGCTACCACCTGGTGCTTGAACCATAGTCGATTTACCTTTCTTTGTTCCTTCCCCACTATCTTCCCCACTCTTACGCTTCTTTAATGTTGCTGAAACTTTGCGATATGATTCAATGATTGTTGTCACTGTGTGAATTTCATTTCCATCAATTGATTCAACACTTATCCAGCCTCTTGAGTGCATGTTGTCATCTACATCAGACTTCATACGAGATGCTTCATAATCACTGGGATCCAAGAGAAACTTCTTATTTTGATTTATAATGATCAACAATCCAATATCGCCCTCTTGTCCAACCACATCTTCAGTGATTTGATGTACCGATCCAACACAAGTGTATGCACTTTTATTAGGTAACAAAACAAATAAGTGAACTTGTGTCAACTGTGCTCCCTCAATACTATATATGTCAAAGCACCAAGGTATGCTTTTCTCTGCAAATCCACTTACAACTTTCTCAACCTTCTTCACATTTGTGTCTTTCCTATAAAAGACCCAAGCAATATACAAACTATCATCTTTATAATCTTTAATATTAGACAAAACACATTATCGATAAACATATCTGAAATAGAATCTAGAATTGACACTAGACCTAGTAGTAGATTTGAAAAAGTACTAGATTCTAGGGAGATTTGGCCGCACTAGGGAGATTTGGCCGTGCGGCCAAATCTTATGGACTTCTTTTAAAGAACTAGAAGGGGAGGTTTGGATGTGTGGCCAAATCATATGGGCATCTTTCAAAGCACCAAAGTTTGGGGAGATTTGGCCTTATGGCCAGATCTTGTGGGCTTCTTTGAAAGCACTAGGGTCTGGAGAGATTTGGCTGTGCAACCAAATCTTGCTAGCTTCTTTCAAATCAGTCAAATCTTTCTAGCTTCTTTTAAATCACTTGGGTTTAGGGAGATTTGGCCGTGCGGCCAAATCTTGCTAACTTCTTTCTAATCACGAGGGTCTATGGAGATTTGGCCGTGCGGCTAAATCTTTTCAAAGCACGAGGGTTTGGGGAGAATTGTGTGCAGTCAAATCTTGGTAGCTTCTTTCTAATCACAAGGGTCTATGGAGATTTGGCCATGCGGCCAAATCTTGCTAGCTTCTTTCTAATCACGAGGGTCTATGAAGATTTGGCCATACTGCCAAATCTTTTCAAAGCACCAGGGTTTGGGGAGATTTGTGTGCGGTCAAATCATGCTAGCTTCTTTCTAATCACGAGGGTCTATGGAGATTTGGCCATACTGCCAAATCTTTTCAAAGCACCAGGGTTTGGGGAGATTTGTGTGCGGTCAAATCATGCTAGCTTCTTTGTAATCATAAGGGTCTATGGAGATTTGACCATGTAGCCAAATCTTTTCAAAGCACCAGGTTTGGGGAGATTTGGCCATGCAGCCAAATCTTTTCAAAGCACCAGGTTTGGGGAGATTTGGTCGTGCAGTGAAATCTTTTCAAAGCACCAGGTTTAAGGAGATTTGGCTATTCAGCCAAATCTTTTCAAAGCACTAAGGTTTGGGGAGATTTGGCTACGATGCGAAATCTTTCTAGCTTTTTATAAGTCACGAGGGTTTAGGGAAATTTGACTGTGCAGCCAAATCTTGCTAGCTCTTTTCTAATCACAAGGGTCTAGGGAGATTTGGCCGTGCGGCCAAATCTTTTGAAAGCAACAGGATTTGGGGAGATTTGGTTGTGATGCCAAATCTTTCTAGCTTC
Source organism: Dipteris shenzhenensis (assembly GCF_047967505.1). Classification (NCBI taxonomy): domain Eukaryota; kingdom Viridiplantae; phylum Streptophyta; class Polypodiopsida; order Gleicheniales; family Dipteridaceae; genus Dipteris; species Dipteris shenzhenensis. Next base: position 5,351,527 of record NC_141617.1, on the reverse strand, counting down.
TTTTAAATCACCTCGGTCTAAGGAGATTTGGCCATGCGGCCAAATCTTACTAGCTTCTTCTAATCACGAGGGTCGAGGGAGATTTGGCCATGCGGCCAAATCTTGCTATCTTCTTTCTAATCACGAGTGTCGAGGAAGATTTGGTTGTGTGGCCAAATCTTTTCAAAGTAGCAAGGTTTAGGAAGATTTAGTTGTGATGCCAAATCTTTATAGCTTCTTTGAAATCACCAAGATCTAGGGAGATTTGGTTGTACGGCCAAATGTTGTATGTTTTGAAAGAAGCCAGAAGATTTGGCTGCATGGCCAAATCTCCCCATTTAAAATTTAAAATTCAAATCTTAAGATTCAAATTTTAAATCTGAAAATTTCAAAATCTTAGATTCAAAATTCAAAATTTAAAATTCAAAATTCAAAATCTTAAATACAAAATTCAAATTTCAAATTTGAAGATATGAAAGTCAAATCATATACTAAAGACCCTACTTTCAAATCACACTTCGAGATTCCTACTTTTACAAGACTCTTTCTTTCAAATCGTGGTGTTCCGAAATGGAGAAAATGGAGAACATGCAAGAATTAGGTACACTTTTGATTTCTTTCGTTTTCTTACTTGAATGATTGAGTAGCCATCGTAGGAGCTAAAGAGAGAGTAGCTGTAGCAATTTTAGAAGTTGTCTTTCTTGCTGCAAACGGAAGAGGAGCCGAAGGGGAGAAGCACGGAGAGAAGAGGAGGAAGAGGGACAAGGCATCCGAAGATGGCAACTCGTGATTCAGCAGGAGTAATTCTGCCAGTGTGGGCGACGAGGAAGAAGACGGACGGAACGAGGAAGGAAGGAGGACGAGGGCTCTGATGGTAGGAGAAGCAGAAACCGTGACGAGGAGGAAGATGACGGACGGAAGAAAGAAGGCGTTGAGGGCGACGAGGAGGAAGATGGAGGCGACGAGGAAGAAGACAGACGGAACAAGGAAGGAAGGAGGACGAGGGCTCTGATGGTAGGAGGAGTAGAAACCTCCCCGTCGGAACGAGGAAGGAAGGAGGACGAGGGCTCTGATGGTAGGAGGAGTAGAAACCGCGACAGGGAGGAAGACGACAGACGGAAGAAAGAAGGCATTGCAGTGACGAAGGAAGGAGGACGAGAGGGCGACGAGATGGAGCTGACGAGGAGGAAGAAGGGGACGAGGAAGAAAGGAGGATGAGGATAGTGGAGGGAAGGAGGAAATCGCCAAAAATGGGGGGAAGAAGCAATCCCCCCAAAAAAGCATGCTTTGGGGGGGAGGGAGCAATCCCCCCAAAAGCATGAAGAGCAAAAAAAAAAAAAAGACCTCTTTCTAATCCAACTATTGTGTGTGGAATCTATGGAGAGTTGAATTGGTAATGGAATTTTAAATCCTACATAGTTAAGTACACATTGCTAGGACAAAACTGGGATGGGGAGCCTCCCGGGACCTCTTATTTTGACATAGTTTTGAACTTTTTTGCTTGCAATTAGCTAAGCAAGGGTGGAGGAGTGTTTTCCAAGAACTACCCCATCTAAGACGTTGTCCTAAAGCTCTCAAACCACCCTAGGTACACATTGGAGATCTAGGAAGGGAGAGAACAAGGTGAGCCTAGCACTTGATTCCCCATGAAGACGAATTCAATTCCTTCTCATAGGTTTACTTTTTATGCTTGGTTTAAAAGGCTTGTTTAGCTTTGCCTTTTAAAGTTTTGGTTTTTTAATAGTTTTAGATTTTCTAGTTTGCTTTTAAAGTAATAGTATGATTTTAAAGTGTAATAGCGTGAATCATGAAAAGCATGTACGATTTTTTTGAAAGTAGGATCTCTACATTTGAATTTCAAAATTTGAAACTTGAAACTTGAAATTTGAATTTTTTATTTTAAATTTTGAATTTTGAATTTTAAACTCTAAATTTTAAATTTTAAAATATGGATCTTCAATTTTTAAATTTAACGTTTGAAGATTTGTCCATGTGGCCAAATCTTCCTAGTGATTTGAAAGAAGCTAGCAACATTTGGCAGCACGGCAAAATCTTCCCAAACCCTAATGCTTTGAAAGATTTGGCCACATGGCCAAATCTCCCAGAACCTGGTGATTTGAAAGAAGCATGCAAGAGGAGGTTGCACAGCCAAAACTCTCCATACCCTAGTGCTTTGAAAGAAGCCTACAAGATTTGGCCACACGACCAAATCTCCCCAAGTTTGAAAGAACGCCACAACCAAATCTTCTCAGTGCTTTGAAAGAAGTCACGAAGGTCTCGAAGGATTTGGCCGTGCATCCAAATCTTGCTAGCTTCTCTGAAAGCACCAAGGTTTGAGCAGATTTGGCCATGTGGCCAAATCTTATTGCTTCTCTCAAAGCACTAGTGTCTTAGGAGATTTGGCCATGTGGCCAAATCTTGTGGGCTTCTTTCAAAGCACCAAGGTCTAAGTAGATTTGGATGTGTGCATAAATCTTTATGGCTTCTTGAAAGCACCAACATCTCGGGAGATTTAGTTGTGTGGACAAATCTTGCTATCTCCCTTTCAAAGCACCATGGTCTGTGAAGATTTGGCCATGTAGCCAAATTTTGCTGCCTAAAATTCAAAGCACCAAGGTTTAGGAAGATTTGGTCTTGCAATAAAATCTTATAAAGCATTTTCATCCTAAGTCACACCATCAGATATCAATATTGAACTATAACAAATGCTATGTACTATGCAGGTGCCACATTGAAAGTGGGGGTTAAAGTCAACTTGCTTGTCAGTGGAAAGATTGTTGCCATTGGGACAATATTCTCTACATCACATGATGACATGTGCCAAGGTGTGCCCGTGGGATAAACAATGTATCGGTGGCGATCGATATTTGTATGGATGAAAGTGCACTTCTTCCATTTCCTACAATGGATGCATTCTTAGTCTATGAGGCTTTGGGTAGTGTTGTTCGTTGGAAAGCACGATCAATGAGTTGTGTGGACAATGTCAATGAAGCTATTGTACCAATGAATGATATAACATTAGATACCATTGACGTTGAACCTCTATGTGAATATGATGAGTTTTCCATTCGAGAATCATGGAAGGACAAGAAAGTCTTAATATGGGATGAGCAGAAAACCAAGAGCATTGCAGAGGGTGTTGTTTTATATGTCTACCCATTTGAACCTATAAATTTTGAGATGCTTGGCGAAGGTAATCTAGGTGTGGGAATTGAAAAGTATCACAATGATGTATCAGGCATCGATACCATCCACTTAATAAAATGGCCCATTGCACAAATAACCTTTTTAGATGGAACTTCATTAAGAATCGATGACACCATGAATTCTTCAAGTGGTTCTGGGAAAAAGCACATGGAAGATGAGGACCCAATGGAAAAATCCACAAAAAAGAGGCGTTACTGCATGATAAAGAGAAAAGCTAAAAAACATGGCATGCCATTAGCATCATCTAGACTCACAAGGGATGCAGTCATAAAAGTATCTATGATTGATTGTTGTAAACAAAATTGTTGTCAATTTGCCGATCGTCAAATGATATCCAAATTACGCATAGAGTATTAGGGCCAAAGTTTGGAGGCTCGCACCAATTATGTATATGACACTCTTGGGGTTGCTTGTCGAAAAGATGACAATGGGCAGTTCAAATATGTCTTTTCATTGAATGGTATTCAAGTTTGTTGTAGAGCATGGTATGAAATGCATGGTATTCCAATAACAACATTTTATCGATACAGGGAGCAATTTGAAATTGGTATATGAAGGTGCATACATGGTAATAAAGGAATCGTGCGGAGAGGTTGGGACCACACAGAACTGGGTAGAGCCATAATCCAAGATTTTGTGGATAACAATTCTGAGCGTATGCCACACAAAAGTAGAACACTTCAGGATGGATCAAGGGAAACACAGTTGGTGATACCGGATGTATACAAGCAGGTTGATATTCTCTATGAAGTTAACATGCAATTAAAGCATAGTTTGGGTTGTAAGGAAATGTCAACTTCCACATTCAACCGCATATGGAACTCTGAATTCAAGCATGTAACTTTGTTCAAAACAAGTGAATTCTCTAAGTGTGGTTTATGTAGTGCAATCAAGGCTCAGCTTGCAGCGACAAAATGTCAAAATGAATGTAATAAGTTGATGGAAGATAGAAGAAATCACATGTTACAACAAAAAAGTTGTAGAAATGTGTACTACACTTGGCGCAGATTTTCTGAAATGTATCCTCAGACATACTTGTGCATTATCCATGATAAGATGGACCAAAAGAAGACAGCCATCCCTAGATTACGCAATCGTTCAAAGGACACAAACAAATCCTTTCAGCTCCCAGTGGCTTTGACTGGCATGATAACACATGGACATGGTCAAGGACGTTATGGTCACTTTTCTTTATCCTTGTGGCCGTCGGATCCTAACTTCACAATTGGTTCATTGGCTTTGTGTTTGAGAAATCTTGAAAGATTTGATAACCATGCACTTGGAGATTTGGTACATGATGGGATGCCAAGGTCTGACAATGCTCTGCTAAATGCACTAACCTCAAGAGAAGCATTGGATTCTCACTATGTTTCTAATGGCAAGCAACAACTTCATCTTGGAGCAGTGGGTGGAACATTCAAAGACCTTGGACTTGGAAGTTCCCATCAAGAAAATCCTTATAAGAAACTACCCGAACACCTATTGTTGCAGTTGGATAATTGTGGTTCTGAAAACAAGAATAGGTACTTGTTTGCATACCTATCATTACTTGTTGCTCGAGGGATTTTCAAGTCAATTCAATTGGGATTCTTGATGGTTGGGCATACACATGAGGATATTGATGCAATGTTTAGCAGGTTTTCAGAGAGGTTAAGAACTAGCCAAACATTGACATTTGCACATCTCATGGATACTTTTAGACAATGTGAGGAGTCTTCTGCAACGATATTTTTGGTAACGAAAGTCCCTGATTTCAAGAGCTATGTTGATGGATGCCTATGCGATGGGAAAGATTCTTTAGTGGGACACTCAAAGCCTCTCCAATTTCGGTTCTTTATGCGAAATGAAGTTCCTATCATGCAATATAAAGTGCATCGACATTCATTAGATTGGCAACCAAGTGAAGGTGGCATTGAGTTGTGGAAGAGACATCCGGATGGTCATCCAATGCTACCATATGGAGAGCCAACTTATGTAACCATGTTCAAGTATGTGAAGGACCACTTAGATGTGATAGTTGGTATCAAGGAGTATGTACGCTTTTGGGAAAAATGGGCACACTTGCAAGGTCCAGAAGCATCTTTCACAAAGTTTTACAAGCCAGTAGTGAAGTACTGGAAGAGCATGATTGATGAGCTTGATAAACCAAACAATAGTGTAGAGGGCATGTACGAGAGATTTTGGCCAAAGACGCAACATATTGATTGTGTGCAAGTAGTTGATAATGAAAACGATGAGTTTCAAGGAATTGAAGAGTTGAATGATCATTACTGTGGACCTCAAAGGAAAAAGCCAAAACAATCATTTGATCCAATGGTTGATGTACAAAAAGGACACTTTCTTTTGGTCCGACCAGCAGAAAAAATTTACCCAATTTGGCTAGGCATTGCTCAAACTGATGTACAGAAGGATAATAAATCTAAAAATTTCAAGAAGGTTTTCATACAATATTGGGCACCTGTATGCAAAAGACACAATGCACAAATTGAGGAGGTATATGCAGATTGTTGGAACAAGGTTTGGATGTGCAATAAAGGTGATCCTCCATGTTGGGAATCTGTTGATGCTATTGTATGGTCATGGGTTCCAAAATGTAACCTCTCAAAGAAGGTTTCCTCAAAGAGCAGCAACCTCCCATCAAGGTGAAGATACCAACCATTGCACACAAGCGAGCTTTATCTAATTTGTCTCATAGAATAGATTTCGACTCTGATGCTGACTCCACAATGGAGTGAAGGTACTTGAAAAGCATGACTTTTTTTTCCTTGCACAACAATAATTTAATTGAATACTGACAAATATTTGGAAGGTATGACATTGATCTTTTTTCTTTATCTTTTTTTTTGCAGACCATTGCTTTGTGGTTGCAAGTTCTGCACACTCGACAAAATATCAAGGACTAGTGTTGCATTCTTACTTTTTCTCCAACTAAACTAAAAATGGTGTTTTTGAACACCACCTTTTTTCGAGAAGAGGCAAAAAATGCTTCGTTAAACTCAAACATATGATGTTTTTTTTTCAGCTAATGCAAAACAGGCACACTCCAAATTGTGAGTTTCATATACATGGCAAAATCCAGGGAGAAAGTCAATGGAGTGCACTCAATGCATTGTAATTGTAACCCCTCAAAAAATACCATGCATTGGTCGAAACCTCAACATTTGACATTTTATTTATGTTGATGCAAACCATGCACATTTGTGAGATTTGGATGGACTACCAAATCTATGGGAAAAATCAATGAAAAACATTGAGTGTTACATAATTACAACCCCTCAAAAGTTCCCAAATTATCAGGATTTTCCCAAATTCTCTAATATGGTGTTCCTTGGAAGTGTCCTCCTGCAATGCCTTCATGGACTTCACTCAGGATTGGTAGGATCTCATGAGGCATTACACATCTTCTTAATATCTGGTCCTTGCCCATCTTGTACAGTTGTCCTGCAATGAGTTGATAGGGTGCAGCCTTTAGAATCAATTTTCTTGCATCTACTGCTTTCATGTCTCCATATCAAGTACCCAATGATATCTCCACACCATTCTGGAACAGCATCTATTTGAAATAGTGTGGCATCTGGTAAGTCTTCTTCTACTCCAGTGGCTTCTTCTCCTGTCTTGACTCGAGACATGTGATTGGCAATGTAGTGTTGGGCACCTTTGCGGACCACGATTTTGAAGTTGAATTCTTGCAGCAAGAGGAGCCATCTAGTTATTCTTCCTGTGGTACATGGACGGTTCACAAGATAAAGCAATGCTTGATGGTCGGTGTAGAAGACAAAATCATTTGCGAGTAGATAGTGCCGAAATTTCTTTACACTATACACCATTGCTAGGGCTTCTCTTTCTGTGGTTGTATAGTTCATCTCTGCATCATTGAGTTGTCGACTGGAGAAGTAGACGGGGTAGTCTTTCTTATGTTCACCAGGTTGACAAAGCACACTCCCAATTGCATACTTGGATCCATCAGTATGAACATGAAAATCAATATCCCAATTGGGAGATATAAGGATGGGTGCTGTGATTAGGCGCCACTTTAAAAGCTCAAAGGCTTGGTCGCACTCTTCGGTCCATAAGAACTCCACTAATAATTTGTAAAGTGGTCTAGCTATCATGGCATACAACAATATAAATCTTCTATAATAGCCGGCATGTCCCATAAAGACCTGTACACCTTTGGAATTTGTAGGAGGAGGCAATTCCATGATGATTTTGATTTTGTCCATGTCAGTTACAATCCCATGTTGAGAGACAATGTGTCCCAAAACAACTCCGTGGGTGACCATGAACTGGCATTTTATTAGATTTAGGGAGATGCCATACTCCCTGCATTTGATTAGTACTTATTCAAGACATTTGAAGTGGTCCTGTTTGTTTGAATGGATGCACAAATCATCCAAGAACACCTGTAAAAACTTATTCAAAAATGACTTGAAAGCTGTGAACATGACCCGCTGGAATGTGGCTGGGGCATTACAAAGGCCAAATGGCATGACTCTATATGCAAAAATACCCCATTCTGTAGCAAATGCTGTTTTTGATTGGTCTTGAGGAGCAATTTGCACTTGGTTATAGCCACTGAAGCCATCCAAGAAGCTATATATTTCAGATCCTGCCACCTTTTCCAACAGTGTTTCTGTTAAGGGTAGGGGGTAGTGATCCCTAATTATGGCGGCATTCACATTTTTCAAGTTTATGCATATTCTGAGCTTCTTGTTGCGTTTAGGCACAATGACAATGGGTGAAACCCAATCAGTGTGCTCTATCTCGTAGATGAATCCGGCATCTAGGAGTTTTTCCAGCTCGTCATAAACCATGGTGCCATATTTAGGATTTGTGCGATAAGGTCCACATACCTTAGGGTGAGCACCTTCCCTTATAGGTATCGTGTGTATTGCCACTTTTGGTGAAATTCCTTTCATCTCTTTGTATGACCATGCTAGGCAGTCACGGTATTCCATCAGGAGTTCTTTGAGTTTGATTTCATCTTCTTGATGGAGCTGTTTCCCAATGAAAACCAATTTTGCTTCCTCCCCTTCAAGGGCGAGGTTTATTGTGCGTGTTTTTGCCAGTCCCTCATAGATTGGAGTTTCTCCAATGCTATCGGTTTCTTGAACTTCAGATTCTCTGAGTGGTCTTGGCATTGCTATTGGTGCACTGCCACTTGTATAATTCTTGAAGTATTCCGGCACTTCTCGAAGATCGGCCTCTGATGGGGTTGAACTAGCCTGACATGTGTCATGTGTACTGGGTGGCATAGTTGCATTTATGAATTTGTTAGGCTCTTCTTTTCTTTCTTTTTCTGAGGTCGCTTGATTGAGCTTCATCCGCACATGTGGCTTATATTTCCGAAACTTCTTATGTTGGGAATTGTGGGGTAACTTTTCCACTGGTAAGGTGTTTCCAAGTAAGGGTTCATGTGCTGCACATACTCCTTCCAGTCCCTCAGGGGACCATTCAAGAGGCGGTGGTCTTGATTTTGAGGGAGCTGTCTTTGCAAGGTACAATTCGACAATCCTTGTTTGGACTCGTTCAAATTCATTGAAGTGCTCGGCCTTGGCTTTTCTGCGATTTCCTCCTGCAGCTTTCTTGCGGGATCTTCTGTTGTTATTCAACTGTGGAGGTTCAAGTTTTGGGAGCTCAACTGCCATTAGGGCATGCAGAATGGCTAGGTCATTATCAAATATTTGATCTTCAATTTCAGCATTCGCAGCCTCTGTTTCAAGGTCCCAAGGAAAATCTGAGTCATCGTTGGTATGGGTACCTTCTTCAGGTTCATTATCCCATTCGAGATCAGCCATAAAGAATGGCATCTCTAGATCGATTGGTTCTTCATGTGTCGGTGGAGGATCGACCTGTAGTGCATTAGCATCTATCTGTAAGAAGATGGGGTCTAATGAATGGCAGTTGTCGATGGTTGCCAATGTTTGTATCCAGTTATTGACATTGCTTTGTGAGTCACCTGCTATGGCGTGCTGTTGCAAGGGATCTGATTTGCTCGAGATTGTCGTGGAAGATGTGTCATCTAATGCTCTAGGCACAATTGGTTTTATAGCTCCTGTCCCCACATTCACCCTGACTGCAGTGTCTCGATTCTGGATTGTCAGTCTATCATTTCCCCAGTCATGGAGGACTGATGCTTCCCGTAACCAAGGACGTCCCAGTAAGATTTGATAGGATTTTTTGGGGAGATCCAAGATTGTGAATTGAAGGGAAAAGCGGACTCCTGCGATCTTTGTGGACACGCCATTCACTATTCCCAAGGGTTTAGCCCATGCATCATCGGCAAGGCATATGTTGAAATTAGCCTTTTGCATTGGTGGGAGACCCCATTCTTTGTAGAGCTCCTTTGAAAGGACATTGACACCTGCTCCACCATCCACTATGGCTTGGACTTCATTATATGTCTTGTGGATCAAAGGCACAATAATGTTGCGTATGTCATCTCTCTCACCCATCTGCACAGGGATATCTTCAATGCCATTCATAGGTGGAGGGGGATTTGCGAGTTCAATCCATCCTTTGAAACTCTCCCAGAGATTGGGACAATTCCGTAAGAGGATTCCGATGGGGATTGACACAGGGCAACTCAAGATGCTAGAGAGTGTAGCTCCTTCAAGTTGACGTGGCGGTACATTCTGTTGTGGAGTCTATTGTTGGAACAAACACTCGAGTACAGTATCAATACTTTGTGGGGCCAAGTCATGGACTGGGTCTTGAGCTTGCTTCTCAGCCTCAAATTGAGCTTGTTGGACCCATTGCTGAAGTACCTGAAAATGAGCCTTCTCCACTTCTGCATTCGGGAATGGAGCTTCTTTTATTTGAGGCTTGGGAGTTGATGTGGATGAGCTCGGCTGCTCATTTCTTGGCTGAGGTGGAGGCACTTGTGCTTTCTTTTTCAGAAGTCGCTTCGGTTGGATTGGAATGATAGGGTCCTTCGTGGCCTCTTTCTGTTGGCGTGTAATTACATTGATAGGTTGTGACCTTAGACTTGCCGGACCCAGACTTTGATGGTCCACCCCAATGATGCCGATGGGGACATCAGGCTTAACCTTTGTTTGTTCTGGGACCTTATTTTTCATGGGACAATCCATATAGGCATGTCCTATGCCACAATCTCTGCAGAGTGGTTGGAAAGTAGCGGGGCTACCACGATGAGGGCACTCTTCGATCCGATGATTTTCTCCACAACCGTAACACTTGATTGGTGCTCGATATGTGTTGGGTCGTACTTTGATTTGCATAAACTGGTATGAGACCCTCTGCACCTTCTACATAGTACACTGGGTACTCTGCTTCATACTCAAATAGTGAGTCTACTTCCTCGGCTTGTAATTGATGTATGGGAACTGCCTGAGGAGCTGGATTTGGTGCTCTTGGATACGGTCGTGGATTCGGATTCCTGAGTAGTTGTGGGACTTGTGTCCGAATGGGAACAGGATTTAGCCTCGGAGCTGGGGGCGCTTGTGCAAGTGCCGGTTGCCTGTATACTGGCATGGGTGCCACTTGGTATTGTGGTGGTCAAGGCGGATTGTTGTGCATGTTGAAGATGCAACTATTCTCATCATGGCCACCGATGACACAGATATGGCACCACAACCGTGGCAGTGGATTTGCTTGTGCAGTGATCCTTGCTCTTAGGACTGGGCATTCATTTGCTGTATGATTTGCTAAGCAGTGTGGGCACCAGACATTTTCTCGCCGTGGATATGTTTGAGTTGGCGGCTGAGACAAGTGGAGTTTTTGATCCATGGCCTGCATCATATCTTCTTTTAGCTTCAAGGTCATGGCTAGGCGATCTTCATTTGTTTCGGCAGTGTCCTTTGATTTATCTTTTTTTGAGCGCTTATCTCGTGTATTTGATCTGGCGTCATCACTGCTAGTGTCTGAATCTGTTATGCCATCTTCGATGTCAATGGCTGCCGCATGAGCAGCACTGAATGCTTCATAGCTACTTATCTTTTTTATATCCTTGCGGATTTTCTTTCTTAGACCTGCTATGAACCATGCCGTGAGGTACTTTGCATCTGGGCGTGGGTCACATTTGGCGATCAATCTCTTCATCTTTCCCAGGTATGTGTGTACATCTTCCCTCCGGCCTTGTTCGATCTTGCTGAGTTGGAGAGCGGGATCGTCTTGTAGCCTCTCCGTTTGAAAACGACGTTTGAATTCAGTTTGAAGTAGGTCCCATGTGGCATGTTCTTCCACGAGAAGGTCGAGGTACCATTCTGATGCCTCATCAGTTAAGGCCATTGGAAACCAAGCCACCTTGGTTTCATGGGATTGATCACCACCTGCTCGACATGCGGCATCAAAATGCTCGAGGAAGCGAGCTGGGTCTCCCCTACCATTATATTTGGGAAGTTCCATTTTTCCCAAGGGGCGTCGGCCTTGATTGTTGTGATTTCGTCGATTGAAGAAGTTGTCAGCCTCTGCATCGAGCTCGATATCCCCATCATGGTCATGACGGCGTCCAGCCATGTTGGGGCGTGGAGGAGTTAAAGGGAGTTGTTGAATCTCAGGGGTGGATTCGGGGTAGAGGATTGGAGGGGGCAAGCGTTGGAGTCGAAGTCGTTGGCCGGAACGTAACTGCATGCAGATTGTGCGTGATTTGCCAAGGGTGTCGTTACCCCAAGTGCGGGTGTGGATGTGGTGTTGTTAGGAGAGTTAGAGTGGTGTTAGTTTCTGTAGGGACCGTCGTGTTAACAATGTGCCTAATATTGTCCTACGTGTGTAGGGAAATGTGTCGGTGCAGACGGATCGTTAATCGGAGGTCACGGCGTGAAAATACGAGTGAATTTGTGCAAAATAAGGCCCACACGGGGGCATGAATGAACGTGTGCTAGGGATTCCAAAATGGTGTGCAATGGGCTGGAAAAATACCCCGTAACGTGGTGTTTTCGTGTGTGAAATTTGTGTTCAAACGGGGTTCAGTTTGGGTCCCAAACGGATGAGTTTCGAGGGGTTAAAGTAGGGGTAAATTTTGCGTTTGGGGGGTCCTAATGGTGGTGTGAATGGACTTTAAGTCCAACCGAGGGGTTGAAACCAAGTTGATCTAGTTAGACTAACTAACCTATTTGTCCAGTTAGAGGCTAATCAGTTAGTCTAACCTAGCCTAGTGAGGGTTAGACTGACCATAGTCTAACTTAGTTAGTGTAACTAACTACAGTTAGTTAACTGAGGTTAGGTTAAACTAACCGAACCAAAGGCAAAACTAACTTAGTCTAGGTTGCTGCCAACTAACCTAGCTTAACCTAATCTACTGAGTTAGACTAACTAGCCTAGGGTTAACCGACTAACTTAACCTAACCTAGGTTAACCAACTAACCTAACCATAGTTGGAAACTAACCGGAGGTTAGTTCAGGTTAGGGTTTTTTTTTGGGGGGGGGGGTGGTGGTTTCGCGCGGGGGGGAGTGGTTTCACGTGGGGGGGAGTGGTTTCGCAGGGGGGCGGTTTTGCGCAGGGGGGGCAGTTTTTCGCAGGGGGTTCTGTGCGGGGGTGAGGGGATCGGTGAGGGCGAGGGGGAGGGGGGAGGGGGAGGCGACGCTGAGAGGGGGTTCGGGGGAGAGGGGGAGAGGGGCGGCGTGGGGGAGGGGGTGCGGCGACGGGGGAGGGCACGCGGGCACCGCCGCTGGCGGCTCGACCGCTGGCGGGGCGGGGTGGGGGAGTGGGGTGAGCGAGGGGGTTAGAGAGAGGGGGCGGGGCAGCACTGTGTGCGCCGCCGCCGGGCGAGGGAGGGGTTAGAGAGGGGGGCGGCGGGGGCTTAAAGGGAGGGGGCGGGCGACGGGGCGGGGGTGGGAGAGAGGGGGTGGGGCGGCATTGTGTGCGCCACCGTGGGGCAAGGGAGGGGTTAGAGAGGGGGTGGCGGGGGTTAGAGAGGGGGCGGGCGGCGGGGCGAGGGGTGGTGGGTTAGAGAGAGGGGGCGGGGTAGCGCTCTGTGTACCGCCGCGGGGCGAGGGAGGGGTTAGAGAGGGGGCGGCGGGGGTTAGAGAGGGGTGGCGGGCGGCGGGGCGGGGGGTGGGGGTGCGCGGGGGCGGGGGGTTGAGGGGTGCGCGGGGGTGGTGGCGTCGGCTCTGCGGAGCACCACCGCGGGAGGGGGGAGGGGTTAGAGAGGGGGCGGCGGGGGTTAGAGAGGGGTGGCGGGTGGCGGGGTGGGGATGGGGGGTGCCCGGGGGCGAGGGGTTGGGGGGTGCGCAGGGGCGGCGGCGGCGGCTCTGCGGAGCACCGCCGCGGGAGGGGGGTGGGGTGGGGTGGGGGGGTTGACCGGGGTAAGGGGGAGAGAGAGAGAGGGGGTGGGGGGAATGAGGGGGAGAGAGGAGAGAGGGAGAGAGAGAGGGGGGGAGGGGTGGGGGGGGTGGGGTTGACAGGGGTAAGGGGGGGAGAGAATGAGGGGGAGAGAGGAGAGACTGAGAGAGAGAGGGGGGGGAGGGGGGGAGAGGAGAGAGAGAGGGGGGGAAAAAGAGGACAGAGAATAGAGAGAGAGGGGGGGAAGGGGGAGAGAGGAGAGAGAAGAGAGAGAGAGAGGGGAAAAGGGGGAGAGAGGAGAGAGAAAAGAGAGAGAGGGGGGGATAGGGGGAGAGAGGAGAGAGAAAAGAGAGAGGGGGGGGAAGGGGGAGAGAGGAGAGAGAAAGGAGAGAGAGGGGGATGGGGAGAAAATGAGAGAGAGAGAGTAAGGGAGGGGGGGGAAAGAGAGAGATAGAGAGAGAAAGGGGGAGGGATAGAGAGAGAAAGAGAGAGAAAGGGGGAGGGATAGAGAGAGAAAGAAAGAGAGAGAGTGAAAGGGAGGTGGTGGGGGTGGTGGAGGTGGGAGGGGGAGGGAAAAGGGGGGAGGGGGAGGTGGTGGTGGAGATGGAGGGGGAGGGGGGAGGGGGAGGTGGAGATGGAGGGGCAGGGGGAAGGGGGAGGTGGAAATGGAGGGGGAGGGGAGAGGGGGAGGTGGAGATGAAGGGGGAGGGGGAGGGGGAGGGGGAGAGGGGGAGGTGGAGACGGAGGGGGAGGGGGAGGGGGGAGGGGGAGGTGGAGATGGAGGGGGAGGGGGAGAGGGGGAGGTGGAGATGGAGGGGGAGGGGGAGGTGGAGATGGAGGGGGGAGGGGGAGGGGAGGAGGAGGGAGGGGGGAGGGGGAGGTGGAGATGGAGGGGGAGGGGGGAGGGGAGGTGGAGATGGGAGGGGGAGGGGGGAGGGGAGAGGGAGGAGGTGGAGATGAGGGGGGAGGGAAGGGGAGGTGGGGATGGAGGGGGAGGGGAGGGGGAGGGGGAGGGAGATGGAGATGGAGGTGGAGTGGGGAGGGGGGAGGGGGAGGGGGGGAGGGGGAGGGAGATGAAGGGGGAGGGGGGAAGGGGGAGGTGGAGATGGAGGGGGAGGGGAAGGGGGGAGGTGGAGAGGAGATGGAGGGAGAGGAGGGGGAGGTGGAGATGGAGGGGAGGGGGAGGGGGAGGGGGGGGGGGAGAGGGGGGGAGGTGGAGATGGAGGGGAGGGGAGGGGGGGGAGAGAGATGGAGGGGAGGGGGGGAGATGGGTGGTGAGGGGGAGGGGAGGGGAGGGGGGAGGTGGTGGTGGGAGATGGCGGGGAGGAAAAAACGAAAGACAGAAATCGAAAAGGGAGGGAGAAGTGGTCACCTGAACGCTCTCCAAGTCTTTCTCGATGTAACGGGATTGTTGCGGAACAATGGACGGTGGGTGGAAGGCTAGGTTATCGCTGCGAGAAGGGCTCGAAGTCACTTACAATGCGAGGATAGGAGTAAGGGGGTGGTCGATGGAGAGGGAGGAGTGTCTTGCGTGGGGCTCGAAATGAAGAAGAGAATGGAGGCAAAAAGTGAAAGATGAAGAATGAGGGGGTGGAGTAGGTTTTTATAGGATTTGATTTTAGGTTTAGGGTTTAACCCTAAACTCTTCCCGAGCCATAACTCTTTATGGAGAGCTCGGTTTGCTTTTCTGTAAAAAGGTAAAATGATCAAAATTGCAAGCTCTACGCATTCGTGTCCACTACCTAGCCTGATTGTATATCATGTGGCTTCTATTTAAGAAATTAAGAAAATTTCTTAAGGTAGTAACCCAAGCTTGATGCTTGGGGTTGATATGTTTGGCTAGAATGGGAAAAAAAAATTTTACTCTCCTTGCCCTTGAGTGTTATGTTCGTGAAAGTTCGAAGTAGTGTCTTGTTTTACACATACCTACGTATGTTTGCTCTTACTTGAGACGCTAGTCTCCCCGGCAGCGGCGCCAAATGTTGACTCTTTCGTACTGCTTTCATAGGAAGAGCTGGGTATTCTATGTTTGCAGGGTTTCGAGGCTTTTTGTCACCTACAGATATATTGGGATTGTCCGTTGTAGTATATGTGTAGCTTAGGACCTTGAGTCGTGTTCCAGTGAGAGACGTAGGCTTAAGTGTGGTAAGTAAACAAAGTGCAAGCATGTGTAAAAGGAACGTATACCATCTTTGTTGAGGTAATGAAGGATTTCGCCTTCATTGGGGGTTGTAGGGTTTAGGAGGAGTTTAAGGGTTCAGAAGGAGGTTCCAGGGTTTAGAAAGAGTTCTAGGGTTTAGAAGGAGGTTCCAGGGTTCAGAAGGAGGTTCCAGGGTTTAGAAAGAGTTCCAGGGTTCAGTAGGATGTGTTGGAAAACTGAAGGAAAAGAGTAGAGTGGACACAAACTCAGAATACTTGCATTACTTCCATTGTAGAATGAAGAAGAGTGAGGTCCTTAAGTAGGCACCTCATACATGCTCACTGACATCACTGATGACTTCAGAGCTCCACAATCATCTCCTCAATCTGCTCCTAGATTCTCTCAATCATCCTATGTGGCTCTCCACCACCTAACTGTGCTTGTGGGCACCTAACTCTGCCTCTAGCACTCACACATAGAAACATAAGGTGTGCCTGAGGCATACACCTTGAGATATCCCAACAAACCCCCCCTCAAGGAAATGCCTCAGGCTATGTCAAGGATACATCTAGTCTCATAGTTTCTCATGCCATCTCATGGTGGTCAAGGATAAATCTATGGCTAGGTTCTCATGCTAGCAAGGGTTCCCTTGGGTGTAAGGTAAACAAAAAAAGGAATACAAAAAGACCTTCCAATGGTTATCTCCCCTGCATGTACATGCACACAATGTCTGCAGGAGGTACCATGGAGCAAAACATACACATGGCCTACATCATAAGGTGACCGGAGGTGTTTACAAAACACAATAATTTATTTCATTTTGGAGGACTATCTAGGCTGAGTACCTTGACATAAAAAGAGAGATCTGGAGCATACATAGAGATGATTTAAAATGCATAATCTTCAAAGGATGCCTCATCTTGTGGAGGCTCATCAACTCAAAGTAGATTTGCATTTTCTGTCTTTGAAGTTGCTTCCTTTTTGGCGACCATTGTTTTGGCAATCTTCAACAAGGAAGTCAGATTGGCATTTTCATCCTTTGTAGCATAACAAGACATTGCTTTATGTTTTGGCTTTTCACATATTTTGCATAAGCAAGCCATGAGAGGGTCTAACCCAGGTATTGGGCAGTGTCTTCTCTCTTACAGGGCTTAGAATAACAACTGAAATGCTTCAAAATATAAGCATTTAATGTAGCAAAGTCTTGTGACCAAATTTCAATCAATGATGCTTCTTCTTACATGCTTCATAGAAGTGGGTGAAATAAATACTTTCCAATCAAAACCAAGTCTAGTAATTCAAAACAAAACTAAAGCCACACTTGTACTGAAGTTATTGAAAGCTTCAAAAAACCAAAAATGCTAGAGTAGCATTTTATGTAGCATCATCTTCAAAAACTTGTCCAAAACTATCAAAACTGAAAAGCTGAACTTGGAGGGCTTGTAGCTCACTCTTCAAAGCAATGGAAAGAGGGATTTTTGAATCAAAAGAAAGCTCATATACCAGAGAAGGTCCAGCATAGAGGTTGGACGAAATGGTGCGCACTTTTGCCCGAGAGAGTTGCTACAGGCTGAAACTGCGTTTTGACAATTTCTCCCTCGTTACTGTACCAAATGACCTGAAAAATGGCTCAAAATCTTCGTCTTGAGGTCGTCCATCTACTCCTAAGAGGGCTCAAGCAATGGCGGAGCAGGCAGGGAGTATTGAGCAATAGAAGAAATTCCTTGTTTGGAGAATGGCAGCCACCACAGACGTTTTTTCTTCAATTGCTTGCAGGTGGAAGTTTGCCCATACTAGAGGAGTTTCCAGCTTAGAGGGTTTGAGCGATGGTCGTTTGTAGGTGGAGAACCAAGCTCTCAAAGATTTTGGGAAGAAAGAGGAAAATGGAGAAGAAGAAGATGAAGAAGATGATGATGATGTGGCAGAAATGGGCTCAAGGGGGATCAAATGGCTCTGATACCATGTTGGAAAACTGAAGGAAAAGAGTAGAGTGGACACAAACTCATAATACTTGCATTACTTCCATTGTAGAATGAAGAAGAGTGAGGTCCTTAAGTAGGCACCTCATACATGCTCACTGACATCACTTATGACTTCAAAGCTCCACAATCATCTCCTCAATCTGCTCCTAGATTCTCTCAATCATCCTATGTGGCTCTCCACCACCTAACTGTGCTTGTGGGCACCTAACTGTGCCTCTAGCACTCACACATAGAAACATAAGGTGTGCCTGAGGCATACACCTTGAGATATCCCAACAGGATGTTCCAGGGTTTAGAAGGAGGTTCCAGGGTTCAGAAAGAGTTCCAAGGTTAGGGTAGAGTACATGGTGGAGAACTCGTCTCCCTCATAGATCATGGAGTTTTAAGGGTTGAGGAACAAAGGGTTTAGAGGAGCATAGGAATGGGAGAGGAAGAAGGTGTAAGAGCATGGGGGAAAGAAGAGAGAGGAGGGAGGAGGAGAAGAGAGGAGGAGGAGGAGGGAGGAGGAGGAGGGAGGAGGAGGAGGAGGAGGGAGGAGGAGGAGGAAGGAGGAGGAGGGAGGAGGAGAGGGAGAGGATGGGTTGCAAGGTTGGAGGAGAGGGAGGAGGAGTTGCAAGGTTAGGACATGCTTTTGGACGTGCAGTGCAAGGAAGCATGGACACTTGAGACAAATTCTTGGAATACCAAAGTAGAGTCAACACAATGCCCCAAAGAGTGTGGGCTTCATTCCATTATGGGGTATTTATACAAGTTGGAGAGCTTCTCTCTCTGCATGTAACACAAAGTCGTATCACAAAGTTGTAACACAAAGTTGTATCACAAAGTTGTAACACAAAGTTGTAACACATTCTCTCTCTACATGTAGAAGTTGTAACACAAAGTTGTTACACAAAGTTGTAACACAAAGTTGTAACACATTCTCTCTCTACATCTAGAAGGTGTAACACAAAGTTGTAACACAAAGTTGTATCTAGAAGTTGTAACACAAAGTTGTAACACAAAGTTGTATCACAAAGTTGTTACACCTTCTCTTTCTTCATAAGTTCATGTTGGCAGAGAGTCAACAAAAGATCAAATCCTCTTTTATGTCTTCAACAACTTCAACTTCTAAGGTGGAGGTAATGGGCACTCCTCAAGTACCAAAGTCCTCTGAGTTAGATCATAATATCTCCCAATTGGTGGTAGAGTTTGGTGATTTGAAATTGCATTTGGTTAATGCATGACAACCTAGAGCACCAAAGAGTGAGGATAGGCCTCTAGATAAGAGTGGGGTCACTTGCCTATGAATGTAATGAAAAAGGTCACTATCACCCTGAGTGTCCTAGATTGAGAAAGAAAGAAAAAAAACAAGTATCCTTGTTAGAAGCTTCTTCAGGGGATGAGGAAAGAGAGGTAATGATGGCTAAATGGGGGCGTGGTAAAACAAAAGAAGAAGAAGAAAGCAAGGAAGAAGTAGATGAGGAACATCAGGAAGAGGAACACCGTAGTAAGAAAAAGAAGGCATTCAGAAGGAGAATTAGCCTGTCAGACTTTCCTTTAGGACAAGGCATTGGAAGCTATGACTTGTTGTCCAACATTAAAGAAAAGGAAGCTCATATCACCTTTGGTCAATTACTTGCTTTGTCTCCAAAACTACGGAAGGAATGGGGAAAGCTAGCAAGCACATGAGTGTCAAAGAAGAAAAAGAAGAAAAGTGCCATTCCTATTGTTCAAAATGTAGATATAGAGGTTCGTGATGATGTACATGTGGTTGATGTGATCATTGATGGTCAAGTGATTTCTAATGTTTACATTGATGGAGGTGCATCGATTAATGTCATGAGTGAGAAGACCATGATAGATGCTGATTTAAAATACTCTAGTACTACCTCTCCTTATCGCATCAAATTGGCTGACAACACTAGGGTAAAGACCTTGGGAGTTGTGAAGAATCTAGAAGTGGATGTATGTGGAATTTTTGTGCCGACTACTTTTTAGGTGATCCCTACCAATCCAAATGCACGTGCCTATCCATTGATTTTGGGAAGGCCTTGGCTACGCAAGGTGAAGGCTATTCAAAAGTGGGATACTGGAGAATTGATTTTGTAGGGAAATGATAAGAAGGTGCACTACAACATCAAAAGCTACAAAAAGGAAGTTGTCAAGGAGGAGTCTTCAACATCACAGAGTTCAAGCTCTGACTGAACCAATGAAGAAGAAGAGACAGGGTGTAGCTTCAAAGAGTCCAGCTCAGAGGGTGAGGTGGAAGGAGTGGCCTTTGGTCTTTGTCTTGGTGTTGATCGGGATGAGTCAGGAAGGAACAAGGTGGTGGTGCAAGAAGATCCTGTAGAGACACTTCATGTGGAGGATGTGGAGCACACTAAACGACGCCAATGCAATGAAGAGCTTCTTGGTGATTCTCTAACAGTAGCAGGTAGTGAGGAGCTCGAGTACTTGGATATGTTAGATGATTTTCCATATCTCTTTGCAACAAGCTATTCACACGTTTGACCAGTCTCTCTTGTGCAGCACAAGATTGAGTTGAAGCCAGAAAGCAAGCCAGTTGTGCAACGCTTAAGGCGATTGGGAGTGATCCAAGCTGAGGCACTAAAGAAAGAGGTAACACAACTACTTGAGGCGGGATTCATCGTTCCTATTGATGATTCAGAATGATATCTCCTGTAGTTGTCACACCAAAGAAAGGAAATAAGTGGTGGCTTTGTGTGAACTTTCATCCTTTGAATGCATGCATTAAGAGGGATCATTTTCCTTTGCCATTCCAAGATGAAATACTAGACCAAGTGGTAGGGCATGAGATGTATTCTGTATGTGATGGGTATTCTGGGTACTTTCAAATTTGTATTCGGAAGGAAGATCAAAATAAAACATCATTTGTCACACCTTGGGGAGTTTTTGCTTTTAGAGTGATGCCTTTTGGGTTGACCAATGCACCAACTACATTTTAAAGGTTCATGAGTCAAGTGCTTGAGCCTTACTTGGGAAAGTTCATAAGGGTGTTTTCGGATGATTTTTGCATTTATTCTCGGCGCATAGATCACATGGAGAAGTTAAAGATGGCCTTAGCTAGGATTGATGAAGCAAAAGGGTGTCTAAATCTTAGCAAGTGTCATTTGGCTGATTTGCAAAATGGTTGTCCTCTTTTGTCACTGAAAATACCACTAGGTCCACTATGGCAGATTTGCTCATAAAATGGCAAGATCTAAGAGAAGAAAAGAAATATAAGGAGGACATTAATGATGAAAGGGAGACACCACCAACAGCATTTGTCTTGTATTTTGATGGGGCTCTTAGTCCTTTACGCTAACAAGGAGTGGGGGGGATGGTCTTGATGAATTATGATGGTCAAGAAGTATGGGCAAGAGGACAAGAGCTTCCAGGTATCACAACTAACAATGCAGCTGAGTATAATGCTTTGATTCTTGGTTTGGAGGGTTGTCTTCAAAGTCGAGTTAAATAATTGGGAGTAAGAGGAGATTCTCAACTTATTATAAAGCAAATGCAAGGGCATTACAAGACAAGAAGTCCTCATTTAAAGGATCTTAATCAAAAGGCTATGGTACTATGTAGTCAATTTGATTTTTACAAGTTTGTTCATATAAACAGAAAAGAAAATCAAAGGGCAGATGAGTTAGCTACTCAAGCCATTGTAGTACAAGACTGGGGGCTAGTTTCTTTGGTAGACACTAGATGGCTAGAGCTGCAAGATGTTCAGCAATATGTGGAAGAAGGCATGTTTCCTTTAGGGTTAACTCCACAACAGAAGCAGAGATTGGTAAGGAAGGCTTGTCCATATACTATTGTTGATGACATTCTTTATAAATTGGGAAAAGATAAGGTGCTCCATCGGGTGGTCCATCCCATGGAGACTAGGAGAATCCTAGAAATGTGTCATGAATGCTCCAGTCATTTTGCTTCAGTAAGCACAGCTAGGAGAATTCTTAATGTAGGTTACTTTTGGCCATGCCTCCATAACGATGTATATGAATGGTGTCAAAGTTGTAAAGTATGCCAAAAGTTTGGAAGGCCACAGTTGATTCCTAGGCCCTTGACGCCTATTCCAACATATGGACCATTTGAGAGGTGGGGGTTGGACTTTGTGGGACCACTCCCTCGCTCATCTTAGAAGCATTATTTATTGATGGCCATAGATTATGCAACTCGGTGGGCAGAGGCCAAGGCCATAGTCAATAGCAAGGAAAACACAGTTGCAAAATTTCTCTTTGATCGAATTTGTTCACGCTTTGGTTGTCCTTTGGAAATTCTCACTAATGGAGGAACCTCTTTTAGGAATGAACTAATTGAAGATGTGGTGCATAAGCTAAAGATAAATCATAGCATGTCTATTGAGATATCGACATCCACTAGTGATATGCCAGGGTGACCGTTGTGCATTTATGTCACCGACTTGTTAGCTGCAGATGCGGTTGGTACACCGCCCATGAATAATAGCTAGATGACAACTATCTTTATGTACTCTAGTTAGTGGCTCAGTTAGTATGCCACCTTAGTTAGCTGAGTTTGGTTTGAGACCCACATATAGGGTTCACCTATGCTTTTGTACTAAGAGAGAGTTCTTTTTGCTTTCACAACTAAGAAGAGGAAAAGTGTTTTCAGCCTCCACCTTTGTGTGTATTCCCCCATTGTGTATGTGAGAAAGCTGCAAGTGAGACTCCTTACTTCTCTCCCACTCTCTTCACATGGTAGTAGAGCTCGATTCGTGGTAAGGAGCTCAAGAAATCAAACCAAGTTCATGGTGTCTTGGTAAGAGGATCGGTATTGCTTTCCTTTTTCAAGTTTGGGAGCAAATCTCTACAGGTAGCATAGCCAAAAAGTGCCCGTTTTGGTGGCGGAAGTTTTCCACAGGCACTCAGAAAAGTCCCCTGTTTTTGCTATGCGACCACTGTTCTGTAGGTCGGTGAAAAGTTGCCATAGAAATTGCCTCGTATGCCTGTGCGCAGAGATATTGGGAGTGATAGAATCATTCTTATTGCCTGTTGATGCAAAGTCATCACTAGGAAGTGACTGTGTGGTCAAATACCACTTTCATCAGTTTTGCAGATTTGCACTTATGAGGCAGAAGTTGTGTTTTTTGCATTGACAGAATATTTTTGCAGTGTTCTATAATGGCATCCGATGCTCTTTCATAGATTGCCACTGAAAAGCTTGACAAGAACAACTTCCCAGCATGGAAGTTTAGAATGACGAATTTCCTTAAGGGAAAAGGCTATTGGGAGTTCATTACTGGAGCTGAACAAGAACCAATTATTCCTAATGTTCCCAATCAACAGGAGTTGCATGCATTTAAAGGCTGGCATGAGAGAGCAAGAAGAGTTATGTATTAGCTGTCTACTAGTATTTTAGATTCTATGATTGTGCATATTCAGGATGCAAGCACACCGAAGGAGGCATGGGATACTTTGACAAAAATGTATAGCACAAATACGCAAGCTAGGAAAATGCAGCTCAAGCAGGAGTTGCATAATGTGCAGAGAAAATATGAGCATCAATGACTACCACATGAAGGTGAAGAAGATTGCAGATGCACTTCCTTCCATTGGGTCGCTAGTGGAAGATGATGATTTAGTTTCTGTGACCTTGAATGGTCTAGGAAAGGATTATGCACAATTCTAGACATCCATTGCCGTCCGTGAGAATTTTCTTGATTTTGGGGAGTTGATTGCTCTTCTAATTTCTGAAGAGCAGAGAAATGGTGGTGCATCTTCTTCAGGAGGAACTTCAAAAAAAATTGTCTTCTACTCAAATGCTGAAAGAGGTAGAGTTAGAGGTAGAGCAGGCCGATCTGGAGGCCGTGGCAGAAATCAGAATATGCAGCAAATTCAAGAAAACTAGTCCTATGGAGGAGGACGTGGTAACTTTAGAGGCAAGGGGAGCCAAAGAGGTCGTGGTGGATGGCAGAGAGGCCAAAATGCAAACAGCAATGTTGAATGCTACTACTGTGGTAAAATGGGTCATATGGCTAAAGACTGCTATAAAAAGCAAAATGACATCATGACTGGAGAATTGCAGCAAGGCAATTATGGATCCTCTAGTAGACAGGGTGATGACAGAAATGAGCATTTGTTTATGGTGCTACACATGACCATTCTGTGACAAGTGTAGAAGAAAGCAATGATGTGTGGTATGTTGACTCAAGTGCATCAAACCACATGATAGGTCATGCAGAATGGATGCAGGATGCAAGGAAATAGGAAAGACTAGGATTTGTGGAGACTGGTGATGATACTGCACATCCTATTGTGCAAATTGGTAAAATTCCTTTGTCTATGCAGGATGGGAAAAAGCAATACCTGTCTGATGTATTTCATGTCTCGAATATCACCAAGAACCCAGTTTCTATTGGTCAAATGGTTGAGCAGGGCTTGCATGTCAGATTCATCCTCATGGATGCTTTGTTGAGGATATGAAAAATAAAGGTCGCTTGATAGCAAAAGGGAAGAAGAAGGGCAGCATGTTCACGTTATGCCTGAATTGAGTTTAACAATGTTTGCACATGGGACTGGTGTAGTTGCAGATATTGATATTTGGCATAAATGCATTGGTCATGTTAATGTACAGTGGCTTAAATTAATGCAAGCCCAAAATATTGTTGCAGGATTGCCTAAGTTCAAGGTTGCAAAAATGCATAAGGTATGTGAAGCCTGTCAATTTGGAAAATAGGCAAGGAAACCATTTCCTAGACATGTTCAAGAGAGTAAGAGGCCATTGGAGTTAATCCACTCTAATGTGTGGACCACTAAAGCTGCATCTATTGGAGGCTATTGATCATTATTTTGTCACTTTTATTGATGACTACAGTAGAAAGATTTGGGTGTATTTTATGAAAAAGAAAAGCGAAGTGTTTGGGAATTTCAAAGCTTTTAAAGCTATGGTTGAAAAAGAAACTAGCCCGCAAATAAAATGCCTAAGGTCAGATGGAGGGGGAGAGTACCTCTCAAATGAGTTTGCAAGGTTCCTGCAGGAGCATGGTATAAAGCAACAATATTCATGATGTCATACCCCACAGCAAAATGGACTTGCAGAAAGGAAAAATAGGCATATTGGAGAGGTATCTCATGCCATGCTCAATGAAAAAGACCTGCCAGATTATTTGGGCTGAAGCAGTTGCTACAGTAGTCTACATAATGAACAGGACTCCCACTACAACAATACATGGCATCAAGCCAGAGGAGTGATATACTGGTAGGAAACCAGATATTTCTCATTTGAAAGTTTTTGGTTGCATTGCCTATGTTCATGTGCAAGATGAGTTGAGATCCAAGTTGGATCCAAAAGCTGAGAAGTGCATCTTTATTGGTTATTCTCTGTAGCAAAAAGGGTATAGATGCTATAACCCTTCTACTCGTTAGTTTAAAGTGAGAAGAGATGTTTTTTTTAATGAGATGAGAAGCTGTTATAAACCAGTAAATGTGATTGATGATGTAGATGCACAAAATGGTGATTGATGATGTAGATGATGTTTTGAGAGCACCTGGAAGTGAGCCTAAATGTGATTGATGATGTAGATGCACAAAATGGTAATGCTGCACAGAATTCACAGCAGCAATCACAAAATATTAGTGGACCTGCAGTGTCCTCTAGCAGTGGTTCGCATACTTTGCCATGGACAGGAAGAGTGAGATCAGGAGAATCTCCTCAAAGCAATGCAGATAGTGGTACGCAGGTATCACGAAAAGGAAAAGAGAAGGTAGATCAGCCCATGTTTGATGTGAATGCAAGTCACTCTTATGTGGATGGTGAATCCAATGGCTCAGAAGAGAGCATTGATGATGAGTTGGGTATTCCTTCTATTGTTACACCTGGAGTAAGGAAGACTAGGGATGTTTTGAGAGCACCTGAAAGTGAGCCTATTTTGCACAGGTCTACCAGAGTTAGGTATCCTGTTGATAGGCTGAAATATGATGGATTTACAGCCATTCACTATGCCTATATGGTCAAAGTGATACAGGAACCAGAACCCACTTCTTTTGAACAAGCCATGGGAAAAGAAAAATGGGAGAAAGCCATGGATGAAGAAATGGATGCCTTGGAAGCAAATGCTACATGGGAATTGGTGCCTTTGCCTAAAGAAAAGAATGCAATTGGCTGTAAGTGGGTTTATAAGGTGAAGCACAATGCAGATGGTTCTATGAATAGATACAAGGCAAGATTAGTTGTCAAAGGGTATGCACAGACATATGGCATTGATTATGAAGAAACATTCAGTCCGGTTGCAAGGATGGCAATTGTAACAGCAGTCATTGCTATGGCTGCATCAAAGGGATGGTCTTTACACCAGATGGATGTAAAGAATGCCTTCTTGCATGGTGATTTGCAAGAATAGGTCTTTATGGAGCAGCCACCAGGTTATGTTCATGCTGTTCATCCTGAGTTTGTTTGCAGGTTGAAGAAAGCCTTGTATGGCTTGAAGCAAGCACCTAGAGCATGGTCTAACAAGATAGGACAATATCTTGTCACTATTGGCTTTTAGATTTCCAAGGAAGATTTCTCACTTTATGTGAGAAAAATAGAGAAAGGTATTAATATGCTGCTTGTCATTCATGTTGATGATTTGATCATCACAGGTGATAGTGATGAAGATATCCTTCATGTGAAAATGCTATTGAAGCAGAAGTTTGAGATGAAGGATTTGGGAGAGCTGCGCTATTTCTTGGGCATTGAGGTGATTAGATCACCAAGAGGGATACGGCTCTTGCAGAGGCAGTATGGATTGGACATGCTGTCCAAATATGGGATGACAGGCTGTAAGCCTATTTCAGCTCCTTTGGAGCAGAATGTGAAGCTGAGCACAGATGCAGGTGAGCTTCTGGAAGACCTACTATGTACAGACGCATAGTAGGAAGTTTGATTTATATGACTATTATGTGGGGGTTAAAGGTCACTGTGCCTTTACCCTGGTTATGTACAATACTCAAACACATATATATAAATGAATGAAAAAGAAGATTAGGGGGTTCTGCACCCACCAAAACTTGTGTGGCTCTCTATTTCTCTCTCTCCCTCTTCCGTTCTTGCTTCTGTTGAGAGCACTCTCAACTGGTATCAGAGCCCTGGTGATCTAGTTGAGCGTGCGTGAATGCTTAGAATCTCAGCAGCTCTGTGGGAGGAAGGAGAAGCTCTGTGGGAAGCTTTGTGGGTAACTTTACTTGCATCCGAGTCTGTAGAGATGTAGATGCACAAAATGGTAATGCTGCATAGAATTCACAGGAGCAATCACAAAATATTAGTGGACCTGCAGTGTCCTTTAGCAGTGGTTAACATACTTCGCCATGGACAGGCAGAGTGAGATCAGGAGAATCTCCTCAAAGCAATGCAGATAGTGGTATGCAGGTATCACGAAAAGGAAAAGAGAAGGTAGATCAGCCCATGTTTGATGTGAATGCAAGTCACTCTTATGTGGATGGTGAATCCAGTGGCTCAGAACAGAGCATTGATGATGAGTTGGGTATTCCTTCTATTGTTACACCTGGAGTAAGGAAGACTAGGGATGTTTTGAGAGCACCTGGAAGTGAGCCTATTTTACACAGTGTCCTCTAGCAGTGGTTCACATACTTTGCCATGGACAGGCAGAGTGAGATCAGGAGAATCTCCTCAAAGCAATGCAGATAGTGGTACGCAGGTATCACGAAAAGGAAAAGAGAAAGTAGATCAACCCATGGTTGATGTGAGTGCAGGTCACTCTTATGTGGATGGTGAATCTAGTGGCTCAAAACAGAGCCTTGATGATGAGTTGGGTATTCCTTCTGTTGTTACACCTGGAGGAAGGAAGACAAGGGATGTTTTGAGAGCACTTTGTAGTGACCCATTTTGCGCAGGTCTACCAGAGTTAAGTATCCTGTGGATAGGCTGAAATATGATGGATTTATAGCCATTCACGATGCCTATATGCTCAAAGTGATACAAGAACCAGAACCCACTTCTTTTGAGCAAGCCATGGGAAAAGAAAAATGGGAGAAAGCCATGAATGAAGAAATGGATGCCTTGGAAGCAAATGCTACATGGGAATTGGTGCCTTTGCCTAAAGACAAGAATGCAATTGGCTACAAGTGGGTTTATAAGATGAAGCACAATGCAGATGGTTCTGTGAACGGATACAAGGAAAGATTAGTTGACAAGGAGTATGCACATACATATGGCATTGATTATGAAGAAACACTCAGTCCGGTTGCAAGGATGGCAACCGTAAGAGTAGTCATTGCTATGGCTGCATCAAAGGGATGGTCTTTACATGAGATGGATATAAAGAATGCCTTCTTGCATGGTGATTTGCAAGAAGAGGTCTATATGGAGCAGCCACCAGGTTATGTTCATGCTATTCATCCTGAGTTTGTTTGCACGTTGAAGAAAGCTTTGTATGGCTTGAAGCAAGCACCCAGAGCATGGTTTGACAAGATAGGGCAGTATCTTGTCACTATTGGCTTTCAGATTTCCAAGGCAGATTTCTCACTCTATGTGAGAAAAACAAAGCAAGGCATTATGCTGCTTGTCATTTATGTTGATGATTTGATCATCACAGGTGATAGTGATGAAGATATCCTTCATGTGAAAATGCTATTGAAGCAGAAGTTTGAGATGAAGGATTTGGGAGAGCTGCATTACTTCTTGGGCATTGAGGTGATTATATCCACAAGTGGGAGATGGCTCTTGTAGAGGCAGTATGGATTGGACATGCTATCCAAATATGGGATGACAGGCTGTAAGCCTATTTCAGTTCCTTTGGAGCAGAATGTGAAGTTGAGCATAGATGCAGGTGAGCTTCTGGAAGACCCTACTATGTACAGACACATAGTAGGAAGTTTGATTTATATGACTATTACCAGGCTAGATTTTAGCTATGTTGTTGGGTTGGTAAGTCAGTTTATGCAAGCTCCAAGGAAACTGCATTTGGATGCAGCTAGACGCATACTGAGGTATGTGAAGTCCACATTGCAGTATGGACTATTTTATGAGACTGGGGTTTAGATATAGTTGCATGGATACACTGATGTTGATTGGGCTGGTAGTATTTTTGATCGACGATCTACCAGTGGATATGTGTTCTCTTTTGGGAGTGCTACAGTCACTTGGAGTAGCAAGAAACAGCCTACACTTGCCTTGTCGAGCACACAGGCTGAGTACAAGGGTGCAACGATGGCTGTATGTGATGTAGCTTGATTGCATAAGCTACTTTATGATATGCATCATTCTACAGATGGGCCAGTTGTCATTTATTGTGACAACATGAGCAGTATACACTTGGCAAATAACCCAGTCTATCATGCTAGAACAAAGCACATTGAGGTGCATTATCACTATGTGTGGGAGAAGGTTCTAGAAGGTTTTATTGATCTAGTTTATGTCAGCACAGAGGTGTTAAAGAAGTGAAAGGAAAGCATTAAGCTGAACATGAAATGAGAATGCTTGTTTGCCTATGGAATGAAGAAGGGTGAGCACCTCTACATGAGCCACCAAGCTCCACAATCATCTCCTCAATCATCTCCTCAATCAGGTCCTAGAATCTCTCAATCATCCTATGTGGCATCTACCACCACCTAACAGTGCTTATGGGCACCTAGCTGTGCCTCTAGCACACACACATAGAACCCAAGGTGTGCCTCGGGCATACACCTTGAGATATCCCATCAAACCCCCCCTCAAGGGAATGCTTAGGCTATGTCAAGGATACATCTAGTGTCATAGTTTCTCATGCCATCTCATGGTGGTCAAGGATAAATCTATGGCTAGCATCTCATGCTAGCAAGGGTTCCCAAGAGTGTGAAGTAAACAAAGGGATACATAAAACCTTCCAATGGTTATCTCCCCTGCATGTACATGCACACAATGTCTGTAGGACATGGAGCAAAACACATACACATGGCCTACATCATATGGTGACCAGAGGTGTTTACAAAGAACACAATAGTTTATTCCATTCATTTTGGAGGACTATCCAAGCAGAGTACCTTGACTCAACATAAAAGAGAGATCTAGAGCATATATGGAGATTGTTTAAAAAGCATAATCATCATAGGAGGCCTCATCTTGTGGATGCACATCAACTGAAAGTAAATTGGTAGTTTTTGGTTTTGTAGTTGCTGCCTTTTTGGCCTTACAAAACTTTTCATGGTGATTGTTTTTGCCACAATATTTGCAAGGATTGATCTTGAAGCAATCTTTTAAGAGGTGATTAGTCTTCCCACAATGTTTGCAAGGTTGAAACTTGCCCATTTGATTTTTTATGGCATAGGCTGTGTCATTTCCTCTTCGGAGTTCCTTGTGCCTTTCTTCTTCTTGAAGAGCAATAATAAGACCTTCAAGAGTAGGATTAGGAAGATTTTTCAAAGTGGTAACAACATGATCATAATCTTCAGACATACTTTTGAGCAATACTGCCATTGCATCATCTGTAGTGATTGGAGAGTTGATAGAAGCAAGTTGAGTCATGAGACTCCGCATGTGATTGACATGAGCACCAAGGGAGTGCCACTAGCCATATTCAATTCAAAGAAAGCAATCTTAAGTGACAATTCTGAGATGTGAGAGCTAGCACCAAAAATAATATCAAGCTTCTACCAAGCTTCAGAAGGAGACTCCAAATTAGAAATGTGATGAATATAGTCATCTCCTAAGCCAAGAGCAATAATGCCATAGGCTTTCTCCTCTCTAGTAAGATCTCATGCCGGCATGTAGGAGCTGAGGATTCTCCAGCATTAAAGGCTGTTGAAGAAGAAGTTGAAGCAGGTTTGACAAGCCCCCAGAGGTTTTCCCTCCTCAATGCAAACTTGACTTTCATCTGCCATGTGCGAAAGCCTTTACCATTGAACTTATCAATATTCAAGAAGGTAGCCATGAGAGGGTCTAACCCAAAATGGGTAGTGTCTACTCTCTTACAAGGCTAGAAAGAGTTGAAAAGCTTCAAAGTACAAGCATTTAGTGTAGCAAAGACTTGTAACCAAATTCCATAAAAATCATAATGGAAATGAAACTTGAACTTGCATGCTTCATAGAGGTGGCTAATTGAAAGTATTCCAAGCAAATCCAGGTATAGCAACCTAAAGGAAAGTTGTAGCCACAATTGTACTAATGATATTCAACACTTTAAAACATCAGAAATACTAAAGTAGCATCTACTATAGCACCAAACTCACAACATTGTCAAAACTGTCCAAAACAGAGGCCTGATCTTGGAGGGCTTAGATCTCCTTCTTTAGAGCAAAGAAAACAGGGCTTTTTGGCTCAAATGAAAGCTCACATATGGGCAAAAATAAGGCCTATTTTGACACCAAATTATGCAAGAAGAAATATATTGGAGAAGGAGATTTGGTCATGAGATTTGATAGCCGTCTGGACAAGCGGCTAGACAAAAAGTTTATCCGTCGATGGGAGGGACCATCTCGAGTTAAAAAGAAGTTCACAAATGGAATCTATCAACTTGAGGATGTTGATGGCATGGTGATACCCAGACGCACCAATGAGTATCGCCTTAAATTCTTCTATGCTCGATCGCCTTGAGGGCCAGTAGACCCTCTCTGTCACACTAGAGAGGATCTACTAGGGGGGGGAAAGATGTGACGCCAAAAATTGATATTTTTTATTTGGCATTAGTATTATTTTCTTCTATGTTTGATAAGAGTTTGAGTATCAAGTGATAGCCTAGCGGCTCTCACTTATTTCTATTTTCTAAGATATTGTATGGGATTGAGAGGATGAGTGGAATGGATCATTGTAAATACCATGTGTATGAATTATAAATACCTTGGTATGGGGTGAGAGTTATTCGTGTATGGGATATTATAGGGTTTTTAGAAAATAGGAAGAGTGAGTCATATAAAGAGGTGGGCTCATGTCCATGTGTTCCAATAATATAAGAGAGATCACATGCCAAGCGTGTGGAAGGCATGTGGAGGAGTGTGGAATCAAGAGGAATCCTTCTATAATTCCTATGTGGAATAAGGAGGATGTGGACATATGGAAAAGAGAGGGTCCCTATGGGCTCCATGTGGGGAGACTGTTTTGGCTCTTTCCCACGGCTTCCACAGGAAGAGCAAGGTATTCTCAGTATGCAGGGTTCCGAGGCTTTCTATCACCTACAGATATATCAGGGTTGTCGTTTGTAGTACACATGTAGCTTAGGGCCTCGAGTCCGTGTTCCGGTGAGAGATGTAGGCTTAAGTATGGTAAGCAAACATATTGCATGCATGTGTAAAAGGAACGTGTATCATCATGGTTGAGGTAATGAAGGCTTTCATCTTCATTGGGGGTTGCAGGGTTTAGGAGGAGTTCGAGGGTTAGAGGGAAGTTCAAGGTTTAGAAGGAGGTTCCAAGGTTTAGAAAGTAGAAGAGGTACCATGGTTTAGAGTAGAGTACATGGTGGAGACTCGTCTCCCTTATAGATCATGGAGATTAAGGGTTGAGGAACTATGGGTTTAGGGGGAGCATAGGAGTGGGAGAGGAAGAAGGTGTAAGAGCATGGGGGAAAGAAGAGAGAGGAGGGAGGAGGAGGAGGAGGAGGGAGGAGGAGAAGGGAGGAGGAGAGAGAAGGAGGAGGAGGAGAGAGGAGGAGGAGGAGGAAGAGGGAGGAGGAGGAAGAGGGAGGAGGAGGAGGAGGGAGGAGGAGGAAGAAGAGGGAGGAGGAGAAGGGAGGAGGAGGAGGGAGGAGGGGAGGGAGAGGATGGGTTGCAAAGTTGGAGGAGAGGGGAGGAGGAGTTGCAAGGTTAGGACATGCTTTTGGATGTAGAGTGCAAGGAAGCATGGACATGACTTGAGACAATTGCTTAGAATGCCAAAGTAGAACTCAACACAATGCCCCAAAGAGTGTGGGATTCATTCCATTATGGGGTATTTATACAAGTTGGAGAGCTTCTCTCTCTGCATGTAGGAATTGTAAGACATTCTCTCTCTACATGTAGAACTTGCATATAGAAGTTGCATGTAGGAGTTGCAAGCTGCATGTAGGAGTTGCATGTTGAACTCACATGTAGCTCACATGCATGTAGGAATCGCATATGTAGGACTTGCATGTAGGACTTGCATGTAGGACTTGCATGTAGAACTTGCATGTAGGAGTTGCATGTAGAACTTGCATGCAGAACTCACATGTAGGAGTTGCATGTAGGAATCGTATGTAGAACTTGCATGTAGAACATGCAAGAGGGATTATTTTTAGCCTGATGCAAGTACAAGCGGAGCTTTGCCGCTACTCTACACACACATTCTATTCCACCTAAGTCCATGTTGACACAGAGACAACATACTCCCGAATCCATTTTATTACCCATCCTCGGGTTATGGCTTATTTTGATTTCAGAGTTGGGATGCCATGTGCATAACCCAGTGGCTGTTGAGCTTGTGGCATGCGAGTTATTCCTACTGTAATGCTTTTGCACCATACAATTTATGGTCTATAGTCTGAGGAAGCTTATCTCCTCTTAAGGAGGGGTAGATGGCTGTGAATTTTAGAGGGAATCTTATTGCTGAGGTTGCAGACTCTGCCATCGAATCTTCTTGGGAATAGGTTTGGCAGGGGTCTTGTTGTTGAGGCTGGCATTTCTTGCTATCTTGCATACATGTTGGATGTGATTGCACCCGTATCATTGAGCTTGTAGTAGTAGATAAGTTTGTATGCAAGTCTGATATTTTTGCATATACGAGATGGTTGTGATGTTTGGTAGGGGTCTCATTGCTGAGGCTGCACACTCTTTTGCCAATTCATCTTGAGTTTTGGCATAGCTTCTTGTCCTGCTTGTGAATTCATTGCATGCTTTGAGAGTATGGAATGAAAGTGTGTGATACTATTATTGATGCAATCCATTATGTGCCTATGCAAAATTGTGTGAGTGCACGTGATGTGTCTAACTATATGCTTATTTGTGGGATTTAATAGGGAAACTAAGACTCAATCATCCCTAATACAAAATTGATTAGGTCTTCCTAAATGTGCAAAAACGTGCATATGCCAGTGAGTGTGCGTGTAACGATCTAGTGCAAACTATATGTGCAAAAACGTGCATATGCTAGTGAGTGCTCGTGATACAATCTAATCCTAACTAAGGAAGACTTGGTTTTCCAAATCTTCATTTTTGTCGGGGATGGCTTGCGTGTTGAAGTAGTAGCGCTTCAGTCGGCTCTCGTTTATTGTTGTGTTGAATTGGACTCCATCCAATGTTTCTAGTAGCATATCTCCGATGGGATTCATCTTTCTTACTCGGTAGGGTCCTTGACCTAGATACTTTAGTTTCCCCTTGTGTACTTTGGCATTGTATAATAGGACCAAGTCACCTTCCTTGATGTCTTTAGCTTTAAGATTTCTGTCAAACCATGCCTTTCTTCTACGTTTTTCTATTGTCATGGCATGGTAGGAGACTAGTCTTATTTCTATATGCTTCTCCAATTGATAGAGTCTTTCTTTCAAGGATTCATGGTCTCCCATGCATTCCTGTATTGCTATGCGTAGGCTTGGTATTACAAATTCTAGTGGGACCACAGCTTCAAGGCCGTACACCAATTGAAAAGGTGTGTTCCTTGTACTGACCTTGAGTGTGGTTCTCTATGCCCATAAGGCTGCATTTAGTTTCTCTACCCAATCAGAACACTGTGGTTCTACTACCTTGGTGAGGATAATGCATATTATTTTGTTGTGGTAGATTTGGCCTGTCCATTCCCTTGGGGGCAGTAGGGTGTGCTTTTTCTATGGATTACCATAAAGCTAGATAAGGGTTCTTGGATTACCTCATTGACTAAATGTGTGCCTCTATCCGGAATAATTTCAATGGGGCATCCGAACCGGGTGATCACATTTTCGTATAAGAATCTTGATGTGCTTCTAGCATCTACCTTTCTGACTGCTTTAGCTTCAGCCCATTTTGTAAAGTAACCAGTGGCCACAATGATGTAGCATGCCTGTGTTCCTTTTGTTGCTAGATGGATGGGACCCACATAGTCAATCTCCCATTTTTTAAATGGTTTTTGTGCAACAACTGTTGTTAGGGGATTTAAGTCTTTGTGTTGTGGTTTAGTAGTCCATTGGCATACATCACAACCCTTTACATATTCATAAGCATCTGCCCACAATGTTGGCCACCAGTAGCCTACGAGGAGAACTTTTCTTGCTGTGGCTTCCCCTTGGAAGTGTCCTCCTGCAATGCCTTCATGTACCTCACTTAGGATTGGCATGATCTCATGAGCCATTACACATCTTCTTAATATCTAGTCCTTGCCCATCTTGTATAGTTGTCCTGCTCGGGGGGGTCACTCACTATATGTAACCCTATCACGTGAGTTCAACAGAAGGATTTTTTTTATTTCTAAAATTTACAAAAATAAATATACATAAGGGACTATTTAAAATAGTTTTGGAAAAAATTTACAGATTTGTATAGAAAAGGGGTACATTTTATTAATGAAATTTTTTACAGATAAGGGACTTTAAATATAGGCCTTGAACGCACGTGATATAGAGAGTTTATACATAGTGACCCCCCCGAGTTGTCCTGCAATGAGTTGATAGGGTGCAGCATTTAGAATCAATTTTCTGGCATCTACTGCTTTCATTTCAGGGGGTGGTCTTTTTGCCATTAAGTAAACAATGATATCTCCACACCACTCTGGAATAGCATCTATTTGAAATAGTGTGGCATCTGGTAAGTTGTCTTCTACTCTAGTGCCTTCTTCTCCCAACTTGACACGAGATGTGATTGGCAATGTAGTGTTGGGCACCTTTGCGGACCATTATTTTGAAGCTGAATTCTTGAAGCAAGAGGAGCCATCTGGTTATTCTTCTTGTTGTACACCCAGTTCACAAGATAAAGCAATGCTTGATGGTCGGTGTAGAAGACAAAATCATTCACCAATAGATAGTGCCAAAATTTCTTTATACTATACACCATTGCTAGGGCTTCTCTTTCTGTGGTGGTATAGTTGATCTCTGCATCATTGAGTTGTCGACTTGGGCGAAGTAGAATGGGTAGTCTTTCTTATGTTCACCAGGTTGACAAAGCACACTCCCAATTGCATAATTGGATCCATTAGTATGAACATGAAAATCAATATCCCAATTGGGAGATATAAGGATGGGTGCTGTGATTAGGCGCCACTCTCGGGGGGGTCACTCATCATATGTAACCCTATCACGTGAGTTCAACAGAAGGATTTTTTTTATTTCTAAAATTTACAGAAATAAATATACATAAGGGACTATTTAAAATAGTTTTGGAAAAATTTACAGATTTGTAAAGAAAAGGGGTACATTTTATTAATGAAAAAATTTACAGATAAGGGATTTTAAATATAGGCCTTGAACGCACGTGATATAGAGGGTCTATACATAGTGACCCCCCTGAGGCGCCACTTTAAAAGTTCAAAGGCTTGGTCACACTCTTCGGTCCATAAGAATTCCACTAATAATTTGTAAAGTGGTCTGGCTAACTATCATGGCATACCGCAATATAAATCTATGTTGTAAAGTCTGTTGTTGGAATAGAGGCTCGAGTATAGTATCAATACTTTGTGGGGCCAAGTCATGGATTGGGTCTTGAGCTTGTTTCTCAGCCTTAAATTGAGCTTGTTCCTTTTGTACCCATTGTTGAAGTGCCTAAAAACGAGCCTTCTCCACCTCTGCATTTGAGTATGGAGCTTCTTTTATTTGAGGCTCGCAAGTTGATGTGGATGAGCTCGGCTTCTCATTGCTTGGTGGAGGTGGAGGCACTGTGCTTTCTTTTTAAGATGTCGCTTTGGTTGGATTGGAATGTTAGGGTCCTTGGTGGCCTCTTTCTATTGGCATGTAATTACATTTATAGGTTGTGATATTACACTTGCCCGACCCAGACTTTGATGGTCCACCCCAATGTTGCTGATTGGGATGTCAAGCTTAACCTCTGTTTGTTGTAGGACATTATTTTTCATGGGGCAATCCATACAGGCATGTCCTATGTCACAATCTCTGCAGAGTGGTTGGAAAGTAGCGAGGCTACCACGATGAGGGCACTCTGCGATCCGGTGATTTTATCCACAATCATAGCACTTGATTGGTGCTTGATATGTGGTTGGACGTACTTGATTTGCATAAACTGGTATTAGACCCTGTTCACCTTCTACATAGTACACTGGGTACTCTGTTTCATACTCAAATGACGAGTCTACTTCCTCAGCTTGTAATTTATGTATTGGAACTGCCTGAGGAGTTGGATTTGATGCTCTTGGATATGGTCGTGGATTCAGATTCCTGAGTAGTTGTGGGACTTGTGTCCAAACAGGAACAAGATTTAGCCTTGGAGCTGGGGGCACTTGTGCAAGTGCCAATTGCCTGTACACTGGCATGGGTGCCGCTTGGTATTGTTGGAGGTCGAGGCGGGTTATTGCACATGTTGAAGATGCAACTATTTTCATCATGGCTGCCGATGACACAGATATGGCACCACGACCTTGGTAGTGGATTTTCTTGTGCAATGATCCTGGCTCTTAGGATCGGGCACTCATTTGCTATATGATTGGCCATGTAGTGTGGACACTAGACATTTTCTCGTCGTGGATATGTCTGAGTTGGCAGCTGAGACAAGTGAAGTTTTTGTTCCATGGCCTGCATCATGTCTTCTTTCAGCTTCATGGTCATGGTTTCTAGGCGATCTTCATTTGAAGTTTCGGCAGTGGACTTTGATTTGCCCTTTTTTGAGCACTTATCTCGCGCACTAGATCTGCCATCATCACTGCTAGTGTCAGAGTCCATCATGCCATCCTCAATGTCAATAGCTGCCGCATGAGCAACACTGAACATTTCATAGCTGCTAATCTTTTTCATATCCTTTCGGATTTTCTTTCTTAGTCCTCCAATGAACCAAGCCGTGAGGTACTTTGCATTGGGGCGTGGGTCACATTTGGCGATTATTCTTTTCATCTTACCCAAGTACGTGCGTACATCTTCTCGACAGCCTTGTTCGATCTTGCTTAGTTGGAGAGCGGGATCATCTTGTAGCCTCTCTGTTTGAAAGCATCTTTTAAATTATGTTTGAAGCAGGTCCCATGTGGCATGCTCTTCCACTAGAAGGTCTAGGTACCATTCAGACGCTTCATCAGTTAAGGCCATGGGAAACCAAGCCACCTTGGTTTCATGGAATTGATCTCCACCTGCTTGACATGCTGCATCAAAATGCTGGAGGAATCGGGTTGGATCTCCCCTACCATTATATTTGGGAAGTTCCAGTTTTCCCAAGGGGCGTCTACCTTGATTGTTATTATTTCTTCGATTAAAGAAATTTTGAGTCTCTACATCGAGGTCAATATCCCCATCATTGTCGTGATGGCGGCCAGCCATGTTGTGGCACGGAGGAGTTAAAGGAATTGTTTGATTTTCAGGGGGGGATTTGGGGTATAGGATTGTCGAGGGTGGTGGTTGCAGCGGAGTTGTATTCAGATTTCGTGAGCGATGGAGTCAGAGGCATTGGCCGAAACGTAGTTGCATGCCGATTGGGCAAGATTTGCAAAGGATGTCTCTACCGCCGCAAGTGCGGGTGTGGATGTAGTTTTATTGGGAGGGTTAGAGTGGTGTTAGTTTGTGTAGGGACTATCGTGTTAATAATGTGCCTAAGATTGTCCTACATGTGTAGGGAACTGTGCCAATGCAGACAGATCATTAATCAGATTTGGGGTATAGGATTGTCGAGGGTGGTGGTTGCAGCGGAGTTGTATGCAGATTTTGTGAGCGTTGGAGTCAGAGGCATTGGCCGAAATGTAGTTGCATGCCGATTGGGCAAGATTTGCAAAGGGTGTCTCTACCGCTACAAGTGCGGGTGTGGATGTAGTTTTGTTGGGAGGGTTAGAGTGGTGTTAGTTTGTGTAGGGACTGTCGTGTTAATAATGTGCCTAAGATTGTCCTACATGTGTAGGGAACTGTGCCAATGCAGACGGATCGTTAATCGGAGGTCACGACGTGAAGATACAAGCGAATTGAGGCCCACACGGGGGCACAAATGAGCGAGTGCTAGGGATGCTGAAATGGTGTACAATGGGCTGGAAAAATACCCCGTAGTGTGCTGTTTTTGTGTGTGAAATCTTGGTGCAAGCAGGGTCCAGTTTGGGTCCCAAACAGATGAGTTACGAGAGGTTAAACTAGGGGTAAATTTGGCTTTTTGGGGGGGGGCTTCCGGGTGGTGTGAATGGACTTTAAGTCCAACTGAGGGGTTTGAACCAAGTTAATTCTAGTTAGATTGACTAGCCTATATCCTCCTCAGTCACTATAACTAGGAGGTTAATCTAACTACTCTTACTAACTACAGTTAGTTACTAACTGAAGGTTAGACTAACCTAGTTGGTAGTAACTAACCTAGGTTAAATCTAACTAAGTTAGACTAACCTAACCTAGGTTAAACTAACCTAATTTAGGTTAAACTAACCTAGGGTAGAATGAGGGTTAGGTTAGGGTTTTTTAAATTTAAGATTAATTAATTAATTTCTTATTTTTATTTTATTTTTTAAATCGAGGGGGGGGGATTTTTCGTGCGACGGCACTGGGGGGGGGGTTTCGAGCAGCGGCCGGGGGGGGTTTCGAACAGAGGGGAGGTGAGGGAGGTGGAGGGCAGGGGAGGGTGGACCCTGGGCAAGTGAGGGGTGCATGGAGGGGAGGGTGGAGGGGAGGGGGTGAGGGAGTGCAAGGAGGGGAGGGGGCTGAGCGCGCAAGGCGGGGAGGGGGGGCTGAGGGCGTGGGGCGGGAGGGCGGGGGGGGAAGGGGGTGGAGGGGAGGGGTTGAGGGTGGGCGGGTGCTACATCACCCTGGGCTGGCATTGCTCGCGGGAATCGTCATTCCAGTGGGCATCACTGCCCCTTGTAGCAACAGCAAGGGCTTAGGCCCTTGCTTTAGTTCTAGGATTAGGTGGGTTAGGGGATTAGCAGTTGGCGAGGGGGGTAGAGAGAGAGAGAGAGAGAGAGAGAGAGAGAGAGAGAGAGAGAGAGGGAGGGGGAGGGAAAGAGAGAGAGAGGGGAGGACAAGAGGGGGAGAGAGAGAGAGAGAGAGAGTTTTACTTCGTAGCAACAATGCCAAGACGCACACAGTAGGCGTATCCGAAGTCGACCACGAGGATCAAACACACACACACAACGACATGAACCGGAGCCTCAACCACCAAGACCCACACGGGAAAACTTGATGTACTCTGCCTCGATATCTTCCACTGGCAACCCAATGGAAGCAAGTGCATCTGCAATATTTTTCACCTTCATGTCGTAGTCATTGATGCTCATATTTTCTCTCTGCACATTATGCAACTCCTGCTTGAGCTGCATTTTCCTAGCTTGCGTATTTGTGCTATACATTTTTGTCAAAGTATCCCATGCCTCCTTCGGCGTGCTTGCATCCTGAATATGCACAATCATAGAATTTGAAATACTGATAGACAGTTAGTACATAACTTTTTTGGCTCTCTTATGCCATCCTTTAAATGCTTGCAACTCCTGTTGATTGCGAACATTAGGAATAATTGGTTCTTGTTCAGCTCCAGTAATGAACTCCTAATAGCCTTTTCCCTTAAGGAAATTCATCATTCTAAACTTCCATGCTTGGAAGTTGTTCTTGTCAAGCTTTTTAGTGACTATCTATGAAAGAGCATCAGACGCCATTACAGAACACTGCAAAATATTCTGTCACTGCAAAAAACACAACTTCTGCCTCACAAGGGCAAATCTGCAAAACTGACGAAAATGGTATTTGACCACACAGTCACTTCCTAGTGACGATTTCGCATCAATAGGCAATAAGAATGATTCTGTCATTCCCAATATCTCTGTGCACAGGCATACGATGCAATTTCTATGGCAACTTTTCATCGACCTTCAGAATAGTGGTCGCATAGCAAAAACAAGGCACTTTTCTGCATGCCTGCGGAAAACTTCTGCCACCAAAATGGGCCCCGAAGTGGCAACATATACCGCCCTCTCGCCACACTATGAAGGACATCCCAATGTGCACTCTTGCAGTTTCCGGCTGTGCTACCTGTAGAGATTTGCTCCCAAACTCGAAAAAGGAAAGCAACACTGATCCTCTTAGCAAGACACCGCGAACTTGGTTTGCTTTCTTGAGCTCCTTACCATGAACTGAGCTCTGATACCATGTGAAGAGAATGGGAGAAAAGTAAGGAGTCTCACTTGCAGCTTTCTCACATACACAATGGGGGAATACACACAAAGGTGGAGGCTGAAAACAGTTTTCCTCTTCTTAGTTGTGAAAGCCAAAAGAACTCTCTCTTAGTACAAAAGGAATAGGTGAACCCTATATGTGGGTCTCAAGCCAAACTCAGCTAACCTAGGTGGCATACTAACTGAGCCACTAACTAGAGTACATAAAGATAGTTGTCATCCAGCTATTATTCATGGGTGGTGTACCTACTGCATCTGCACTTAACAAGTCGGTGACATAAATGCACAACGGTCACCCTGGCATATCACTAGTGGAGCTCGATATCTCAACAAAGCATCCATTTCTTCATTCATAGCAGTTTGCCATTCTGGCTTGTCAATAAGAATACCTCGTGCTCGAGAGGTGCTTCTACTAAAGTTGGTTCACTTTTTTTTGCCGAAGCAGCATGCTTCGCAAACTTTTCCAAGAAACTGTAGCTTTGGAATCCCAATTGCCATATTTTGATTCCTGAGATCTAGTAATCTCTTGAAGTTGACATGACCATATCTCTTATGCTATTTTGCAGATAGTGCATCTATTGCGAATGAGCTGACATGGCATGCTTATTTGGTACTATAACTAGCATTATGTATAAGCGTCCTTCCTTGACACCTTTTGCTACTAGTAGCTGACATCTTTTGGATTTATCCCTGATAAACACTTATTTCATTAATTTTGGACTTGTCAATGTACAAATTCATTTTTACATATACTTTTGGACTAGTTTTCAGATAAAATTCAAGAAAAACCCAATCTTAAAAGCACATATAAAAACATAAAAACAAGCTTTTTTTTATATATTTTTAAAGGAGATGAAACTAAAATTATTAAATTTA
This sequence comes from Dipteris shenzhenensis, assembly GCF_047967505.1. Taxonomy (NCBI): domain Eukaryota; kingdom Viridiplantae; phylum Streptophyta; class Polypodiopsida; order Gleicheniales; family Dipteridaceae; genus Dipteris; species Dipteris shenzhenensis. The sequence continues at coordinate 5,309,985 of NC_141617.1, read as the reverse complement.
ACACAGCCTAGATAAGTTACATGAAAAAATAAGATTCAACAGTTGTAAACTCTCTTAATATTTAATGGTGTTAATAAACACCTTCAAAAGTCATAGTATTAAAGAAACTCTCACCATATTTATAAAGGTGTTGAAAAATACCAAAAGTTACAACTCGGGGGGGTCACTATGTATAAACCCTCTATATCACGTGCGTTCAAGGCCTATATTTAAAGTACCTTATCTGTAAAAAATTTCATTAATAAAATGTACCCCTTTTCTATACAAATCTGTAAATTTTTTCCAAAACTATTTTAAATAGTCCCTTATGTATATTTATTTCTGTAAATTTTAGAAATAAAAAAAATCCTTCTGTTGAACTCACGTGATAGGGTTACATATGATGAGTGACCCCCCCGAGAGTTACAATAAGTTTGAGATAAGTTACACAAAAAAATAAGATTAAGTAATTGTAAACTCTCTTAATATTTATAATGGCATTTAGGAAACACTTTCAAAAGTTACAAGTGGAAGTAGCAAACTCTCACAATATTTATAAAGGTGTTGAAAAACACCAAAAGTTACAATAAGCCTCTCACTGGAAGGCAAATCTATTTTCAAGACTCTAGCCTAAATTCAACCCATTCAAGAGCTGAGCTCATCTCATCCTCATCGATGTAGTTAAAATTATAGAAGAGAAGTAAGGATTGATGAATTTTCTCTTGCATAACACTTTGTTTATTCCGAATGGCTTGCGCTTCCTGTGGTGGGAATCTTCCATAACGAGCCACACACGAAGATATCTCACTTTAAAAGTCTATCAGCTCTCTCCTATGTGACTGCAATTTATCTATATCACTAGTAGCCATACTTATTTTTCTTTTCTCTTCCTTCTCTAAGCCCTTCTGACAATCAAAGTCATCCTTCTCGTACTGGGTTAATGGAGCTGGATTTTACTTTCTCTCCTCTCTCTTTCCTTGGTTCTCGGCAATCCATACTTTGATGCTGCTGATGGCTTGCTCGACAGAATCGATTACCTTAAAAAGATCCATAAAAACGAGAGGAGGAAGGTAACGAGAGTGAGGAAGGTAACTAGAGGAGGTAAGGCAAGATGAAAGGAGTATGCTTGAGAAGAGGAGGTAAGGCTGCAGGCAAGATGGAAGGAGCAAGCTTGAGGAGAGGAGTAAGGTAAGAAGAGCAAAGTCGAACGACTACTAAGGGATCTATAGAATTGCAGACTCATAATGTGAGATGAAAGATTTAGAATAAAGAATTGGTAGAGGCTGAGATGACTAGATTATCTGAAGTAACAGATGCAAGACCGTAATGCGAGACATGTGAGACATGTAAGACAGTGAGTACATTGAAATCTATAAAATAAAATGATGGGATGCAAGACCATAATGCTAGACATGTGAGACATGTAAGACAGTGATCAGTACATTGAAATCTATAAAATAAAATGATGGAACACAAGAATGATATAATTATTAGAATCTCATCATGAGATATTTTTTAAATATAATATAAGTTAGACTTGTTGATGCAAGACCGTAATGCGAGACATGTGAGATGATAGATTTTGAGTGCATTGAAATTTATAAAATAAAGTGATGGAACATAAGAATGATATAATTATTAGATTCTCATCATAAGATATTTATTGTATATAATAAATTAGACTTCCAAAAAAGTAAAACCGATTTAATAAATTTAGAGAGGTGAGTTGTCCATTGAGTGAAGTAAAAAATAAAATACCGTAAATGTGAGAGACACATGAGATGATAGATTTTGAATCAGTTTAAATCTATGAAATAAAGTGATTGAAGACAAGAATAATATAATTAGACTCCCTTCTTTCATCCATCATAGTCCTTCTACAAGCACATTCTTCGTTTATCACTCTTAATTTATCATCTCTCCACCCACCATGGATGTCCTTGGCATCGTCGGAGACGTGGAGTCTGGAATCTCGACAGTATCAAACAATGGGTTTCTAACCAAGGAGCAAGGAGAGATGCAAGAATTCGACAAGGCTCTCCACTCACACAGATGGAGAGAGAGGAATTTGATGGAAAGAGGCGGACAGAGAGGGAGGAGACTTAGAAGATAGCAGAGAGCAAAAGACTTTTACAATGTATTATAAAAGCACGACAAGATCTCTTGGACTTCTTAAGCAACCTACGTTATCGAAGCACTCGGTACGACTGATTTGTTCGGGATGCTGAAAGAACAATAAAGGCCTCCCAAAGATATTATAAAGAAACAATCTGTGACTGTTTGAATTTCTTCCTTCATTGTAATTATGTTGACAATACGGAAGTGGAGTTCGTGGAAGATTGGATTGTTGAGAAGATAAGAGATACTAATGATGAGATCTTCTAGTGTGATCTCGGCCTCTGTGGCCTATCCACTGACTGTTTGAATTTCTTCCTTCATTGTAATTATGTTGACGATAAGGAAGTGGAGTCTGCGGAAGATTGGATTATTGAGAAGATAAGAGATACTAATGGTGAGATCTTCTAGTGTGATCTCGGCCTCTGTGGCCTGTCCATCATGATTGCTTGAATTTCTTCCTTCATTGTAATTATGTTGAGGATATGGACGTGGAGTCTGTGGCTTGTCCATCATGATTGCTTGAATTTCTTCCTTCATTGTAATTATGTTGAGGATATGGATGTGGAGTCTGTGGAAGATTAGATTGTTGAGAAGATAAGGGATACTAATTATGAGACCTTTTAGAGTGATCTTGCCCTCTATGGCTTGTAATAGTTTTGTATTCTCTGCAACAAGTCTGGTAGGGTTGAGAAGATCATATTAGAATTGCTAATACAATTTATTTTTTTAGAATTGCTAATACAATAATAATACAAATTGAATAAATATCATAAGTAAATATCCTAATGTATTGTAACATTTAACATAAGTTTAAAAAACACTATCATTAGTCAATACAAACAAGATAAAAATATTCAAGGACTCATGTTTCTTTCTACATATTTTACAACTGAATAGAGTCTGATGAGTCCTCTTGAGGCTGTGATTCTCTAAGAGTACATTGAGTCTCTACTTCTTGTGTGGATGGTGTACATTGAGATTCTACTTCTAGTGCAATTGGGATAATCTCTTCCTCCTTTGCAAGATGTGATGTTGTAGATGCACATTGAGTCTCTACTTCTTGTGTAGGAAGAATGCATTGAGTCTCTAATTCAAGTGGAGACTGTAATGCTTCGACTTGAGGCTATGATGCAGAAGGAGACTGAATTGTCTCTTGTTTTTCTTTGGCTCCCTCATGTTCTTCATTGAGTCCATCATGTTGTTTCCCAATGGTAGCAGTTAGGTAGTGAACAGTCTTAGCCATAAAATCTTGTAGCTCGAGCTTTGTATATGCTTCTATTGAGACATGTTCAAAAATTTCATTGAGAAACAACATGAAGTTGTAGGCAATTCTCCACCCACTACTAAACTTGTCTTTCTGCTCCACTGTGAGGCGTGTCTGGAAATTTGGTTGGTCTTGATGCTCCCTGATTTTCATAATCGCATATACTAACTTGTTTGCAGACCTTTCCATCGTGACATATGACAAAGTGAATTTGTGTAGTAAATAGTAAGATGCATGTTCATAATGATATGATAAAAGAACACTTACTTGAACACCCCCTGAAAGCCTATAAATGAATTGACAAACCAACAATGGTTGTCATCAAGATCCCATACTATCAGGCTCCAATGTGAGCTATATCACCAATAAAGAGCAATAAGATTTATCACAATATTAAGTATTAATTGACACAATATTACAAATAAAAGAGTAAAAGAAATATTGAGACAATACTTACTTCTCATAATATGGCATAAAGACAACTAGCATGCCATCCAAGTCTAAAGGTTGTAGCATTGCATCTATTGTCTTCCTGGTATCACTAAGTACAACTGAAAGGAGAGAATCAAGCATACACACGTGATTCTATACTGATCTAGGAAAGTGAGATATAACCGTACTACAGCAAGAAATAAACAAATGTTAGAAGCAGCTTGAATCAAATTATTGAAGTATCAAGCCAAGAGATGTTCATATCAAACCTGAGGATGGCCATCATGACTTGCTCCTAACACGAGGTCAAAACAAATGTCAAAACACGAGGTCGCTTGCTAATGATAACCCTAACCTCAAAAGAGCTCCCCATTTCGTCCAATACACCGGTTACATTAGGACAACTTATGGGTGTAGCAACCAATGTTTCCTCTGGATGCTCCACCATGTTATCAATAAATGCCTTAATGATAGATGACATAAATGCATATAGATGCAAGTATGTATATGTCGACAATGAGGTTTCACCACCGCTCAAATTAAAAATTTGAGCAAGGAGCAAAAGCAGTTATATCCGGCTCTCCACCCACAACTGTGGTCGTCATTCTGCTTCGCTGCGGGGCATGTTTCATACTCTATTTGATCTTCTAAGTTACCTTCCATTTGCATAAGTGCATCTATAGCACCTACCAACTTTCGAGCCGATCTACACATCAAAATAGATAACATAAATGAATGTGCGCATTGCATAGGATGCATCTCATTGACGTAATTATGACACAAGTAGGTTATACTTACTCTGACACACTGCCATGGATAGATGCTATTTAATTGACAAAGAGACATTGCTTGGCTAAGATGTCCACAATCACCAAGCTCCAATGCAAGCTGCATTATCAATTAAGAATAATTATTATATGATATAATCCTCCACAATGTAAGAGATAAGCTAAGTAGGGATTGATACTCACTCCTCGTGATATGCAGTAAAGATAACTTGCACCGCAGTCAAATCAACAGGTTGCAACCACTTAAAAATATCATCTATGGTCTTCTGCTTATTGCTAAGTACACTGGAAACAAGAGGATCGACCATATATGCACATCTCTATATATATAGGGGAAGCTGTTCTAAAACCATACTGCAATAAAAAGAAAAGAATATTAGTTCATTTGATCCAATGGGAATACAAAAGCATAAAGTCAAGAAAAAGTTTGTGTCAAACCTAAGGATGGCTATTATGACCTTGTCATTAACCTCTTTCTTGAAGTTTATAAGGATTGAAATGACCTCTTCATCGAATAGAAAAGTAAGAGGTTGTTCTCGAACTTGAAACCTAACTTAAAATGACTTCTCCATTTGCTGCAAGGTGTGATTATTTTCTAGAGTCATCCGATGGATAGCCAGAGTAGCTTTGCTTTCTTGAGATGAGCTTTCTATATTCTCTACTCCAGCTATGTCCTCCTCATCCTCCTCCTTTCCCTTCTCCTATAAAAGGATAAAATAATTATGAGATTCAAAATTTTAAATTAATTATAATTTTAAAAAGGCCTTTAAATGAATAAAGAAAATTAAAGATAAGTTTTCATACCTCTAGATATCTTCGTGGTCTTTTTATGTAACCTTCTGAGGCAAGGTCAATGTCATATTCATTTTCTTTAGCTTCCTTACTATTGCTGGTGTCCTCACTATCATATCCAGAGCTTTTAGCATTTTCATCATCTTTCTTGCTCTCGTCATACATGGCCATCTCTATGTCAGCATCCTCTTCATGTGAGATCGGACCTTTCTTATCATACTTTATTGTGAGAGAAGCCACGGTATCAAGGTATTCCAAGCAAGCAGGGCTCTCAATAATATTTACATGGTGTCCTTTTCTGATAAGAGCTTCAAACAAATGTCCCACAATTTGACTTCCCATCTGGATGGCAACAAAAATTCCATCATACTAATTAAAAGATGAGCACTTTTTGCTGGCCTTTCATAGTGATTTGCATTGTGATGGAGGGGACTTGGAGCTTCATGCTCTTCCAGCAGTAGTTGCAATCTCTTTGCATTCCCTCTTAGGTTGTTCTATAAGGAGTGATCATTAAAAGGGGTCTTCAAGCATAAGAAAAAGGTTTCAAGACTCTGTATCTTGAGATCACATTCTCTCTTGTCCCTTTTTCTTGAGTATATACCATTGTAAATCTTAAGCTCATTGCCATATTGTTTTTCTAGGGTAGCAGACATTTTTTCCTTGTCATCTTTATCAGCAAATATGACTATGTTACATAGTCCCACTCTACCAATGGTGGTATGTAATATTCTGTCAAGGAGTTGACGAATGTCATCCGGTGATATTTCATAGACAAAGAAAAGCTGAGGCCTCTCCCAAGCAATGTCGTCGGACAAAAAATCATTCAATGAACTCCCTTGCACTCAACACTCTTTCCAGTCTCTGAAATGATTTCATGTATGAAAAAAAAGCCCTTGTTCAAAGTTTTTTCTTTTCTGAGAGTGTGCTTATTGATGACTTTTTGTGCATATGCATACACATTTTCCGGAATGTCACTTGTCATAGGAGGAGTAATTTCAGATCCATTATCTTCTACCTTCACCCATTTATGTGCCAAGCCTTCTGTTTAGCCGACGGTAAAGCTGATGCCATCTGCCTCACAATTCTATGATCAATTTTACATTGGCTAATTGGAATATTTTTTTCTGCCAACAAATATTCAATTGCACTCTTTACTGCATCACGCTTGACCTGTTGGATAATGCAATCTTCCATGCAATGATCTTTATCCTTTTTGCCAAAAAACCATTCTTTGGACATTAATTTCTCTGTAGCAAGACTTGCGTATTTGTCTGGTAAGTTTCTTAGAGGCCTCCACATCCGAGCTGTCATCTCTCTTTCTCAATTTTCTTTGCCTTGTCTTTAATCAATGATGGAGCCTCATATGTGACATCTCCCTTCTCACATGCAAGACACACGTCTTTGATCTGATGAAAAACTTCATCACTACAGAAAAGTATGCTTTTGTAGTCTTGTTACCTATCCCTTACTGTCTTAAAGCTTGTAATCACCTCTGTTCTTTCCTGCTTTCCCCTTGGTACAATGGCACTCAAGCATGTGTAGAAGTCAACAAGATTATCCGCTTCCACTTTAGTTGCAGTTCTTTTGAGAGTGGTCACAGGAGAATGAAAAGTTCTCCATATGGTCCTAGCTTTGAGCAACATCTCTAAAGTGGAGGTGATCTTTCGTAGTGCATGAATGTCATGATTAAATCTTTCTGACTCAATCAAATATTTTTTCTCGTTCTTGAAGATACAAATGCATGCAGAATAGTAGTGAAATTGAGGCACACTCATGAAGGTTTGATAAGTAATTTTTCATTTGTTATATGCCTCTCTAGAGCGCTCATCACAAGCATAGGCATAGTGCTGACCATCTATTGCCTCAAATGTGCAATGAGCTAAGAAATTTCTCTTGGCATCTTTTATATGTCGTTCTGGATCATTCACTGAACTCTGTCCTTCTTGAAGTGAGGGAACTTGTTTTCGGAGGAACTTAGTGAATTGCATCTCAAAATCTATAGGCTGAGAGAAATTGATGGATTGACTATAATCTCCTCTGACTGGCCAAAATGCCCTTGGACGGAGTACCAAATTAGAAACAACTGGTTTTTTTCCATCAATCAAAGCCTGAAAAATCTTTTTAGCATAGACAATATCTAAGGTCCTGCTATTGGTGAAGACACTTACTTTGACCACCATTGAAGCATGTATAACTTGAGTCTTTTGACCCCATATATATCCTGGATCCTCATCTGTCACAGCCTCATTCAAGCGAAGATTTAGGTTCTTCATTGATAACATTTTCTGCTTCTAAATCTGACTCCATTTCAAGACGCTCTGCATCCTCCTCGTGTGCTTCCTCTTCTCTTCTTTGCCCTTTCTTTGTATATGAATGACCTCTTTTTCGAGTTATAGGACTTGGAATTGTAGCTCGTGAAGTACTTGCCTTTTGCATTTGACGTTGGGGTTTATTTTTTAGGGGCTCTATGTGAACCTCTTTAGATTGCCCTACTTCTTCTTCTATTGCCTCAACTTCAAGTATACTTAAGGGCTTCACTTGTTCTGTTATTCCATCAACTTCATGAGTTACACCATCTAAGTGAGTAATACCATGAACAAGAGATGTGTGTGCATGTCCTGTATTATCTGATGCATGTCGTGTCTCAGTCAATTCAATTTTTGTTTGAGATGCATGTGCATGTCTTGTATCATCTGATGTATGTCGTGTCTCCTCCAATTCAGTTCCTATCTCAGATGTAGATCCCTTGTAAGCATCCACGTGTACAAGGCCTTCATCCAATGCTACAATGTGTTTTGTCTCATCCACTCCAGTTCCTCTCTCATTTGTATTACCATGAACCAAGTCTACATGGCGTGTCTCATCACTTCCTTTCTCATGTGTGGATTCTTGCCCCTTAGGTCCCTCCAATGAAGTTGAACCTTGTTCAATGACACCCTGAAAGTATTCAAGGATAATCTTTGACTGAATTTTTCTTGCTTCCTCAATGGGAAATTCCTCCCACACATGTTGGAGGATCTCCAATGCAGGAACCAATTCAGGAAATCTAGGTGCTTTGGCGATGGCATCACAAAGTGCATCGCATCTTCCTTAGAAAGAAGAAACAATGTATTGCTCATTCTTGACTTTCTGTAAATCATCATTGTACTGCTATCTTTTCAATTTTTATTCCTAGTAAGGTGCCCCCTTGAATCAAATTGCTCTTTGAGAAAGATACATTTGATGCCCACTCATCTTTCTCCAACTCTCTCTTTGTCATCACTAGAATGAGATTTCCTTTACTCAATACCAAGAACCATGCTTTCTTTGTTGTGTCAACAATGGTCCAGTTTGTGAAGTCCTTTGGGGCATAAATTCTTCCATTGTATTTCAGTGTCATATCATTGACAAATGCTGTAGCCTTAAGATCCATCCTATATTAAAGCACAACAAAAATTTTAGGTACTTTGACAAACTAAAATTACTTTGATAAATCAAAAGTACAATGAGTCCCATTGATACACCTCAAGTTTTTATTCTTCCCAATGGTATAAGTGTCAATTTCATGCTTTGGGAATAACCTAAAAGGCTTTACAAGGCTTAGATACATGCATAAATGTGAAAAAAAATAAGGATTTACAATGAACTTGTGGATAGTGTAAAATGAAATAAAGTACAATCGAATACAAATTTGAAGTCTGTCAGATATAAGTGCAAAATGCTCTGTCAACTCCCACAACTGATATAAGTGCAAAAATGCTCTATCAACTCCCACAACTAGTACAAATATAATCTGCTCTATCTAGTCCCTTAACTGATTCAACTGTAATCTGTCCTGTCCACTGATACAACTTTCAATCATCTTGAAAGTTTAAAAACCTTGATCGTTGCTTAAATGGTAGGGTTGTTGTGAGTGTGAAACTGAATGTGAACGAATGGACTGACTA